>NW_027526456.1:0-600000 GCF_048455015.1 Haemaphysalis longicornis
CTTGAGTCGTTGTGGTCACGCTGGCTAGACGTTGGGGAATGCTTCCGTTTGTCGCACATTAGCCGCAGGTGCTCCGGAAGTGCGAAATGCCTGCTTTCACGACCTTCGAGGGGCAGATAGAAAGACGAGTCAGTCACAGGTAATCCGCCGCGCCCAACGAAGGGTGGAAAATCGGCTAACTCGCCCGCTGCGCTGCGGCGAAGCATCATCTAGTGGTCCTTCCGCGCCCCCGCCACCGCCAGGGGGCAAACGAAACTTGGTGGGGGAAAAAAAAATAGAAACAACTCTTTGAACGCAAATTAATACGGAAAGTTTTAAAAAGCAAAAGAGGATGCCATCGGCACTCGGTGTTCCCAGGTGGTCTCCCTCCCAAGTACTGACCGAGCCCAATGCTGCTTAGCTTCGGTGATCGGACGAGAACCGGCGTATTCAGCATGGTATGGCCGATGGCGAGAATCGAAGCCTTACGTGCCTTTTTATAACACATTACACCAACAACCAGCATCTCTACCATTTCACCTGTTGTTCGGCAGGACACACGGCCGCCGCAACACATCACTCCATATCCTAGGGATCCCGCGACGTCGCACGAAGCCCTCAAGTCGCCGAACATTGCTGCGCGCACTTGGGGAACACTTTTGGAAACGAATGTGGCCTTGAGTCGTTGTGGTCACGCTGGCTAGACGTTGGGGAATGCTTCCGTTTGTCGCACATTAGCCGCAGGTGCTCCGGAAGTGCGAAATGCCTGCTTTCACGACCTTCGAGGGGCAGATAGAAAGACGAGTCAGTCACAGGTAATCCGCCGCGCCCAACGAAGGGTGGAAAATCGGCTAACTCGCCCGCTGCGCTGCGGCGAAGCATCATCTAGTGGTCCTTCCGCGCCCCCGCCACCGCCAGGGGGCAAACGAAACTTGGTGGGGGAAAAAAAAAATAGAAACAACTCTTTGAACGCAAATTAATACGGAAAGTTTTAAAAAGCAAAAGAGGATGCCATCGGCACTCGGTGTTCCCAGGTGGTCTCCCTCCCAAGTACTGACCGAGCCCAATGCTGCTTAGCTTCGGTGATCGGACGAGAACCGGCGTATTCAGCATGGTATGGCCGATGGCGAGAATCGAAGCCTTACGTGCCTTTTTATAACACATTACACCAACAACCAGCATCTCTACCATTTCACCTGTTGTTCGGCAGGACACACGGCCGCCGCAACACATCACTCCATATCCTAGGGATCCCGCGACGTCGCACGAAGCCCTCAAGTCGCAGAACATTGCTGCGCGCACTTGGGGAACACTTTTGGAAACGAATGTGGCCTTGAGTCGTTGTGGTCACGCTGGCTAGACGTTGGGGAATGCTTCCGTTTGTCGCACATTAGCCGCAGGTGCTCCGGAAGTGCGAAATGCCTGCTTTCACAACCTTCGAGGGGCAGATAGAAAGACGAGTCAGTCACAGGTAATCCGCCGCGCCCAACGAAGGGTGGAAAATCGGCTAACTCGCCCGCTGCGCTGCGGCGAAGCATCATCTAGTGGTCCTTCCGCGCCCCCGCCACCGCCAGGGGGCAAACGAAACTTGGTGGGGGAAAAAAAAATAGAAACAACTCTTTGAACGCAAATTAATACGGAAAGTTTTAAAAAGCAAAAGAGGATGCCATCGGCACTCGGTGTTCCCAGGTGGTCTCCCTCCCAAGTACTGACCGAGCCCAATGCTGCTTAGCTTCGGTGATCGGACGAGAACCGGCGTATTCAGCATGGTATGGCCGATTTTTTTTTTTTTTTTTTTTTTTTTTTTGTCTTTATTGCCAAACGAAGCATAACAACAACAACAACTGTACAAAAAACGCTGAGCCAGGGCTTACCTGGCGAAACAATGCACTTTCATTCTAATTAGTTCACTAAACAACGACAGCACTTCTTCGTCACCTTTTTCCTTCTCTATCACTTCGCGGATTCTACCAACACTTTCTACAAAGTACTCTTCTACTGAACGTGCCCTGGGGTCACTGTTTCTGACGGCCATACGCGACCGCCAGATACTGTGCAGGCCCAAGAGCATTATTAAGTCATAGGGGTATTCGTTACCCTCAACGGGAAGAAACCGGATACCGTAGGCGTCTATTGGGAGGTCCTTCTGCAGCGTGCGCTGAAGAACGTCCCAATAGAACACAGCGTCCCAACAGTCAATGAACACATGCTCTACAGTCTCCGGCTTCTTACACAACCTGCAGTCTGTACCCCATGGCACAAAAATACCTCTCTCGTGCATCCATACCAGTACTGGCAGCGTGCCGGTGTGCAGGTTAAAAAAGAAAGTCTTCACTCCCGGCGGTAACCACATCTTTTTAACACGTTTTAGAACATTCTGGCCCGGGCGGCCTGCATACACACTTCTATACAACGGTACAGGGAAAACAACACTTACTAAGTCTTTATACAGAACTCGTCTACTGACACTACTCAAATACTCTACTGAAAACCTGCATGACAAAAAATTAAATGAGAAAACTACCTCGCGCAGAAAGCGTGAGGACACCCTCGACATTCGCCAACACGACGACACAACGAAGCTCGGCATTTCTCCGGCTAGCGCGACCTGCATGTAAGTGCGAAGGAAAGGGTCCCTTTGATCCCTAAGAAACAAAAACCGTGACACAACCTGTCTCAAGAAGAGATGCCCTAGACCCAGTCCTCCACTGCCCACCGCTCGAAACAAGTTAGTCCTCGCCGTTCGCTCCCACCCGGAGTTCCACACAAAGGTGGCGAACACACGGTGGAAAAGTTGAAGATTCGTTCGTGTACAAAACAACGCCTGCAGCACATACCAAATTTTTGCCGCGAGGAAAACGTTACAGACGGTGGCCCGCGCGAAAATTGACAAATGTCGCCCTCCCCATCGTTCCGCCTTTTCCCGCACCTCTGTCGCCTTTTCCCGCCAAAACAATGTATTTTCTCTGTACCGGTCCAATGGTACACCTAGGTACCTAGTTGCAGTGGTGTCCCACTGAACGTTTTCGAACAACGTGGGAGGATCTCCCCACGTCCCGTGCCACACCCCCAAACACTTCTCCCTGTTTATCACACTCCCGCTCATGTCACAATAGCTCTGTGTGATGCTCAGGGCGTTGCGGACGCTTTCTTGGTCAGTGGCAAAAATGGCCACGTCGTCTGCATACGCTAATATACGCACCTCGCTAGACTGTAGCTTAAAACCTTGGACCTTGTCGCTCCCCATTATTTTCCTACACAAGGGTTCCAGGTACAAACAAAACAACAATGGTGACATGGGGCAACCCTGCCGGACTGATGAGCGGACGTCGATCCGCTTTGACAGCTCGCCATTAACTATAAGACTCGTTGTGCAATTTGAGTACGCCATGCGCACCCCTTTACAAAGAATCGACCCAAGCCCTACATACTCTAGAATGGAAAAAAGGACTTCGTGGGGGACTCGGTCAAACGCTTTGGAGAGATCGATCTGTAGCATGGCTACTCTGAGTAGCTCACTGTCGCAATATTCGAAAATGCTTCGAGCAACATGGATATTCGTGAATATGGACCTGCCTCGTATACCACAAGTTTGGTGACCTCCTACGACGTCTCCTATTACAGATTGTAGCCTATTTGAAAGTACCTTCATAAAAATCTTATAATCTACATTGGTGAGTGTTATCGGCCTATAGCCGTTTACACTCCTTAATTTGATGTTATCCTCACACTTCGGAAATAAAATTGTGTGGGCTCGTGAAAACGAAATGGGCAGCGCCCCCTTATCTAGTGCTTCTGCGTAGACTTTCTGCAACACTACCGCCATCTCCTGTTTGAATTCCTTGTAAAAGGAGGCCGTGAGACCATCGGGTCCTGGTGACTTGCCCGGGTTTAGGTCCTCTATGGCCTTAATTATCTCAGTGACCGAAATTTCAAGTTCTAATGCTTGAGTTTGCTCAGACTGTAGTTTTGGTAAACACGATAAGAATTCCTCATTAAACCCCTTTTTGGGGGGCGTCTGAAGGGAGAAGAGTTGAGCATAGTGCTCCTCGAAGGCTTTTCGAATGGATTCCTGGTCACTTCTCACCGCGCCTTTATGCTCTATTTCCATGATTTCGTTTCCCCTGGCGTACGCCTTTTCATCTGATAAGGCTCGCTTCGTTGGCGCTTCACCTCCTAAAAATTTTTCCGACCTTGCCCGGATGATGGCGCCCCTGTACCTCTGTTCGTCTATAACTTCTAGTTTTTGCTTGATATTTCTGATGTCATCCGTGAGTGTTTCGAATCTACCTGCTTCCGCTCCTAGTAATTTCTCCAGGTGCAGTCTTAAACTTTTTTCCTCCCTCCTTGCCTCATATTGAATTATGCTGCCCCTTTCTATGGCTTTCATTTTAACCCGCTGTTTGAAACACTCCCACTTCACTCCAGTACTCTCGCCCCCCTCTGTTAACAATGACCCTAAAGCTTCCATAGTCGTCTCTACGAATTCTTCATCCTCCAGCAACTGAGCGTTAAATTTCCACCTCTCGTAGCACATTTTTTTCTGTTTCTTTTTCCCTAATGTAACCATAACTAAACTGTGGTCGCTGAAGGACACTGGCTCTACATAATAATTTTCACACAGCACTGCTAGCTCAGCCGACACATAAATCCTGTCTAGCCGCGCTTGACTAGCCCCCTGATAATGGGTAAAATGATTACATTTTCCTCCGCTGGCTAGGTGTGCAGCGTCGACCAAATCAAAACGCGCCACTATTCCTGTAAGGAAGTCAGCGCTCGCATCCCTACACTTCACCCCCCCTAGACGGTCTTCGGTTTGCAACACACAATTAAAATCCCCCAACAGAATAACTTGCCTATCGCACGCTATAAAGGACTCAATGTCCCGAAAAAACTGCAACCTCTCTTGGACCTTCGTAGGGGCATATACGCAGACAACGCGAAAGCTACACGCGCCTCTCGAAAAGTCACACACAACATATCTCCCTTTTTGACACACAACAACACTTTCCACCACAATACCGACTGAATTCTTAATACATATACAGCAGCCAGCAGAGTTTCCGGCCGCGTGGCTTACGCAAACATTAAAACGTGCCCTGAACGGGGCGACCATGCAATCTGTACCAGCCTCGCTGTCAACTTTCGTCTCCTGGATGGCGACCACGTCCAAGTCTCTTTCGTGAAACAACCGCCGCACCTGACACTGACGTCTTTTGCAGCTCAGTCCACGCACATTGATCGTGCCCAATCGTAGTGGGCCGCCCGCCGATGGTACTCCGAAAGCAAGCACTTGAAAGATTGGTCACCCGCACACAAACACACGCACACGCCGGAAACGGTAGGCTGACTTACTTTCGCCTTGGCGGCGGATGCTCGCCGGTGCTGCTGCGCGTTGCGTGGTTGCGATCGAGGGATGACGACCTCAGGGCAGGAATGTACTTCCCCTTCTTCCCCGTCGCCGTCCTCCACTCTTGCTCCAAGCTCCGCAGCCGCTGCGCCGCGACCGCCTCCTCTCCCCTCTCGCGGGGACGTTTCGCGCTCCCCAGCCGCACCTCCATGGCCGTATCGTCATCACTCTCTTCCACTCCTGGTTCTTTTACTTTCTTCTCTCCTGCGGGCTCGCTCTCTTTCGGCTCTGAGTCGACCAGAACAACCTCCTCCTTCCCTCCGGCTTCCTCGTCGGCTACCTCCACGGCCGCCGGTTGCGCGGCCATCTTGGCAGCTTCGTATACCTGAGTAGCCAGGGCCGCCGGCGGTGCCGCGTCTTCGGCGTCGCGTCTCTCGTTGTTAGGCGCACCCGACACCGCGGTCGCCGCTTTCGTGGCCTCCTCTTCGTCCATGATGTCGTTCCTGGCTTCATTCACTCGTGCGTTGCCCGCCACACGCGCATACGTGCGCACGCAGTCCTGTCGTAAATGCCCGAAACCGCGACATTTCGAGCACTGTGGGGTTTGGCACTCGCGCCTGATGTGGCCTTTCAATCGGCAACGCAGGCACGTAGGGGCCCGACCCGGCACGACACACAACACGGCCCCCTCCCCGTACTCGAAGAGGTCAGGGATAGAGTCCGGTGTCAACCCCTCCCGCAGCGTCATCTTCACAGTTCGCGTTGTTGAGTCTGGTAGTTCAAATCCTGGCACCTTCCACTCGTCCTTCTTGATTTCCTTGATTTCTCCATACTCTCGCAATATCCTGGCCACCGCTTCGTTGGGCTCGTCGAAAGGCACCCAATGAAGCTTCAATGTTACTTCTTGCCTTGCGGGGTCGACAACTGCGCAAAAGCGCCCCTTAACCTTTAAACCTCGGCGCTTCACAAGCGCTTCTTTCGCATCCGGAGACCTCAACTTTACCAGCCATACGTGGCTCATTTGGTAGGGCCCAATGCCACTCACCTCTTTTATCACGCCCAGGTCCTCTAGTGGGGCCCGGAAATCCTCAATGCGGTAAGGCCGCGCGTCGAGATCGCCGTGTAGAACGACGCAGGCCTTCATTCCCTGGCGAGAATCGAAGCCTTACGTGCCTTTTTATAACACATTACACCAACAACCAGCATCTCTACCATTTCACCTGTTGTTCGGCAGGACACACGGCCGCCGCAACACATCACTCCATATCCTAGGGATCCCGCGACGTCGCACGAAGCCCTCAAGTCGCCGAACATTGCTGCGCGCACTTGGGGAACACTTTTGGAAACGAATGTGGCCTTGAGTCGTTGTGGTCACGCTGGCTAGACGTTGGGGAATGCTTCCGTTTGTCGCACATTAGCCGCAGGTGCTCCGGAAGTGCGAAATGCCTGCTTTCACGACCTTCGAGGGGCAGATAGAAAGACGAGTCAGTCACAGGTAATCCGCCGCGCCCAACGAAGGGTGGAAAATCGGCTAACTCGCCCGCTGCGCTGCGGCGAAGCATCATCTAGTGGTCCTTCCGCGCCCCCGCCACCGCCAGGGGGCAAACGAAACTTGGTGGGGGAAAAAAAATAGAAACAACTCTTTGAACGCAAATTAATACGGAAAGTTTTAAAAAGCAAAAGAGGATGCCATCGGCACTCGGTGTTCCCAGGTGGTCTCCCTCCCAAGTACTGACCGAGCCCAATGCTGCTTAGCTTCGGTGATCGGACGAGAACCGGCGTATTCAGCATGGTATGGCCGATGGCGAGAATCGAAGCCTTACGTGCCTTTTTATAACACATTACACCAACAACCAGCATCTCTACCATTTCACCTGTTGTTCGGCAGGACACACGGCCGCCGCAACACATCACTCCATATCCTAGGGATCCCGCGACGTTGCACGAAGCCCTCAAGTCGCCGAACATTGCTGCGCGCACTTGGGGAACACTTTTGGAAACGAATGTGGCCTTGAGTCGTTGTGGTCACGCTGGCTAGACGTTGGGGAATGCTTCCGTTTGTCGCACATTAGCCGCAGGTGCTCCGGAAGTGCGAAATGCCTGCTTTCACGACCTTCGAGGGGCAGATAGAAAGACGAGTCAGTCACAGGTAATCCGCCGCGCCCAACGAAGGGTGGAAAATCGGCTAACTCGCCCGCTGCGCTGCGGCGAAGCATCATCTAGTGGTCCTTCCGCGCCCCCGCCACCGCCAGGGGGCAAACGAAACTTGGTGGGGGAAAAAAAAAATAGAAACAACTCTTTGAACGCAAATTAATACGGAAAGTTTTAAAAAGCAAAAGAGGATGCCATCGGCACTCGGTGTTCCCAGGTGGTCTCCCTCCCAAGTACTGACCGAGCCCAATGCTGCTTAGCTTCGGTGATCGGACGAGAACCGGCGTATTCAGCATGGTATGGCCGATTTTTTTTTTTTTTTGGTAAAGCATGGTATGGCCGATGGCGAGAATCGAAGCCTTACGTGCCTTTTTATAACACATTACACCAACAACCAGCATCTCTACCATTTCACCTGTTGTTCGGCAGGACACACGGCCGCCGCAACACATCACTCCATATCCTAGGGATCCCGCGACGTCGCACGAAGCCCTCAAGTCGCCGAACATTGCTGCGCGCACTTGGGGAACACTTTTGGAAACGAATGTGGCCTTGAGTCGTTGTGGTCACGCTGGCTAGACGTTGGGGAATGCTTCCGTTTGTCGCACATTAGCCGCAGGTGCTCCGGAAGTGCGAAATGCCTGCTTTCACGACCTTCGAGGGGCAGATAGAAAGACGAGTCAGTCACAGGTAATCCGCCGCGCCCAACGAAGGGTGGAAAATCGGCTAACTCGCCCGCTGCGCTGCGGCGAAGCATCATCTAGTGGTCCTTCCGCGCCCCCGCCACCGCCAGGGGGCAAACGAAACTTGGTGGGGGAAAAAAAAATAGAAACAACTCTTTGAACGCAAATTAATACGGAAAGTTTTAAAAAGCAAAAGAGGATGCCATCGGCACTCGGTGTTCCCAGGTGGTCTCCCTCCCAAGTACTGACCGAGCCCAATGCTGCTTAGCTTCGGTGAACGGACGACAACCGGCGTATTCAGCATGGTATGGCCGATGGCGAGAATCGAAGCCTTCCGTGCCTTTTTATAACACATTACACCAACAACCAGCATCTCTACCATTTCACCTGTTGTTCGGCAGGACACACGGCCGCCGCAACACATCACTCCATATCCTAGGGATCCCGCGACGTCGCACGAAGCCCTCAAGTCGCCGAACATTGCTGCGCGCACTTGGGGAACACTTTTGGAAACGAATGTGGCCTTGAGTCGTTGTGGTCACGCTGGCTAGACGTTGGGGAATGCTTCCGTTTGTCGCACATTAGCCGCAGGTGCTCCGGAAGTGCGAAATGCCTGCTTTCACGACCTTCGAGGGGCAGATAGAAAGACGAGTCAGTCACAGGTAATCCGCCGCGCCCAACGAAGGGTGGAAAATCGGCTAACTCGCCCGCTGCGCTGCGGCGAAGCATCATCTAGTGGTCCTTCCGCGCCCCCGCCACCGCCAGGGGGCAAACGAAACTTGGTGGAGGAAAAAAAAAATAGAAACAACTCTTTGAACGCAAATTAATACGGAAAGTTTTAAAAAGCAAAAGAGGATGCCATCGGCACTCAGTGTTCCCAGGTGGTCTCCCTCCCAAGTACTGACCGAGCCCAATGCTGCTTAGCTTCGGTGATCGGACGAGAACCGGCGTATTCAGCATGGTATGGCCGATGGCGAGAATCGAAGCCTTACGTGCCTTTTTATAACACATTACACCAACAACCAGCATCTCTACCATTTCACCTGTTGTTCGGCAGGACACACGGCCGCCGCAACACATCACTCCATATCCTAGGGATCCCGCGACGTCGCACGAAGCCCTCAAGTCGCCGAACATTGCTGCGCGCACTTGGGGAACACTTTTGGAAACGAATGTGGCCTTGAGTCGTTGTGGTCACGCTGGCTAGACGTTGGGGAATGCTTCCGTTTGTCGCACATTAGCCGCAGGTGCTCCGGAAGTGCGAAATGCCTGCTTTCACGACCTTCGAGGGGCAGATAGAAAGACGAGTCAGTCACAGGTAATCCGCCGCGCCCAACGAAGGGTGGAAAATCGGCTAACTCGCCCGCTGCGCTGCGGCGAAGCATCATCTAGTGGTCCTTCCGCGCCCCCGCCACCGCCAGGGGGCAAACGAAACTTGGTGGGGGAAAAAAAAAATAGAAACAACTCTTTGAACGCAAATTAATACGGAAAGTTTTAAAAAGCAAAAGTGGATGCCATCGGCACTCGGTGTTCCCAGGTGGTCTCCCTCCCAAGTACTGACCGAGCCCAATGCTGCTTAGCTTCGGTGATCGGACGAGAACCGGCGTATTCAGCATGGTATGGCCGATGGCGAGAATCGAAGCCTTACGTGCCTTTTTATAACACATTACACCAACAACCAGCATCTCTACCATTTCACCTGTTGTTCGGCAGGACACACGGCCGCCGCAACACATCACTCCATATCCTAGGGATCCCGCGACGTCGCACGAAGCCCTCAAGTCGCCGAACATTGCTGCGCGCACTTGGGGAACACTTTTGGAAACGAATGTGGCCTTGAGTCGTTGTGGTCACGCTGGCTAGACGTTGGGGAATGCTTCCGTTTGTCGCACATTAGCCGCAGGTGCTCCGGAAGTGCGAAATGCCTGCTTTCACGACCTTCGAGGGGCAGATAGAAAGACGAGTCAGTCACAGGTAATCCGCCGCGCCCAACGAAGGGTGGAAAATCGGCTAACTCGCCCGCTGCGCTGCGGCGAAGCATCATCTAGTGGTCCTTCCGCGCCCCCGCCACCGCCAGGGGGCAAACGAAACTTGGTGGAGGAAAAAAAAAATAGAAACAACTCTTTGAACGCAAATTAATACGGAAAGTTTTAAAAAGCAAAAGAGGATGCCATCGGCACTCAGTGTTCCCAGGTGGTCTCCCTCCCAAGTACTGACCGAGCCCAATGCTGCTTAGCTTCGGTGATCGGACGAGAACCGGCGTATTCAGCATGGTATGGCCGATGGCGAGAATCGAAGCCTTACGTGCCTTTTTATAACACATTACACCAACAACCAGCATCTCTACCATTTCACCTGTTGTTCGGCAGGACACACGGCCGCCGCAACACATCACTCCATATCCTAGGGATCCCGCGACGTCGCACGAAGCCCTCAAGTCGCCGAACATTGCTGCGCGCACTTGGGGAACACTTTTGGAAACGAATGTGGCCTTGAGTCGTTGTGGTCACGCTGGCTAGACGTTGGGGAATGCTTCCGTTTGTCGCACATTAGCCGCAGGTGCTCCGGAAGTGCGAAATGCCTGCTTTCACGACCTTCGAGGGGCAGATAGAAAGACGAGTCAGTCACAGGTAATCCGCCGCGCCCAACGAAGGGTGGAAAATCGGCTAACTCGCCCGCTGCGCTGCGGCGAAGCATCATCTAGTGGTCCTTCCGCGCCCCCGCCACCGCCAGGGGGCAAACGAAACTTGGTGGGGGAAAAAAAAAATAGAAACAACTCTTTGAACGCAAATTAATACGGAAAGTTTTAAAAAGCAAAAGTGGATGCCATCGGCACTCGGTGTTCCCAGGTGGTCTCCCTCCCAAGTACTGACCGAGCCCAATGCTGCTTAGCTTCGGTGATCGGACGAGAACCGGCGTATTCAGCATGGTATGGCCGATGGCGAGAATCGAAGCCTTACGTGCCTTTTTATAACACATTACACCAACAACCAGCATCTCTACCATTTCACCTGTTGTTCGGCAGGACACACGGCCGCCGCAACACATCACTCCATATCCTAGGGATCCCGCGACGTCGCACGAAGCCCTCAAGTCGCCGAACATTGCTGCGCGCACTTGGGGAACACTTTTGGAAACGAATGTGGCCTTGAGTCGTTGTGGTCACGCTGGCTAGACGTTGGGGAATGCTTCCGTTTGTCGCACATTAGCCGCAGGTGCTCCGGAAGTGCGAAATGCCTGCTTTCACGACCTTCGAGGGGCAGATAGAAAGACGAGTCAGTCACAGGTAATCCGCCGCGCCCAACGAAGGGTGGAAAATCGGCTAACTCGCCCGCTGCGCTGCGGCGAAGCATCATCTAGTGGTCCTTCCGCGCCCCCGCCACCGCCAGGGGGCAAACGAAACTTGGTGGGGGAAAAAAAAAATAGAAACAACTCTTTGAACGCAAATTAATACGGAAAGTTTTAAAAAGCAAAAGAGGATGCCATCGGCACTCGGTGTTCCCAGGTGGTCTCCCTCCCAAGTACTGACCGAGCCCAATGCTGCTTAGCTTCGGTGATCGGACGAGAACCGGCGTATTCAGCATGGTATGGCCGATGGCGAGAATCGAAGCCTTACGTGCCTTTTTATAACACATTACACCAACAACCAGCATCTCTACCATGTACCTGTTGTTCGGCAGGACACACGGCCGCCGCAACACATCACTCCATATCCTAGGGATCCCGCGACGTCGCACGAAGCCCTCAAGTCGCCGAACATTGCTGCGCGCACTTGGGGAACACTTTTGGAAACGAATGTGGCCTTGAGTCGTTGTGGTCACGCTGGCTAGACGTTGGGGAATGCTTCCGTTTGTCGCACATTAGCCGCAGGTGCTCCGGAAGTGCGAAATGCCTGCTTTCACGACCTTCGAGGGGCAGATAGAAAGACGAGTCAGTCACAGGTAATCCGCCGCGCCCAACGAAGGGTGGAAAATCGGCTAACTCGCCCGCTGCGCTGCGGCGAAGCATCATCTAGTGGTCCTTCCGCGCCCCCGCCACCGCCAGGGGGCAAACGAAACTTGGTGGGGGAAAAAAAAAATAGAAACAACTCTTTGAACGCAAATTAATACGGAAAGTTTTAAAAAGCAAAAGTGGATGCCATCGGCACTCGGTGTTCCCAGGTGGTCTCCCTCCCAAGTACTGACCGAGCCCAATGCTGCTTAGCTTCGGTGATCGGACGAGAACCGGCGTATTCAGCATGGTATGGCCGATGGCGAGAATCGAAGCCTTACGTGCCTTTTTATAACACATTACACCAACAACCAGCATCTCTACCATTTCACCTGTTGTTCGGCAGGACACACGGCCGCCGCAACACATCACTCCATATCCTAGGGATCCCGCGACGTCGCACGAAGCCCTCAAGTCGCCGAACATTGCTGCGCGCACTTGGGGAACACTTTTGGAAACGAATGTGGCCTTGAGTCGTTGTGGTCACGCTGGCTAGACGTTGGGGAATGCTTCCGTTTGTCGCACATTAGCCGCAGGTGCTCCGGAAGTGCGAAATGCCTGCTTTCACGACCTTCGAGGGGCAGATAGAAAGACGAGTCAGTCACAGGTAATCCGCCGCGCCCAACGAAGGGTGGAAAATCGGCTAACTCGCCCGCTGCGCTGCGGCGAAGCATCATCTAGTGGTCCTTCCGCGCCCCCGCCACCGCCAGGGGGCAAACGAAACTTGGTGGGGGAAAAAAAAAATAGAAACAACTCTTTGAACGCAAATTAATACGGAAAGTTTTAAAAAGCAAAAGAGGATGCCATCGGCACTCGGTGTTCCCAGGTGGTCTCCCTCCCAAGTACTGACCGAGCCCAATGCTGCTTAGCTTCGGTGATCGGACGAGAACCGGCGTATTCAGCATGGTATGGCCGATGGCGAGAATCGAAGCCTTACGTGCCTTTTTATAACACATTACACCAACAACCAGCATCTCTACCATGTACCTGTTGTTCGGCAGGACACACGGCCGCCGCAACACATCACTCCATATCCTAGGGATCCCGCGACGTCGCACGAAGCCCTCAAGTCGCCGAACATTGCTGCGCGCACTTGGGGAACACTTTTGGAAACGAATGTGGCCTTGAGTCCTTGTGGTCACGCTGGCTAGACGTTGGGGAATGCTTCCGTTTGTCGCACATTAGCCGCAGGTGCTCCGGAAGTGCGAAATGCCTGCTTTCACGACCTTCGAGGGGCAGATAGAAAGACGAGTCAGTCACAGGTAATCCGCCGCGCCCAACGAAGGGTGGAAAATCGGCTAACTCGCCCGCTGCGCTGCGGCGAAGCATCATCTAGTGGTCCTTCCGCGCCCCCGCCACCGCCAGGGGGCAAACGAAACTTGGTGGGGGAAAAAAAAATAGAAACAACTCTTTGAACGCAAATTAATACGGAAAGTTTTAAAAAGCAAAAGAGGATGCCATCGGCACTCGGTGTTCCCAGGTGGTCTCCCTCCCAAGTACTGACCGAGCCCAATGCTGCTTAGCTTCGGTGATCGGACGAGAACCGGCGTATTCAGCATGGTATGGCCGATGGCGAGAATCGAAGCCTTACGTGCCTTTTTATAACACATTACACCAACAACCAGCATCTCTACCATTTCACCTGTTGTTCGGCAGGACACACGGCCGCCGCAACACATCACTCCATATCCTAGGGATCCCGCGACGTCGCACGAAGCCCTCAAGTCGCCGAACATTGCTGCGCGCACTTGGGGAACACTTTTGGAAACGAATGTGGCCTTGAGTCGTTGTGGTCACGCTGGCTAGACGTTGGGGAATGCTTTCGTTTGTCGCACATTAGCCGCAGGTGCTCCGGAAGTGCGAAATGCCTGCTTTCACGACCTTCGAGGGGCAGATAGAAAGACGAGTCAGTCACAGGTAATCCGCCGCGCCCAACGAAGGGTGGAAAATCGGCTAACTCGCCCGCTGCGCTGCGGCGAAGCATCATCTAGTGGTCCTTCCGCGCCCCCGCCACCGCCAGGGGGCAAACGAAACTTGGTGGGGGAAAAAAAAAATAGAAACAACTCTTTGAACGCAAATTAATACGGAAAGTTTTAAAAAGCAAAAGAGGATGCCATCGGCACTCGGTGTTCCCAGGTGGTCTCCCTCCCAAGTACTGACCGAGCCCAATGCTGCTTAGCTTCGGTGATCGGACGAGAACCGGCGTATTCAGCATGGTATGGCCGATGGCGAGAATCGAAGCCTTACGTGCCTTTTTATAACACATTACACCAACAACCAGCATCTCTACCATTTCACCTGTTGTTCGGCAGGACACACGGCCGCCGCAACACATCACTCCATATCCTAGGGATCCCGCGACGTCGCACGAAGCCCTCAAGTCGCCGAACATTGCTGCGCGCACTTGGGGAACACTTTTGGAAACGAATGTGGCCTTGAGTCGTTGTGGTCACGCTGGCTAGACGTTGGGGAATGCTTCCGTTTGTCGCACATTAGCCGCAGGTGCTCCGGAAGTGCGAAATGCCTGCTTTCACGACCTTCGAGGGGCAGATAGAAAGACGAGTCAGTCACAGGTAATCCGCCGCGCCCAACGAAGGGTGGAAAATCGGCTAACTCGCCCGCTGCGCTGCGGCGAAGCATCATCTAGTGGTCCTTCCGCGCCCCCGCCACCGCCAGGGGGCAAACGAAACTTGGTGGGGGAAAAAAAAAATAGAAACAACTCTTTGAACGCAAATTAATACGGAAAGTTTTAAAAAGCAAAAGAGGATGCCATCGGCACTCGGTGTTCCCAGGTGGTCTCCCTCCCAAGTACTGACCGAGCCCAATGCTGCTTAGCTTCGGTGATCGGACGAGAACCGGCGTATTCAGCATGGTATGGCCGATGGCGAGAATCGAAGCCTTACGTGCCTTTTTATAACACATTACACCAACAACCAGCATCTCTACCATTTCACCTGTTGTTCGGCAGGACACACGGCCGCCGCAACACATCACTCCATATCCTAGGGATCCCGCGACGTCGCACGAAGCCCTCAAGTCGCCGAACATTGCTGCGCGCACTTGGGGAACACTTTTGGAAACGAATGTGGCCTTGAGTCGTTGTGGTCACGCTGGCTAGACGTTGGGGAATGCTTCCGTTTGTCGCACATTAGCCGCAGGTGCTCCGGAAGTGCGAAATGCCTGCTTTCACGACCTTCGAGGGGCAGATAGAAAGACGAGTCAGTCACAGGTAATCCGCCGCGCCCAACGAAGGGTGGAAAATCGGCTAACTCGCCCTCTGCGCTGCGGCGAAGCATCATCTAGTGGTCCTTCCGCGCCCCCGCCACCGCCAGGGGGCAAACGAAACTTGGTGGGGGAAAAAAAAAATAGAAACAACTCTTTGAACGCAAATTAATACGGAAAGTTTTAAAAAGCAAAAGAGGATGCCATCGGCACTCGGTGTTCCCAGGTGGTCTCCCTCCCAAGTACTGACCGAGCCTAATGCTGCTTAGCTTCGGTGATCGGACGAGAACCGGCGTATTCAGCATGGTATGGCCGATTTTTTTTTTTTTTGGTAAAGCATGGTATGGCCGATGGCGAGAATCGAAGCCTTACGTGCCTTTTTATAACACATTACACCAACAACCAGCATCTCTACCATTTCACCTGTTGTTCGGCAGGACACACGGCCGCCGCAACACATCATTCCATATCCTAGGGATCCCGCGACGTCGCACGAAGCCCTCAAGTCGCCGAACATTGCTGCGCGCACTTGGGGAACACTTTTGGAAACGAATGTGGCCTTGAGTCGTTGTGGTCACGCTGGCTAGACGTTGGGGAATGCTTCCGTTTGTCGCACATTAGCCGCAGGTGCTCCGGAAGTGCGAAATTCCTGCTTTCACGACCTTCGAGGGGCAGATAGAAAGACGAGTCAGTCACAGGTAATCCGCCGCGCCCAACGAAGGGTGGAAAATCGGCTAACTCGCCCGCTGCGCTGCGGCGAAGCATCATCTAGTGGTCCTTCCGCGCCCCCGCCACCGCCAGGGGGCAAACGAAACTTGGTGGGGGAAAAAAAAATAGAAACAACTCTTTGAACGCAAATTAATACGGAAAGTTTTAAAAAGCAAAAGAGGATGCCATCGGCACTCGGTGTTCCCAGGTGGTCTCCCTCCCAAGTACTGACCGAGCCCAATGCTGCTTAGCTTCGGTGATCGGACGAGAACCGGCGTATTCAGCATGGTATGGCCGATGGCGAGAATCGAAGCCTTACGTGCCTTTTTATAACACATTACACCAACAACCAGCATCTCTACCATTTCACCTGTTGTTCGGCAGGACACACGGCCGCCGCAACACATCACTCCATATCCTAGGGATCCCGCGACGTCGCACGAAGCCCTCAAGTCGCCGAACATTGCTGCGCGCACTTGGGGAACACTTTTGGAAACGAATGTGGCCTTGAGTCGTTGTGGTCACGCTGGCTAGACGTTGGGGAATGCTTCCGTTTGTCGCACATTAGCCGCAGGTGCTCCGGAAGTGCGAAATGCCTGCTTTCACGACCTTCGAGGGGCAGATAGAAAGACGAGTCAGTCACAGGTAATCCGCCGCGCCCAACGAAGGGTGGAAAATCGGCTAACTCGCCCGCTGCGCTGCGGCGAAGCATCATCTAGTGGTCCTTCCGCGCCCCCGCCACCGCCAGGGGGCAAACGAAACTTGGTGGGGGAAAAAAAAAATAGAAACAACTCTTTGAACGCAAATTAATACGGAAAGTTTTAAAAAGCAAAAGAGGATGCCATCGGCACTCGGTGTTCCCAGGTGGTCTCCCTCCCAAGTACTGACCGAGCCCAATGCTGCTTAGCTTCGGTGATCGGACGAGAACCGGCGTATTCAGCATGGTATGGCCGATGGCGAGAATCGAAGCCTTACGTGCCTTTTTATAACACATTACACCAACAACCAGCATCTCTACCATTTCACCTGTTGTTCGGCAGGACACACGGCCGCCGCAACACATCACTCCATATCCTAGGGATCCCGCGACGTCGCACGAAGCCCTCAAGTCGCCGAACATTGCTGCGCGCACTTGGGGAACACTTTTGGAAACGAATGTGGCCTTGAGTCGTTGTGGTCACGCTGGCTAGACGTTGGGGAATGCTTCCGTTTGTCGCACATTAGCCGCAGGTGCTCCGGAAGTGCGAAATGCCTGCTTTCACGACCTTCGAGGGGCAGATAGAAAGACGAGTCAGTCACAGGTAATCCGCCGCGCCCAACGAAGGGTGGAAAATCGGCTAATTCGCCCGCAGCGCTGCGGCGAAGCATCATCTAGTGGTCCTTCCGCGCCCCCGCCACCGCCAGGGGGCAAACGAAACTTGGTGGGGGAAAAAAAAATAGAAACAACTCTTTGAACGCAAATTAATACGGAAAGTTTTAAAAAGCAAAAGAGGATGCCATCGGCACTCGGTGTTCCCAGGTGGTCTCCCTCCCAAGTACTGACCGAGCCCAATGCTGCTTAGCTTCGGTGATCGGACGAGAACCGGCGTATTCAGCATGGTATGGCCGATGGCGAGAATCGAAGCCTTACGTGCCTTTTTATAACACATTACACCAACAACCAGCATCTCTACCATTTCACCTGTTGTTCGGCAGGACACACGGCCGCCGCAACACATCACTCCATATCCTAGGGATCCCGCGACGTCGCACGAAGCCCTCAAGTCGCCGAACATTGCTGCGCGCACTTGGGGAACACTTTTGGAAACGAATGTGGCCTTGAGTCGTTGTGGTCACGCTGGCTAGACGTTGGGGAATGCTTCCGTTTGTCGCACATTAGCCGCAGGTGCTCCGGAAGTGCGAAATGCCTGCTTTCACGACCTTCGAGGGGCAGATAGAAAGACGAGTCAGTCACAGGTAATCCGCCGCGCCCAACGAAGGGTGGAAAATCGGCTAACTCGCCCGCTGCGCTGCGGCGAAGCATCATCTAGTGGTCCTTCCGCGCCCCCGCCACCGCCAGGGGGCAAACGAAACTTGGTGGGGGAAAAAAAAAATAGAAACAACTCTTTGAACGCAAATTAATACGGAAAGTTTTAAAAAGCAAAAGAGGATGCCATCGGCACTCGGTGTTCCCAGGTGGTCTCCCTCCCAAGTACTGACCGAGCCCAATGCTGCTTAGCTTCGGTGATCGGACGAGAACCGGCGTATTCAGCATGGTATGGCCGATTTTTTTTTTTTTTGGTAAAGCATGGTATGGCCGATGGCGAGAATCGAAGCCTTACGTGCCTTTTTATAACACATTACACCAACAACCAGCATCTCTACCATTTCACCTGTTGTTCGGCAGGACACACGGCCGCCGCAACACATCACTCCATATCCTAGGGATCCCGCGACGTCGCACGAAGCCCTCAAGTCGCCGAACATTGCTGCGCGCACTTGGGGAACACTTTTGGAAACGAATGTGGCCTTGAGTCGTTGTGGTCACGCTGGCTAGACGTTGGGGAATGCTTCCGTTTGTCGCACATTAGCCGCAGGTGCTCCGGAAGTGCGAAATGCCTGCTTTCACGACCTTCGAGGGGCAGATAGAAAGACGAGTCAGTCACAGGTAATCCGCCGCGCCCAACGAAGGGTGGAAAATCGGCTAACTCGCCCGCTGCGCTGCGGCGAAGCATCATCTAGTGGTCCTTCCGCGCCCCCGCCACCGCCAGGGGGCAAACGAAACTTGGTGGGGGAAAAAAAAATAGAAACAACTCTTTGAACGCAAATTAATACAGAAAGTTTTAAAAAGCAAAAGAGGATGCCATCGGCACTCGGTGTTCCCAGGTGGTCTCCCTCCCAAGTACTGACCGAGCCCAATGCTGCTTAGCTTCGGTGATCGGACGAGAACCGGCGTATTCAGCATGGTATGGCCGATTTTTTTTTTTTTTTTTCTTTATTGCAAAACTCAACAAGAGCACTTCAAAACAGCATTTTTCTCAGTGTAACAAACAATCACTTCACAACCACATTAAACGATATTTACATTCCAATGGACTTTCATTTCAATCAATTTGTTACATAAATCCAGAACATCATCATCATAACACATTTTTAACACTTCACGGACCTTGCACACGTTTTCAATAAAATAACCATGAACGGATCGGGCATTTACATTATGCCGTACCGCTAGCCTGCTCTGCCATATTGCGTGCAACCCCAGAAGAAAAATGAGGTCGTACGGGATTACATCTGGTTGTAACTCGAGATAGCGGATGCCTTGAGCAGTCAAAGGTAGTTCTTTCTTAATTGTTCTCTGGAGGACGTCCCAGAAGAAAACTGCGTCCCAGCAGTCCAGAAAAACATGTTCTATGGTCTCTGGTTTCTTACACAGGTAGCAGTCAGGTCCCCATGGCAGGTAAACTCCCCTCCTCTCCTGCTATGTCATGACAGGAAGAGTGTTCGTATGCAGGTTGAAAAAGAAAGACTTAATCCCACCAGGAACAGCCATTTTCTTCACTCTCTTTAGCACGTCAGGCCGGTGTCTACTCTTATACATGGAGCGATATACTGGTTCTGGAAACAGGGTTTCCACTAAATCCCGAGATAGTCTTTTACGGGTCACAGTAGAAAGATAGTCTAATGAAAAACGCACCGACAAGAAACGAAAAGCTGACACCACTTCACGCAGGTACCCGCCTCCTCTTTACGATATATAATCTACAGTGGACACAACATAATCAGGTAGTGCCGAGGCCAACAGGATTTGCAAGCATGTGCGAACAAATGGGTCCGACTGGTCCCTTAGATACAAAAATCTTGACACTACCTGCTTGACAAACAGGTGTGAAAGCCCCAGACCCCCGTCCCCAAGTCTTCTAAACAAATTACTACGGCTCGTCCGCTCAAACGAAGACTGCCAGACAAACACTGCAAATACTCGGTGGAACTTTTGTACATTGACTCTGGCACATGACAAAACCTGCATAACGTACCAGAGCCTGGCTACTAGAAACGTGTTACAGACGGTTGCCCGCGCAAAAATTGACAACTGCCTCCCTCCCCACGATAACGTGCTCGCACGCACCTCCTGAACCCTCTCCCCCCAGTAGTCTGTGTTTTCCTTATAACGGTCTAAAGGCACGCCCAAATACTTGGATGGCGTGGTGAACCACTGCATACCCCCATAAACCGACGGTGTTTCCTCCCATTCACCGTGCCACAGGCCTACACATTTGCTCAAATTGACCTTGCTACCTGTGACTTCACAAAATCTCTGTGTCAGGGACAGGGTGTTTCGAACGCTTTCTTTGTCCGCGCAAAAGAAAGCCACGTCGTCAGCGTACGCCAGAACTTTTACCTCGCACGCTTGAACGCAAAAGCCTCGGATACTGCCACTGGCAATTACCCTGGCACACAATGGCTCTAGATAAAGAGCGAAAAGCAGGGGACTCAATGGACATCCTTGTCTCACCGAGGAGTAAACACTTATCTGTTCTGTAAGTTTCTTGTTAACTATGATGTTGGTGGTACAGTTATTGTACGCCATCCTTATCCCTTTGGTGACAACGGATCCTACTTTAACATGCTCCAGAATAGAAAAGAGAACGCTATGACACACGCGGTCAAAGGCTTTCTCAAGGTCTACCTGTACCATAGCTACAGTGCGATGGTCTGCATCGCAGTACTCGAGGATACTTCGAGCCACATGAATGTTTGAAAAGATTGTTCTGCCCTTAATTCCGCATGTTTGATGCGGGCCTATTATCCCTGTTATGACACTTTGTAATCTGCTGGCCAAGACTTTCATGAGTACTTTATAATCTGTGTTGGTCAACGTAATTGGCCTGTACCCTGTAACTTTAATTAATATTTCTGGCGTTTCCCCCTTCGGAATCAAAACCGTGTGAGCCTTGGAAAAGGAAGGAGGGAGACGGCCAAGCTCAAAAGATTCCTTAAACACTCCATGAAGGAGACCCGCAACTTCCCCTTTAAACTTCTTATAAAACACTGAACTGATTCCGTCAGGTCCTGGTGATTTACCCGAGTTCAAGTTGTCGATAGCCTCTTCGATTTCGCTCAGGGTGATCTCCCTTTCCATCATTTCAGTACTTTCGCTATCCAGTTGCGGCAGTAAGTTCAAAAACTCTGTTTCGAAACCGTTTTCGGTCGGGTTCTTTAGTGCAAAAAGTTCCTGATAATATTGGGTGAAAGCTTGCGCTATTTCCGCCTCATCCCTAGTTAAAACACCTGCCCATTCTATTTCGCCAATATCTTGTTTGCGTGCATGACGCTTTTCGTCAGCTATGGCCCGCTTTGTTGGCTGCTCACCCGCCAGATATTTTTCAGCTCGTGCTCTCACTGCAGCTCCTTTATATTTATCTATATCTATCCTTTCGAGCTCCTGTTTTGTTTTATTTATATCCTCAATAAATATTCCCGGCCGCTTTGTTTCTTCTTCAATTAAAGATTTTAGGTTGCGGCGTAAGAGTGTTTCCTCCTGTATATCACTTCTTCTTATCATACTAGATCTTTCTATGGCCATAAGTTTAACTTTTTGTTTAAAGCACTCCCATGCTTCGCTTTTACTATTGCAATTTCTTCCGTAGTCGTTATCGCAGTAATTTTTTACACTACCAACAAACTCTTTATCATCAAGCAGCCTCGCGTTGATTTTCCACAAGGACCAGTTAAACTTATGACTACGCTTGATTTTTTCCCCTAGGGATACCGCTACCAAACAATGGTCGCTAAAAGACACTTCTTCAACTTTATATTCTCTACAACAAGGCACCAATTCAGCGGAGACATAAATGCGGTCTAAACGCGCATGACTCGCGCCCTGGAAGTGTGTATAATGTACCGTTTTCGCTTCTTCGCCTACCAATGCCACATCTTCCAGACCACTGTCTGCCACGATTTTGGCAAGCAGCTTCGCGCTGCGATCTACAGCCGCGTCCTGATTTGACCGATCTTTACGCTCGCACACACAATTAAAGTCTCCTAGTATTATTAACACTCTTTCGGTTTCAAGGTAGTTTTCTATACTTTCAAAAAAAGTGTATCGCGCAGCAGGTTTTGTCGGCGCATATAAACACACTACTCTAAACTCAATGTCTGCATAAATGAAATCACACAAAACAAATCTACCATCCTTACAGCTGACTACATTTTGAATCACTACTTCTAACGACTTCCTAATTAACAGGCAACACCCAGCCGAAAACCCAAACGAGTGGCTCACTGCAACCATGAAATTTTCCACAAATGGCTCAACCATGCTGTCAGTGTGTGCTTCGGTTTCAACTTTAGTTTCCTGAATGCCAAGAATGTCTAGCTGATTTTTATTAATTAAAGAAGACACACTGTTTCGCCTCTTTTTAGACCCCAACCCTCGGACGTTTAGCGTCCCTATTTTTAAAGGTGCTTTCAGCTTAAGATTCATTTAAAAAAAAACAGAAGTAAAATACAGACCCCCGAAACCGCGTGAAAAGGAGAGGCAAACAAACACCAAAGAACTCACGCTAGCCACCATACGCCAGAACCATTCTGTCCCCTCACTCGTTCACAGGCGACGGTCACCCGCTGCCTCCATGGTCAGGTTTTTGTTCGCGGGTCAGTGAAGTGGATCGCTGCGAGAGGCTTCCAAATTTCTTTTTCCTCCCCACCACCTTCCACTCGTTTTCCAGCCGCCGCAGCCGCTGAGCCGCGAGGGCCTCTTCCCCCGCGTCGCGGGGCCTTTTCGCAGAAGCCTGTGTGGCATCCATGGCCCCCTCCGAGCTGCTTCCTTCCTCCTCACTGTTTTCGGACTCGGCCAGAATGGCGTTCTTCTCGCTCTCTTTCGTCTCGTCCACTTCTTGGGTGGTTTCCTCCTCCTTTCTCCCGGCTTCCTCACCAACTTGCTCGGTCCCTTCTGCTGGGGCAGCCATCTTGGGAGCCGGCTCATTGTTCGCTGCCAGGGGGGCCAGCACGCCATCGCCGTCTCCGCCGCTGCCCGTGCTGCTGGTTGACACCGGCGCCGCGCTTGCCGCTCGCTCCGCTTCCTCCTGATCCATAAGATCTGGAGCGACCTCATTCCCGCGACGGTTTCCCGTCACGTTCGCGTAAGTACGAACACAATCGTGCCGCACGTGCCCGAAAACGCGGCACTTCGAGCACTGCGGCGTCGCACAGTCACGCCGAATGTGTCCCCGCATCCCGCACCGCAGGCATGTAGGGGCTCGGCCCGGCACCACACACAACACCACACCGTCTCCGTACTGGATGAGTTCCGGGAGAGAGTCCGGGACGACCCCCTCCCGCAGGGTCATTCTGACCGTGCGGGTTGTCGAGTCCGGCAGACTAAAACCGGCGACTCTCCATTCCTCCCTCTTCATCTCCTTCACCTCGCCGAACTCGCTAAGAATCCTCGCTAGTGGCTCGTCGGGGTCATCAAACGGCACCCAGTGCAATTTGACAGTCATGTCCTGCCTCGCTGGATCGATGACAGCACAATGCCGCCCCTTAACTCGTAAACTTCCGCTCATGACGAGCTTCTCCTTCGCCTCCTTCGTTCGTAACTTCACCAACCAAACGTGGCTCATTTGGAATGGCCCGATGCCACTCACCGCCTTGATGACTCCAAGCTCCTCCAGCGGTGAGCGGAAATCCTCGATCCTGTATGGCCGTCCTTCGAGGTCGCAGTGCAACACGACGCACGCCTTCATGCCTTCGTTGGAGGGAAGCGCGGGTAGGAGAAATCGGTACCCGGCCGGCGGGCCGCTCGGCGGCGAAACCGGTTCGGCGCCTCCGCTCGCCCGTACTCCTGCGGAGCTAGCCATCGCGCGACCGCTCCCTACGAGAACCGGTCGGCGAGTGTGCATGGTATGGCCGATGGCGAGAATCGAAGCCTTACGTGCCTTTTTATAACACATTACACCAACAACCAGCATCTCTACCATTTCACCTGTTGTTCGGCAGGACACACGGCCGCCGCAACACATCACTCCATATCCTAGGGATCCCGCGACGTCGCACGAAGCCCTCAAGTCGCCGAACATTGCTGCGCGCACTTGGGGAACACTTTTGGAAACGAATGTGGCCTTGAGTCGTTGTGGTCACGCTGGCTAGACGTTGGGGAATGCTTCCGTTTGTCGCACATTAGCCGCAGGTGCTCCGGAAGTGCGAAATGCCTGCTTTCACGACCTTCGAGGGGCAGATAGAAAGACGAGTCAGTCACAGGTAATCCGCCGCGCCCAACGAAGGGTGGAAAATCGGCTAACTCGCCCGCTGCGCTGCGGCGAAGCATCATCTAGTGGTCCTTCCGCGCCCCCGCCACCGCCAGGGGGCAAATGAAACTTGGTGGGGGAAAAAAAATAGAAACAACTCTTTGAACGCAAATTAATACGGAAAGTTTTAAAAAGCAAAAGAGGATGCCATCGGCACTCGGTGTTCCCAGGTGGTCTCCCTCCCAAGTACTGACCGAGCGCAATGCTGCTTAGCTTCGGTGATCGGACGAGAACCGGCGTATTCAGCATGGTATGGCCGATTTTTTTTTTTTTTGGTAAAGCATGGTATGGCCGATGGCGAGAATCGAAGCCTTACGTGCCTTTTTATAACACATTACACCAACAACCAGCATCTCTACCATTTCACCTGTTGTTCGGCAGGACACACGGCCGCCGCAACACATCACTCCATATCCTAGGGATCCCGCGACGTCGCACGAAGCCCTCAAGTCGCCGAACATTGCTGCGCGCACTTGGGGAACACTTTTGGAAACGAATGTGGCCTTGAGTCGTTGTGGTCACGCTGGCTAGACGTTGGGGAATGCTTCCGTTTGTCGCACATTAGCCGCAGGTGCTCCGGAAGTGCGAAATGCCTGCTTTCACGACCTTCGAGGGGCAGATAGAAAGACGAGTCAGTCACAGGTAATCCGCCGCGCCCAACGAAGGGTGGAAAATCGGCTAACTCGCCCGCTGCGCTGCGGCGAAGCATCATCTAGTGGTCCTTCCGCGCCCCCGCCACCGCCAGGGGGCAAACGAAACTTGGTGGGGGAAAAAAAAAATAGAAACAACTCTTTGAACGCAAATTAATACGGAAAGTTTTAAAAAGCAAAAGAGGATGCCATCGGCACTCGGTGTTCCCAGGTGGTCTCCCTCCCAAGTACTGACCGAGCCCAATGCTGCTTAGCTTCGGTGATCGGACGAGAACCGGCGTATTCAGCATGGTATGGCCGATTTTTTTTTTTTTTTTTGGTAAAGCATGGTATGGCCGATGGCGAGAATCGAAGCCTTACGTGCCTTTTTATAACACATTACACCAACAACCAGCATCTCTACCATTTCACCTGTTGTTCGGCAGGACACACGGCCGCCGCAACACATCACTCCATATCCTAGGGATCCCGCGACGTCGCACGAAGCCCTCAAGTCGCCGAACATTGCTGCGCGCACTTGGGGAACACTTTTGGAAACGAATGTGGCCTTGAGTCGTTGTGGTCACGCTGGCTAGACGTTGGGGAATGCTTCCGTTTGTCGCACATTAGCCGCAGGTGCTCCGGAAGTGCGAAATGCCTGCTTTCACGACCTTCGAGGGGCAGATAGAAAGACGAGTCAGTCACAGGTAATCCGCCGCGCCCAACGAAGGGTGGAAAATCGGCTAACTCGCCCGCTGCGCTGCGGCGAAGCATCATCTAGTGGTCCTTCCGCGCCCCCGCCACCGCCAGGGGGCAAACGAAACTTGGTGGGGGAAAAAAAAATAGAAACAACTCTTTGAACGCAAATTAATACGGAAAGTTTTAAAAAGCAAAAGAGGATGCCATCGGCACTCGGTGTTCCCAGGTGGTCTCCCTCCCAAGTACTGACCGAGCCCAATGCTGCTTAGCTTCGGTGATCGGACGAGAACCGGCGTATTCAGCATGGTATGGCCGATGGCGAGAATCGAAGCCTTACGTGCCTTTTTATAACACATTACACCAACAACCAGCATCTCTACCATTTCACCTGTTGTTCGGCAGGACACACGGCCGCCGCAACACATCACTCCATATCCTAGGGATCCCGCGACGTCGCACGAAGCCCTCAAGTCGCCGAACATTGCTGCGCGCACTTGGGGAACACTTTTGGAAACGAATGTGGCCTTGAGTCGTTGTGGTCACGCTGGCTAGACGTTGGGGAATGCTTCCGTTTGTCGCACATTAGCCGCAGGTGCTCCGGAAGTGCGAAATGCCTGCTTTCACGACCTTCGAGGGGCAGATAGAAAGACGAGTCAGTCACAGGTAATCCGCCGCGCCCAACGAAGGGTGGAAAATCGGCTAACTCGCCCGCTGCGCTGCGGCGAAGCATCATCTAGTGGTCCTTCCGCGCCCCCGCCACCGCCAGGGGGCAAACGAAACTTGGTGGGGGGAAAAAAAATAGAAACAACTCTTTGAACGCAAATTAATACGGAAAGTTTTAAAAAGCAAAAGAGGATGCCATCGGCACTCGGTGTTCCCAGGTGGTCTCCCTCCCAAGTACTGACCGAGCCCAATGCTGCTTAGCTTCGGTGATCGGACGAGAACCGGCGTATTCAGCATGGTATGGCCGATGGCGAGAATCGAAGCCTTACGTGCCTTTTTATAACACATTACACCAACAACCAGCATCTCTACCATTTCACCTGTTGTTCGGCAGGACACACGGCCGCCGCAACACATCACTCCATATCCTAGGGATCCCGCGACGTCGCACGAAGCCCTCAAGTCGCCGAACATTGCTGCGCGCACTTGGGGAACACTTTTGGAAACGAATGTGGCCTTGAGTCGTTGTGGTCACGCTGGCTAGACGTTGGGGAATGCTTCCGTTTGTCGCACATTAGCCGCAGGTGCTCCGGAAGTGCGAAATGCCTGCTTTCACGACCTTCGAGGGGCAGATAGAAAGACGAGTCAGTCACAGGTAATCCGCCGCGCCCAACGAAGGGTGGAAAATCGGCTAACTCGCCCGCTGCGCTGCGGCGAAGCATCATCTAGTGGTCCTTCCGCGCCCCCGCCACCGCCAGGGGGCAAACGAAACTTGGTGGGGGAAAAAAAAATAGAAACAACTCTTTGAACGCAAATTAATACGGAAAGTTTTAAAAAGCAAAAGAGGATGCCATCGGCACTCGGTGTTCCCAGGTGGTCTCCCTCCCAAGTACTCACCGAGCCCAATGCTGCTTAGCTTCGGTGATCGGACGAGAACCGGCGTATTCAGCATGGTATGGCCGATGGCGAGAATCGAAGCCTTACGTGCCTTTTTATAACACATTACACCAACAACCAGCATCTCTACCATTTCACCTGTTGTTCGGCAGGACACACGGCCGCCGCAACACATCACTCCATATCCTAGGGATCCCGCGACGTCGCACGAAGCCCTCAAGTCGCCGAACATTGCTGCGCGCACTTGGGGAACACTTTTGGAAACGAATGTGGCCTTGAGTCGTTGTGGTCACGCTGGCTAGACGTTGGGGAATGCTTCCGTTTGTCGCACATTAGCCGCAGGTGCTCCGGAAGTGCGAAATGCCTGCTTTCACGACCTTCGAGGGGCAGATAGAAAGACGAGTCAGTCACAGGTAATCCGCCGCGCCCAACGAAGGGTGGAAAATCGGCTAACTCGCCCGCTGCGCTGCGGCGAAGCATCATCTAGTGGTCCTTCCGCGCCCCCGCCACCGCCAGGGGGCAAACGAAACTTGGTGGGGGAAAAAAAAATAGAAACAACTCTTTGAACGCAAATTAATACGGAAAGTTTTAAAAAGCAAAAGAGGATGCCATCTGCACTCGGTGTTCCCAGGTGGTCTCCCTCCCAAGTACTGACCGAGCCCAATGCTGCTTAGCTTCGGTGATCGGACGAGAACCGGCGTATTCAGCATGGTATGGCCGATTTTTTTTTTTTTGGTAAAGCATGGTATGGCCGATGGCGAGAATCGAAGCCTTACGTGCATTTTTATAACACATTACACCAACAACCAGCATCTCTACCATTTCACCTGTTGTTCGGCAGGACACACGGCCGCCGCAACACATCACTCCATATCCTAGGGATCCCGCGACGTCGCACGAAGCCCTCAAGTCGCCAAACATTGCTGCGCGCACTTGGGGAACACTTTTGGAAACGAATGTGGCCTTGAGTCGTTGTGGTCACGCTGGCTAGACGTTGGGGAATGCTTCCGTTTGTCGCACATTAGCCGCAGGTGCTCCGGAAGTGCGAAATGCCTGCTTTCACGACCTTCGAGGGGCAGATAGAAAGACGAGTCAGTCACAGGTAATCCGCCGCGCCCAACGAAGGGTGGAAAATCGGCTAACTCGCCCGCTGCGCTGCGGCGAAGCATCATCTAGTGGTCCTTCCGCGCCCCCGCCACCGCCAGGGGGCAAACGAAACTTGGTGGGGGAAAAAAAAAATAGAAACAACTCTTTGAACGCAAATTAATACGGAAAGTTTTAAAAAGCAAAAGAGGATGCCATCGGCACTCGGTGTTCCCAGGTGGTCTCCCTCCCAAGTACTGACCGAGCCCAATGCTGCTTAGCTTCGGTGATCGGACGAGAACCGGCGTATTCAGCATGGTATGGCCGATGGCGAGAATCGAAGCCTTACGTGCCTTTTTATAACACATTACACCAACAACCAGCATCTCTACCATTTCACCTGTTGTTCGGCAGGACACACGGCCGCCGCAACACATCACTCCATATCCTAGGGATCCCGCGACGTCGCACGAAGCCCTCAAGTCGCCGAACATTGCTGCGCGCACTTGGGGAACACTTTTGGAAACGAATGTGGCCTTGAGTCGTTGTGGTCACGCTGGCTAGACGTTGGGGAATGCTTCCGTTTGTCGCACATTAGCCGCAGGTGCTCCGGAAGTGCGAAATGCCTGCTTTCACGACCTTCGAGGGGCAGATAGAAAGACGAGTCAGTCACAGGTAATCCGCCGCGCCCAACGAAGGGTGGAAAATCGGCTAACTCGCCCGCTGCGCTGCGGCGAAGCATCATCTAGTGGTCCTTCCGCGCCCCCGCCACCGCCAGGGGGCAAACGAAACTTGGTGGGGGAAAAAAAAAATAGAAACAACTCTTTGAACGCAAATTAATACGGAAAGTTTTAAAAAGCAAAAGAGGATGCCATCGGCACTCGGTGTTCCCAGGTGGTCTCCCTCCCAAGTACTGACCGAGCCCAATGCTGCTTAGCTTCGGTGATCGGACGAGAACCGGCGTATTCAGCATGGTATGGCCGATTTTTTTTTTTTTGGTAAAGCATGGTATGGCCGATGGCGAGAATCGAAGCCTTACGTGCCTTTTTATAACACATTACACCAACAACCAGCATCTCTACCATTTCACCTGTTGTTCGGCAGGACACACGGCCGCCGCAACACATCACTCCATATCCTAGGGATCCCGCGACGTCGCACGAAGCCCTCAAGTCGCCGAACATTGCTGCGCGCACTTGGGGAACACTTTTGGAAACGAATGTGGCCTTGAGTCGTTGTGGTCACGCTGGCTAGACGTTGGGGAATGCTTCCGTTTGTCGCACATTAGCCGCAGGTGCTCCGGAAGTGCGAAATGCCTGCTTTCACGACCTTCGAGGGGCAGATAGAAAGACGAGTCAGTCACAGGTAATCCGCCGCGCCCAACGAAGGGTGGAAAATCGGCTAACTCGCCCGCTGCGCTGCGGCGAAGCATCATCTAGTGGTCCTTCCGCGCCCCCGCCACCGCCAGGGGGCAAACGAAACTTGGTGGGGGAAAAAAAAAATAGAAACAACTCTTTGAACGCAAATTAATACGGAAAGTTTTAAAAAGCAAAAGAGGATGCCATCGGCACTCGGTGTTCCCAGGTGGTCTCCCTCCCAAGTACTGACCGAGCCCAATGCTGCTTAGCTTCGGTGATCGGACGAGAACCGGTGTATTCAGCATGGTATGGCCGATTTTTTTTTTTTCTTTATTGCAAAACTCAACAAGAGCACTTCAAAACAGCATTTTTCTCAGTGTAACAAACAATCACTTCACAACCACATTAAACGATATTTACATTCCAATGGACTTTCATTTCAATCAATTTGTTACATAAATCCAGAACATCATCATCATAACACATTTTTAACACTTCACGGACCTTGCACACGTTTTCAATAAAATAACCATGAACGGATCGGGCATTTACATTATGCCGTACCGCTAGCCTGCTCTGCCATATTGCGTGCAACCCCAGAAGAAAAATGAGGTCGTACGGGATTACATCTGGTTGTAACTCGAGATAGCGGATGCCTTGAGCAGTCAAAGGTAGTTCTTTCTTAATTGTTCTCTGGAGGACGTCCCAGAAGAAAACTGCGTCCCAGCAGTCCAGAAAAACATGTTCTATGGTCTCTGGTTTCTTACACAGGTAGCAGTCAGGTCCCCATGGCAGGTAAACTCCCCTCCTCTCCTGCCATGTCATGACAGGAAGAGTGTTCGTATGCAGGTTGAAAAAGAAAGACTTAATCCCACCAGGAACAGCCATTTTCTTCACTCTCTTTAGCACGTCAGGCCGGTGTCTACTCTTATACATGGAGCGATATACTGGTTCTGGAAACAGGGTTTCCACTAAATCCCGAGATAGTCTTTTACGGGTCACAGTAGAAAGATAGTCTAATGAAAAACGCACCGACAAGAAACGAAAAGCTGACACCACTTCACGCAGGTACCCGCCTCCTCTTTACGATATATAATCTACAGTGGACACAACATAATCAGGTAGTGCCGAGGCCAACAGGATTTGCAAGCATGTGCGAACAAATGGGTCCGACTGGTCCCTTAGATACAAAAATCTTGACACTACCTGCTTGACAAACAGGTGTGAAAGCCCCAGACCCCCGTCCCCAAGTCTTCTAAACAAATTACTACGGCTCGTCCGCTCAAACGAAGACTGCCAGACAAACACTGCAAATACTCGGTGGAACTTTTGTACATTGACTCTGGCACATGACAAAACCTGCATAACGTACCAGAGCCTGGCTACTAGAAACGTGTTACAGACGGTTGCCCGCGCAAAAATTGACAACTGCCTCCCTCCCCACGATAACGTGCTCGCACGCACCTCCTGAACCCTCTCCCCCCAGTAGTCTGTGTTTTCCTTATAACGGTCTAAAGGCACGCCCAAATACTTGGATGGCGTGGTGAACCACTGCATACCCCCATAAACCGACGGTGTTTCCTCCCATTCACCGTGCCACAGGCCTACACATTTGCTCAAATTGACCTTGCTACCTGTGACTTCACAAAATCTCTGTGTCAGGGACAGGGTGTTTCGAACGCTTTCTTTGTCCGCGCAAAAGAAAGCCACGTCGTCAGCGTACGCCAGAACTTTTACCTCGCACGCTTGAACGCAAAAGCCTCGGATACTGCCACTGGCAATTACCCTGGCACACAATGGCTCTAGATAAAGAGCGAAAAGCAGGGGACTCAATGGACATCCTTGTCTCACCGAGGAGTAAACACTTATCTGTTCTGTAAGTTTCTTGTTAACTATGATGTTGGTGGTACAGTTATTGTACGCCATCCTTATCCCTTTGGTGACAACGGATCCTACTTTAACATGCTCCAGAATAGAAAAGAGAACGCTATGACACACGCGGTCAAAGGCTTTCTCAAGGTCTACCTGTACCATAGCTACAGTGCGATGGTCTGCATCGCAGTACTCGAGGATACTTCGAGCCACATGAATGTTTGAAAAGATTGTTCTGCCCTTAATTCCGCATGTTTGATGCGGGCCTATTATCCCTGTTATGACACTTTGTAATCTGCTGGCCAAGACTTTCATGAGTACTTTATAATCTGTGTTGGTCAACGTAATTGGTCTGTACCCTGTAACTTTAATTAATATTTCTGGCGTTTCCCCCTTCGGAATCAAAACCGTGTGAGCCTTGGAAAAGGAAGGAGGGAGACGGCCAAGCTCAAAAGATTCCTTAAACACTCCATGAAGGAGACCCGCAACTTCCCCTTTAAACTTCTTATAAAACACTGAACTGATTCCGTCAGGTCCTGGTGATTTACCCGAGTTCAAGTTGTCGATAGCCTCTTCGATTTCGCTCAGGGTGATCTCCCTTTCCATCATTTCAGTACTTTCGCTATCCAGTTGCGGCAGTAAGTTCAAAAACTCTGTTTCGAAACCGTTTTCGGTCGGGTTCTTCAGTGCAAAAAGTTCCTGATAATATTGGGTGAAAGCTTGCGCTATTTCCGCCTCATCCCTAGTTAAAACACCTGCCCATTCTATTTCGCCAATATCTTGTTTGCGTGCATGACGCTTTTCGTCAGCTATGGCCCGCTTTGTTGGCTGCTCACCCGCCAGATATTTTTCAGCTCGTGCTCTCACTGCAGCTCCTTTATATTTATCTATATCTATCCTTTCGAGCTCCTGTTTTGTTTTATTTATATCCTCAATAAATATTCCCGGCCGCTTTGTTTCTTCTTCAATTAAAGATTTTAGGTTGCGGCGTAAGAGTGTTTCCTCCTGTATATCACTTCTTCTTATCATACTAGATCTTTCTATGGCCATAAGTTTAACTTTTTGTTTAAAGCACTCCCATGCTTCGCTTTTACTATTGCAATTTCTTCCGTAGTCGTTATCGCAGTAATTTTTTACACTACCAACAAACTCTTTATCATCAAGCAGCCTCGCGTTGATTTTCCACAAGGACCAGTTAAACTTATGACTACGCTTGATTTTTTCCCCTAGGGATACCGCTACCAAACAATGGTCGCTAAAAGACACTTCTTCAACTTTATATTCTCTACAACAAGGCACCAATTCAGCGGAGACATAAATGCGGTCTAAACGCGCATGACTCGCGCCCTGGAAGTGTGTATAATGTACCGTTTTCGCTTCTTCGCCTACCAATGCCACATCTTCCAGACCACTGTCTGCCACGATTTTGGCAAGCAGCTTCGCGCTGCGATCTACAGCCGCGTCCTGATTTGACCGATCTTTACGCTCGCACACACAATTAAAGTCTCCTAGTATTATTAACACTCTTTCGGTTTCAAGGTAGTTTTCTATACTTTCAAAAAAAGTGTATCGCGCAGCAGGTTTTGTCGGCGCATATAAACACACTACTCTAAACTCAATGTCTGCATAAATGAAATCACACAAAACAAATCTACCATCCTTACAGCTGACTACATTTTGAATCACTACTTCTAACGACTTCCTAATTAACAGGCAACACCCAGCCGAAAACCCAAACGAGTGGCTCACTGCAACCATGAAATTTTCCACAAATGGCTCAACCATGCTGTCAGTGTGTGCTTCGGTTTCAACTTTAGTTTCCTGAATGCCAATAATGTCTAGCTGATTTTTATTAATTAAAGAAGACACACTGTTTCGCCTCTTTTTAGACCCCAACCCTCGGACGTTTAGCGTCCCTATTTTTAAAGGTGCTTTCAGCTTAAGATTCATTTAAAAAAAAACAGAAGTAAAATACAGACCCCCGAAACCGCGTGAAAAGGAGAGGCAAACAAACACCAAAGAACTCACGCTAGCCACCATACGCCAGAACCATTCTGTCCCCTCACTCGTTCACAGGCGACGGTCACCCGCTGCCTCCATGGTCAGGTTTTTGTTCGCGGGTCAGTGAAGTGGATCGCTGCGAGAGGCTTCCAAATTTCTTTTTCCTCCCCACCACCTTCCACTCGTTTTCCAGCCGCCGCAGCCGCTGAGCCGCGAGGGCCTCTTCCCCCGCGTCGCGGGGCCTTTTCGCAGAAGCCTGTGTGGCATCCATGGCCCCCTCCGAGCTGCTTCCTTCCTCCTCACTGTTTTCGGACTCGGCCAGAATGGCGTTCTTCTCGCTCTCTTTCGTCTCGTCCACTTCTTGGGTGGTTTCCTCCTCCTTTCTCCCGGCTTCCTCACCAACTTGCTCGGTCCCTTCTGCTGGGGCAGCCATCTTGGGAGCCGGCTCATTGTTCGCTGCCAGGGGGGCCAGCACGCCATCGCCGTCTCCGCCGCTGCCCGTGCTGCTGGTTGACACCGGCGCCGCGCTTGCCGCTCGCTCCGCTTCCTCCTGATCCATAAGATCTGGAGCGACCTCATTCCCGCGACGGTTTCCCGTCACGTTCGCGTAAGTACGAACACAATCGTGCCGCACGTGCCCGAAAACGCGGCACTTCGAGCACTGCGGCGTCGCACAGTCACGCCGAATGTGTCCCCGCATCCCGCACCGCAGGCATGTAGGGGCTCGGCCCGGCACCACACACAACACCACACCGTCTCCGTACTGGATGAGTTCCGGGAGAGAGTCCGGGACGACCCCCTCCCGCAGGGTCATTCTGACCGTGCGGGTTGTCGAGTCCGGCAGACTAAAACCGGCGACTCTCCATTCCTCCCTCTTCATCTCCTTCACCTCGCCGAACTCGCTAAGAATCCTCGCTAGTGGCTCGTCGGGGTCATCAAACGGCACCCAGTGCAATTTGACAGTCATGTCCTGCCTCGCTGGATCGATGACAGCACAATGCCGCCCCTTAACTCGTAAACTTCCGCTCATGACGAGCTTCTCCTTCGCCTCCTTCGTTCGTAACTTCACCAACCAAACGTGGCTCATTTGGAATGGCCCGATGCCACTCACCGCCTTGATGACTCCAAGCTCCTCCAGCGGTGAGCGGAAATCCTCGATCCTGTATGGCCGTCCTTCGAGGTCGCAGTGCAACACGACGCACGCCTTCATGCCTTCGTTGGAGGGAAGCGCGGGTAGGAGAAATCGGTACCCGGCCGGCGGGCCGCTCGGCGGCGAAACCGGTTCGGCGCCTCCGCTCGCCCGTACTCCTGCGGAGCTAGCCATCGCGCGACCGCTCCCTACGAGAACCGGTCGGCGAGTGTGCATGGTATGGCCGATGGCGAGAATCGAAGCCTTACGTACCTTTTTATAACACATTACACCAACAACCAGCATCTCTACCATTTCACCTGTTGTTCGGCAGGACACACGGCCGCCGCAACACATCACTCCATATCCTAGGGATCCCGCGACGTCGCACGAAGCCCTCAAGTCGCCGAACATTGCTGCGCGCACTTGGGGAACACTTTTGGAAACGAATGTGGCCTTGAGTCGTTGTGGTCACGCTGGCTAGACGTTGGGGAATGCTTCCGTTTGTCGCACATTAGCCGCAGGTGCTCCGGAAGTGCGAAATGCCTGCTTTCACGACCTTCGAGGGGCAGATAGAAAGACGAGTCAGTCACAGGTAATCCGCCGCGCCCAACGAAGGGTGGAAAATCGGCTAACTCGCCCGCTGCGCTGCGGCGAAGCATCATCTAGTGGTCCTTCCGCGCCCCCGCCACCGCCAGGGGGCAAACGAAACTTGGTGGGGGAAAAAAAAAATAGAAACAACTCTTTGAACGCAAATTAATACGGAAAGTTTTAAAAAGCAAAAGAGGATGCCATCGGCACTCGGTGTTCCCAGGTGGTCTCCCTCCCAAGTACTCACCGAGCCCAATGCTGCTTAGCTTCGGTGATCGGACGAGAACCGGCGTATTCAGCATGGTATGGCCGATGGCGAGAATCGAAGCCTTACGTGCCTTTTTATAACACATTACACCAACAACCAGCATCTCTACCATTTCACCTGTTGTTCGGCAGGACACACGGCCGCCGCAACACATCACTCCATATCCTAGGGATCCCGCGACGTCGCACGAAGCCCTCAAGTCGCCGAACATTGCTGCGCGCACTTGGGGAACACTTTTGGAAACGAATGTGGCCTTGAGTCGTTGTGGTCACGCTGGCTAGACGTTGGGGAATGCTTCCGTTTGTCGCACATTAGCCGCAGGTGCTCCGGAAGTGCGAAATGCCTGCTTTCACGACCTTCGAGGGGCAGATAGAAAGACGAGTCAGTCACAGGTAATCCGCCGCGCCCAACGAAGGGTGGAAAATCGGCTAACTCGCCCGCTGCGCTGCGGCGAAGCATCATCTAGTGGTCCTTCCGCGCCCCCGCCACCGCCAGGGGGCAAACGAAACTTGGTGGGGGAAAAAAAAATAGAAACAACTCTTTGAACGCAAATTAATACGGAAAGTTTTAAAAAGCAAAAGAGGATGCCATCGGCACTCGGTGTTCCCAGGTGGTCTCCCTCCCAAGTACTGACCGAGCCCAATGCTGCTTAGCTTCGGTGATCGGACGAGAACCGGCGTATTCAGCATGGTATGGCCGATTTTTTTTTTTTTTTTTTGTAAAGCATGGTATGGCCGATGGCGAGAATCGAAGCCTTACGTGCCTTTTTATAACACATTACACCAACAACCAGCATCTCTACCATTTCACCTGTTGTTCGGCAGGACACACGGCCGCCGCAACACATCACTCCATATCCTAGGGATCCCGCGACGTCGCACGAAGCCCTCAAGTCGCCGAACATTGCTGCGCGCACTTGGGGAACACTTTTGGAAACGAATGTGGCCTTGAGTCGTTGTGGTCACGCTGGCTAGACGTTGGGGAATGCTTCCGTTTGTCGCACATTAGCCGCAGGTGCTCCGGAAGTGCGAAATGCCTGCTTTCACGACCTTCGAGGGGCAGATAGAAAGACGAGTCAGTCACAGGTAATCCGCCGCGCCCAACGAAGGGTGGAAAATCGGCTAACTCGCCCGCTGCGCTGCGGCGAAGCATCATCTAGTGGTCCTTCCGCGCCCCCGCCACCGCCAGGGGGCAAACGAAACTTGGTGGGGAAAAAAAAAAATAGAAACAACTCTTTGAACGCAAATTAATACGGAAAGTTTTAAAAAGCAAAAGAGGATGCCATCGGCACTCGGTGTTCCCAGGTGGTCTCCCTCCCAAGTACTGACCGAGCCCAATGCTGCTTAGCTTCGGTGATCGGACGAGAACCGGCGTATTCAGCATGGTATGGCCGATGGCGAGAATCGAAGCCTTACGTGCCTTTTTATAACACATTACACCAACAACCAGCATCTCTACCATTTCACCTGTTGTTCGGCAGGACACACGGCCGCCGCAACACATCACTCCATATCCTAGGGATCCCGCGACGTCGCACGAAGCCCTCAAGTCGCCGAACATTGCTGCGCGCACTTGGGGAACACTTTTGGAAACGAATGTGGCCTTGAGTCGTTGTGGTCACGCTGGCTAGACGTTGGGGAATGCTTCCGTTTGTCGCACATTAGCCGCAGGTGCTCCGGAAGTGCGAAATGCCTGCTTTCACGACCTTCGAGGGGCAGATAGAAAGACGAGTCAGTCACAGGTAATCCGCCGCGCACAACGAAGGGTGGAAAATCGGCTAACTCGCCCGCTGCGCTGCGGCGAAGCATCATCTAGTGGTCCTTCCGCGCCCCCGCCACCGCCAGGGGGCAAACGAAACTTGGTGGGGGAAAAAAAAAATAGAAACAACTCTTTGAACGCAAATTAATACGGAAAGTTTTAAAAAGCAAAAGAGGATGCCATCGGCACTCGGTGTTCCCAGGTGGTCTCCCTCCCAAGTACTGACCGAGCCCAATGCTGCTTAGCTTCGGTGATCGGACGAGAACCGGCGTATTCAGCATGGTATGGCCGATTTTTTTTTTTTTTGGTAAAGCATGGTATGGCCGATGGCGAGAATCGAAGCCTTACGTGCCTTTTTATAACACATTACACCAACAACCAGCATCTCTACCATTTCACCTGTTGTTCGGCAGGACACACGGCCGCCGCAACACATCACTCCATATCCTAGGGATCCCGCGACGTCGCACGAAGCCCTCAAGTCGCCGAACATTGCTGCGCGCACTTGGGGAACACTTTTGGAAACGAATGTGGCCTTGAGTCGTTGTGGTCACGCTGGCTAGACGTTGGGGAATGCTTCCGTTTGTCGCACATTAGCCGCAGGTGCTCCGGAAGTGCGAAATGCCTGCTTTCACGACCTTCGAGGGGCAGATAGAAAGACGAGTCAGTCACAGGTAATCCGCCGCGCCCAACGAAGGGTGGAAAATCGGCTAACTCGCCCGCTGCGCTGCGGCGAAGCATCATCTAGTGGTCCTTCCGCGCCCCCGCCACCGCCAGGGGGCAAACGAAACTTGGTGGGGGAAAAAAAAAATAGAAACAACTCTTTCAACGCAAATTAATACGGAAAGTTTTAAAAAGCAAAAGAGGATGCCATCGGCACTCGGTGTTCCCAGGTGGTCTCCCTCCCAAGTACTCACCGAGCCCAATGCTGCTTAGCTTCGGTGATCGGACGAGAACCGGCGTATTCAGCATGGTATGGCCGATGGCGAGAATCGAAGCCTTACGTGCCTTTTTATAACACATTACACCAACAACCAGCATCTCTACCATTTCACCTGTTGTTCGGCAGGACACACGGCCGCCGCAACACATCACTCCATATCCTAGGGATCCCGCGACGTCGCACGAAGCCCTCAAGTCGCCGAACATTGCTGCGCGCACTTGGGGAACACTTTTGGAAACGAATGTGGCCTTGAGTCGTTGTGGTCACGCTGGCTAGACGTTGGGGAATGCTTCCGTTTGTCGCACATTAGCCGCAGGTGCTCCGGAAGTGCGAAATGCCTGCTTTCACGACCTTCGAGGGGCAGATAGAAAGACGAGTCAGTCACAGGTAATCCGCCGCGCCCAACGAAGGGTGGAAAATCGGCTAACTCGCCCGCTGCGCTGCGGCGAAGCATCATCTAGTGGTCCTTCCGCGCCCCCGCCACCGCCAGGGGGCAAACGAAACTTGGTGGGGGAAAAAAAAAATAGAAACAACTCTTTGAACGCAAATTAATACGGAAAGTTTTAAAAAGCAAAAGAGGATGCCATCGGCACTCGGTGTTCCCAGGTGGTCTCCCTCCCAAGTACTGACCGAGCCCAATGCTGCTTAGCTTCGGTGATCGGACGAGAACCGGCGTATTCAGCATGGTATGGCCGATTTTTTTTTTTTTTTGGTAAAGCATGGTATGGCCGATGGCGAGAATCGAAGCCTTACGTGCCTTTTTATAACACATTACACCAACAACCAGCATCTCTACCATTTCACCTGTTGTTCGGCAGGACACACGGCCGCCGCAACACATCACTCCATATCCTAGGGATCCCGCGACGTCGCACGAAGCCCTCAAGTCGCCGAACATTGCTGCGCGCACTTGGGGAACACTTTTGGAAACGAATGTGGCCTTGAGTCGTTGTGGTCACGCTGGCTAGACGTTGGGGAATGCTTCCGTTTGTCGCACATTAGCCGCAGGTGCTCCGGAAGTGCGAAATGCCTGCTTTCACGACCTTCGAGGGGCAGATAGAAAGACGAGTCAGTCACAGGTAATCCGCCGCGCCCAACGAAGGGTGGAAAATCGGCTAACTCGCCCGCTGCGCTGCGGCGAAGCATCATCTAGTGGTCCTTCCGCGCCCCCGCCACCGCCAGGGGGCAAACGAAACTTGGTGGGGGAAAAAAAAAATAGAAACAACTCTTTGAACGCAAATTAATACGGAAAGTTTTAAAAAGCAAAAGAGGATGCCATCGGCACTCGGTGTTCCCAGGTGGTCTCCCTCCCAAGTACTGACCGAGCCCAATGCTGCTTAGCTTCGGTGATCGGACGAGAACCGGCGTATTCAGCATGGTATGGCCGATGGCGAGAATCGAAGCCTTACGTGCCTTTTTATAACACATTACACCAACAACCAGCATCTCTACCATTTCACCTGTTGTTCGGCAGGACACACGGCCGCCGCAACACATCACTCCATATCCTAGGGATCTCGCGACGTCGCACGAAGCCCTCAAGTCGCCGAACATTGCTGCGCGCACTTGGGGAACACTTTTGGAAACGAATGTGGCCTTGAGTCGTTGTGGTCACGCTGGCTAGACGTTGGGGAATGCTTCCGTTTGTCGCACATTAGCCGCAGGTGCTCCGGAAGTGCGAAATGCCTGCTTTCACGACCTTCGAGGGGCAGATAGAAAGACGAGTCAGTCACAGGTAATCCGCCGCGCCCAACGAAGGGTGGAAAATCGGCTAACTCGCCCGCTGCGCTGCGGCGAAGCATCATCTAGTGGTCCTTCCGCGCCCCCGCCACCGCCAGGGGGCAAACGAAACTTGGTGGGGGAAAAAAAAATAGAAACAACTCTTTGAACGCAAATTAATACGGAAAGTTTTAAAAAGCAAAAGAGGATGCCATCGGCACTCGGTGTTCCCAGGTGGTCTCCCTCCCAAGTACTGACCGAGCCCAATGCTGCTTAGTTTCGGTGATCGGACGAGAACCGGCGTATTCAGCATGGTATGGCCGATGGCGAGAATCGAAGCCTTACGTGCCTTTTTATAACACATTACACCAACAACCAGCATCTCTACCATTTCACCTGTTGTTCGGCAGGACACACGGCCGCCGCAACACATCACTCCATATCCTAGGGATCCCGCGACGTCGCACGAAGCCCTCAAGTCGCCGAACATTGCTGCGCGCACTTGGGGAACACTTTTGGAAACGAATGTGGCCTTGAGTCGTTGTGGTCACGCTGGCTAGACGTTGGGGAATGCTTCAGTTTGTCGCACATTAGCCGCAGGTGCTCCGGAAGTGCGAAATGCCTGCTTTCACGACCTTCGAGGGGCAGATAGAAAGACGAGTCAGTCACAGGTAATCCGCCGCGCCCAACGAAGGGTGGAAAATCGGCTAACTCGCCCGCTGCGCTGCGGCGAAGCATCATCTAGTGGTCCTTCCGCGCCCCCGCCACCGCCAGGGGGCAAACGAAACTTGGTGGGGGAAAAAAAAATAGAAACAACTCTTTGAACGCAAATTAATACGGAAAGTTTTAAAAAGCAAAAGAGGATGCCATCGGCACTCGGTGTTCCCAGGTGGTCTCCCTCCCAAGTACTGACCGAGCCCAATGCTGCTTAGCTTCGGTGATCGGACGAGAACCGGCGTATTCAGCATGGTATGGCCGATGGCGAGAATCGAAGCCTTACGTGCCTTTTTATAACACATTACACCAACAACCAGCATCTCTACCATTTCACCTGTTGTTCGGCAGGACACACGGCCGCCGCAACACATCACTCCATATCCTAGGGATCCCGCGACGTCGCACGAAGCCCTCAAGTCGCCGAACATTGCTGCGCGCACTTGGGGAACACTTTTGGAAACGAATGTGGCCTTGAGTCGTTGTGGTCACGCTGGCTAGACGTTGGGGAATGCTTCCGTTTGTCGCACATTAGCCGCAGGTGCTCCGGAAGTGCGAAATGCCTGCTTTCACGACCTTCGAGGGGCAGATAGAAAGACGAGTCAGTCACAGGTAATCCGCCGCGCCCAACGAAGGGTGGAAAATCGGCTAACTCGCCCGCTGCGCTGCGGCGAAGCATCATCTAGTGGTCCTTCCGCGCCCCCGCCACCGCCAGGGGGCAAACGAAACTTGGTGGGGGAAAAAAAAAATAGAAACAACTCTTTGAACGCAAATTAATACGGAAAGTTTTAAAAAGCAAAAGAGGATGCCATCGGCACTCGGTGTTCCCAGGTGGTCTCCCTCCCAAGTACTGACCGAGCCCAATGCTGCTTAGCTTCGGTGATCGGACGAGAACCGGCGTATTCAGCATGGTATGGCCGATGGCGAGAATCGAAGCCTTACGTGCCTTTTTATAACACATTACACCAACAACCAGCATCTCTACCATTTCACCTGTTGTTCGGCAGGACACACGGCCGCCGCAACACATCACTCCATATCCTAGGGATCCCGCGACGTCGCACGAAGCCCTCAAGTCGCCGAACATTGCTGCGCGCACTTGGGGAACACTTTTGGAAACGAATGTGGCCTTGAGTCGTTGTGGTCACGCTGGCTAGACGTTGGGGAATGCTTCCGTTTGTCGCACATTAGCCGCAGGTGCTCCAGAAGTGCGAAATGCCTGCTTTCACGACCTTCGAGGGGCAGATAGAAAGACGAGTCAGTCACAGGTAATCCGCCGCGCCCAACGAAGGGTGGAAAATCGGCTAACTCGCCCGCTGCGCTGCGGCGAAGCATCATCTAGTGGTCCTTCCGCGCCGCCGCCACCGCCAGGGGGCAAACGAAACTTGGTGGGGGAAAAAAAAAATAGAAACAACTCTGTGAACGCAAATTAATACGGAAAGTTTTAAAAAGCAAAAGAGGATGCCATCGGCACTCGGTGTTCCCAGGTGGTCTCCCTCCCAAGTACTGACCGAGCCCAATGCTGCTTAGCTTCGGTGATCGGACGAGAACCGGCGTATTCAGCATGGTATGGCCGATGGCGAGAATCGAAGCCTCACGTGCCTTTTTATAACACATTACACCAACAACCAGCATCTCTACCATTTCACCTGTTGTTCGGCAGGACACACGGCCGCCGCAACACATCACTCCATATCCTAGGGATCCCGCGACGTCGCACGAAGCCCTCAAGTCGCCGAACATTGCTGCGCGCACTTGGGGAACACTTTTGGAAACGAATGTGGCCTTGAGTCGTTGTGGTCACGCTGGCTAGACGTTGGGGAATGCTTCCGTTTGTCGCACATTAGCCGCAGGTGCTCCGGAAGTGCGAAATGCCTGCTTTCACGACCTTCGAGGGGCAGATAGAAAGACGAGTCAGTCACAGGTAATCCGCCGCGCCCAACGAAGGGTGGAAAATCGGCTAACTCGCCCACTGCGCTGCGGCGAAGCATCATCTAGTGGTCCTTCCGCGCCCCCGCCACCGCCAGGGGGCAAACGAAACTTGGTGGGGGAAAAAAAATAGAAACAACTCTTTGAACGCAAATTAATACGGAAAGTTTTAAAAAGCAAAAGAGGATGCCATCGGCACTCGGTGTTCCCAGGTGGTCTCCCTCCCAAGTACTGACCGAGCCCAATGCTGCTTAGCTTCGGTGATCGGACGAGAACCGGCGTATTCAGCATGGTATGGCCGATGGCGAGAATCGAAGCCTTACGTGCCTTTTTATAACACATTACACCAACAACCAGCATCTCTACCATTTCACCTGTTGTTCGGCAGGACACACGGCCGCCGCAACACATCACTCCATATCCTAGGGATCCCGCGACGTCGCACGAAGCCCTCAAGTCGCCGAACATTGCTGCGCGCACTTGGGGAACACTTTTGGAAACGAATGTGGCCTTGAGTCGTTGTGGTCACGCTGGCTAGACGTTGGGGAATGCTTCCGTTTGTCGCACATTAGCCGCAGGTGCTCCGGAAGTGCGAAATGCCTGCTTTCACGACCTTCGAGGGGCAGATAGAAAGACGAGTCAGTCACAGGTAATCCGCCGCGCTTAACGAAGGGTGGAAAATCGGCTAACTCGCCCGCTGCGCTGCGGCGAAGCATCATCTAGTGGTCCTTCCGCGCCCCCGCCACCGCCAGGGGGCAAACGAAACTTGGTGGGGGAAAAAAAAATAGAAACAACTCTTTGAACGCAAATTAATACGGAAAGTTTTAAAAAGCAAAAGAGGATGCCATCGGCACTCGGTGTTCCCAGGTGGTCTCCCTCCCAAGTACTGACCGAGCCCAATGCTGCTTAGCTTCGGTGATCGGACGAGAACCGGCGTATTCAGCATGGTATGGCCGATTTTTTTTTTTTTTTTTTTTTTCTTTATTGCCGTACAAAGCATAACAAAATAAAACTATACAAACACTAACAGCACCAGGTATTACCTGGAGAACCAGTGCACTTTCATCTTAATCAGTTCACTGAACAATGACAACACTTCCTCGTCCACTTTTTCCTTTTGCATCACTTCACGTATTCTTGACACACTTTCGACAAAGTACTCTTGAACAGACCGGGCCCTTGGGTCGCTGTTTCTGACAGCCATACGGCTCCGCCAGATACTATGCAGCCCCAAGAGCATGATCGCGTCGTATGGGTATTCGTTATTTACAACTGGAAGAAACCTGATCCCGTAGGCGTCTATTGGGAGGTCCTTCTGCAGCGTGCGCTGAAGGACGTCCCAATAAAACACGGCGTCCCAACAGTCAATAAACACATGCTCTACGGTCTCCGGCTTCTTGCACAACCTGCAGTCTGTGCCCCCTGGCACGAGCATACCTTTCTCCTGCATCCACACTAGTACTGGTAGCGTGCCAGAATGTAGGTTAAAAAAGAAAGTCTTTACTCCCGGCGGCAACCACATCTTTTTTACCCGTTTTAGCACATTCTGGCCGGGGCGGCCTGCGTACATACTTCTATAAAAAGGAACAGGGAAAACAACACTCACTAAGTCTTTATACAAAACACGTCTACTAACACTGCTCAAGTACTCTAACGAAAACCTACATGCTAAAAAATTAAAAGACAACACAACCTCCCGCAGATAACGCGACGACACTCTCGACATTCCCACACACGATGACACAACGAAGTTGGGGAGTACGCCAGCCAACATGACCTGCATGTACGTGCGTAGGAATGGGTCGTTTTGATCCCTGAGGAACATGAAACGCGAAACGACCTGTCTCAAGAATAGGTGCCCCAGACCGACACCTCCACTGCCCACCGTACGAAACAAGTTTGTTCTCGCTGTGCGCTCCCACGCTGAGTTCCACACAAATGTGGCGAACACACGGTGGAACAGCTGAAGATTTGCTCTCGTGCAAAACAACGCCTGTAGCACGTACCAAACCTTTGCCGCCAGGAAAACGTTACAAACCGTGGCACGGGCAAAAATTGACAGATCTCTCCCCGCCCACCGCTCTGTCTGGGCCCGAGCCTCTGACGCCTTTTCGTTCCAAAATTTAGTGTTTTCTTTGTACCGGTCCAAAGGTACGCCTAGGTACGTAGTTGGTGTAGTCTCCCAGCGAATATTCTCGAAAACAGTGGGAGGCTCTTCCCACACCCCGTGCCACACCCCCAAGCACTTATCCCTGTTTATTACACTTCCGCTCATATCACAATATCTCTGTGTGATGGACAGAGCCCCGCGAACACTTTCTTCGTCTGTGGCAAAAATAGCCACATCATCTGCATATGCTAGTATGCGCACCTCACTCGACTCTACCTCAAAACCATTGACCTTGTCGCTACTTAGAATCTTCCTGCACAAGGGCTCCAAGAACAAGGAAAACAACAACGGCGACATCGGACAACCCTGCCTGACAGACGAGCGGACATCTATGCGCCTCGAAAGCTCGCCATTAACTATGAGACTCGTTGTACAGTTTAAATACGCCATACGCACTCCCTTACACAGCACTGATCCCAGCCCCACATACTCTAGGATAGAAAAAAGAACTTCATGCGGGACCCGATCAAAGGCTTTCGAGAGATCAATTTGCAACATAGCTACTCTGAGAGCCTCGCTATCGCAATATTCAAAAATGCTTCTTGCAACGTGGATGTTCGTGAATATTGACCTGCCTCTTATACCACACGTTTGGTGGCCTCCTACGATATTTCCTATTACAGTTTGCAACCTATTTGCGAGGACCTTCATGAATATTTTATAGTCTACGTTGGTGAGTGTTATCGGCCTATAGCCATTTACATTCTTCAGTTTCACTTCATCTTCACACTTGGGGAACAAAATTGTGTGTGCTCTAGAAAAAGAAACTGGCAACGCCCCCTTCTCCAACGCTTCAGAGAACACTCTTTGCAAGGCGGATGCCGTTTCACATTTAAATTCCTTATAGAAAGCGGCCGTGAGGCCGTCAGGTCCTGGCGATTTACCTGGATTCAAGTCTTCTATAGCCTTAATTATCTCTGCAACACTAACTTCTAGTTCCAACGATTCTGTTTCTACAGACTCTAGTTTCGGTAGACAAGATAGGAATTCTGCCTCAAACCCACTTTTGGAGGGGCTCTGTAGAGAAAAGAGCTGAGCATAGTGCTCCTCGAAAGCTTTCTGGATGGACTCCTGGTCGTTTCTCACCATGCCTTTGTATTCTATTTCGGTTATTTCGTTTTTGCGCGCGTACAGCTTCTCGTCTGATAAGGCTCGTTTGGTTGGCGCTTCTCCTCCTAACAATTTCTCTGACCTCGCCCGGATGACTGCACCTTTGTATTTTTGTTCATCTATTAGTTCTAATTTATGCTTTATGTCTCTAACATCTGCTGTGAAGGTATCAGACCTATCTTCTTCTACTCTAAGTAATTTCGCCAAGTGCTGTCTTAAACTATTTTCCTCCTTACGAGCTTGGCATTGAATTACACTGCCCCTTTCTATAGCTTTCATTTTTACACTCAGTTTAAAAAGCTCCCACTTCTCTTCACTACTCCTGCTATCGTCTGATGACAATGATGGCGAGAATCGAAGCCTTACGTGCCTTTTTATAACACATTACACCAACAACCAGCATCTCTACCATTTCACCTGTTGTTCGGCAGGACACACGGCCGCCGCAACACATCACTCCATATCCTAGGGATCCCGCGACGTCGCACGAAGCCCTCAAGTCGCCGAACATTGCTGCGCGCACTTGGGGAACACTTTTGGAAACGAATGTGGCCTTGAGTCGTTGTGGTCACGCTGGCTAGACGTTGGGGAATGCTTCCGTTTGTCGCACATTAGCCGCAGGTGCTCCGGAAGTGCGAAATGCCTGCTTTCACGACCTTCGAGGGGCAGATAGAAAGACGAGTCAGTCCCAGGTAATCCGCCGCACCCAACGAAGGGTGGAAAATCGGCTAACTCGCCCGCTGCGCTGCGGCGAAGCATCATCTAGTGGTCCTTCCGCGCCCCCGCCACCGCCAGGGGGCAAACGAAACTTGGTGGGGGAAAAAAAAATAGAAACAACTCTTTGAACGCAAATTAATACAGAAAGTTTTAAAAAGCAAAAGAGGATGCCATCGGCACTCGGTGTTCCCAGGTGGTCTCCCTCCCAAGTACTGACCGAGCCCAATGCTGCTTAGCTTCGGTGATCGGACGAGAACCGGCGTATTCAGCATGGTATGGCCGATTTTTTTTTTTGGTAACAATAACTTTATTTACAAATATATACAGAACAGTATGCAGTGATTACAGTGGTTTCCGAGCGCATCAGAACATGGCTCCACTTAAACATAAAAATGAGGCGATCGGCTATCATGCGAGGAGAGGGTCAGGATGCTTTGCCAAGTAACTGTAAGCCAATCGGGGAGTATTGTCCGCGAAGTCACAGAGCGTTTGTGAAACTTAAGCAAGAGAAGTTGCCAACAGGGCTACTGTGTAATTGCACAAAGTTTGAAGTGAACGGGATAGAGGGAAGGGAGAAATCAGAGGTCTTGGGTAAAGCCATTTCTTGGTATAACTGGACACCAGCGTTACCCGGGGCTAGCCCTCAAATTGCGTCCCATCTCCTCTGCTGTTGTGACTTGAAATCCATGAGTGCTCGCGTTCGCCGTTCCAGTGCGTCGCGTAGCTCGGAGTCTGCCTCATCCCCGTCGAGGGCGGCAATTGCCCATTGTGCCTTTTGGACGAAGTGTCGCCACGCCGGTCGGGGGCGCTCAGTACATTCGACGGCGTCGACTCTCGCCCTCCATAGCGAGTGGAGCCCTATTACGTGGACACAGTCGCGAAGGAGCGGGCGTTCCGAGGCCGCGTCTAGGAACTTCAGATTTGTCCAAGTGATTCTCCAGCGCGTGTTGAAGGAGCACTGCAGCTCATCCCAGAAGTAGAACGCCGTGTTACAGTCCATGAATACGTGCTCGGCAGTTTCCCTCCCTCCGCACAGCAGACAGTTGGCCCCTCCTGGCAAAAAAAAACCGCGTTCCTCCTGTCTTGCCTTTGTAGGCAGTATACACGTGTGAAAGCGGAAGAAAAAGTCCTTCGAGCCAGTCGGGATAGGGAGCTTCCGTACTCGCCGCAGGACGTCACTTTTCGGCCGACCAAGGGGTGGCAGGCGGTACATGGGCGGTGGGAGGGTCTGCTCTACGAGGTCCCAATACAGCTTCCTTGGTTTCACTGAGCAGAGGTATTCCCACGAGAAGCGCTCCTGTAAGAGGGCCACCGCCCCCGCCACTTCTCTGTAAAAACCTGTTGCACGGGCACCACCTAGGAGCTCCGCTGTTGTTGCGAGCCAAGGGGCGAGGTGCAACGCGCCTACATTTTGCACTGCCGCCTGGAGGAAGCCATCTCGGTGATCTCGGAAGTACAAAAATCGTTGCACGGTTAGTTTAAGCTCTAAATTAACGAGCCCTAGCCCCCCGGCTTCAGCGCTCCAGAAAACGTTGGTGCGGCGCATGGGCTCATACGTGGATCGCCAGACGAAAACAGCGAACAACCGATGTAACTTGGCCACTGAGCCTGCGTCAATGGTCGAGACTCGGGCCGCGTACAAGATGGCTGGGTATACCACGGCGTTGCAGACATGTGCCCTAGAGAAAAGGGCAATATGTCGCGCTCTCCAGGGTTCCAAGTTCCTTCCAGCAGCTGCCAGTTTCGTCTGCCACCTGGGGGCGGTGGCTGTGCGGTTTTCTAGGTTTACCCCGAGGTAGCGGGTGATGCCCTCCCTCCATCGAACTCCGTAGAGTTGTTGTGGTTTGGTGGGCCATTCCCCTAGCCATGCGCCCTCTGATTTCAAAAGATTGAGTTGGGCCCCCGAGAATCGACAAAATGCCTCAGCCAGTGCGACGACCTCCCCTGCCTGCTCTCTCGAGGAGCACACAAACGCAACATCGTCCGCATAGGCCAACACCTTGAGCTCTTCGTCGCCGAGAACCAAACCTTTGGTTGACTTGGACGCTATTGCCATCCTGCAAAGTGGTTCAATATACAATGCGAAAAGGATCGGGGACATAGGGCAGCCCTGCCTGACTGACCTTCCGATGTCGATGGGCGCCCCCACCTCCCCGTTTATGATGATGCTGGTGGTGATGGCGGTGTAGCAAATTTTTATCCACTCGACCATTGTATCCCCTACCCCACATTGACCGAGGAGCGTGAACAGGAAGGCGTGGTCAACCTGGTCGAAGGCCTTTTTAAGGTCGAGTTGTAGGACAGCTAAGGGGTGAATGCCTGATTCCGCCACCTCACAGATGGTCCGCATGCGGTGCAGGTTGGTGTTGATGGAGCGTCCCTTAAACCCGCACGTCTGGTGAGGACCCACAACACTACTGAGGGCTGTCTCGAGGCGTTGGGCCAGGATGCGGGCTAGGATTTTATAGTCGGTGGAAAGAAGACTGATAGGCCTGAAGTCTTCCACGTTGGGTGTTGTGTTATGGGAGGTTTTTTTGGGAATGAGTACTAAGTTACTGCTCCGCATGGAGGGTGGTAGCAGTTTTGTGCTTTTGATGTTTTCAAAGACCGCCGCCAATACCGGGCTGATCTCTTCACGAAACACCTGATAGAATTCCGAGATTATGCCGTCAGGCCCCGGTGACTTATTCTTTGAGAGTTTCTTGATCACGCGCTTGACCTCTTCTACCGATATGGGTTCGTTTATTGTGGCCTTTACGTCCTCTGCAACCGTTGGCAGCGCGCCTGTGACTTCCGGTGGAGGAGCCTCAAGATGAGCGTGCGGGGAAAACAGCCTTGCGTAGTATTCACTGAAGGCCGTCTCCACCTCCTCGCTCCCACTAGCAAGACCACCGGCATGGTTCACCTCAGGAATCCTTTTAGTGGCGGTCTTTGCTCGTTCGAAGGCGCCGAAAAGCTTCGATGGCTGTGCCTCGGACTCCACTCGTTGCTCCCTGCTCCGCACAAGAGCCCCCCAATACCGTTTTTCGAGCTCAGCGCGGATGTCGTTTTTCACGTTACGGATGTCTTCAGAGAATTCCCCCGGCCTCTCCTCGTCCGCTTCCACGAGGGAGCGCAGGCACTCCACCAGTCGATTTACTTTCGCCCTTCTGTCTCTCGCCTCTTGTCGCCCGATTGTGATTGCTGCATCTTTGACATGCTGTTTGAAGCGCTCCCACGCAGCTCCATCAATGGGCGCAGTGCTCATTGCTTCAATTTCACCTCTTACGCGATCGACGAAGGACGCGTGTTCGAGGACCGTGGAGTTCATCAGCCAACGGCTGCCGGCTTTTTTTCTGATTTCACGCTCAGCTCGGATGGTACATGTCACCAAGCCGTGGTCCGAGAACGCGACAGGAGTGACGGCGTAATCGATCACTAATGGCAACGCGTCCCCCGTCAAGTAAATCCGGTCGAGGCGGGCCTGTGACGTGCCTCGCCATCTAGTGAAGCGGGTGGTAACCACCCACGCTGAAGGGCCACGTCAGCCAGGTCGCCCTCTCGAAGGACCGCTTTCAAAATCCGCGCTGACGCGTCCACTACACCCTTAGCACCTGCTCTGTCGCTGGCGTTTACAACGCAGTTAAAGTCGCCCGCTAGGACAACACGGCCCGGGACCACTAGGATGTCCCGAATAGAAGAGAAGAAGTCGGTCCGCGCCTGCGTATCATTAGGCGCATAGACGCACACAAAGCGTGTAAGCTCCCCTCCCACCAGGACGTCGACGGAACAAAAGCGTCCGTCCTTCGCCAGCTCGCAGTCGATTACTGTTAAGAATTCGTGTTTCCGGATTAGAATTGCGGTACCACCCGCTCGGGTGGGTGTGAGGGTGTAAAAACACCAGAACTGGTGGCCGAAAAATCGTACAAAATTTTGAGCGTCCTCTCGAGAGGCAATTTTGGTTTCCTGTAAAAAGGCCACATCTATTTTTTTTTCATTCAGGAGGTCAACTAGCCAATGTTTCCTTTTCTGTGAGGTTAGACTTACCACATTTAAAGTGGCAAGCGTGACTGCGTTCTGGTGTGATGCCATGGTGTGAAAAGCGCTTACCGGTCAGGGCGTCAAGTCCGTCCGTTAGTCGAGCTTCCCCCAGCGGTCGTTGACCCGGTATCTCCATGGCTCGGTTTGTTGGTGACTGCACCGCCGTGTTTCCCGCGTGCCTTCCGCCGAGTCTCAACTCCCGTGATGTTATCGGGTTTGCGCGATGCTGCGGCGGCCTTCGTCGGGAGCTCGTCGTCCGCGTCGTCACAGCTGGTCCCTCCTGGCTGGTCGCTCAGGAGGGCCGCCTCCTCTCCCTCAACGTCGGCGGGTTTCGCCTCCTCACTCCGCTGCTCGTCGTCCGCCGCGGGCTTGGCGTTGGTCAGGGAAGCTTCGCCACCCCGCTCCGAGACCGTTTCCTTGAGTTCACGGGGCGCGCCGCTCTCGTGGGCCCCGTCGCTGACCATTTCTCTACTCACGCTCGGCATCGCTGGCGTCTCCTCCTTTTCCTTGCAAGGCGTTTGGGAAGGGGCCACTTGCTTCCTGGTGTTAGGGCGGCCTCGTTGTGGTTCCTTCTGCCTGCCGGTCGCCTCGGGGGGAAGGGGGCGAACGTCGTCGACGCTGCTGGCATTCTCCTCTGTCCCTTTTGTTCCCACCGACCTGTCGGCGGTAATCCCGGCTGCGAGGGGTGGGGGGCGGTGTGTCTCGTTTCCGTTCCCTCTCTCGGCGTGCGCGTTGGGCTCGGAGCTGACTGAGGGTCGGAGGCCGGACGGCTCGTTGTCTTCGCTCTTCTCTTCTCTCTTCCCCTCTGCCTCGTGTAGCTGACCTGCTTCTTGCGCCGGAACGTCGGTGTTGACTGGAGGCGAAGGCACGTGCGGGGATGCCTGGAGAGGGGTTGGTGGGTGAGCGGCTGCCTCAGGTCCCTCAGTGCTCATCATCGCCGCCATGTCATCGGCGTCCATGTACTCCTCGAGATTCCTCGCGGGCGCTCTCTGCTTCGCTCTGGACGCGTACGACTGCGTGCAGTTAGTTTCGTGATGCCCGTAAGCACGGCACGCGCGGCACCATGGAGTTGAGCAGTTTTTCCGATAGTGTCCGGTGTGGTAGCAACGGAGGCAGAGCGACGGCCGTCCGGGCACCTCGATTAGAATGGGGCAACCGTTGAGAGTCGCCTGATGAGGGATCGCCTCCAGGGATGTCGGGGTTGAGGGAATCACGTGGAAGATCCTCGTGGTGCCGGTCATGTGCGTGAGGCCGGATTTCTGCCACCCCTCACGAACCACTCTTTGCACTCGGCCAAAACGTTCGAACTGCCGGATGAGCAGCTCGTCTGGGACTTTTGGCGGTACCCAGTGCACCCTTACCGCGATTTCTCGGCGGTTGGGGTTGATCACAAGGCACCGCCTACCTTTCACTGTTATCTCCGTGCGTGCTGCCAGCTCCTCCATGTCCGCTTCCGATGTGAATGTCACCATCCATAGGTGATTAAACTGAAAGGGACCGAGGCATTCGATCTTCTGTAGGTCCGTGATGTCACGAAGTGTGGACGCGAAATCTTCCACTCTGAAAGGCCGTGCAGACGGGTCTCCATGCAGAAACAGGGAGTTTTCGGACATCTTTCCGGTGGGAAGCGGCGGCAGTAGGGTTGGTAGGCAGCCGAGGCGGACGGTGCCGGCGGGTCCCGGGGAAACCGGTCCGACGCGAGTGCGTCGCCTACTCGTGGGGAGCTTTCTCTCGACATGACCGTCCCCGTCGGTGGCTGAGAGGGGACTGTCCAGCATGGTATGGCCGATGGCGAGAATCGAAGCCTTACGTGCCTTTTTATAACACATTACACCAACAACCAGCATCTCTACCATTTCACCTGTTGTTCGGCAGGACACACGGCCGCCGCAACACATCACTCCATATCCTAGGGATCCCGCGACGTCGCACGAAGCCCTCAAGTCGCCGAACATTGCTGCGCGCACTTGGGGAACACTTTTGGAAACGAATGTGGCCTTGAGTCGTTGTGGTCACGCTGGCTAGACGTTGGGGAATGCTTCCGTTTGTCGCACATTAGCCGCAGGTGCTCCGGAAGTGCGAAATGCCTGCTTTCACGACCTTCGAGGGGCAGATAGAAAGACGAGTCAGTCACAGGTAATCCGCCGCGCCCAACGAAGGGTGGAAAATCGGCTAACTCGCCCGCTGCGCTGCGGCGAAGCATCATCTAGTGGTCCTTCCGCGCCCCCGCCACCGCCAGGGGGCAAACGAAACTTGGTGGGGGAAAAAAAAAATAGAAACAACTCTTTGAACGCAAATTAATACGGAAAGTTTTAAAAAGCAAAAGAGGATGCCATCGGCACTCGGTGTTCCCAGGTGGTCTCCCTCCCAAGTACTGACCGAGCCCAATGCTGCTTAGCTTCGGTGATCGGACGAGAACCGGCGTATTCAGCATGGTATGGCCGATGGCGAGAATCGAAGCCTTACGTGCCTTTTTATAACACATTACACCAACAACCAGCATCTCTACCATTTCACCTGTTGTTCGGCAGGACACACGGCCGCCGCAACACATCACTCCATATCCTAGGGATCCCGCGACGTCGCACGAAGCCCTCAAGTCGCCGAACATTGCTGCGCGCACTTGGGGAACACTTTTGGAAACGAATGTGGCCTTGAGTCGTTGTGGTCACGCTGGCTAGACGTTGGGGAATGCTTCCGTTTGTCGCACATTAGCCGCAGGTGCTCCGGAAGTGCGAAATGCCTGCTTTCACGACCTTCGAGGGGCAGATAGAAAGACGAGTCAGTCACAGGTAATCCGCCGCGCCCAACGAAGGGTGGAAAATCGGCTAACTCGCCCGCTGCGCTGCGGCGAAGCATCATCTAGTGGTCCTTCCGCGCCCCCGCCACCGCCAGGGGGCAAACGAAACTTGGTGGGGGAAAAAAAAAATAGAAACAACTCTTTGAACGCAAATTAATACGGAAAGTTTTAAAAAGCAAAAGAGGATGCCATCGGCACTCGGTGTTCCCAGGTGGTCTCCCTCCCAAGTACTGACCGAGCCCAATGCTGCTTAGCTTCGGTGATCGGACGAGAACCGGCGTATTCAGCATGGTATGGCCGATTTTTTTTTTTTTCTTTATTGCCATACAAAGCATAACAAAATAACAACTATACAAACAGTAACTGGACCAGGTATTACCTGGGGAACCAGTGCACTTTCATCTTAATCAGTTCACTGAACAACGACAACACTTTCTCGTCCACTTTTTCCTTCTCCATCACTTCACGTATTCTTGCCACACTTTCAACAAAGTACTCTTGAACAGACCGGGCCCTTGGATCGCTGTTTCTGACAGCCATGCGGCTCCGCCAGATACTATGCAGCCCCAAGAGCATGATCGCGTCATACGGGTATTCGTTATTTATAACTGGAAGAAACCGGATCCCGTAGGCGTCTATCGGGAGGTTCTTCTGCAGCGTGCGCTGAAGGACGTCCCAATAGAACACAGCATCCCAACAGTCAATAAACACATGCTCTACGGTCTCCGGCTTCTTACACAACCTGCAGTCTGTGCCCCAAGGCACGAACAGGCCTTTTTCGTGCATCCAAACCAGTACCGGTAGCGTGCCGGTGTGAAGGATAAAAAAGAAAGTCTTTACTCCCGGCGATAACCACATCTTTTTAACGCGTTTTAAAACATTCTGGCCGGGGCGGCCTGCGTACACACGTCTATACAAAGGTATAGGAAAAACAACACTCACTAAATCTTTATACAGCACTCGTCTACTAACACTGCTTAAATACTCTAATGAAAACCTACATGCTAAAAAATTAAAAGACAAAACAACCTCCCGCAGATAACGCGACGACACTCTCGACATTCCCACACACGATGACACAACAAAGTTGGGGAGTTCACCAGCCAACGTGACCTGCATGTAAGTGCGTAGGAATGGGTCACGTTGATCCCTGAGGAACATGAACCGCGATACAACCTGTCTCAAGAAGAGATGCCCCAGACCAAGACCTCCACTGCCTACCGTACGAAACAAGTTTGTCCTCGCTGTTCGCTCCCACGCGGAGTTCCACACAAATGTGGCGAACAGGCGGTGGAGCAGCTGGAGATTTGCCCTGGTGCAAAACAATGCCTGTAACACGTACCAAATCTTTGCCGCCAGGAAGACATTGCAAACAGTGGCACGGGCAAAAATTGACAAATCTTTCCCCGCCCATCGCCCTGTCTGGGCACGAGCCTCTGCCGCCTTGTCGCTCCAAAATTTAGTGTTTTCTTTGTACCGGTCTAACGGTACGCCTAGGTACGTAGTTGGTGTAGTCTCCCAGCGAATATTCTCGAATACAGTGGGAGGCTCATCCCACACCCCATGCCACACCCCCAAGCACTTATCCCTGTTTATTACACTTCCGCTCATATCACAATATCTCTGTGTGATGGACAGAGCCCCGCGAACACTTTCTTCGTCTGTGGCAAAAATAGCCACATCATCTGCATATGCTAGTATGCGCACCTCACTCGACTCTACCTCAAAACCATTGACCTTGTCGCTACTTAGAATTTTCCTGCACAAGGGCTCCAAGAACAAGGAAAACAACAACGGCGACATCGGACAACCCTGCCTGACAGACGAGCGGACATCTATGCGCCTCGAAAGCTCGCCATTAACTATGAGACTCGTTGTACAGTTTAAATACGCCATACGCACTCCCTTACACAGCACTGATCCCAGCCCCACATACTCTAAGATAGAAAAAAGAACTTCGTGCGGGACGCGATCAAAGGCTTTCGAGAGATCAATTTGCAACATAGCTACTCTGAGAGCCTCGCTATCGCAATATTCAAAAATGCTTCTTGCAACGTGGATGTTCGTGAATATTGACCTGCCTTTTATACCACACGTTTGGTGGCCTCCTACGATATTTCCTATTACAGTTTGCAACCTATTTGCGAGGACCTTCATGAATATTTTATAGTCTACATTGGTGAGTGTTATCGGCCTATAGCCATTTACATTCTTCAGTTTCACTTCATCTTCACACTTGGGGAACAAAATTGTGTGTGCTCTAGAAAAAGAAACTGGCAACGCCCCCTTCTCCAACGCTTCAGAGAACACTCTTTGCAAGGCGGATGCCGTTTCACATTTAAATTCCGTATAGAAAGCGGCCGTGAGGCCGTCAGGGCCTGGCGATTTACCTGGATTCAAGTCTTCTATAGCCTTAATTATCTCTGCAACACTAACTTCTAGTTCCAACGATTCTGTTTCTACAGACTCTAGTTTCGGTAAACAAGATAGGAATTCTGCCTCAAACCCACTTTTGGAGGGGCTCTGTAGAGAAAAGAGCTGAGCATAGTGCTCCTCGAAAGCTTTCTGGATGGACTCCTGGTCGTTTCTCACCATGCCTTTGTATTCTATTTCGGTTATTTCGTTTTTGCGCGCGTACAGCTTCTCGTCTGATAAGGCTCGTTTGGTTGGCGCTTCTCCTCCTAACAATTTCTCTGACCTCGCCCGGATGACTGCACCTTTGTATTTTTGTTCATCTATTAGTTCTAATTTATGCTTTATGTCTCTAACATCTGCTGTGAAGGTATCATACCTATCTTCTTCTACTCTAAGTAATTTCGCCAAGTGCTGTCTTAAACTATTTTCCTCCTTACGAGCTTGGCATTGAATTACACTGCCCCTTTCTATAGCTTTCATTTTTACACTCTGTTTAAAAAGCTCCCACTTCTCTTCACTACTCCTGCTATCGTCTGATGACAATGATACAATAGCTTCCCTCGTCGACTCAACAAACCCCTCATCCTCTAGTAATCGAGCATTAAATTTCCACGTTTCATAGCAGAGCCTCCTCTTTTTCTTTTGCCCTAATGTAACTGTGACCAGGCTGGCGAGAATCGAAGCCTTACGTGCCTTTTTATAACACATTACACCAACAACCAGCATCTCTACCATTTCACCTGTTGTTCGGCAGGACACACGGCCGCCGCAACACATCACTCCATATCCTAGGGATCCCGCGACGTCGCACGAAGCCCTCAAGTCGCCGAACATTGCTGCGCGCACTTGGGGAACACTTTTGGAAACGAATGTGGCCTTGAGTCGTTGTGGTCACGCTGGCTAGACGTTGGGGAATGCTTCCGTTTGTCGCACATTAGCCGCAGGTGCTCCGGAAGTGCGAAATGCCTGCTTTCACGACCTTCGAGGGGCAGATAGAAAGACGAGTCAGTCACAGGTAATCCGCCGCGCCCAACGAAGGGTGGAAAATCGGCTAACTCGCCCGCTGCGCTGCGGCGAAGCATCATCTAGTGGTCCTTCCGCGCCCCCGCCACCGCCAGGGGGCAAACGAAACTTGGTGGGGGAAAAAAAAAATAGAAACAACTCTTTGAACGCCAATTAATACGGAAAGTTTTAAAAAGCAAAAGAGGATGCCATCGGCACTCGGTGTTCCCAGGTGGTCTCCCTCCCAAGTACTGACCGAGCCCAATGCTGCTTAGCTTCGGTGATCGGACGAGAACCGGCGTATTCAGCATGGTATGGCCGATGGCGAGAATCGAAGCCTTACGTGCCTTTTTATAACACATTACACCAACAACCAGCATCTCTACCATTTCACCTGTTGTTCGGCAGGACACACGGCCGCCGCAACACATCACTCCATATCCTAGGGATCCCGCGACGTCGCACGAAGCCCTCAAGTCGCCGAACATTGCTGCGCGCACTTGGGGAACACTTTTGGAAACGAATGTGGCCTTGAGTCGTTGTGGTCACGCTGGCTAGACGTTGGGGAATGCTTCCGTTTGTCGCACATTAGCCGCAGGTGCTCCAGAAGTGCGAAATGCCTGCTTTCACGACCTTCGAGGGGCAGATAGAAAGACGAGTCAGTCACAGGTAATCCGCCGCGCCCAACGAAGGGTGGAAAATCGGCTAACTCGCCCGCTGCGCTGCGGCGAAGCATCATCTAGTGGTCCTTCCGCGCCCCCGCCACCGCCAGGGGGCAAACGAAACTTGGTGGGGGAAAAAAAAAATAGAAACAACTCTTTGAACGCAAATTAATACGGAAAGTTTTAAAAAGCAAAAGAGGATGCCATCGGCACTCGGTGTTCCCAGGTGGTCTCCCTCCCAAGTACTGACCGAGCCCAATGCTGCTTAGCTTCGGTGATCGGACGAGAACCGGCGTATTCAGCATGGTATGGCCGATGGCGAGAATCGAAGCCTTACGTGCCTTTTTATAACACATTACACCAACAACCAGCATCTCTACCATTTCACCTGTTGTTCGGCAGGACACACGGCCGCCGCAACACATCACTCCATATCCTAGGGATCCCGCGACGTCGCACGAAGCCCTCAAGTCGCCGAACATTGCTGCGCGCACTTGGGGAACACTTTTGGAAACGAATGTGGCCTTGAGTCGTTGTGGTCACGCTGGCTAGACGTTGGGGAATGCTTCCGTTTGTCGCACATTAGCCGCAGGTGCTCCGGAAGTGCGAAATGCCTGCTTTCACGACCTTCGAGGGGCAGATAGAAAGACGAGTCAGTCACAGGTAATCCGCCGCGCCCAACGAAGGGTGGAAAATCGGCTAACTCGCCCGCTGCGCTGCGGCGAAGCATCATCTAGTGGTCCTTCCGCGCCCCCGCCACCGCCAGGGGGCAAACGAAACTTGGTGGGGGAAAAAAAAATAGAAACAACTCTTTGAACGCAAATTAATACGGAAAGTTTTAAAAAGCAAAAGAGGATGCCATCGGCACTCGGTGTTCCCAGGTGGTCTCCCTCCCAAGTACTGACCGAGCCCAATGCTGCTTAGCTTCGGTGATCGGACGAGAACCGGCGTATTCAGCATGGTATGGCCGATGGCGAGAATCAAAGCCTTACGTGCCTTTTTATAACACATTACACCAACAACCAGCATCTCTACCATTTCACCTGTTGTTCGGCAGGACACACGGCCGCCGCAACACATCACTCCATATCCTAGGGATCCCGCGACGTCGCACGAAGCCCTCAAGTCGCCGAACATTGCTGCGCGCACTTGGGGAACACTTTTGGAAACGAATGTGGCCTTGAGTCGTTGTGGTCACGCTGGCTAGACGTTGGGGAATGCTTCCGTTTGTCGCACATTAGCCGCAGGTGCTCCGGAAGTGCGAAATGCCTGCTTTCACGACCTTCGAGGGGCAGATAGAAAGACGAGTCAGTCACAGGTAATCCGCCGCGCCCAACGAAGGGTGGAAAATCGGCTAACTCGCCCGCTGCGCTGCGGCGAAGCATCATCTAGTGGTCCTTCCGCGCCCCCGCCACCGCCAGGGGGCAAACGAAACTTGGTGGGGGAAAAAAAAAATAGAAACAACTCTTTGAACGCAAATTAATACGGAAAGTTTTAAAAAGCAAAAGAGGATGCCATCGGCACTCGGTGTTCCCAGGTGGTCTCCCTCCCAAGTACTGACCGAGCCCAATGCTGCTTAGCTTCGGTGATCGGACGAGAACCGGCGTATTCAGCAAGGTATGGCCGATGGCGAGAATCGAAGCCTTACGTGCCTTTTTATAACACATTACACCAACAACCAGCATCTCTACCATTTCACCTGTTGTTCGGCAGGACACACGGCCGCCGCAACACATCACTCCATATCCTAGGGATCCCGCGACGTCGCACGAAGCCCTCAAGTCGCCGAACATTGCTGCGCGCACTTGGGGAACACTTTTGGAAACGAATGTGGCCTTGAGTCGTTGTGGTCACGCTGGCTAGACGTTGGGGAATGCTTCCGTTTGTCGCACATTAGCCGCAGGTGCTCCGGAAGTGCGAAATGCCTGCTTTCACGACCTTCGAGGGGCAGATAGAAAGACGAGTCAGTCACAGGTAATCTGCCGCGCCCAACGAAGGGTGGAAAATCGGCTAACTCGCCCGCTGCGCTGCGGCGAAGCATCATCTAGTGGTCCTTCCGCGCCCCCGCCACCGCCAGGGGGCAAACGAAACTTGGTGGGGGAAAAAAAAAATAGAAACAACTCTTTGAACGCAAATTAATACGGAAAGTTTTAAAAAGCAAAAGAGGATGCCATCGGCACTCGGTGTTCCCAGGTGGTCTCCCTCCCAAGTACTGACCGAGCCCAATGCTGCTTAGCTTCGGTGATCGGACGAGAACCGGCGTATTCAGCATGGTATGGCCGATGGCGAGAATCGAAGCCTTACGTGCCTTTTTATAACACATTACACCAACAACCAGCATCTCTACCATTTCACCTGTTGTTCGGCAGGACACACGGCCGCCGCCACACATCACTCCATATCCTAGGGATCCCGCGACGTCGCACGAAGCCCTCAAGTCGCCGAACATTGCTGCGCGCACTTGGGGAACACTTTTGGAAACGAATGTGGCCTTGAGTCGTTGTGGTCACGCTGGCTAGACGTTGGGGAATGCTTCCGTTTGTCGCACATTAGCCGCAGGTGCTCCGGAAGTGCGAAATGCCTGCTTTCACGACCTTCGAGGGGCAGATAGAAAGACGAGTCAGTCACAGGTAATCCGCCGCGCCCAACGAAGGGTGGAAAATCGGCTAACTCGCCCGCTGCGCTGCGGCGAAGCATCATCTAGTGGTCCTTCCGCGCCCCCGCCACCGCCAGGGGGCAAACGAAACTTGGTGGGGGAAAAAAAAAATAGAAACAACTCTTTGAACGCAAATTAATACGGAAAGTTTTAAAAAGCAAAAGAGGATGCCATCGGCACTCGGTGTTCCCAGGTGGTCTCCCTCCCAAGTACTGACCGAGCCCAATGCTGCTTAGCTTCGGTGATCGGACGAGAACCGGCGTATTCAGCATGGTATGGCCGATGGCGAGAATCGAAGCCTTACGTGCCTTTTTATAACACATTACACCAACAACCAGCATCTCTACCATTTCACCTGTTGTTCGGCAGGACACACGGCCGCCACAACACATCACTCCATATCCTAGGGATCCCGCGACGTCGCACGAAGCCCTCAAGTCGCCGAATATTGCTGCGCGCACTTGGGGAACACTTTTGGAAACGAATGTGGCCTTGAGTCGTTGTGGTCACGCTGGCTAGACGTTGGGGAATGCTTCCGTTTGTCGCACATTAGCCGCAGGTGCTCCGGAAGTGCGAAATGCCTGCTTTCACGACCTTCGAGGGGCAGATAGAAAGACGAGTCAGTCACAGGTAATCCGCCGCGCCCAACGAAGGGTGGAAAATCGGCTAACTCGCCCGCTGCGCTGCGGCGAAGCATCATCTAGTGGTCCTTCCGCGCCCCCGCCACCGCCAGGGGGCAAACGAAACTTGGTGGGGGAAAAAAAAAATAGAAACAACTCTTTGAACGCAAATTAATACGGAAAGTTTTAAAAAGCAAAAGAGGATGCCATCGGCACTCGGTGTTCCCAGGTGGTCTCCCTCCCAAGTACTGACCGAGCCCAATGCTGCTTAGCTTCGGTGATCGGACGAGAACCGGCGTATTCAGCATGGTATGGCCGATGGCGAGAATCGAAGCCTTACGTGCCTTTTTATAACACATTACACCAACAACCAGCATCTCTACCATTTCACCTGTTGTTCGGCAGGACACACGGCCGCCGCAACACATCACTCCATATCCTAGGGATCCCGCGACGTCGCACGAAGCCCTCAAGTCGCCGAACATTGCTGCGCGCACTTGGGGAACACTTTTGGAAACGAATGTGGCCTTGAGTCGTTGTGGTCACGCTGGCTAGACGTTGGGGAATGCTTCCGTTTGTCGCACATTAGCCGCAGGTGCTCCGGAAGTGCGAAATGCCTGCTTTCACGACCTTCGAGGGGCAGATAGAAAGACGAGTCAGTCACAGGTAATCCACCGCGCCCAACGAAGGGTGGAAAATCGGCTAACTCGCCCGCTGCGCTGCGGCGAAGCATCATCTAGTGGTCCTTCCGCGCCCCCGCCACCGCCAGGGGGCAAACGAAACTTGGTGGGGGAAAAAAAAAATAGAAACAACTCTTTGAACGCAAATTAATACGGAAAGTTTTAAAAAGCAAAAGAGGATGCCATCGGCACTCGGTGTTCCCAGGTGGTCTCCCTCCCAAGTACTGACCGAGCCCAATGCTGCTTAGCTTCGGTGATCGGACGAGAACCGGCGTATTCAGCATGGTATGGCCGATGGCGAGAATCGAAGCCTTACGTGCCTTTTTATAACACATTACACCAACAACCAGCATCTCTACCATTTCACCTGTTGTTCGGCAGGACACACGGCCGCCGCAACACATCACTCCATATCCTAGGGATCCCGCGACGTCGCACGAAGCCCTCAAGTCGCCGAACATTGCTGCGCGCACTTGGGGAACACTTTTGGAAACGAATGTGGCCTTGAGTCGTTGTGGTCACGCTGGCTAGACGTTGGGGAATGCTTCCGTTTGTCGCACATTAGCCGCAGGTGCTCCGGAAGTGCGAAATGCCTGCTTTCACGACCTTCGAGGGGCAGATAGAAAGACGAGTCAGTCACAGGTAATCCGCCGCGCCCAACGAAGGGTGGAAAATCGGCTAACTCGCCCGCTGCGCTGCGGCGAAGCATCATCTAGTGGTCCTTCCGCGCCCCCGCCACCGCCAGGGGGCAAACAAAACTTGGTGGGGGAAAAAAAAAATAGAAACAACTCTTTGAACGCAAATTAATACGGAAAGTTTTAAAAAGCAAAAGAGGATGCCATCGGCACTCGGTGTTCCCAGGTGGTCTCCCTCCCAAGTACTGACCGAGCCCAATGCTGCTTAGCTTCGGTGATCGGACGAGAACCGGCGTATTCAGCATGGTATGGCCGATGGCGAGAATCGAAGCCTTACGTGCCTTTTTATAACACATTACACCAACAACCAGCATCTCTACCATTTTACCTGTTGTTCGGCAGGACACACGGCCGCCGCAACACATCACTCCATATCCTAGGGATCCCGCGACGTCGCACGAAGCCCTCAAGTCGCCGAACATTGCTGCGCGCACTTGGGGAACACTTTTGGAAACGAATGTGGCCTTGAGTCGTTGTGGTCACGCTGGCTAGACGTTGGGGAATGCTTCCGTTTGTCGCACATTAGCCGCAGGTGCTCCGGAAGTGCGAAATGCCTGCTTTCACGACCTTCGAGGGGCAGATAGAAAGACGAGTCAGTCACAGGTAATCCGCCGCGCCCAACGAAGGGTGGAAAATCGGCTAACTCGCCCGCTGCGCTGCGGCGAAGCATCATCTAGTGGTCCTTCCGCGCCCCCGCCACCGCCAGGGGGCAAACGAAACTTGGTGGGGGAAAAAAAAAATAGAAACAACTCTTTGAACGCAAATTAATACGGAAAGTTTTAAAAAGCAAAAGAGGATGCCATCGGCACTCGGTGTTCCCAGGTGGTCTCCCTCCCAAGTACTGACCGAGCCCAATGCTGCTTAGCTTCGGTGATCGGACGAGAACCGGCGTATTCAGCATGGTATGGCCGATGGCGAGAATCGAAGCCTTACGTGCCTTTTTATAACACATTACACCAACAACCAGCATCTCTACCATTTCACCTGTTGTTCGGCAGGACACACGGCCGCCGCCACACATCACTCCATATCCTAGGGATCCCGCGACGTCGCACGAAGCCCTCAAGTCGCCGAACATTGCTGCGCGCACTTGGGGAACACTTTTGGAAACGAATGTGGCCTTGAGTCGTTGTGGTCACGCTGGCTAGACGTTGGGGAATGCTTCCGTTTGTCGCACATTAGCCGCAGGTGCTCCGGAAGTGCGAAATGCCTGCTTTCACGACCTTCGAGGGGCAGATAGAAAGACGAGTCAGTCACAGGTAATCCGCCGCGCCCAACGAAGGGTGGAAAATCGGCTAACTCGCCCGCTGCGCTGCGGCGAAGCATCATCTAGTGGTCCTTCCGCGCCCCCGCCACCGCCAGGGGGCAAACGAAACTTGGTGGGGGAAAAAAAAAATAGAAACAACTCTTTGAACGCAAATTAATACGGAAAGTTTTAAAAAGCAAAAGAGGATGCCATCGGCACTCGGTGTTCCCAGGTGGTCTCCCTCCCAAGTACTGACCGAGCCCAATGCTGCTTAGCTTCGGTGATCGGACGAGAACCGGCGTATTCAGCATGGTATGGCCGATGGCGAGAATCGAAGCCTTACGTGCCTTTTTATAACACATTACACCAACAACCAGCATCTCTACCATTTCACCTGTTGTTCGGCAGGACACACGGCCGCCGCAACACATCACTCCATATCCTAGGGATCCCGCGACGTCGCACGAAGCCCTCAAGTCGCCGAACATTGCTGCGCGCACTTGGGGAACACTTTTGGAAACGAATGTGGCCTTGAGTCGTTGTGGTCACGCTGGCTAGACGTTGGGGAATGCTTCCGTTTGTCGCACATTAGCCGCAGGTGCTCCGGAAGTGCGAAATGCCTGCTTTCACGACCTTCGAGGGGCAGATAGAAAGACGAGTCAGTCACAGGTAATCCGCCGCACCCAACGAAGGGTGGAAAATCGGCTAACTCGCCCGCTGCGCTGCGGCGAAGCATCATCTAGTGGTCCTTCCGCGCCCCCGCCACCGCCAGGGGGCAAACGAAACTTGGTGGGGGAAAAAAAAAATAGAAACAACTCTTTGAACGCAAATTAATACGGAAAGTTTTAAAAAGCAAAAGAGGATGCCATCGGCACTCGGTGTTCCCAGGTGGTCTCCCTCCCAAGTACTGACCGAGCCCAATGCTGCTTAGCTTCGGTGATCGGACGAGAACCGGCGTATTCAGCATGGTATGGCCGATGGCGAGAATCGAAGCCTTACGTGCCTTTTTATAACACATTACACCAACAACCAGCATCTCTACCATTTCACCTGTTGTTCGGCAGGACACACGGCCGCCGCAACACATCACTCCATATCCTAGGGATCCCGCGACGTCGCACGAAGCCCTCAAGTCGCCGAACATTGCTGCGCGCACTTGGGGAACACTTTTGGAAACGAATGTGGCCTTGAGTCGTTGTGGTCACGCTGGCTAGACGTTGGGGAATGCTTCCGTTTGTCGCACATTAGCCGCAGGTGCTCCGGAAGTGCGAAATGCCTGCTTTCACGACCTTCGAGGGGCAGATAGAAAGACGAGTCAGTCACAGGTAATCCGCCGCGCCCAACGAAGGGTGGAAAATCGGCTAACTCGCCCGCTGCGCTGCGGCGAAGCATCATCTAGTGGTCCTTCCGCGCCCCCGCCACCGCCAGGGGGCAAACAAAACTTGGTGGGGGAAAAAAAAAATAGAAACAACTCTTTGAACGCAAATTAATACGGAAAGTTTTAAAAAGCAAAAGAGGATGCCATCGGCACTCGGTGTTCCCAGGTGGTCTCCCTCCCAAGTACTGACCGAGCCCAATGCTGCTTAGCTTCGGTGATCGGACGAGAACCGGCGTATTCAGCATGGTATGGCCGATGGCGAGAATCGAAGCCTTACGTGCCTTTTTATAACACATTACACCAACAACCAGCATCTCTACCATTTTACCTGTTGTTCGGCAGGACACACGGCCGCCGCAACACATCACTCCATATCCTAGGGATCCCGCGACGTCGCACGAAGCCCTCAAGTCGCCGAACATTGCTGCGCGCACTTGGGGAACACTTTTGGAAACGAATGTGGCCTTGAGTCGTTGTGGTCACGCTGGCTAGACGTTGGGGAATGCTTCCGTTTGTCGCACATTAGCCGCAGGTGCTCCGGAAGTGCGAAATGCCTGCTTTCACGACCTTCGAGGGGCAGATAGAAAGACGAGTCAGTCACAGGTAATCCGCCGCGCCCAACGAAGGGTGGAAAATCGGCTAACTCGCCCGCTGCGCTGCGGCGAAGCATCATCTAGTGGTCCTTCCGCGCCCCCGCCACCGCCAGGGGGCAAACGAAACTTGGTGGGGGAAAAAAAAAATAGAAACAACTCTTTGAACGCAAATTAATACGGAAAGTTTTAAAAAGCAAAAGAGGATGCCATCGGCACTCGGTGTTCCCAGGTGGTCTCCCTCCCAAGTACTGACCGAGCCCAATGCTGCTTAGCTTCGGTAATCGGACGAGAACCGGCGTATTCAGCATGGTATGGCCGATGGCGAGAATCGAAGCCTTACGTGCCTTTTTATAACACATTACACCAACAACCAGCATCTCTACCATTTCACCTGTTGTTCGGCAGGACACACGGCCGCCGCAACACATCACTCCATATCCTAGGGATCCCGCGACGTCGCACGAAGCCCTCAAGTCGCCGAACATTGCTGCGCGCACTTGGGGAACACTTTTGGAAACGAATGTGGTCTTGAGTCGTTGTGGTCACGCTGGCTAGACGTTGGGGAATGCTTCCGTTTGTCGCACATTAGCCGCAGGTGCTCCGGAAGTGCGAAATGCCTGCTTTCACGACCTTCGAGGGGCAGATAGAAAGACGAGTCAGTCACAGGTAATCCGCCGCGCCCAACGAAGGGTGGAAAATCGGCTAACTCGCCCGCTGCGCTGCGGCGAAGCATCATCTAGTGGTCCTTCCGCGCCCCCGCCACCGCCAGGGGGCAAACGAAACTTGGTGGGGGAAAAAAAATAGAAACAACTCTTTGAACGCAAATTAATACGGAAAGTTTTAAAAAGCAAAAGAGGATGCCATCGGCACTCGGTGTTCCCAGGTGGTCCCCCTCCCAAGTACTGACCGAGCCCAATGCTGCTTAGCTTCGGTGATCGGACGAGAACCGGCGTATTCAGCATGGTATGGCCGATGGCGAGAATCGAAGCCTTACGTGCCTTTTTATAACACATTACACCAACAACCAGCACCTCTACCATTTCACCTGTTGTTCGGCAGGACACACGGCCGCCGCAACACATCACTCCATATCCTAGGGATCCCGCGACGTCGCACGAAGCCCTCAAGTCGCCGAACATTGCTGCGCGCACTTGGGGAACACTTTTGGAAACGAATGTGGCCTTGAGTCGTTGTGGTCACGCTGGCTAGACGTTGGGGAATGCTTCCGTTTGTCGCACATTAGCCGCAGGTGCTCCGGAAGTGCGAAATGCCTGCTTTCACGACCTTCGAGGGGCAGATAGAAAGACGAGTCAGTCACAGGTAATCCGCCGCGCCCAACGAAGGGTGGAAAATCGGCTAACTCGCCCGCTGCGCTGCGGCGAAGCATCATCTAGTGGTCCTTCCGCGCCCCCGCCACCGCCAGGGGGCAAATGAAACTTGGTGGGGGAAAAAAAATAGAAAGAACTCTTTGAACGCAAATTAATACGGAAAGTTTTAAAAAGCAAAAGAGGATGCCATCGGCACTCGGTGTTCCCAGGTGGTCTCCCTCCCAAGTACTGACCGAGCCCAATGCTGCTTAGCTTCGGTGATCGGACGAGAACCGGCGTATTCAGCATGGTATGGCCGATGGCGAGAATCGAAGCCTTACGTGCCTTTTTATAACACATTACACCAACAACCAGCATCTCTACCATTTCACCTGTTGTTCGGCAGGACACACGGCCGCCGCAACACATCACTCCATATCCTAGGGATCCCGCGACGTCGCACGAAGCCCTCAAGTCGCCGAACATTGCTGCGCGCACTTGGGGAACACTTTTGGAAACGAATGTGGCCTTGAGTCGTTGTGGTCACGCTGGCTAGACGTTGGGGAATGCTTCCGTTTGTCGCACATTAGCCGCAGGTGCTCCGGAAGTGCGAAATGCCTGCTTTCACGACCTTCGAGGGGCAGATAGAAAGACGAGTCAGTCACAGGTAATCCGCCGCGCCCAACGAAGGGTGGAAAATCGGCTAACTCGCCCGCTGCGCTGCGGCGAAGCATCATCTAGTGGTCCTTCCGCGCCCCCGCCACCGCCAGGGGGCAAACGAAACTTGGTGGGGGAAAAAAAAAATAGAAACAACTCTTTGAACGCAAATTAATACGGAAAGTTTTAAAAAGCAAAAGAGGATGCCATCGGCACTCGGTGTTCCCAGGTGGTCTCCCTCCCAAGTACTGACCGAGCCCAATGCTGCTTAGCTTCGGTGATCGGACGAGAACCGGCGTATTCAGCATGGTATGGCCGATGGCGAGAATCGAAGCCTTACGTGCCTTTTTATAACACATTACACCAACAACCAGCATCTCTACCATTTCACCTGTTGTTCGGCAGGACACACGGCCGCCGCAACACATCACTCCATATCCTAGGGATCCCGCGACGTCGCACGAAGCCCTCAAGTCGCCGAACATTGCTGCGCGCACTTGGGGAACACTTTTGGAAACGAATGTGGCCTTGAGTCGTTGTGGTCACGCTGGCTAGACGTTGGGGAATGCTTCCGTTTGTCGCACATTAGCCGCAGGTGCTCCGGAAGTGCGAAATGCCTGCTTTCACGACCTTCGAGGGGCAGATAGAAAGACGAGTCAGTCACAGGTAATCCGCCGCGCCCAACGAAGGGTGGAAAATCGGCTAACTCGCCCGCTGCGCTGCGGCGAAGCATCATCTAGTGGTCCTTCCGCGCCCCCGCCACCGCCAGGGGGCAAACGAAACTTGGTGGGGGAAAAAAAAAATAGAAACAACTCTTTGAACGCAAATTAATACGGAAAGTTTTAAAAAGCAAAAGAGGATGCCATCGGCACTCGGTGTTCCCAGGTGGTCTCCCTCCCAAGTACTGACCGAGCCCAATGCTGCTTAGCTTCGGTGATCGGACGAGAACCGGCGTATTCAGCATGGTATGGCCGATGGCGAGAATCGAAGCCTTACGTGCCTTTTTATAACACATTACACCAACAACCAGCATCTCTACCATTTCACCTGTTGTTCGGCAGGACACACGGCCGCCGCAACACATCACTCCATATCCTAGGGATCCCGCGACGTCGCACGAAGCCCTCAAGTCGCCGAACATTGCTGCGCGCACTTGGGGAACACTTTTGGAAACGAATGTGGCCTTGAGTCGTTGTGGTCACGCTGGCTAGACGTTGGGGAATGCTTCCGTTTGTCGCACATTAGCCGCAGGTGCTCCGGAAGTGCGAAATGCCTGCTTTCACGACCTTCGAGGGGCAGATAGAAAGACGAGTCAGTCACAGGTAATCCGCCGCGCCCAACGAAGGGTGGAAAATCGGCTAACTCGCCCGCTGCGCTGCGGCGAAGCATCATCTAGTGGTCCTTCCGCGCCCCCGCCACCGCCAGGGGGCAAACAAAACTTGGTGGGGGAAAAAAAAATAGAAACAACTCTTTGAACGCAAATTAATACGGAAAGTTTTAAAAAGCAAAAGAGGATGCCATCGGCACTCGGTGTTCCCAGGTGGTCTCCCTCCCAAGTACTGACCGAGCCCAATGCTGCTTAGCTTCGGTGATCGGACGAGAACCGGCGTATTCAGCATGGTATGGCCGATGGCGAGAATCGAAGCCTTACGTGCCTTTTTATAACACATTACACCAACAACCAGCATCTCTACCATTTTACCTGTTGTTCGGCAGGACACACGGCCGCCGCAACACATCACTCCATATCCTAGGGATCCCGCGACGTCGCACGAAGCCCTCAAGTCGCCGAACATTGCTGCGCGCACTTGGGGAACACTTTTGGAAACGAATGTGGCCTTGAGTCGTTGTGGTCACGCTGGCTAGACGTTGGGGAATGCTTCCGTTTGTCGCACATTAGCCGCAGGTGCTCCGGAAGTGCGAAATGCCTGCTTTCACGACCTTCGAGGGGCAGATAGAAAGACGAGTCAGTCACAGGTAATCCGCCGCGCCCAACGAAGGGTGGAAAATCGGCTAACTCGCCCGCTGCGCTGCGGCGAAGCATCATCTAGTGGTCCTTCCGCGCCCCCGCCACCGCCAGGGGGCAAACGAAACTTGGTGGGGGAAAAAAAAAATAGAAACAACTCTTTGAACGCAAATTAATACGGAAAGTTTTAAAAAGCAAAAGAGGATGCCATCGGCACTCGGTGTTCCCAGGTGGTCTCCCTCCCAAGTACTGACCGAGCCCAATGCTGCTTAGCTTCGGTGATCGGACGAGAACCGGCGTATTCAGCATGGTATGGCCGATGGCGAGAATCGAAGCCTTACGTGCCTTTTTATAACACATTACACCAACAACCAGCATCTCTACCATTTCACCTGTTGTTCGGCAGGACACACGGCCGCCGCAACACATCACTCCATATCCTAGGGATCCCGCGACGTCGCACGAAGCCCTCAAGTCGCCGAACATTGCTGCGCGCACTTGGGGAACACTTTTGGAAACGAATGTGGTCTTGAGTCGTTGTGGTCACGCTGGCTAGACGTTGGGGAATGCTTCCGTTTGTCGCACATTAGCCGCAGGTGCTCCGGAAGTGCGAAATGCCTGCTTTCACGACCTTCGAGGGGCAGATAGAAAGACGAGTCAGTCACAGGTAATCCGCCGCGCCCAACGAAGGGTGGAAAATCGGCTAACTCGCCCGCTGCGCTGCGGCGAAGCATCATCTAGTGGTCCTTCCGCGCCCCCGCCACCGCCAGGGGGCAAACGAAACTTGGTGGGGGAAAAAAAAATAGAAACAACTCTTTGAACGCAAATTAATACGGAAAGTTTTAAAAAGCAAAAGAGGATGCCATCGGCACTCGGTGTTCCCAGGTGGTCTCCCTCCCAAGTACTGACCGAGCCCAATGCTGCTTAGCTTCGGTGATCGGACGAGAACCGGCGTATTCAGCATGGTATGGCCGATTTTTTTTTTTTTTTTTTTGTAACAGTAACTTTATTTACAAATATACATACAGGGCCAGATGAAGTGGTTACAGAGGTTTCAGAGAACAGTGTACCATCCTTTGCTCACACAGACAAATGATCGCGTTCGGGAACTGAACAAGCCAAGACAAGATTCAGCGTGTTTCGCCAGGGAAGTGGAAACTATTCGTAGACAGTGCCAGCAAAGCCACGCAGTGCTGGCGTGGTTCCTATTAGACACACTTACAAATGGGCGATGGTGTCATTTGTTTACAGTATACGGTAATGTACCAGGGACGAGGGGTTGGGCGTAGAAGTCGTCAGTGGGCAGAAGTGGCCCATGGTGCTGTCCCGCTTCCGACCCTCAGATCAAGTCCCATCTCCTTTGCTGTTCTACCTTAAACTCCATTAGGGCTCGTGAGCCCCGCGCCAGTGAGTCGCGAAGTTCAGTGTCTGAATCGGGCCCGTCGAGGGCGGCCACTGCCCACTGCGCCTTCTGTACAAAGTGCCTCCACGCTGGCCGCGGGTTTTCGGCACATTCAACCACGTCGACTCTCGCCCTCCATAGCGAGTGGAGACCTATGACGTGGACGCAGTCACGGAGGAGCGGGTGCTCCGAGGCCGCCTCCAAGAACCTCAAGTTCATCCAGGTGAGCTGCCAGTACGTGTCGAAAGAGCACTGCAGCTCGTCCCAGAAATACGACGCCGTGTTGCAGTCCAAAAAGACGTGCTCTGCCGTCTCCCTCCTTCCACACAACAAGCAGTTGGTCCCTCCAGGAAGAAAGAAGCCCCTCTCCCCCTGTCTTGCCTTAGTGGGTAGAACCCCTGTGTGAAAGCGGAAGAAGAAATCCTTCGAACCAGAAGGAATGGGGAGCTACCGCACTCGCCGGAGGACGTCACTTTTCATGCGCCCAAGAGGTGGTGAGCGATACATGGGGGGTGGAAGGATCTGTTCCACCAGGTCCCAGTACAACTTCTTCGGGGCCACTGCGCACAGGTACTCCCAAGAGAACAGTCCCTGCAAAAGGGCCACCGCTGCCGCCACTTCTTTGTAAAAGCCCGTTGCCCGGTTACTATGTGTAAACTCCGCTGTTGTTGGCAGCCAAGGGGCCAAATGTGAGGAGCCTACGTTTTGCAGAGCAGCCCGAAGGAAACCGTCGCGACGATCCCGGAAGAACAAAAAACGCTGCACTGTCAGCTTGAGCTCCACGTTAACAAGCCCGAGGCCACCCGCTTCCGGACTCCAGAAAATGTTCGTGCGACGCATAGGCTCGTAGGTGGATCGCCAGAGGAATACTGCGAACATCCGGTGTAGCTTGGCCACTGAGCCTGCGTCGATGGTCGATACTCTGGCCACGTACAGGACGGCCGGGTATAACACGGCATTGCAAACATGTGCCCTTGAGAAAAAGGCGATGTGTCGCGCTCGCCAGGGCTCCAACTTCCTACCCGCGGCTGCCAGCTTTGACTGCCAGCGGGGGGCAATGGCTCGGCCGCAGTCCAGGTTGACTCCGAGGTAGCGGGTGATGGCCTCCCTCCATCGGACTCCGTAGAGCTGTGATGGTTTGGTGGGCCATTCACCTAGCCATGCTCCCTCACACTTAGAAAGATTCAGCTGAGCACCCGAAAACCGACAGAATGATTGCGCGAGCGCGACGATCTCCCTCACCTGATCTTTCGATGAACATACGAAGGCAACATCATCCGCGTAAGCCAGGACTCTTAGTTCTTCGTCGCCGAGAACCAAGCCTTTGACTGACTTCGATGCCATTGCCATTCTGCAAAGTGGCTCTATATATAATGCAAACAGAATCGGGGACATGGGACAGCCCTGCCTGACCGACCTTCTCACGGCGATGGGGCTCCCCACCTCCCCATTCATAATGATGCTGGTGGTGATTTCAGTATAGCAGATCTTGATCCACTCCACCATTTCGTCCCCTATCCCGCACCGATGGAGGAGCATCAACAGAAAGGCGTGGTCTACTTGGTCGAAGGCCTTTCTGAGGTCGAGTTGCAAGACAGCAAGGGGAAAAAACCCTGACTCCGCCACCTCACAGACAGTCCTCATGCGGTGTAGGTTGGTGTTTATTGAGCGGCCTCTGAATCCGCATGTCTGATGTGGTCCCACCACACTGCTGAGGGCCTTCTCGAGCCGTCTGGACAGGATTCGGGATAGGATTTTGTAGTCTGTTGATAGCAGACTGATAGGCCTGAAATCTTCAACACTGGGTGCCGTATCGTGAGACGTTTTTTTCGGTATAAGGACCAAATTACTGCTCCGCATTGAAGGTGGCAGCAACTTTGTGTTTTTGACGTTTTCGAATACCGACGCCAAAACAGGGCTGATCTCCTCTCGGAATACCTGGTAGAACTCCGAAACGATCCCATCCGGCCCCGGTGACTTATTCTTTGGCAATTCCTTTATAGCGCTTTTGACCTCTTCGACCGTGATGGGGTTGTTTATGACGGCCTTAACGTCCTCCGGGACCTTGGGCAGCTCATCGAGGACATCCGGCGGAGGAACATCGGGAACAGCGCGCGAGAACAAGTTTTCGTAGTAATCGCCGAAGGCAGCCGCCACCTCCCTGCTCCCACGAGCGAGCCCATTAGGGTGGTTGACCTCGGAAATCGCTTTAGTGGCAGTCCTTGCCCGCTCGAAAGCACCAAAAAGTTTCGACGGCTGTGCCTCGGCCACCACTCGCTGCTCCCTACTCCGCACAAGAGCCCCCCAGTACCGCTTTTCCAGCTCAGTACGGATCTCCTCTTTAACACTGCGAATGTCCTCCGAGAATTCCCCCGGCCTCTCCTCGTCCGCTTCCACAAGAGAGCGTAGGCACTCCGTGAGTCGGCTTAATTTCGCCTTTCTGTCTCTCGCTTCCTGTCGTCCGATTGCGATTGCTGCATTTTTAACCCGTTTTTTGAAGCGCTCCCAGGCGACCCCATCGATGGGTGCAGCATTGAGTGCTTTAATTTCGCCTCTTATGCGATCAGCGAAGGCCGCATTATCGAGGACCGTAGTGTTCATCAGCCAACGGCTGCCAACCCCTCCCTTAATTTCGCGCTCAATTCTGATGGTACATGTTACCAAACCGTGGTCCGAGAAAGCAACAGGGGTGACGGCGTAGTCAGTCACTAACGGCAGCGCATCGCTCGTCAAATACACCCGATCTAAGCGAGCCTGTGACGTGCCACGCCATCTGGTGTAGCGAGAAGTTGACCACCCACGCTGGAGGGCGACATCGTTCAGGTCACCCTCTCGAAGGACTGCTTTCAAAACACGCGCCGAAGCGTCCGCCACGCCCCTAGCACCTGCTCTGTCGCTGGCATTAACAACGCAATTGAAGTCGCCTGCCAGGACGAGTCGACCCGGAATCACCAGGATGTCACGAAGGGAAGAGAAGAAATCGGCGCGCGCCGCCTGATCGTTCGGTGCATAAACGCAAACCAAGCGCGTAAGCTCCCCTCCCACCAGGACATCGACGGTGCAAAAACGCCCGTCCCTCGCCAGCTCGCAGTCAATTACGGTTAAGGAATTATGTTTGCGAATTAGAATAGCGGTTCCGCCCGCACGGGTAGCTGTAAGGGTGTAAAAACACCAAAATTGCTGGCCAAAAAAACGTACAAAATTTTGAGCGTCCTCTCGAGAAGCAATTTTGGTTTCTTGTAAAAAAGCAACGTCTATCTTGTTTTCATTAAGGAGGTCGGCCAGCCAATGCTTCCGTTTCTGCGAGGTTAGACTTACCACATTTAATGTGGCAAGCGTGACTGCGCTCTGTTGTGGTGTCATGGTGTGAACGGCGCTTACCGACTGGGTCTTCAACTCCTTCCGCTCGTTGAGCTGCCCTCGGGGTTCGTTGACCCGGTCTCTCCCTGGCTTGGATGGTTGGGGGCTGCGCCGCCTTGTTTCCCGCGCGCCCTCCGCCGCGTCTCCACGCCCGCGGTGGCGGGTTGGCGCGGTGCTGCTGCGTCCTTTGTCGGGGGATACTCGTCGGCGTCGGCTCCGTCGGTCCCTCCTGGCTGGTCGCTCGGGGCAGGCACCTCCTCTCCCTCCGGTTCGGCCGGCTTCTCCTCTCCGCTCTGCTGCTCGTCCGCGTTGGGCTTGGCGGTGGGTGGGGGAGGTGGGGGGGAAGTCTCGGTCGCGCTCTCCGTAACCGGTTCCTTGGGGTCACCGCCTGCCTTGCTCTCAGCTGCAGCAATGGCCCCGGGCGCAGCCGCTGTCGATTTCGCCGCCTCGATATCCTCCGCGTCCATAAAGTCGTCCATCGTTTGCGGGGCCGACCGTTGCTTGGTTTTAGACGCGTAGGTTTGTACGCAGTCCGCGTCAATGTGGCCGAAAGAACGACATTTCCGGCACCACGTGGCTCTGCATTGCCTGCGTATGTGGCCTAGTTGCCTGCAGCGTAAGCAAAGGGGGGGCCGTCCCGGTACGGCGATCAGAATCGGCACGCCGTCGATCTTCGCTTGGTGGGGCACCTCGTTGAGCGCCTCGGCGTCGCGGGGTGCCAGCTGCACGACTCTGGTGTTCGTTTCAGCCTCCTCTAGTCCCGGGATCCTCCATTTCTCACGAACGACCCGCTTCACTTTCCCGAAGCGGCCAAGTTGTTGGGCGATGAGGACGTCCGGGACGTGGTGTGGAACCCAGTGCACCTTGATCTCTTTCTCCTGTACGTTCGGGTCGATCACGACGCACTTCCTCCCTTTGACTGTGATTTCGGACTTGGATGCCAGGGGAGCCATGTCTTCTCCCGTCTTGAAAGTGATCATCCATACGTGATTGAACTGAAAGCCTCCAAGGCTGGCGATGCTTTTCAGCTCGATAACAGCTGAGAGGCCCGCTGCGATATCTTGGATTCCGTATGGACGGGCTGCCGGATCACAGTGCAGAAACAGCGAATTCTCCGTCACCTTTCCCGTGGGCAGGGTGGGGAGAAGCATCCTGTACTCCGATGAGCCGGGGACGGTCGCCGGTGTGCCGGGGAAGGACCGGTTTGACGCGGGTGCGCCTGCCGAACGCGAGGAGCTCGCTCCTGACATGACCGCTCCCTTCGGTGTCCGACGGGAGACTCAGCATGGTATGGCCGATGGCGAGAATCGAAGCCTTACGTGCCTTTTTATAACACATTACACCAACAACCAGCATCTCTACCATTTCACCTGTTGTTCGGCAGGACACACGGCCGCCGCAACACATCACTCCATATCCTAGGGATCCCGCGACGTCGCACGAAGCCCTCAAGTCGCCGAACATTGCTGCGCGCACTTGGGGAACACTTTTGGAAACGAATGTGGCCTTGAGTCGTTGTGGTCACGCTGGCTAGACGTTGGGGAATGCTTCCGTTTGTCGCACATTAGCCGCAGGTGCTCCGGAAGTGCGAAATGCCTGCTTTCACGACCTTCGAGGGGCAGATAGAAAGACGAGTCAGTCACAGGTAATCCGCCGCGCCCAACGAAGGGTGGAAAATCGGCTAACTCGCCCGCTGCGCTGCGGCGAAGCATCATCTAGTGGTCCTTCCGCGCCCCCGCCACCGCCAGGGGGCAAACAAAACTTGGTGGGGGAAAAAAAAAATAGAAACAACTCTTTGAACGCAAATTAATACGGAAAGTTTTAAAAAGCAAAAGAGGATGCCATCGGCACTCGGTGTTCCCAGGTGGTCTCCCTCCCAAGTACTGACCGAGCCCAATGCTGCTTAGCTTCGGTGATCGGACGAGAACCGGCGTATTCAGCATGGTATGGCCGATGGCGAGAATCGAAGCCTTACGTGCCTTTTTATAACACATTACACCAACAACCAGCATCTCTACCATTTTACCTGTTGTTCGGCAGGACACACGGCCGCCGCAACACATCACTCCATATCCTAGGGATCCCGCGACGTCGCACGAAGCCCTCAAGTCGCCGAACATTGCTGCGCGCACTTGGGGAACACTTTTGGAAACGAATGTGGCCTTGAGTCGTTGTGGTCACGCTGGCTAGACGTTGGGGAATGCTTCCGTTTGTCGCACATTAGCCGCAGGTGCTCCGGAAGTGCGAAATGCCTGCTTTCACGACCTTCGAGGGGCAGATAGAAAGACGAGTCAGTCACAGGTAATCCGCCGCGCCCAACGAAGGGTGGAAAATCGGCTAACTCGCCCGCTGCGCTGCGGCGAAGCATCATCTAGTGGTCCTTCCGCGCCCCCGCCACCGCCAGTGGGCAAACGAAACTTGGTGGGGGAAAAAAAAAATAGAAACAACTCTTTGAACGCAAATTAATACGGAAAGTTTTAAAAAGCAAAAGAGGATGCCATCGGCACTCGGTGTTCCCAGGTGGTCTCCCTCCCAAGTACTGACCGAGCCCAATGCTGCTTAGCTTCGGTGATCGGACGAGAACCGGCGTATTCAGCATGGTATGGCCGATGGCGAGAATCGAAGCCTTACGTGCCTTTTTATAACACATTACACCAACAACCAGCATCTCTACCATTTCACCTGTTGTTCGGCAGGACACACGGCCGCCGCAACACATCACTCCATATCCTAGGGATCCCGCGACGTCGCACGAAGCCCTCAAGTCGCCGAACATTGCTGCGCGCACTTGGGGAACACTTTTGGAAACGAATGTGGTCTTGAGTCGTTGTGGTCACGCTGGCTAGACGTTGGGGAATGCTTCCGTTTGTCGCACATTAGCCGCAGGTGCTCCGGAAGTGCGAAATGCCTGCTTTCACGACCTTCGAGGGGCAGATAGAAAGACGAGTCAGTCACAGGTAATCCGCCGCGCCCAACGAAGGGTGGAAAATCGGCTAACTCGCCCGCTGCGCTGCGGCGAAGCATCATCTAGTGGTCCTTCCGCGCCCCCGCCACCGCCAGGGGGCAAACGAAACTTGGTGGGGGAAAAAAAAATAGAAACAACTCTTTGAACGCAAATTAATACGGAAAGTTTTAAAAAGCAAAAGAGGATGCCATCGGCACTCGGTGTTCCCAGGTGGTCCCCCTCCCAAGTACTGACCGAGCCCAATGCTGCTTAGCTTCGGTGATCGGACGAGAACCGGCGTATTCAGCATGGTATGGCCGATGGCGAGAATCGAAGCCTTACGTGCCTTTTTATAACACATTACACCAACAACCAGCACCTCTACCATTTCACCTGTTGTTCGGCAGGACACACGGCCGCCGCAACACATCACTCCATATCCTAGGGATCCCGCGACGTCGCACGAAGCCCTCAAGTCGCCGAACATTGCTGCGCGCACTTGGGGAACACTTTTGGAAACGAATGTGGCCTTGAGTCGTTGTGGTCACGCTGGCTAGACGTTGGGGAATGCTTCCGTTTGTCGCACATTAGCCGCAGGTGCTCCGGAAGTGCGAAATGCCTGCTTTCACGACCTTCGAGGGGCAGATAGAAAGACGAGTCAGTCACAGGTAATCCGCCGCGCCCAACGAAGGGTGGAAAATCGGCTAACTCGCCCGCTGCGCTGCGGCGAAGCATCATCTAGTGGTCCTTCCGCGCCCCCGCCACCGCCAGGGGGCAAATGAAACTTGGTGGGGGAAAAAAAATAGAAAGAACTCTTTGAACGCAAATTAATACGGAAAGTTTTAAAAAGCAAAAGAGGATGCCATCGGCACTCGGTGTTCCCAGGTGGTCTCCCTCCCAAGTACTGACCGAGCCCAATCCTGCTTAGCTTCGGTGATCGGACGAGAACCGGCGTATTCAGCATGGTATGGCCGATGGCGAGAATCGAAGCCTTACGTGCCTTTTTATAACACATTACACCAACAACCAGCATCTCTACCATTTCACCTGTTGTTCGGCAGGACACACGGCCGCCGCAACACATCACTCCATATCCTAGGGATCCCGCGACGTCGCACGAAGCCCTCAAGTCGCCGAACATTGCTGCGCGCACTTGGGGAACACTTTTGGAAACGAATGTGGCCTTGAGTCGTTGTGGTCACGCTGGCTAGACGTTGGGGAATGCTTCCGTTTGTCGCACATTAGCCGCAGGTGCTCCGGAAGTGCGAAATGCCTGCTTTCACGACCTTCGAGGGGCAGATAGAAAGACGAGTCAGTCACAGGTAATCCGCCGCGCCCAACGAAGGGTGGAAAATCGGCTAACTCGCCCGCTGCGGTGCGGCGAAGCATCATCTAGTGGTCCTTCCGCGCCCCCGCCACCGCCAGGGGGCAAACGAAACTTGGTGGGGGAAAAAAAAAATAGAAACAACTCTTTGAACGCAAATTAATACGGAAAGTTTTAAAAAGCAAAAGAGGATGCCATCGGCACTCGGTGTTCCCAGGTGGTCTCCCTCCCAAGTACTGACCGAGCCCAATGCTGCTTAGCTTCGGTGATCGGACGAGAACCGGCGTATTCAGCATGGTATGGCCGATGGCGAGAATCGAAGCCTTACGTGCCTTTTTATAACACATTACACCAACAACCAGCATCTCTACCATTTCACCTGTTGTTCGGCAGGACACACGGCCGCCGCAACACATCACTCCATATCCTAGGGATCCCGCGACGTCGCACGAAGCCCTCAAGTCGCCGAACATTGCTGCGCGCACTTGGGGAACACTTTTGGAAACGAATGTGGCCTTGAGTCGTTGTGGTCACGCTGGCTAGACGTTGGGGAATGCTTCCGTTTGTCGCACATTAGCCGCAGGTGCTCCGGAAGTGCGAAATGCCTGCTTTCACGACCTTCGAGGGGCAGATAGAAAGACGAGTCAGTCACAGGTAATCCGCCGCGCCCAACGAAGGGTGGAAAATCGGCTAACTCGCCCGCTGCGCTGCGGCGAAGCATCATCTAGTGGTCCTTCCGCGCCCCCGCCACCGCCAGGGGGCAAACGAAACTTGGTGGGGGAAAAAAAAATAGAAACAACTCTTTGAACGCAAATTAATACGGAAAGTTTTAAAAAGCAAAAGAGGATGCCATCGGCACTCGGTGTTCCCAGGTGGTCCCCCTCCCAAGTACTGACCGAGCCCAATGCTGCTTAGCTTCGGTGATCGGACGAGAACCGGCGTATTCAGCATGGTATGGCCGATGGCGAGAATCGAAGCCTTACGTGCCTTTTTATAACACATTACACCAACAACCAGCATCTCTACCATTTCACCTGTTGTTCGGCAGGACACACGGCCGCCGCAACACATCACTCCATATCCTAGGGATCCCGCGACGTCGCACGAAGCCCTCAAGTCGCCGAACATTGCTGCGCGCACTTGGGGAACACTTTTGGAAACGAATGTGGCCTTGAGTCGTTGTGGTCACGCTGGCTAGACGTTGGGGAATGCTTCCGTTTGTCGCACATTAGCCGCAGGTGCTCCGGAAGTGCGAAATGCCTGCTTTCACGACCTTCGAGGGGCAGATAGAAAGACGAGTCAGTCACAGGTAATCCGCCGCGCCCAACGAAGGGTGGAAAATCGGCTAACTCGCCCGCTGCGCTGCGGCGAAGCATCATCTAGTGGTCCTTCCGCGCCCCCGCCACCGCCAGGGGGCAAACGAAACTTGGTGGGGGAAAAAAAAAATAGAAACAACTCTTTGAACGCAAATTAATACGGAAAGTTTTAAAAAGCAAAAGAGGATGCCATCGGCACTCGGTGTTCCCAGGTGGTCTCCCTCCCAAGTACTGACCGAGCCCAATGCTGCTTAGCTTCGGTGATCGGACGAGAACCGGCGTATTCAGCATGGTATGGCCGATGGCGAGAATCGAAGCCTTACGTGCCTTTTTATAACACATTACACCAACAACCAGCATCTCTACCATTTCACCTGTTGTTCGGCAGGACACACGGCCGCCGCAACACATCACTCCATATCCTAGGGATCCCGCGACGTCGCACGAAGCCCTCAAGTCGCCGAACATTGCTGCGCGCACTTGGGGAACACTTTTGGAAACGAATGTGGCCTTGAGTCGTTGTGGTCACGCTGGCTAGACGTTGGGGAATGCTTCCGTTTGTCGCACATTAGCCGCAGGTGCTCCGGAAGTGCGAAATGCCTGCTTTCACGACCTTCGAGGGGCAGATAGAAAGACGAGTCAGTCACAGGTAATCCGCCGCGCCCAACGAAGGGTGGAAAATCGGCTAACTCGCCCGCTGCGCTGCGGCGAAGCATCATCTAGTGGTCCTTCCGCGCCCCCGCCACCGCCAGGGGGCAAACGAAACTTGGTGGGGGAAAAAAAAATAGAAACAACTCTTTGAACGCAAATTAATACGGAAAGTTTTAAAAAGCAAAAGAGGATGCCATCGGCACTCGGTGTTCCCAGGTGGTCTCCCTCCCAAGTACTGACCGAGCCCAATGCTGCTTAGCTTCGGTGATCGGACGAGAACCGGCGTATTCAGCATGGTATGGCCGATGGCGAGAATCGAAGCCTTACGTGCCTTTTTATAACACATTACACCAACAACCAGCATCTCTACCATTTCACCTGTTGTTCGGCAGGACACACGGCCGCCGCAACACATCACTCCATATCCTAGGGATCCCGCGACGTCGCACGAAGCCCTCAAGTCGCCGAACATTGCTGCGCGCACTTGGGGAACACTTTTGGAAACGAATGTGGCCTTGAGTCGTTGTGGTCACGCTGGCTAGACGTTGGGGAATGCTTCCGTTTGTCGCACATTAGCCGCAGGTGCTCCGGAAGTGCGAAATGCCTGCTTTCACGACCTTCGAGGGGCAGATAGAAAGACGAGTCAGTCACAGGTAATCCGCCGCGCCCAACGAAGGGTGGAAAATCGGCTAACTCGCCCGCTGCGCTGCGGCGAAGCATCATCTAGTGGTCCTTCCGCGCCCCCGCCACCGCCAGGGGGCAAACGAAACTTGGTGGGGGAAAAAAAAATAGAAACAACTCTTTGAACGCAAATTAATACGGAAAGTTTTAAAAAGCAAAAGAGGATGCCATCGGCACTCGGTGTTCCCAGGTGGTCTCCCTCCCAAGTACTGACCGAGCCCAATGCTGCTTAGCTTCGGTGATCGGACGAGAACCGGCGTATTCAGCATGGTATGGCCGATGGCGAGAATCGAAGCCTTACGTGCCTTTTTATAACACATTACACCAACAACCAGCATCTCTACCATTTCACCTGTTGTTCGGCAGGACACACGGCCGCCGCAACACATCACTCCATATCCTAGGGATCCCGCGACGTCGCACGAAGCCCTCAAGTCGCCGAACATTGCTGCGCGCACTTGGGGAACACTTTTGGAAATGAATGTGGCCTTGAGTCGTTGTGGTCACGCTGGCTAGACGTTGGGGAATGCTTCCGTTTGTCGCACATTAGCCGCAGGTGCTCCGGAAGTGCGAAATGCCTGCTTTCACGACCTTCGAGGGGCAGATAGAAAGACGAGTCAGTCACAGGTAATCCGCCGAGCCCAACGAAGGGTGGAAAATCGGCTAACTCGCCCGCTGCGCTGCGGCGAAGCATCATCTAGTGGTCCTTCCGCGCCCCCGCCACCGCCAGGGGGCAAACGAAACTTGGTGGGGGAAAAAAAAAATAGAAACAACTCTTTGAACGCAAATTAATACGGAAAGTTTTAAAAAGCAAAAGAGGATGCCATCGGCACTCGGTGTTCCCAGGTGGTCTCCCTCCCAAGTACTGACCGAGCCCAATGCTGCTTAGCTTCGGTGATCGGACGAGAACCGGCGTATTCAGCATGGTATGGCCGATGGCGAGAATCGAAGCCTTACGTGCCTTTTTATAACACATTACACCAACAACCAGCATCTCTACCATTTCACCTGTTGTTCGGCAGGACACACGGCCGCCGCAACACATCACTCCATATCCTAGGGATCCCGCGACGTCGCACGAAGCCCTCAAGTCGCCGAACATTGCTGCGCGCACTTGGGGAACACTTTTGGAAACGAATGTGGCCTTGAGTCGTTGTGGTCACGCTGGCTAGACGTTGGGGAATGCTTCCGTTTGTCGCACATTAGCCGCAGGTGCTCCGGAAGTGCGAAATGCCTGCTTTCACGACCTTCGAGGGGCAGATAGAAAGACGAGTCAGTCACAGGTAATCCGCCGCGCCCAACGAAGGGTGGAAAATCGGCTAACTCGCCCGCTGCGCTGCGGCGAAGCATCATCTAGTGGTCCTTCCGCGCCCCCGCCACCGCCAGGGGGCAAACGAAACTTGGTGGGGGAAAAAAAAATAGAAACAACTCTTTGAACGCAAATTAATACGGAAAGTTTTAAAAAGCAAAAGAGGATGCCATCGGCACTCGGTGTTCCCAGGTGGTCTCCCTCCCAAGTACTGACCGAGCCCAATGCTGCTTAGCTTCGGTGATCGGACGAGAACCGGCGTATTCAGCATGGTATGGCCGATGGCGAGAATCGAAGCCTTACGTGCCTTTTTATAACACATTACACCAACAACCAGCATCTCTACCATTTCACCTGTTGTTCGGCAGGACACACGGCCGCCGCAACACATCACTCCATATCCTAGGGATCCCGCGACGTCGCACGAAGCCCTCAAGTCGCCGAACATTGCTGCGCGCACTTGGGGAACACTTTTGGAAACGAATGTGGCCTTGAGTCGTTGTGGTCACGCTGGCTAGACGTTGGGGAATGCTTCCGTTTGTCGCACATTAGCCGCAGGTGCTCCGGAAGTGCGAAATGCCTGCTTTCACGACCTTCGAGGGGCAGATAGAAAGACGAGTCAGTCACAGGTAATCCGCCGCGCCCAACGAAGGGTGGAAAATCGGCTAACTCGCCCGCTGCGCTGCGGCGAAGCATCATCTAGTGGTCCTTCCGCGCCCCCGCCACCGCCAGGGGGCAAACGAAACTTGGTGGGGGAAAAAAAAATAGAAACAACTCTTTGAACGCAAATTAACACGGAAAGTTTTAAAAAGCAAAAGAGGATGCCATCGGCACTCGGTGTTCCCCCTCCCAAGTACTGACCGAGCCCAATGCTGCTTAGCTTCGGTGATCGGACGAGAACCGGCGTATTCAGCACGGTATGGCCGATGGCGAGAATCGAAGCCTTACGTGCCTTTTTATAACACATTACACCAACAACCAGCATCTCTACCATTTCACCTGTTGTTCGGCAGGACACACGGCCGCCGCAACACATCACTCCATATCCTAGGGATCCCGCGACGTCGCACGAAGCCCTCAAGTCGCCGAACATTGCTGCGCGCACTTGGGGAACACTTTTGGAAACGAATGTGGCCTTGAGTCGTTGTGGTCACGCTGGCTAGACGTTGGGGAATGCTTCCGTTTGTCGCACATTAGCCGCAGGTGCTCCGGAAGTGCGAAATGCCTGCTTTCACGACCTTCGAGGGGCAGATAGAAAGACGAGTCAGTCACAGGTAATCCGCCGCGCCCAACGAAGGGTGGAAAATCGGCTAACTCGCCCGCTGCGCTGCGGCGAAGCATCATCTAGTGGTCCTTCCGCGCCCCCGCCACCGCCAGGGGGCAAACGAAACTTGGTGGGGGAAAAAAAAAATAGAAACAACTCTTTGAACGCAAATTAATACGGAAAGTTTTAAAAAGCAAAAGAGGATGCCATCGGCACTCGGTGTTCCCAGGTGGTCTCCCTCCCAAGTACTGACCGAGCCCAATGCTGCTTAGCTTCGGTGATCGGACGAGAACCGGCGTATTCAGCATGGTATGGCCGATGGCGAGAATCGAAGCCTTACGTGCCTTTTTATAACACATTACACCAACAACCAGCATCTCTACCATTTCACCTGTTGTTCGGCAGGACACACGGCCGCCGCAACACATCACTCCATATCCTAGGGATCCCGCGACGTCGCACGAAGCCCTCAAGTCGCCGAACATTGCTGCGCGCACTTGGGGAACACTTTTGGAAACGAATGTGGCCTTGAGTCGTTGTGGTCACGCTGGCTAGACGTTGGGGAATGCTTCCGTTTGTCGCACATTAGCCGCAGGTGCTCCGGAAGTGCGAAATGCCTGCTTTCACGACCTTCGAGGGGCAGATAGAAAGACGAGTCAGTCACAGGTAATCCGCCGCGCCCAACGAAGGGTGGAAAATCGGCTAACTCGCCCGCTGCGCTGCGGCGAAGCATCATCTAGTGGTCCTTCCGCGCCCCCGCCACCGCCAGGGGGCAAACGAAACTTGGTGGGGGAAAAAAAAATAGAAACAACTCTTTGAACGCAAATTAATACGGAAAGTTTTAAAAAGCAAAAGAGGATGCCATCGGCACTCGGTGTTCCCAGGTGGTCCCCCTCCCAAGTACTGACCGAGCCCAATGCTGCTTAGCTTCGGTGATCGGACGAGAACCGGCGTATTCAGCATGGTATGGCCGATGGCGAGAATCGAAGCCTTACGTGCCTTTTTATAACACATTACACCAACAACCAGCATCTCTACCATTTCACCTGTTGTTCGGCAGGACACACGGCCGCCGCAACACATCACTCCATATCCTAGGGATCCCGCGACGTCGCACGAAGCCCTCAAGTCGCCGAACATTGCTGCGCGCACTTGGGGAACACTTTTGGAAACGAATGTGGCCTTGAGTCGTTGTGGTCACGCTGGCTAGACGTTGGGGAATGCTTCCGTTTGTCGCACATTAGCCGCAGGTGCTCCGGAAGTGCGAAATGCCTGCTTTCACGACCTTCGAGGGGCAGATAGAAAGACGAGTCAGTCACAGGTAATCCGCCGCGCCCAACGAAGGGTGGAAAATCGGCTAACTCGCCCGCTGCGCTGCGGCGAAGCATCATCTAGTGGTCCTTCCGCGCCCCCGCCACCGCCAGGGGGCAAACGAAACTTGGTGGGGGAAAAAAAAAATAGAAACAACTCTTTGAACGCAAATTAATACGGAAAGTTTTAAAAAGCAAAAGAGGATGCCATCGGCACTCGGTGTTCCCAGGTGGTCTCCCTCCCAAGTACTGACCGAGCCCAATGCTGCTTAGCTTCGGTGATCGGACGAGAACCGGCGTATTCAGCATGGTATGGCCGATGGCGAGAATCGAAGCCTTACGTGCCTTTTTATAACACATTACACCAACAACCAGCATCTCTACCATTTCACCTGTTGTTCGGCAGGACACACGGCCGCCGCAACACATCACTCCATATCCTAGGGATCCCGCGACGTCGCACGAAGCCCTCAAGTCGCCGAACATTGCTGCGCGCACTTGGGGAACACTTTTGGAAACGAATGTGGCCTTGAGTCGTTGTGGTCACGCTGGCTAGACGTTGGGGAATGCTTCCGTTTGTCGCACATTAGCCGCAGGTGCTCCGGAAGTGCGAAATGCCTGCTTTCACGACCTTCGAGGGGCAGATAGAAAGACGAGTCAGTCACAGGTAATCCGCCGCGCCCAACGAAGGGTGGAAAATCGGCTAACTCGCCCGCTGCGCTGCGGCGAAGCATCATCTAGTGGTCCTTCCGCGCCCCCGCCACCGCCAGGGGGCAAACGAAACTTGGTGGGGGAAAAAAAAATAGAAACAACTCTTTGAACGCAAATTAATACGGAAAGTTTTAAAAAGCAAAAGAGGATGCCATCGGCACTCGGTGTTCCCAGGTGGTCTCCCTCCCAAGTACTGACCGAGCCCAATGCTGCTTAGCTTCGGTGATCGGACGAGAACCGGCGTATTCAGCATGGTATGGCCGATGGCGAGAATCGAAGCCTTACGTGCCTTTTTATAACACATTACACCAACAACCAGCATCTCTACCATTTCACCTGTTGTTCGGCAGGACACACGGCCGCCGCAACACATCACTCCATATCCTAGGGATCCCGCGACGTCGCACGAAGCCCTCAAGTCGCCGAACATTGCTGCGCGCACTTGGGGAACACTTTTGGAAACGAATGTGGCCTTGAGTCGTTGTGGTCACGCTGGCTAGACGTTGGGGAATGCTTCCGTTTGTCGCACATTAGCCGCAGGTGCTCCGGAAGTGCGAAATGCCTGCTTTCACGACCTTCGAGGGGCAGATAGAAAGACGAGTCAGTCACAGGTAATCCGCCGCGCCCAACGAAGGGTGGAAAATCGGCTAACTCGCCCGCTGCGCTGCGGCGAAGCATCATCTAGTGGTCCTTCCGCGCCCCCGCCACCGCCAGGGGGCAAACGAAACTTGGTGGGGGAAAAAAAAATAGAAACAACTCTTTGAACGCAAATTAATACGGAAAGTTTTAAAAAGCAAAAGAGGATGCCATCGGCACTCGGTGTTCCCAGGTGGTCTCCCTCCCAAGTACTGACCGAGCCCAATGCTGCTTAGCTTCGGTGATCGGACGAGAACCGGCGTATTCAGCATGGTATGGCCGATGGCGAGAATCGAAGCCTTACGTGCCTTTTTATAACACATTACACCAACAACCAGCATCTCTACCATTTCACCTGTTGTTCGGCAGGACACACGGCCGCCGCAACACATCACTCCATATCCTAGGGATCCCGCGACGTCGCACGAAGCCCTCAAGTCGCCGAACATTGCTGCGCGCACTTGGGGAACACTTTTGGAAATGAATGTGGCCTTGAGTCGTTGTGGTCACGCTGGCTAGACGTTGGGGAATGCTTCCGTTTGTCGCACATTAGCCGCAGGTGCTCCGGAAGTGCGAAATGCCTGCTTTCACGACCTTCGAGGGGCAGATAGAAAGACGAGTCAGTCACAGGTAATCCGCCGCGCCCAACGAAGGGTGGAAAATCGGCTAACTCGCCCGCTGCGCTGCGGCGAAGCATCATCTAGTGGTCCTTCCGCGCCCCCGCCACCGCCAGGGGGCAAACGAAACTTGGTGGGGGAAAAAAAAATAGAAACAACTCTTTGAACGCAAATTAATACGGAAAGTTTTAAAAAGCAAAAGAGGATGCCATCGGCACTCGGTGTTCCCAGGTGGTCTCCCTCCCAAGTACTGACCGAGCCCAATGCTGCTTAGCTTCGGTGATCGGACGAGAACCGGCGTATTCAGCATGGTATGGCCGATGGCGAGAATCGAAGCCTTACGTGCCTTTTTATAACACATTACACCAACAACCAGCATCTCTACCATTTCACCTGTTGTTCGGCAGGACACACGGCCGCCGCAACACATCACTCCATATCCTAGGGATCCCGCGACGTCGCACGAAGCCCTCAAGTCGCCGAACATTGCTGCGCGCACTTGGGGAACACTTTTGGAAACGAATGTGGCCTTGAGTCGTTGTGGTCACGCTGGCTAGACGTTGGGGAATGCTTCCGTTTGTCGCACATTAGCCGCAGGTGCTCCGGAAGTGCGAAATGCCTGCTTTCACGACCTTCGAGGGGCAGATAGAAAGACGAGTCAGTCACAGGTAATCCGCCGCGCCCAACGAAGGGTGGAAAATCGGCTAACTCGCCCGCTGCGCTGCGGCGAAGCATCATCTAGTGGTCCTTCCGCGCCCCCGCCACCGCCAGGGGGCAAACGAAACTTGGTGGGGGAAAAAAAAATAGAAACAACTCTTTGAACGCAAATTAATACGGAAAGTTTTAAAAAGCAAAAGAGGATGCCATCGGCACTCGGTGTTCCCAGGTGGTCTCCCTCCCAAGTACTGACCGAGCCCAATGCTGCTTAGCTTCGGTGATCGGACGAGAACCGGCGTATTCAGCATGGTATGGCCGATGGCGAGAATCGAAGCCTTACGTGCCTTTTTATAACACATTACACCAACAACCAGCATCTCTACCATTTCACCTGTTGTTCGGCAGGACACACGGCCGCCGCAACACATCACTCCATATCCTAGGGATCCCGCGACGTCGCACGAAGCCCTCAAGTCGCCGAACATTGCTGCGCGCACTTGGGGAACACTTTTGGAAACGAATGTGGCCTTGAGTCGTTGTGGTCACGCTGGCTAGACGTTGGGGAATGCTTCCGTTTGTCGCACATTAGCCGCAGGTGCTCCGGAAGTGCGAAATGCCTGCTTTCACGACCTTCGAGGGGCAGATAGAAAGACGAGTCAGTCACAGGTAATCCGCCGCGCCCAACGAAGGGTGGAAAATCGGCTAACTCGCCCGCTGCGCTGCGGCGAAGCATCATCTAGTGGTCCTTCCGCGCCCCCGCCACCGCCAGGGGGCAAACGAAACTTGGTGGGGGAAAAAAAAATAGAAACAACTCTTTGAACGCAAATTAACACGGAAAGTTTTAAAAAGCAAAAGAGGATGCCATCGGCACTCGGTGTTCCCCCTCCCAAGTACTGACCGAGCCTAATGCTGCTTAGCTTCGGTGATCGGACGAGAACCGGCGTATTCAGCACGGTATGGCCGATGGCGAGAATCGAAGCCTTACGTGCCTTTTTATAACACATTACACCAACAACCAGCATCTCTACCATTTCACCTGTTGTTCGGCAGGACACACGGCCGCCGCAACACATCACTCCATATCCTAGGGATCCCGCGACGTCGCACGAAGCCCTCAAGTCGCCGAACATTGCTGCGCGCACTTGGGGAACACTTTTGGAAACGAATGTGGCCTTGAGTCGTTGTGGTCACGCTGGCTAGACGTTGGGGAATGCTTCCGTTTGTCGCACATTAGCCGCAGGTGCTCCGGAAGTGCGAAATGCCTGCTTTCACGACCTTCGAGGGGCAGATAGAAAGACGAGTCAGTCACAGGTAATCCGCCGCGCCCAACGAAGGGTGGAAAATCGGCTAACTCGCCCGCTGCGCTGCGGCGAAGCATCATCTAGTGGTCCTTCCGCGCCCCCGCCACCGCCAGGGGGCAAACGAAACTTGGTGGGGGAAAAAAAAATAGAAACAACTCTTTGAACGCAAATTAATACGGAAAGTTTTAAAAAGCAAAAGAGGATGCCATCGGCACTCGGTGTTCCCAGGTGGTCTCCCTCCCAAGTACTGACCGAGCCCAATGCTGCTTAGCTTCGGTGATCGGACGAGAACCGGCGTATTCAGCATGGTATGGCCGATTTTTTTTTTTTTTTTTTTTTGTAACAGTAACTTTATTTACAAATATACATACAGGGCCAGATGAAGTGGTTACAGAGGTTTCAGAGAACAGTGTAACACCCTTTGCTCACACAGACAAATGATCGCGTTCGGGAACTGAACAAGCCAAGACAAGATTCAGCGTGTTTCGCTAGGGAAGTGGAAACTATTCGTAGACAGTGCCAGCAAAGCCACGCAGTGCTGGCGTGGTTCCTATTAGACACACTTACAAATGGGCGATGGTGTCATTTGTTTACAGTATACGGTAATGTACTAGGGACGAGGGGTTGGGCGTAGAAGTCGTTAGTGGGCAGAAGTGGCCCATGGTGCTGTCCCGCTTCCGACCCTCAGATCAAGTCCCATCTCCTTTGCTGTTCTACCTTAAACTCCATTAGGGCTCGTGAGCCCCGCGCCAGTGAGTCGCGAAGTTCAGTGTCTGAATCGGGCCCGTCGAGGGCGGCCACTGCCCACTGCGCCTTCTGTACAAAGTGCCTCCACGCTGGCCGCGGGTTTTCGGCACATTCAACCACGTCGACTCTCGCCCTCCATAGCGAGTGGAGACCTATGACGTGGACGCAGTCACGGAGGAGCGGGTGCTCCGAGGCCGCCTCCAAGAACCTCAAGTTCATCCAGGTGAGCTGCCAGTACGTGTCGAAAGAGCACTGCAGCTCGTCCCAGAAATACGACGCCGTGTTGCACTCCAAAAAGACGTGCTCTGCCGTCTCCCTCCTTCCACACAACAAGCAGTTGGTCCCTCCAGGAAGAAAGAAGCCCCTCTCCCCCTGTCTTGCCTTAGTGGGTAGAACCCCTGTGTGAAAGCGGAAGAAGAAATCCTTCGAACCAGAAGGAATGGGGAGCTTCCGCACTCGCCGGAGGACGTCACTTTTCATGCGCCCAAGAGGTGGTGAGCGATACATGGGGGGTGGAAGGATCTGTTCCACCAGGTCCCAGTACAACTTCTTCGGGGCCACTGCGCACAGGTACTCCCAAGAGAACAGTCCCTGCAAAAGGGCCACCGCTGCCGCCACTTCTTTGTAAAAGCCCGTTGCCCGGTTACTATGTGTAAACTCCGCTGTTGTTGGCAGCCAAGGGGCCAAATGTGAGGAGCCTACGTTTTGCAGAGCAGCCCGAAGGAAACCGTCGCGACGATCCCGGAAGAACAAAAAACGCTGCACTGTCAGCTTGAGCTCCACGTTAACAAGCCCGAGGCCACCCGCTTCCGGACTCCAGAAAATGTTCGTGCGACGCATAGGCTCGTAGGTGGATCGCCAGAGGAATACTGCGAACATCCGGTGTAGCTTGGCCACTGAGCCTGCGTCGATGGTCGATACTCTGGCCACGTACAGGACGGCCGGGTATAACACGGCATTGCAAACATGTGCCCTTGAGAAAAAGGCGATGTGTCGCGCTCGCCAGGGCTCCAACTTCCTACCCGCGGCTGCCAGCTTTGACTGCCAGCGGGGGGCAATGGCTCGGCCGCAGTCCAGGTTGACTCCGAGGTAGCGGGTGATGGCCTCCCTCCATCGGACTCCGTAGAGCTGTGATGGTTTGGTGGGCCATTCACCTAGCCATGCTCCCTCACACTTAGAAAGATTCAGCTGAGCACCCGAAAACCGACAGAATGATTGCGCGAGCGCGACGATCTCCCTCACCTGATCTTTCGATGAACATACGAAGGCAACATCATCCGCGTAAGCCAGGACTCTTAGTTCTTCGTCGCCGAGAACCAAGCCTTTGACTGACTTCGATGCCAATGCCATTCTGCAAAGTGGCTCTATATATAATGCAAACAGAATCGGGGACATGGGACAGCCCTGCCTGACCGACCTTCTCACGGCGATGGGGCTCCCCACCTCCCCATTCATAATGATGCAGGTGGTGATTTCAGTATAGCAGATCTTGATCCACTCCACCATTTCGTCCCCTATCCCGCACCGATGGAGGAGCATCAACAGAAAGGCGTGGTCTACTTGGTCGAAGGCCTTTCTGAGGTCGAGTTGCAAGACAGCAAGGGGAAAAAACCCTGACTCCGCCACCTCACAGACAGTCCTCATGCGGTGTAGGTTGGTGTTTATTGAGCGGCCTCTGAATCCGCATGTCTGATGTGGTCCCACCACACTGCTGAGGGCCTTCTCGAGCCGTCTGGACAGGATTCGGGATAGGATTTTGTAGTCTGTTGATAGCAGACTGATAGGCCTGAAATCTTCAACACTGGGTGCCGTATCGTGAGACGTTTTTTTCGGTATAAGGACCAAATTACTGCTCCGCATTGAAGGTGGCAGCAACTTTGTGTTTTTGACGTTTTCGAATACCGACGCCAAAACAGGGCTGATCTCCTCTCGGAATACCTGGTAGAACTCCGAAACGATCCCATCCGGCCCCGGTGACTTATTCTTTGGCAATTCCTTTATAGCGCTTTTGACCTCTTCGACCGTGATGGGGTTGTTTATGACGGCCTTAACGTCCTCCGGGACCTTGGGCAGCTCATCGAGGACATCCGGCGGAGGAACATCGGGAACAGCGCGCGAGAACAAGTTTTCGTAGTAATCGCCGAAGGCAGCCGCCACCTCCCTGCTCCCACGAGCGAGCCCATTAGGGTGGTTGACCTCGGAAATCGCTTTAGTGGCAGTCCTTGCCCGCTCGAAAGCACCAAAAAGTTTCGACGGCTGTGCCTCGGCCACCACTCGCTGCTCCCTACTCCGCACAAGAGCCCCCCAGTACCGCTTTTCCAGCTCAGTACGGATCTCCTCTTTAACACTGCGAATGTCCTCCGAGAATTCCCCCGGCCTCTCCTCGTCCGCTTCCACAAGAGAGCGTAGGCACTCCGTGAGTCGACTTAATTTCGCCTTTCTGTCTCTCGCTTCCTGTCGTCCGATTGCGATTGCTGCATTTTTAACCCGTTTTTTGAAGCGCTCCCAGGCGACCCCATCGATGGGTGCAGCATTGAGTGCATTAATTTCGCCTCTTATGCGATCAGCGAAGGCCGCATTATCGAGGACCGTAGTGTTCATCAGCCAACGGCTGCCAACCCCTCCCTTAATTTCGCGCTCAATTCTGATGGTACATGTTACCAAACCGTGGTCCGAGAAAGCAACAGGGGTGACGGCGTAGTCAGTCACTAACGGCAGCGCATCGCTCGTCAAATACACCCGATCTAAGCGAGCCTGTGACGTGCCACGCCATCTGGTGTAGCGAGAAGTTGACCACCCACGCTGGAGGGCGACATCGTTCAGGTCACCCTCTCGAAGGACTGCTTTCAAAACACGCGCCGAAGCGTCCGCCACGCCCCTAGCACCTGCTCTGTCGCTGGCATTAACAACGCAATTGAAGTCGCCTGCCAGGACGAGTCGACCCGGAATCACCAGGATGTCACGAAGGGAAGAGAAGAAATCGGCGCGCGCCGCCTGATCGTTCGGTGCATAAACGCAAACCAAGCGCGTAAGCTCCCCTCCCACCAGGACATCGACGGTGCAAAAAAGCCCGTCCCTCGCCAGCTCGCAGTCAATTACGGTTAAGGAATTATGTTTGCGAATTAGAATAGCGGTTCCGCCCGCACGGGCAGCTGTAAGGGTGTAAAAACACCAAAATTGGTGGCCAAAAAAACGTACAAAATTTTGAGCGTCCTCTCGAGAAGCAATTTTGGTTTCTTGTAAAAAAGCAACGTCTATCTTGTTTTCATTAAGGAGGTCGGCCAGCCAATGCTTCCGTTTCTGCGAGGTTAGACTTACCACATTTAATGTGGCAAGCGTGACTGCGCTCTGTTGTGGTGTCATGGTGTGAACGGCGCTTACCGACTGGGTCTTCAACTCCTTCCGCTCGTTGAGCTGCCCTCGGGGTTCGTTGACCCGGTCTCTCCCTGGCTTGGATGGTTGGGGGCTGCGCCGCCTTGTTTCCCGCGCGCCCTCCGCCGCGTCTCCACGCCCGCGGTGGCGGGTTGGCGCGGTGCTGCTGCGTCCTTTGTCGGGGGATACTCGTCGGCGTCGGCTCCGTCGGTCCCTCCTGGCTGGTCGCTCGGGGCAGGCACCTCCTCTCCCTCCGGTTCGGCCGGCTTCTCCTCTCCGCTCTGCTGCTCGTCCGCGTTGGGCTTGGCGGTGGGTGGGGGAGGTGGGGGGGAAGTCTCGGTCGCGCTCTCCGTAACCGGTTCCTTGGGGTCACCGCCTGCCTTGCTCTCAGCTGCAGCAATGGCCCCGGGCGCAGCCGCTGTCGATTTCGCCGCCTCGATATCCTCCGCGTCCATAAAGTCGTCCATCGTTTGCGGGGCCGACCGTTGCTTGGTTTTAGACGCGTAGGTTTGTACGCAGTCCGCGTCAATGTGGCCGAAAGAACGACATTTCCGGCACCACGTGGCTCTGCATTGCCTGCGTATGTGGCCTAGTTGCCTGCAGCGTAAGCAAAGGGGGGGCCGTCCCGGTACGGCGATCAGAATCGGCACGCCGTCGATCTTCGCTTGGTGGGGCACCTCGTTGAGCGCCTCGGCGTCGCGGGGTGCCAGCTGCACGACTCTGGTGTTCGTTTCAGCCTCCTCTAGGCCCGGGATCCTCCATTTCTCACGAACGACCCGCTTCACTTTCCCGAAGCGGCCAAGTTGTTGGGCGATGAGGACGTCCGGGACGTGGTGTGGAACCCAGTGCACCTTGATCTCTTTCTCCTGTACGTTCGGGTCGATCACGACGCACTTCCTCCCTTTGACTGTGATTTCGGACTTGGATGCCAGGGGAGCCATGTCTTCTCCCGTCTTGAAAGTGATCATCCATACGTGATTGAACTGAAAGCCTCCAAGGCTGGCGATGCTTTTCAGCTCGATAACAGCTGAGAGGCCCGCTGCGATATCTTGGATTCCGTATGGACGGGCTGCCGGATCACAGTGCAGAAACAGCGAATTCTCCGTCACCTTTCCCGTGGGCAGGGTGGGGAGAAGCATCCTGTACTCCGATGAGCCGGGGACGGTCGCCGGTGTGCCGGGGAAGGACCGGTTTGACGCGGGTGCGCCTGCCGAACGCGAGGAGCTCGCTCCTGACATGACCGCTCCCTTCGGTGTCCGACGGGAGACTCCAGCATGGTATGGCCGATGGCGAGAATCGAAGCCTTACGTGCCTTTTTATAACACATTACACCAACAACCAGCATCTCTACCATTTCACCTGTTGTTCGGCAGGACACACGGCCGCCGCAACACATCACTCCATATCCTAGGGATCCCGCGACGTCGCACGAAGCCCTCAAGTCGCCGAACATTGCTGCGCGCACTTGGGGAACACTTTTGGAAACGAATGTGGCCTTGAGTCGTTGTGGTCACGCTGGCTAGACGTTGGGGAATGCTTCCGTTTGTCGCACATTAGCCGCAGGTGCTCCGGAAGTGCGAAATGCCTGCTTTCACGACCTTCGAGGGGCAGATAGAAAGACGAGTCAGTCACAGGTAATCCGCCGCGCCCAACGAAGGGTGGAAAATCGGCTAACTCGCCCGCTGCGCTGCGGCGAAGCATCATCTAGTGGTCCTTCCGCGCCCCCGCCACCGCCAGGGGGCAAACGAAACTTGGTGGGGGAAAAAAAAATAGAAACAACTCTTTGAACGCAAATTAACACGGAAAGTTTTAAAAAGCAAAAGAGGATGCCATCGGCACTCGGTGTTCCCCCTCCCAAGTACTGACCGAGCCCAATGCTGCTTAGCTTCGGTGATCGGACGAGAACCGGCGTATTCAGCACGGTATGGCCGATGGCGAGAATCGAAGCCTTACGTGCCTTTTTATAACACATTACACCAACAACCAGCATCTCTACCATTTCACCTGTTGTTCGGCAGGACACACGGCCGCCGCAACACATCACTCCATATCCTAGGGATCCCGCGACGTCGCACGAAGCCCTCAAGTCGCCGAACATTGCTGCGCGCACTTGGGGAACACTTTTGGAAACGAATGTGGCCTTGAGTCGTTGTGGTCACGCTGGCTAGACGTTGGGGAATGCTTCCGTTTGTCGCACATTAGCCGCAGGTGCTCCGGAAGTGCGAAATGCCTGCTTTCACGACCTTCGAGGGGCAGATAGAAAGACGAGTCAGTCACAGGTAATCCGCCGCGCCCAACGAAGGGTGGAAAATCGGCTAACTCGCCCGCTGCGCTGCGGCGAAGCATCTTCTAGTGGTCCTTCCGCGCCCCCGCCACCGCCAGGGGGCAAACGAAACTTGGTGGGGGAAAAAAAATAGAAACAACTCTTTGAACGCAAATTAATACGGAAAGTTTTAAAAAGCAAAAGAGGATGCCATCGGCACTCGGTGTTCCCAGGTGGTCTCCCTCCCAAGTACTGACCGAGCCCAATGCTGCTTAGCTTCGGTGATCGGACGAGAACCGGCGTATTCAGCATGGTATGGCCGATGGCGAGAATCGAAGCCTTACGTGCCTTTTTATAACACATTACACCAACAACCAGCATCTCTACCATTTCACCTGTTGTTCGGCAGGACACACGGCCGCCGCAACACATCACTCCATATCCTAGGGATCCCGCGACGTCGCACGAAGCCCTCAAGTCGCCGAACATTGCTGCGCGCACTTGGGGAACACTTTTGGAAACGAATGTGGCCTTGAGTCGTTGTGGTCACGCTGGCTAGACGTTGGGGAATGCTTCCGTTTGTCGCACATTAGCCGCAGGTGCTCCGGAAGTGCGAAATGCCTGCTTTCACGACCTTCGAGGGGCAGATAGAAAGACGAGTCAGTCACAGGTAATCCGCCGCGCCCAACGAAGGGTGGAAAATCGGCTAACTCGCCCGCTGCGCTGCGGCGAAGCATCATCTAGTGGTCCTTCCGCGCCCCCGCCACCGCCAGGGGGCAAACGAAACTTGGTGGGGGAAAAAAAAAATAGAAACAACTCTTTGAACGCAAATTAATACGGAAAGTTTTAAAAAGCAAAAGAGGATGCCATCGGCACTCGGTGTTCCCAGGTGGTCTCCCTCCCAAGTACTGACCGAGCCCAATGCTGCTTAGCTTCGGTGATCGGACGAGAACCGGCGTATTCAGCATGGTATGGCCGATGGCGAGAATCGAAGCCTTACGTGCCTTTTTATAACACATTACACCAACAACCAGCATCTCTACCATTTCACCTGTTGTTCGGCAGGACACACGGCCGCCGCAACACATCACTCCATATCCTAGGGATCCCGCGACGTCGCACGAAGCCCTCAAGTCGCCGAACATTGCTGCGCGCACTTGGGGAACACTTTTGGAAACGAATGTGGCCTTGAGTCGTTGTGGTCACGCTGGCTAGACGTTGGGGAATGCTTCCGTTTGTCGCACATTAGCCGCAGGTGCTCCGGAAGTGCAAAATGCCTGCTTTCACGACCTTCGAGGGGCAGATAGAAAGACGAGTCAGTCACAGGTAATCCGCCGCGCCCAACAAAGGGTGGAAAATCGGCTAACTCGCCCGCTGCGCTGCGGCGAAGCATCATCTAGTGGTCCTTCCGCGCCCCCGCCACCGCCAGGGGGCAAACGAAACTTGGTGGGGGAAAAAAAAATAGAAACAACTCTTTGAACGCAAATTAATACGGAAAGTTTTAAAAAGCAAAAGAGGATGCCATCGGCACTCGGTGTTCCCAGGTGGTCTCCCTCCCAAGTACTGACCGAGCCCAATGCTGCTTAGCTTCGGTGATCGGACGAGAACCGGCGTATTCAGCATGGTATGGCCGATGGCGAGAATCGAAGCCTTACGTGCCTTTTTATAACACATTACACCAACAACCAGCATCTCTACCATTTCACCTGTTGTTCGGCAGGACACACGGCCGCCGCAACACATCACTCCATATCCTAGGGATCCCGCGACGTCGCACGAAGCCCTCAAGTCGCCGAACATTGCTGCGCGCACTTGGGGAACACTTTTGGAAACGAATGTGGCCTTGAGTCGTTGTGGTCACGCTGGCTAGACGTTGGGGAATGCTTCCGTTTGTCGCACATTAGCCGCAGGTGCTCCGGAAGTGCGAAATGCCTGCTTTCACGACCTTCGAGGGGCAGATAGAAAGACGAGTCAGTCACAGGTAATCCGCCGCGCCCAACGAAGGGTGGAAAATCGGCTAACTCGCCCGCTGCGCTGCGGCGAAGCATCATCTAGTGGTCCTTCCGCGCCCCCGCCACCGCCAGGGGGCAAACGAAACTTGGTGGGGGAAAAAAAAATAGAAACAACTCTTTGAACGCAAATTAATACGGAAAGTTTTAAAAAGCAAAAGAGGATGCCATCGGCACTCGGTGTTCCCAGGTGGTCTCCCTCCCAAGTACTGACCGAGCCCAATGCTGCTTAGCTTCGGTGATCGGACGAGAACCGGCGTATTCAGCATGGTATGGCCGATGGCGAGAATCGAAGCCTTACGTGCCTTTTTATAACACATTACACCAACAACCAGCATCTCTACCATTTCACCTGTTGTTCGGCAGGACACACGGCCGCCGCAACACATCACTCCATATCCTAGGGATCCCGCGACGTCGCACGAAGCCCTCAAGTCGCCGAACATTGCTGCGCGCACTTGGGGAACACTTTTGGAAACGAATGTGGCCTTGAGTCGTTGTGGTCACGCTGGCTAGACGTTGGGGAATGCTTCCGTTTGTCGCACATTAGCCGCAGGTGCTCCGGAAGTGCGAAATGCCTGCTTTCACGACCTTCGAGGGGCAGATAGAAAGACGAGTCAGTCACAGGTAATCCGCCGCGCCCAACGAAGGGTGGAAAATCGGCTAACTCGCCCGCTGCGCTGCGGCGAAGCATCATCTAGTGGTCCTTCCGCGCCCCCGCCACCGCCAGGGGGCAAACGAAACTTGGTGGGGGAAAAAAAAATAGAAACAACTCTTTGAACGCAAATTAATACGGAAAGTTTTAAAAAGCAAAAGAGGATGCCATCGGCACTCGGTGTTCCCAGGTGGTCTCCCTCCCAAGTACTGACCGAGCCCAATGCTGCTTAGCTTCGGTGATCGGACGAGAACCGGCGTATTCAGCATGGTATGGCCGATGGCGAGAATCGAAGCCTTACGTGCCTTTTTATAACACATTACACCAACAACCAGCATCTCTACCATTTCACCTGTTGTTCGGCAGGACACACGGCCGCCGCAACACATCACTCCATATCCTAGGGATCCCGCGACGTCGCACGAAGCCCTCAAGTCGCCGAACATTGCTGCGCGCACTTGGGGGACACTTTTGGAAACGAATGTGGCCTTGAGTCGTTGTGGTCACGCTGGCTAGACGTTGGGGAATGCTTCCGTTTGTCGCACATTAGCCGCAGGTGCTCCGGAAGTGCGAAATGCCTGCTTTCACTACCTTCGAGGGGCAGATAGAAAGACGAGTCAGTCACAGGTAATCCGCCGCGCCCAACGAAGGGTGGAAAATCGGCTAACTCGCCCGCTGCGCTGCGGCGAAGCATCATCTAGTGGTCCTTCCGCGCCCCCGCCACCGCCAGGGGGCAAACGAAACTTGGTGGGGGAAAAAAAAAATAGAAACAACTCTTTGAACGCAAATTAATACGGAAAGTTTTAAAAAGCAAAAGAGGATGCCATCGGCACTCGGTGTTCCCAGGTGGTCTCCCTCCCAAGTACTGACCGAGCCCAATGCTGCTTAGCTTCGGTGATCGGACGAGAACCGGCGTATTCAGCATGGTATGGCCGATGGCGAGAATCGAAGCCTTACGTGCCTTTTTATAACACATTACACCAACAACCAGCATCTCTACCATTTCACCTGTTGTTCGGCAGGACACACGGCCGCCGCAACACATCACTCCATATCCTAGGGATCCCGCGACGTCGCACGAAGCCCTCAAGTCGCCGAACATTGCTGCGCGCACTTGGGGAACACTTTTGGAAACGAATGTGGCCTTGAGTCGTTGTGGTCACGCTGGCTAGACGTTGGGGAATGCTTCCGTTTGTCGCACATTAGCCGCAGGTGCTCCGGAAGTGCGAAATGCCTGCTTTCACGACCTTCGAGGGGCAGATAGAAAGACGAGTCAGTCACAGGTAATCCGCCGCGCCCAACGAAGGGTGGAAAATCGGCTAACTCGCCCGCTGCGCTGCGGCGAAGCATCATCTAGTGGTCCTTCCGCGCCCCCGCCACCGCCAGGGGGCAAACGAAACTTGGTGGGGGAAAAAAAATAGAAACAACTCTTTGAACGCAAATTAATACGGAAAGTTTTAAAAAGCAAAAGAGGATGCCATCGGCACTCGGTGTTCCCAGGTGGTCTCCCTCCCAAGTACTGACCGAGCCCAATGCTGCTTAGCTTCGGTGATCGGACGAGAACCGGCGTATTCAGCATGGTATGGCCGATGGCGAGAATCGAAGCCTTACGTGCCTTTTTATAACACATTACACCAACAACCAGAATCTCTACCATTTCACCTGTTGTTCGGCAGGACACACGGCCGCCGCAACACATCACTCCATATCCTAGGGATCCCGCGACGTCGCACGAAGCCCTCAAGTCGCCGAACATTGCTGCGCGCACTTGGGGAACACTTTTGGAAACGAATGTGGCCTTGAGTCGTTGTGGTCACGCTGGCTAGACGTTGGGGAATGCTTCCGTTTGTCGCACATTAGCCGCAGGTGCTCCGGAAGTGCGAAATGCCTGCTTTCACGACCTTCGAGGGGCAGATAGAAAGACGAGTCAGTCACAGGTAATCCGCCGCGCCCAACGAAGGGTGGAAAATCGGCTAACTCGCCCGCTGCGCTGCGGCGAAGCATCATCTAGTGGTCCTTCCGCGCCCCCGCCACCGCCAGGGGGCAAACGAAACTTGGTGGGGGAAAAAAAAATAGAAACAACTCTTTGAACGCAAATTAATACGGAAAGTTTTAAAAAGCAAAAGAGGGTGCCATCGGCACTCGGTGTTCCCAGGTGGTCTCCCTCCCAAGTACTGACCGAGCCCAATGCTGCTTAGCTTCGGTGATCGGACGAGAACCGGCGTATTCAGCATGGTATGGCCGATGGCGAGAATCGAAGCCTTACGTGCCTTTTTATAACACATTACACCAACAACCAGCATCTCTACCATTTCACCTGTTGTTCGGCAGGACACACGGCCGCCGCAACACATCACACCATATCCTAGGGATCCCGCGACGTCGCACGAAGCCCTCAAGTCGCCGAACATTGCTGCGCGCACTTGGGGAACACTTTTGGAAACGAATGTGGCCTTGAGTCGTTGTGGTCACGCTGGCTAGACGTTGGGGAATGCTTCCGTTTGTCGCACATTAGCCGCAGGTGCTCCGGAAGTGCGAAATGCCTGCTTTCACGACCTTCGAGGGGCAGATAGAAAGACGAGTCAGTCACAGGTAATCCGCCGCGCCCAACGAAGGGTGGAAAATCGGCTAACTCGCCCGCTGCGCTGCGGCGAAGCATCATCTAGTGGTCCTTCCGCGCCCCCGCCACCGCCAGGGGGCAAACGAAACTTGGTGGGGGAAAAAAAAAATAGAAACAACTCTTTGAACGCAAATTAATACGGAAAGTTTTAAAAAGCAAAAGAGGATGCCATCGGCACTCGGTGTTCCCAGGTGGTCTCCCTCCCAAGTACTGACCGAGCCCAATGCTGCTTAGCTTCGGTGATCGGACGAGAACCGGCGTATTCAGCATGGTATGGCCGATGGCGAGAATCGAAGCCTTACGTGCCTTTTTATAACACATTACACCAACAACCAGCATCTCTACCATTTCACCTGTTGTTCGGCAGGACACACGGCCGCCGCAACACATCACTCCATATCCTAGGGATCCCGCGACGTCGCACGAAGCCCTCAAGTCGCCGAACATTGCTGCGCGCACTTGGGGAACACTTTTGGAAACGAATGTGGCCTTGAGTCGTTGTGGTCACGCTGGCTAGACGTTGGGGAATGCTTCCGTTTGTCGCACATTAGCCGCAGGTGCTCCGGAAGTGCGAAATGCCTGCTTTCACGACCTTCGAGGGGCAGATAGAAAGACGAGTCAGTCACAGGTAATCCGCCGCGCCCAACGAAGGGTGGAAAATCGGCTAACTCGCCCGCTGCGCTGCGGCGAAGCATCATCTAGTGGTCCTTCCGCGCCCCCGCCACCGCCAGGGGGCAAACGAAACTTGGTGGGGGAAAAAAAAATAGAAACAACTCTTTGAACGCAAATTAATACGGAAAGTTTTAAAAAGCAAAAGAGGATGCCATCGGCACTCGGTGTTCCCAGGTGGTCTCCCTCCCAAGTACTGACCGAGCCCAATGCTGCTTAGCTTCGGTGATCGGACGAGAACCGGCGTATTCAGCATGGTATGGCCGATGGCGAGAATCGAAGCCTTACGTGCCTTTTTATAACACATTACACCAACAACCAGAATCTCTACCATTTCACCTGTTGTTCGGCAGGACACACGGCCGCCGCAACACATCACTCCATATCCTAGGGATCCCGCGACGTCGCACGAAGCCCTCAAGTCGCCGAACATTGCTGCGCGCACTTGGGGAACACTTTTGGAAACGAATGTGGCCTTGAGTCGTTGTGGTCACGCTGGCTAGACGTTGGGGAATGCTTCCGTTTGTCGCACATTAGCCGCAGGTGCTCCGGAAGTGCGAAATGCCTGCTTTCACGACCTTCGAGGGGCAGATAGAAAGACGAGTCAGTCACAGGTAATCCGCCGCGCCCAACGAAGGGTGGAAAATCGGCTAACTCGCCCGCTGCGCTGCGGCGAAGCATCATCTAGTGGTCCTTCCGCGCCCCCGCCACCGCCAGGGGGCAAACGAAACTTGGTGGGGGAAAAAAAAATAGAAACAACTCTTTGAACGCAAATTAATACGGAAAGTTTTAAAAAGCAAAAGAGGATGCCATCGGCACTCGGTGTTCCCAGGTGGTCTCCCTCCCAAGTACTGACCGAGCCCAATGCTGCTTAGCTTCGGTGATCGGACGAGAACCGGCGTATTCAGCATGGTATGGCCGATGGCGAGAATCGAAGCCTTACGTGCCTTTTTATAACACATTACACCAACAACCAGCATCTCTACCATTTCACCTGTTGTTCGGCAGGACACACGGCCGCCGCAACACATCACTCCATATCCTAGGGATCCCGCGACGTCGCACGAAGCCCTCAAGTCGCCGAACATTGCTGCGCGCACTTGGGGAACACTTTTGGAAACGAATGTGGCCTTGAGTCGTTGTGGTCACGCTGGCTAGACGTTGGGGAATGCTTCCGTTTGTCGCACATTAGCCGCAGGTGCTCCGGAAGTGCGAAATGCCTGCTTTCACGACCTTCGAGGGGCAGATAGAAAGACGAGTCAGTCACAGGTAATCCGCCGCGCCCAACGAAGGGTGGAAAATCGGCTAACTCGCCCGCTGCGCTGCGGCGAAGCATCATCTAGTGGTCCTTCCGCGCCCCCGCCACCGCCAGGGGGCAAACGAAACTTGGTGGGGGAAAAAAAATAGAAACAACTCTTTGAACGCAAATTAATACGGAAAGTTTTAAAAAGCAAAAGAGGATGCCATCGGCACTCGGTGTTCCCAGGTGGTCTCCCTCCCAAGTACTGACCGAGCCCAATGCTGCTTAGCTTCGGTGATCGGACGAGAACCGGCGTATTCAGCATGGTATGGCCGATGGCGAGAATCGAAGCCTTACGTGCCTTTTTATAACACATTACACCAACAACCAGCATCTCTACCATTTCACCTGTTGTTCGGCAGGACACACGGCCGCCGCAACACATCACTCCATATCCTAGGGATCCCGCGACATCGCACGAAGCCCTCAAGTCGCCGAACATTGCTGCGCGCACTTGGGGAACACTTTTGGAAACGAATGTGGCCTTGAGTTGTTGTGGTCACGCTGGCTAGACGTTGGGGAATGCTTCCGTTTGTCGCACATTAGCCGCAGGTGCTCCGGAAGTGCGAAATGCCTGCTTTCACGACCTTCGAGGGGCAGATAGAAAGACGAGTCAGTCACAGGTAATCCGCCGCGCCCAACGAAGGGTGGAAAATCGGCTAACTCGCCCGCTGCGCTGCGGCGAAGCATCATCTAGTGGTCCTTCCGCGCCCCCGCCACCGCCAGGGGGCAAACGAAACTTGGTGGGGGAAAAAAAAATAGAAACAACTCTTTGAACGCAAATTAATACGGAAAGTTTTAAAAAGCAAAAGAGGATGCCATCGGCACTCGGTGTTCCCAGGTGGTCTCCCTCCCAAGTACTGACCGAGCCCAATGCTGCTTAGCTTCGGTGATCGGACGAGAACCGGCGTATTCAGCATGGTATGGCCGATGGCGAGAATCGAAGCCTTACGTGCCTTTTTATAACACATTACACCAACAACCAGCATCTCTACCATTTCACCTGTTGTTCGGCAGGACACACGGCCGCCGCAACACATCACTCCATATCCTAGGGATCCCGCGACGTCGCACGAAGCCCTCAAGTCGCCGAACATTGCTGCGCGCACTTGGGGAACACTTTTGGAAACGAATGTGGCCTTGAGTCGTTGTGGTCACGCTGGCTAGACGTTGGGGAATGCTTCCGTTTGTCGCACATTAGCCGCAGGTGCTCCGGAAGTGCGAAATGCCTGCTTTCACGACCTTCGAGGGGCAGATAGAAAGACGAGTCAGTCACAGGTAATCCGCCGCGCCCAACGAAGGGTGGAAAATCGGCTAACTCGCCCGCTGCGCTGCGGCGAAGCATCATCTAGTGGTCCTTCCGCGCCCCCGCCACCGCCAGGGGGCAAACGAAACTTGGTGGGGGAAAAAAATAGAAACAACTCTTTGAACGCAAATTAATACGGAAAGTTTTAAAAAGCAAAAGAGGATGCCATCGGCACTCGGTGTTCCCAGGTGGTCTCCCTCCCAAGTACTGACCGAGCCCAATGCTGCTTAGCTTCGGTGATCGGACGAGAACCGGCGTATTCAGCATGGTATGGCCGATGGCGAGAATCGAAGCCTTACGTGCCTTTTTATAACACATTACACCAACAACCAGCATCTCTACCATTTCACCTGTTGTTCGGCAGGACACACGGCCGCCGCAACACATCACTCCATATCCTAGGGATCCCGCGACGTCGCACGAAGCCCTCAAGTCGCCGAACATTGCTGCGCGCACTTGGGGAACACTTTTGGAAACGAATGTGGCCTTGAGTCGTTGTGGTCACGCTGGCTAGACGTTGGGGAATGCTTCCGTTTGTCGCACATTAGCCGCAGGTGCTCCGGAAGTGCGAAATGCCTGCTTTCACGACCTTCGAGGGGCAGATAGAAAGACGAGTCAGTCACAGGTAATCCGCCGCGCCCAACGAAGGGTGGAAAATCGGCTAACTCGCCCGCTGCGCTGCGGCGAAGCATCATCTAGTGGTCCTTCCGCGCCCCTGCCACCGCCAGGGGGCAAACGAAACTTGGTGGGGGAAAAAAAAATAGAAACAACTCTTTGAACGCAAATTAATACGGAAAGTTTTAAAAAGCAAAAGAGGATGCCATCGGCACTCGGTGTTCCCAGGTGGTCTCCCTCCCAAGTACTGACCGAGCCCAATGCTGCTTAGCTTCGGTGATCGGACGAGAACCGGCGTATTCAGCATGGTATGGCCGATGGCGAGAATCGAAGCCTTACGTGCCTTTTTATAACACATTACACCAACAACCAGCATCTCTACCATTTCACCTGTTGTTCGGCAGGACACACGGCCGCCGCAACACATCACTCCATATCCTAGGGATCCCGCGACGTCGCACGAAGCCCTCAAGTCGCCGAACATTGCTGCGCGCACTTGGGGAACACTTTTGGAAACGAATGTGGCCTTGAGTCGTTGTGGTCACGCTGGCTAGACGTTGGGGAATGCTTCCGTTTGTCGCACATTAGCCGCAGGTGCTCCGGAAGTGCGAAATGCCTGCTTTCACGACCTTCGAGGGGCAGATAGAAAGACGAGTCAGTCACAGGTAATCCGCCGCGCCCAACGAAGGGTGGAAAATCGGCTAACTCGCCCGCTGCGCTGCGGCGAAGCATCATCTAGTGGTCCTTCCGCGCCCCCGCCACCGCCAGGGGGCAAACGAAACTTGGTGGGGGAAAAAAAAATAGAAACAACTCTTTGAACGCAAATTAATACGGAAAGTTTTAAAAAGCAAAAGAGGATGCCATCGGCACTCGGTGTTCCCAGGTGGTCTCCCTCCCAAGTACTGACCGAGCCCAATGCTGCTTAGCTTCGGTGATCGGACGAGAACCGGCGTATTCAGCATGGTATGGCCGATGGCGAGAATCGAAGCCTTACGTGCCTTTTTATAACACATTACACCAACAACCAGCATCTCTACCATTTCACCTGTTGTTCGGCAGGACACACGGCCGCCGCAACACATCACTCCATATCCTAGGGATCCCGCGACGTCGCACGAAGCCCTCAAGTCGCCGAACATTGCTGCGCGCACTTGGGGAACACTTTTGGAAACGAATGTGGCCTTGAGTCGTTGTGGTCACGCTGGCTAGACGTTGGGGAATGCTTCCGTTTGTCGCACATTAGCCGCAGGTGCTCCGGAAGTGCGAAATGCCTGCTTTCACGACCTTCGAGGGGCAGATAGAAAGACGAGTCAGTCACAGGTAATCCGCCGCGCCCAACGAAGGGTGGAAAATCGGCTAACTCGCCCGCTGCGCTGCGGCGAAGCATCATCTAGTGGTCCTTCCGCGCCCCCGCCACCGCCAGGGGGCAAACGAAACTTGGTGGGGGAAAAAAAAAATAGAAACAACTCTTTGAACGCAAATTAATACGGAAAGTTTTAAAAAGCAAAAGAGGATGCCATCGGCACTCGGTGTTCCCAGGTGGTCTCCCTCCCAAGTACTGACCGAGCCCAATGCTGCTTAGCTTCGGTGATCGGACGAGAACCGGCGTATTCAGCATGGTATGGCCGATGGCGAGAATCGAAGCCTTACGTGCCTTTTTATAACACATTACACCAACAACCAGCATCTCTACCATTTCACCTGTTGTTCGGCAGGACACACGGCCGCCGCAACACATCACTCCATATCCTAGGGATCCCGCGACGTCGCACGAAGCCCTCAAGTCGCCGAACATTGCTGCGCGCACTTGGGGAACACTTTTGGAAACGAATGTGGCCTTGAGTCGTTGTGGTCACGCTGGCTAGACGTTGGGGAATGCTTCCGTTTGTCGCACATTAGCCGCAGGTGCTCCGGAAGTGCGAAATGCCTGCTTTCACGACCTTCGAGGGGCAGATAGAAAGACGAGTCAGTCACAGGTAATCCGCCGCGCCCAACGAAGGGTGGAAAATCGGCTAACTCGCCCGCTGCGCTGCGGCGAAGCATCATCTAGTGGTCCTTCCGCGCCCCCGCCACCGCCAGGGGGCAAACGAAACTTGGTGGGGGAAAAAAATAGAAACAACTCTTTGAACGCAAATTAATACGGAAAGTTTTAAAAAGCAAAAGAGGATGCCATCGCCACTCGGTGTTCCCAGGTGGTCTCCCTCCGAAGTACTGACCGAGCCCAATGCTGCTTAGCTTCGGTGATCGGACGAGAACCGGCGTATTCAGCATGGTATGGCCGATCGCGAGAATCGAAGCCTTACGTGCCTTTTTATAACACATTACACCAACAACCAGCATCTCTACCATTTCACCTGTTGTTCGGCAGGACACACGGCCGCCGCAACACATCACTCCATATCCTAGGGATCCCGCGACGTCGCACGAAGCCCTCAAGTCGCCGAACATTGCTGCGCGCACTTGGGGAACACTTTTGGAAACGAATGTGGCCTTGAGTCGTTGTGGTCACGCTGGCTAGACGTTGGGGAATGCTTCCGTTTGTCGCGCATTAGCCGCAGGTGCTCCGGAAGTGCGAAATGCCTGCTTTCACGACCTTCGAGGGGCAGATAGAAAGACGAGTCAGTCACAGGTAATCCGCCGCGCCCAACGAAGGGTGGAAAATCGGCTAACTCGCCCGCTGCGCTGCGGCGAAGCATCATCTAGTGGTCCTTCCGCGCCCCCGCCACCGCCAGGGGGCAAACGAAACTTGGTGGGGGAAAAAAAAATAGAAACAACTCTTTGAACGCAAATTAATACGGAAAGTTTTAAAAAGCAAAAGAGGATGCCATCGGCACTCGGTGTTCCCAGGTGGTCTCCCTCCCAAGTACTGACCGAGCCCAATGCTGCTTAGCTTCGGTGATCGGACGAGAACCGGCGTATTCAGCATGGTATGCCCGATGGCGAGAATCGAAGCCTTACGTGCCTTTTTATAACACATTACACCAACAACCAGCATCTCTACCATTTCACCTGTTGTTCGGCAGGACACACGGCCGCCGCAACACATCAGTCCATATCCTAGGGATCCCGCGACGTCGCACGAAGCCCTCAAGTCGCCGAACATTGCTGCGCGCACTTGGGGAACACTTTTGGAAACGAATGTGGCCTTGAGTCGTTGTGGTCACGCTGGCTAGACGTTGGGGAATGCTTCCGTTTGTCGCACATTAGCCGCAGGTGCTCCGGAAGTGCGAAATGCCTGCTTTCACGACCTTCGAGGGGCAGATAGAAAGACGAGTCAGTCACAGGTAATCCGCCGCGCCCAACGAAGGGTGGAAAATCGGCTAACTCGCCCGCTGCGCTGCGGCGAAGCATCATCTAGTGGTCCTTCCGCGCCCCCGCCACCGCCAGGGGGCAAACGAAACTTGGTGGGGGAAAAAAAAATAGAAACAACTCTTTGAACGCAAATTAATACGGAAAGTTTTAAAAAGCAAAAGAGGATGCCATCGGCACTCGGTGTTCCCAGGTGGTCTCCCTCCCAAGTACTGACCGAGCCCAATGCTGCTTAGCTTCGGTGATCGGACGAGAACCGGCGTATTCAGCATGGTATGGCCGATGGCGAGAATCGAAGCCTTACGTGCCTTTTTATAACACATTACACCAACAACCAGCATCTCTACCATTTCACCTGTTGTTCGGCAGGACACACGGCCGCCGCAACACATCACTCCATATCCTAGGGATCCCGCGACGTCGCACGAAGCCCTCAAGTCGCCGAACATTGCTGCGCGCACTTGGGGAACACTTTTGGAAACGAATGTGGCCTTGAGTCGTTGTGGTCACGCTGGCTAGACGTTGGGGAATGCTTCCGTTTGTCGCACATTAGCCGCAGGTGCTCCGGAAGTGCGAAATGCCTGCTTTCACGACCTTCGAGGGGCAGATAGAAAGACGAGTCAGTCACAGGTAATCCGCCGCGCCCAACGAAGGGTGGAAAATCGGCTAACTCGCCCGCTGCGCTGCGGCGAAGCATCATCTAGTGGTCCTTCCGCGCCCCCGCCACCGCCAGGGGGCAAACGAAACTTGGTGGGGGAAAAAAAAAATAGAAACAACTCTTTGAACGCAAATTAATACGGAAAGTTTTAAAAAGCAAAAGAGGATGCCATCGGCACTCGGTGTTCCCAGGTGGTCTCCCTCCCAAGTACTGACCGAGCCCAATGCTGCTTAGCTTCGGTGATCGGACGAGAACCGGCGTATTCAGCATGGTATGGCCGATTTTTTTTTTTTTTTTGTAACATCGCATGGTATGGCCGATGGCGAGAATCGAAGCCTTACGTGCCTTTTTATAACACATTACACCAACAACCAGCATCTCTACCATTTCACCTGTTGTTCGGCAGGACACACGGCCGCCGCAACACATCACTCCATATCCTAGGGATCCCGCGACGTCGCACGAAGCCCTCAAGTCGCCGAACATTGCTGCGCGCACTTGGGGAACACTTTTGGAAACGAATGTGGCCTTGAGTCGTTGTGGTCACGCTGGCTAGACGTTGGGGAATGCTTCCGTTTGTCGCACATTAGCCGCAGGTGCTCCGGAAGTGCGAAATGCCTGCTTTCACGACCTTCGAGGGGCAGATAGAAAGACGAGTCAGTCACAGGTAATCCGCCGCGCCCAACGAAGGGTGGAAAATCGGCTAACTCGCCCGCTGCGCTGCGGCGAAGCATCATCTAGTGGTCCTTCCGCGCCCCCGCCACCGCCAGGGGGCAAACGAAACTTGGTGGGGGAAAAAAAAAATAGAAACAACTCTTTGAACGCAAATTAATACGGAAAGTTTTAAAAAGCAAAAGAGGATGCCATCGGCACTCGGTGTTCCCAGGTGGTCTCCCTCCCAAGTACTGACCGAGCCCAATGCTGCTTAGCTTCGGTGATCGGACGAGAACCGGCGTATTCAGCATGGTATGGCCGATGGCGAGAATCGAAGCCTTACGTGCCTTTTTATAACACATTACACCAACAACCAGCATCTCTACCATTTCACCTGTTGTTCGGCAGGACACACGGCCGCCGCAACACATCACTCCATATCCTAGGGATCCCGCGACGTCGCACGAAGCCCTCAAGTCGCCGAACATTGCTGCGCGCACTTGGGGAACACTTTTGGAAACGAATGTGGCCTTGAGTCGTTGTGGTCACGCTGGCTAGACGTTGGGGAATGCTTCCGTTTGTCGCACATTAGCCGCAGGTGCTCCGGAAGTGCGAAATTCCTGCTTTCACGACCTTCGAGGGGCAGATAGAAAGACGAGTCAGTCACAGGTAATCCGCCGCGCCCAACGAAGGGTGGAAAATCGGCTAACTCGCCCGCTGCGCTGCGGCGAAGCATCATCTAGTGGTCCTTCCGCGCCCCCGCCACCGCCAGGGGGCAAACGAAACTTGGTGGGGGAAAAAAAAAATAGAAACAACTCTTTGAACGCAAATTAATACGGAAAGTTTTAAAAAGCAAAAGAGGATGCCATCGGCACTCGGTGTTCCCAGGTGGTCTCCCTCCCAAGTACTGACCGAGCCCAATGCTGCTTAGCTTCGGTGATCGGACGAGAACCGGCGTATTCAGCATGGTATGGCCGATGGCGAGAATCGAAGCCTTACGTGCCTTTTTATAACACATTACACCAACAACCAGCATCTCTACCATTTCACCTGTTGTTCGGCAGGACACACGGCCGCCGCAACACATCACTCCATATCCTAGGGATCCCGCGACGTCGCACGAAGCCCTCAAGTCGCCGAACATTGCTGCGCGCACTTGGGGAACACTTTTGGAAACGAATGTGGCCTTGAGTCGTTGTGGTCACGCTGGCTAGACGTTGGGGAATGCTTCCGTTTGTCGCACATTAGCCGCAGGTGCTCCGGAAGTGCGAAATGCCTGCTTTCACGACCTTCGAGGGGCAGATAGAAAGACGAGTCAGTCACAGGTAATCCGCCGCGCCCAACGAAGGGTGGAAAATCGGCTAACTCGCCCGCTGCGCTGCGGCGAAGCATCATCTAGTGGTCCTTCCGCGCCCCCGCCACCGCCAGGGGGCAAACGAAACTTGGTGGGGGAAAAAAAATAGAAACAACTCTTTGAACGCAAATTAATACGGAAAGTTTTAAAAAGCAAAAGAGGATGCCATCAGCACTCGGTGTTCCCAGGTGGTCTCCCTCCCAAGTACTGACCGAGCCCAATGCTGCTTAGCTTCGGTGATCGGACGAGAACCGGCGTATTCAGCATGGTATGGCCGATGGCGAGAATCGAAGCCTTACGTGCCTTTTTATAACACATTACACCAACAACCAGCATCTCTACCATTTCACCTGTTGTTCGGCAGGACACACGGCCGCCGCAACACATCACTCCATATCCTAGGGATCCCGCGACGTCGCACGAAGCCCTCAAGTCGCCGAACATTGCTGCGCGCACTTGGGGAACACTTTTGGAAACGAATGTGGCCTTGAGTCGTTGTGGTCACGCTGGCTAGACGATGGGGAATGCTTCCGTTTGTCGCACATTAGCCGCAGGTGCTCCGGAAGTGCGAAATGCCTGCTTTCACGACCTTCGAGGGGCAGATAGAAAGACGAGTCAGTCACAGGTAATCCGCCGCGCCCAACGAAGGGTGGAAAATCGGCTAACTCGCCCGCTGCGCTGCGGCGAAGCATCATCTAGTGGTCCTTCCGCGCCCCCGCCACCGCCAGGGGGCAAACGAAACTTGGTGGGGGAAAAAAAAAATAGAAACAACTCTTTGAACGCAAATTAATACGGAAAGTTTTAAAAAGCAAAAGAGGATGCCATCGGCACTCGGTGTTCCCAGGTGGTCTCCCTCCCAAGTACTGACCGAGCCCAATGCTGCTTAGCTTCGGTGATCGGACGAGAACCGGCGTATTCAGCATGGTATGGCCGATGGCGAGAATCGAAGCCTTACGTGCCTTTTTATAACACATTACACCAACAACCAGCATCTCTACCATTTCACCTGTTGTTCGGCAGGACACACGGCCGCCGCAACACATCACTCCATATCCTAGGGATCCCGCGACGTCGCACGAAGCCCTCAAGTCGCCGAACATTGCTGCGCGCACTTGGGGAACACTTTTGGAAACGAATGTGGCCTTGAGTCGTTGTGGTCACGCTGGCTAGACGTTGGGGAATGCTTCCGTTTGTCGCACATTAGCCGCAGGTGCTCCGGAAGTGCGAAATGCCTGCTTTCACGACCTTCGAGGGGCAGATAGAAAGACGAGTCAGTCACAGGTAATCCGCCGCGCCCAACGAAGGGTGGAAAATCGGCTAACTCGCCCGCTGCGCTGCGGCGAAGCATCATCTAGTGGTCCTTCCGCGCCCCCGCCACCGCCAGGGGGCAAACGAAACTTGGTGGGGGAAAAAAAAATAGAAACAACTCTTTGAACGCAAATTAATACGGAAAGTTTTAAAAAGCAAAAGAGGATGCCATCGGCACTCGGTGTTCCCAGGTGGTCTCCCTCCCAAGTACTGACCGAGCCCAATGCTGCTTAGCTTCGGTGATCGGACGAGAACCGGCGTATTCAGCATGGTATGGCCGATGGCGAGAATCGAAGCCTTACGTGCCTTTTTATAACACATTACACCAACAACCAGCATCTCTACCATTTCACCTGTTGTTCGGCAGGACACACGGCCGCCGCAACACATCACTCCATATCCTAGGGATCCCGCGACGTCGCACGAAGCCCTCAAGTCGCCGAACATTGCTGCGCGCACTTGGGGAACACTTTTGGAAACGAATGTGGCCTTGAGTCGTTGTGGTCACGCTGGCTAGACGTTGGGGAATGCTTCCGTTTGTCGCACATTAGCCGCAGGTGCTCCGGAAGTGCGAAATGCCTGCTTTCACGACCTTCGAGGGGCAGATAGAAAGACGAGTCAGTCACAGGTAATCCGCCGCGCCCAACGAAGGGTGGAAAATCGGCTAACTCGCCCGCTGCGCTGCGGCGAAGCATCATCTAGTGGTCCTTCCGCGCCCCCGCCACCGCCAGGGGGCAAACGAAACTTGGTGGGGGAAAAAAAAATAGAAACAACTCTTTGAACGCAAATTAATACGGAAAGTTTTAAAAAGCAAAAGAGGATGCCATCGGCACTCGGTGTTCCCAGGTGGTCTCCCTCCCAAGTACTGACCGAGCCCAATGCTGCTTAGCTTCGGTGATCGGACGAGAACCGGCGTATTCAGCATGGTATGGCCGATGGCGAGAATCGAAGCCTTACGTGCCTTTTTATAACACATTACACCAACAACCAGCATCTCTACCATTTCACCTGTTGTTCGGCAGGACACACGGCCGCCGCAACACATCACTCCATATCCTAGGGATCCCGCGACGTCGCACGAAGCCCTCAAGTCGCCGAACATTGCTGCGCGCACTTGGGGAACACTTTTGGAAACGAATGTGGCCTTGAGTCGTTGTGGTCACGCTGGCTAGACGTTGGGGAATGCTTCCGTTTGTCGCACATTAGCCGCAGGTGCTCCGGAAGTGCGAAATGCCTGCTTTCACGACCTTCGAGGGGCAGATAGAAAGACGAGTCAGTCACAGGTAATCCGCCGCGCCCAACGAAGGGTGGAAAATCGGCTAACTCGCCCGCTGCGCTGCGGCGAAGCATCATCTAGTGGTCCTTCCGCGCCCCCGCCACCGCCAGGGGGCAAACGAAACTTGGTGGGGGAAAAAAAAAATAGAAACACCTCTTTGAACGCAAATTAATACGGAAAGTTTTAAAAAGCAAAAGAGGATGCCATCGGCACTCGGTGTTCCCAGGTGGTCTCCCTCCCAAGTACTGACCGAGCCCAATGCTGCTTAGCTTCGGTGATCGGACGAGAACCGGCGTATTCAGCATGGTATGGCCGATGGCGAGAATCGAAGCCTTACGTGCCTTTTTATAACACATTACACCAACAACCAGCATCTCTACCATTTCACCTGTTGTTCGGCAGGACACACGGCCGCCGCAACACATCACTCCATATCCTAGGGATCCCGCGACGTCGCACGAAGCCCTCAAGTCGCCGAACATTGCTGCGCGCACTTGGGGAACACTTTTGGAAACGAATGTGGCCTTGAGTCGTTGTGGTCACGCTGGCTAGACGTTGGGGAATGCTTCCGTTTGTCGCACATTAGCCGCAGGTGCTCCGGAAGTGCGAAATGCCTGCTTTCACGACCTTCGAGGGGCAGATAGAAAGACGAGTCAGTCACAGGTAATCCGCCGCGCCCAACGAAGGGTGGAAAATCGGCTAACTCGCCCGCTGCGCTGCGGCGAAGCATCATCTAGTGGTCCTTCCGCGCCCCCGCCACCGCCAGGGGGCAAACGAAACTTGGTGGGGGAAAAAAAAAATAGAAACAACTCTTTGAACGCAAATTAATACGGAAAGTTTTAAAAAGCAAAAGAGGATGCCATCGGCACTCGGTGTTCCCAGGTGGTCTCCCTCCCAAGTACTGACCGAGCCCAATGCTGCTTAGCTTCGGTGATCGGACGAGAACCGGCGTATTCAGCATGGTATGGCCGATGGCGAGAATCGAAGCCTTACGTGCCTTTTTATAACACATTACACCAACAACCAGCATCTCTACCATTTCACCTGTTGTTCGGCAGGACACACGGCCGCCGCAACACATCACTCCATATCCTAGGGATCCCGCGACGTCGCACGAAGCCCTCAAGTCGCCGAACATTGCTGCGCGCACTTGGGGAACACTTTTGGAAACGAATGTGGCCTTGAGTCGTTGTGGTCACGCTGGCTAGACGTTGGGGAATGCTTCCGTTTGTCGCACATTAGCCGCAGGTGCTCCGGAAGTGCGAAATGCCTGCTTTCACGACCTTCGAGGGGCAGATAGAAAGACGAGTCAGTCACAGGTAATCCGCCGCGCCCAACGAAGGGTGGAAAATCGGCTAACTCGCCCGCTGCGCTGCGGCGAAGCATCATCTAGTGGTCCTTCCGCGCCCCCGCCACCGCCAGGAGGCAAACGAAACTTGGTGGGGGAAAAAAAATAGAAACAACTCTTTGAACGCAAATTAATACGGAAAGTTTTAAAAAGCAAAAGAGGATGCCATCGGCACTCGGTGTTCCCAGGTGGTCTCCCTCCCAAGTACTGACCGAGCCCAATGCTGCTTAGCTTCGGTGATCGGACGAGAACCGGCGTATTCAGCATGGTATGGCCGATGGCGAGAATCGAAGCCTTACGTGTCTTTTTATAACACATTACACCAACAACCAGCATCTCTACCATTTCACCTGTTGTTCGGCAGGACACACGGCCGCCGCAACACATCACTCCATATCCTAGGGATCCCGCGACGTCGCACGAAGCCCTCAAGTCGCCGAACATTGCTGCGCGCACTTGGGGAACACTTTTGGAAACGAATGTGGCCTTGAGTCGTTGTGGTCACGCTGGCTAGACGTTGGGGAATGCTTCCGTTTGTCGCACATTAGCCGCAGGTGCTCCGGAAGTGCGAAATGCCTGCTTTCACGACCTTCGAGGGGCAGATAGAAAGACGAGTCAGTCACAGGTAATCCGCCGCGCCCAACGAAGGGTGGAAAATCGGCTAACTCGCCCGCTGCGCTGCGGCGAAGCATCATCTAGTGGTCCTTCCGCGCCCCCGCCACCGCCAGGGGGCAAACGAAACTTGGTGGGGGAAAAAAAAAATAGAAACAACTCTTTGAACGCAAATTAATACGGAAAGTTTTAAAAAGCAAAAGAGGATGCCATCGGCACTCGGTGTTCCCAGGTGGTCTCCCTCCCAAGTACTGACCGAGCCCAATGCTGCTTAGCTTCGGTGATCGGACGAGAACCGGCGTATTCAGCATGGTATGGCCGATGGCGAGAATCGAAGCCTTACGTGCCTTTTTATAACACATTACACCAACAACCAGCATCTCTACCATTTCACCTGTTGTTCGGCAGGACACACGGCCGCCGCAACACATCACTCCATATCCTAGGGATCCCGCGACGTCGCACGAAGCCCTCAAGTCGCCGAACATTGCTGCGCGCACTTGGGGAACACTTTTGGAAACGAATGTGGCCTTGAGTCGTTGTGGTCACGCTGGCTAGACGTTGGGGAATGCTTCCGTTTGTCGCACATTAGCCGCAGGTGCTCCGGAAGTGCGAAATGCCTGCTTTCACGACCTTCGAGGGGCAGATAGAAAGACGAGTCAGTCACAGGTAATCCGCCGCGCCCAACGAAGGGTGGAAAATCGGCTAACTCGCCCGCTGCGCTGCGGCGAAGCATCATCTAGTGGTCCTTCCGCGCCCCCGCCACCGCCAGGGGGCAAACGAAACTTGGTGGGGGAAAAAAAAAATAGAAACAACTCTTTGAACGCAAATTAATACGGAAAGTTTTAAAAAGCAAAAGAGGATGCCATCGGCACTCGGTGTTCCCAGGTGGTCTCCCTCCCAAGTACTGACCGAGCCCAATGCTGCTTAGCTTCGGTGATCGGACGAGAACCGGCGTATTCAGCATGGTATGGCCGATGGCGAGAATCGAAGCCTTACGTGCCTTTTTATAACACATTACACCAACAACCAGCATCTCTACCATTTCACCTGTTGTTCGGCAGGACACACGGCCGCCGCAACACATCACTCCATATCCTAGGGATCCCGCGACGTCGCACGAAGCCCTCAAGTCGCCGAACATTGCTGCGCGCACTTGGGGAACACTTTTGGAAACGAATGTGGCCTTGAGTCGTTGTGGTCACGCTGGCTAGACGTTGGGGAATGCTTCCGTTTGTCGCACATTAGCCGCAGGTGCTCCGGAAGTGCGAAATGCCTGCTTTCACGACCTTCGAGGGGCAGATAGAAAGACGAGTCAGTCACAGGTAATCCGCCGCGCCCAACGAAGGGTGGAAAATCGGCTAACTCGCCCGCTGCGCTGCGGCGAAGCATCATCTAGTGGTCCTTCCGCGCCCCCGCCACCGCCAGGGGGCAAACGAAACTTGGTGGGGGAAAAAAAAAATAGAAACAACTCTTTGAACGCAAATTAATACGGAAAGTTTTAAAAAGCAAAAGAGGATGCCATCGGCACTCGGTGTTCCCAGGTGGTCTCCCTCCCAAGTACTGACCGAGCCCAATGCTGCTTAGCTTCGGTGATCGGACGAGAACCGGCGTATTCAGCATGGTATGGCCGATGGCGAGAATCGAAGCCTTACGTGCCTTTTTATAACACATTACACCAACAACCAGCATCTCTACCATTTCACCTGTTGTTCGGCAGGACACACGGCCGCCGCAACACATCACTCCATATCCTAGGGATCCCGCGACGTCGCACGAAGCCCTCAAGTCGCCGAACATTGCTGCGCGCACTTGGGGAACACTTTTGGAAACGAATGTGGCCTTGAGTCGTTGTGGTCACGCTGGCTAGACGTTGGGGAATGCTTCCGTTTGTCGCACATTAGCCGCAGGTGCTCCGGAAGTGCGAAATGCCTGCTTTCACGACCTTCGAGGGGCAGATAGAAAGACGAGTCAGTCACAGGTAATCCGCCGCGCCCAACGAAGGGTGGAAAATCGGCTAACTCGCCCGCTGCGCTGCGGCGAAGCATCATCTAGTGGTCCTTCCGCGCCCCCGCCACCGCCAGGGGGCAAACGAAACTTGGTGGGGGAAAAAAAAATAGAAACAACTCTTTGAACGCAAATTAATACGGAAAGTTTTAAAAAGCAAAAGAGGATGCCATCGGCACTCGGTGTTCCCAGGTGGTCTCCCTCCCAAGTACTGACCGAGCCCAATGCTGCTTAGCTTCGGTGATCGGACGAGAACCGGCGTATTCAGCATGGTATGGCCGATGGCGAGAATCGAAGCCTTACGTGCCTTTTTATAACACATTACACCAACAACCAGCATCTCTACCATTTCACCTGTTGTTCGGCAGGACACACGGCCGCCGCAACACATCACTCCATATCCTAGGGATCCCGCGACGTCGCACGAAGCCCTCAAGTCGCCGAACATTGCTGCGCGCACTTGGGGAACACTTTTGGAAACGAATGTGGCCTTGAGTCGTTGTGGTCACGCTGGCTAGACGTTGGGGAATGCTTCCGTTTGTCGCACATTAGCCGCAGGTGCTCCGGAAGTGCGAAATGCCTGCTTTCACGACCTTCGAGGGGCAGATAGAAAGACGAGTCAGTCACAGGTAATCCGCCGCGCCCAACGAAGGGTGGAAAATCGGCTAACTCGCCCGCTGCGCTGCGGCGAAGCATCATCTAGTGGTCCTTCCGCGCCCCCGCCACCGCCAGGGGGCAAACGAAACTTGGTGGGGGAAAAAAAAAATAGAAACAACTCTTTGAACGCAAATTAATACGGAAAGTTTTAAAAAGCAAAAGAGGATGCCATCGGCACTCGGTGTTCCCAGGTGGTCTCCCTCCCAAGTACTGACCGAGCCCAATGCTGCTTAGCTTCGGTGATCGGACGAGAACCGGCGTATTCAGCATGGTATGGCCGATGGCGAGAATCGAAGCCTTACGTGCCTTTTTATAACACATTACACCAACAACCAGCATCTCTACCATTTCACCTGTTGTTCGGCAGGACACACGGCCGCCGCAACACATCACTCCATATCCTAGGGATCCCGCGACGTCGCACGAAGCCCTCAAGTCGCCGAACATTGCTGCGCGCACTTGGGGAACACTTTTGGAAACGAATGTGGCCTTGAGTCGTTGTGGTCACGCTGGCTAGACGTTGGGGAATGCTTCCGTTTGTCGCACATTAGCCGCAGGTGCTCCGGAAGTGCGAAATGCCTGCTTTCACGACCTTCGAGGGGCAGATAGAAAGACGAGTCAGTCGCAGGTAATCCGCCGCGCCCAACGAAGGGTGGAAAATCGGCTAACTCGCCCGCTGCGCTGCGGCGAAGCATCATCTAGTGGTCCTTCCGCGCCCCCGCCACCGCCAGGGGGCAAACGAAACTTGGTGGGGGAAAAAAAAAATAGAAACAACTCTTTGAATGCAAATTAATACGGAAAGTTTTAAAAAGCAAAAGAGGATGCCATCGGCACTCGGTGTTCCCAGGTGGTCTCCCTCCCAAGTACTGACCGAGCCCAATGCTGCTTAGCTTCGGTGATCGGACGAGAACCGGCGTATTCAGCATGGTATGGCCGATTTTTTTTTTTTTTTCTTTATTGCCGTCTGGGCACAACACAACAAGTACTACACAATCAGCCCTCAGGGCTGAGAAAGGAAAGGAACATACATCAAAACCGCCGCGCTTTTAGCTGGCGGTTACGTTTTTGTGAACTTTTAGTACAGCTAGTTCGTTCATAACAGATATCACTTCGTCTTCTTATTCCAGCTTCAAAAACACTTCGCGGAGCTTACACACATGTTCAACAAAGTGGTTTCCAACAGACTTTGCATTGACATCTGCATTCCGTACCTCCATTCTACTCTTCCATATGCTGTGCAAACCCAATACAAAAAACAGGTCGTATGGTAGAACATCTGGTTTGACATCCAGGAAACGAATTCCATGTGGGGTAAGGGGAAGATCTTTTTTCACGGTACGTTGCAGGACATCCAAAAAAAAACAGCGTCCCAACAATCTATAAAGACATGCTCGACACTTTCCGGTTTTTTACATAGTGTACAGTCGGCACCCCATGGCAAAAATAAACCTTTTTCTAACATCCACGTTTTTACTGGTAGCGTATTAGTGTGCAATTTGAAGAAGAACGTTTTAACAGGACCTGGCACTAGCATTCTTTTCACTCTCCGTAGAACATCATGTCCGGATCCGCCACTATACAAGGAACGGTACATCGGTTCAGGGAATAGACAATCGATGAGGTCACGCGACAAATTTTTACGGTTTACAGTAGACAAAAATTCTCTAGAAAAACGCGCCATTAGAAAACGACAGGAGAAAACAACTTCTCTCAGAAAGAGACTAACCGAAAAACGTGTAGCGTCCGCTGACGTCACTAGAAGGTCGGGCAAAGCACTCGCTACCGTGACCTGTAAAAAGGTGCGGATAAACGGGTCGGCCTGATCACGCAAAAACAAAAAGCGGGAAACAAGTTGTCTCACAAAAAGATGCGAGAGTGACAGGCCTCCGCTTCTAACTTTTCTGAATAAGTTGTTCCTGCTCGTCCTTTCATAAGTCGACTGCCAAACAAACACCGCGAATATGCGGTGAAACTTCTGCACATTCAGTCGAGAACAAGAAAGGGCCTGCATGACATACCAGATTTTAGAGACAAGGAAAACATTACAAACTGTTGCTCGGGAAAAGATGGACAGGCCACGGCCCTCCCACTTGGCCGTTTGCGCGCGCATTTCCTGTGCTCTTTCGTTCCAGTATTTCGTGCTGTCTCGATACTGGTCAAAGGGTACCCCCAGATACTTAGTTGGCTGCGTTGACCAGGTGACGTTTTCAAAAACATTCGGGGCATTTAACCATTCTCCGTGCCACAGCCCAGTACATTTGCCTATGTTAATGGAACTACAAGTCATACTACAAAACTCTTGGGTGATACATAGGGCAGTACGGACACTCTCCTTATTCACACAAAAATAAACCACATCATCAGCATATGCCATCACCTTAACTTCACAGGATTGTAAAGTGTAGCCCTGTATCTGATTGTCTTGATTTATTCTTGCACACAGGGGTTCAAGATAGAGGGCGAAAAGAAGGGACGACAGGGCACACCCTTGACGCACTGATGCCTGCACTTTAATTGGACTCGTTAACTGGCCATTAATCAAAATTCTTGTTGTACAATCCTTATATGCCATTTTCACTCCTTGTAAAATTAATTTTCCGATTCGGACATGTTCAAGTATTTTAAAAAGGACCTCATGACAGACCCTGTCAAATGCCTTTTGAAAATCTATCTGTAACATAGCCACCTTCCTGTAATCTATGTCGCAAGATTCCAGGATACTTCTTGCTACATGAATGTTAGTAGTTATGCTTCGGCCCTTAATTCCGCATGTTTGGTGGGGCCCAACTAAGGTTGTAATTACTGCTTGCATACGTTTTGTGATTACCTTCATGAAGATCTTATAGTCCGTGTTAGTTAATGTTATCGGCCTGTATCCCGTGATTTTCACAAGCTGTTCTGGATCATTGCTTTTCGGGATTAAAATGGTGTGGGCTTGAGAAAACGATGGGGGCAGGGAACCCCTATTAAAGGACTCTTCAAGAACAGTACCTAAAATAGGTGCCAGTTGGATTTTAAATGCCTTATAAAAGGCAGCGCCTAGCCCATCAGGGCCAGGCGACTTACCGATATTTAAACTATCGATTGAATCTTCTATTTCCTTTACAGTAATCGGACTTTGCAGTTCATCTGTTACATGGGGGTCTAGTTGGGACATCAGAGTTAAAAAGGACTGCTCAAACTCTTGGTTCGGTGTTTTGCACGAGAAAAGGTGTTCGTAATGTTTTGTAAAAGCCCCTTCTATTTCGACTTGTTCTGTCAAAAATATTCCTTCGTGCTCAATATTGTGAATTTCGTTCCTTCGCGCATGACTCCTTTCGTCTGCCAACGACCGTTTCGTTGGCATTTCACCGCCTATTAGTCTTTCCGTGCGAGCCCTTATCGCCGCGCCCTTGTATTTTTCTACCTCGATGCGTTCTATCTTTGCCTTTGTTGTGCGCAAATCCTCAGTAAACAGTCCCGGCGCTTTGGCTTCTTCAACTGTTATAAGCTGCAACAAGTCACGGAGTTCTTTTTCTTCTTTTCTATCATTAAATTTTATCTCCGTCGAACGTTCAATCGCGGCTATCTTGATTTCCTGCTTAAAGGATTCCCATTCTTCCACGATGTTTTTGTTGCCGAAATTTACCAGTTCTGTTTTTCTTGCAACAACTGTGGCTTGGAACTTATCATCTTTTAACAGTTTATCATTCATTTTCCAAAGGTCCCAGTTAAACTTTGCTTGCCTCTGTTTTTTTCCGCCAACGCATACGGAAACCAAGCAATGATCCGAGAAAGAAACCGCGTCGACTGCGTAGTCCATGCAAGAAGGAGCTAGTTCCGCCGAGACGTAGATCCTATCTAAACGGGCGTGGCTTGCGCCTTGATAATGTGTGTATCTGGCGGTTCGTGTCGCGTTAGCTAGATTTGTAACGTCTTCAAGACAGGAGTCGTTCATACACTGTTCTAAAAAAAGGGCGCTGGAATCTGATGGTACATTTTGATTGGCACGGTCCGCAGGCGTGTAGACACAATTGAAATCTCCGAAGAAAAGGACACACTTTTCACAGTCTACTAATCTAACCACTTCTTCAAAAAAGACACGGCGTTGGCTGGTTTTCGTTGGAGCATAAACACAAACTGCCCGAAAAGGGTGCTCAGCGTAATTAAAATCACAGCAGACAAAGCGACCTTCTGGAGAGCTTTGAACCTGGTCTATCACAGAGATAAGCGCTTTTTTCAAAAACATACAACATCCCCCTGCCGTTCCCTGGGCGTGACTGACAGCAACATGATACGAATCTAGAAAGGGTTCGACCATGGTGTCTGTGTGCGATTCACTCTCAACTTTAGTTTCTTGGACGCCTAAGATATCAATTTGCTGTGCCTCCAGCAGCGTCTTAAGTTGAAACCTTCGCTTCTTAGAACCAAGTCCTCTGACGTTTAAGGTTGCTAATTTGAAAGGGCCACTATTCAGCATTGAAAAAAGGGGAGTCACTCACACAGACACCAAGGCGTTTACATTCGAGGTTACATCTACATTCTAAAAGGGCGGGATACGCTAGCAGAGCGATTCTGCTGGGCCGGTAGTTTGCTTTTTTTGTTTTTGCTGGCCACTACAGACCACTCACGTTCGAGCTGCTTCAGGCGTTGTTCTTCGTGGAGCCCCGGTGATTCTCGCGGCCGCTTTGCAGCTGCGGCAGCAGTGGTAGCCTGTGACGTGGTGGAGTCGTCGCCAGCGGTAGCTGCCACCGCTGGAGAACCGTCGCTCTGTTGCGTGTCCGTTGAGGTGGCGGCTCGTGGAGTAGCCTGGTCTTCGTCATCGTTGGAGTCCAGCAGTTTCTGGGTGGAGTGGTTGCCTTCTTTTTCTTCGGTGCCGTTGCCCTCGCCGTGTATCGTCTTGGTTGCTCCTGCTGCCTCGTTGATGGCGACGTTCTTGGTGTTTGGTGGGGCGTCGAAGGGGGCGTTTCCGCCTACCGCCTCGTCACCTTCTTTGGCAGGAGGCTTCGTCGTACCGGTAGTTGCCGAAGCAGCAAGTTCAGCCTCTTCGTCGTCCATGACTTCGGGAAGGACCTCCGCCTCTTCAGGATTGCCAGTCACATTCGCGTAGGTGCGTACGCATTCTTCGGCCAGGTGGCCAAACGTTTTGCACTTTGAGCACCGCGGGGTGCGACAGTCCTTACGAATGTGGCCGGTACGTCGGCAGCGAAGGCACTGAGGCGCCCGACCGGGCACGACGACCAGGATGGAACCTCCGTAAAAACGGAGCATGTGCGGGAGGTCGTCCGGTGTTAAGTCCTCACGCAACATCATACGTACGAGGCGCGTAGTCGACTCGGCGGCTTCAAAACCGGCCGCGCCCCAGGCGTCTTGTCGGACGTCTTTCACTTCGCCGAAGTCAGCGAACACTCTCGCTAAGGCAGCGTCGGCGACGTGGAAGGGCACCCAATGCACTTTCACCGTAACTTCTTGTTGTATCGGGTCGATGACTGCGCAGTACCGCCCCTTTACTTGAAGTCCGCCCGAGTCCAGAAGTCGCTGACGAGCCTCGGGAGTCTTCAACTTAATGAGCCAAACGTGACCCATTTGAAAAGGCCCAATACCGGCGATGTCCTTCAGCACGCCCAACAGAAGGAACGGCGTGCGAAAGTCGTCAATCCGGTAGGGCCGTCCACCAAGGTCGCAGTGCAAAATTAGGCACGCCCTCATCGAGTCTTCGGACGGTATCGACGGTAGAAGAAACCGGTAGCCAGAAGGCGCACCAGCAAACCGGGCACCGCGGCTGGACATAGCCGCTGAAACACCTGGCTCGGAGCCAGCCATCGCACAACCGCTCCGCTCGGAAGCCGGAAGTGGAAGTGAGCATGGTATGGCCGATGGCGAGAATCGAAGCCTTACGTGCCTTTTTATAACACATTACACCAACAACCAGCATCTCTACCATTTCACCTGTTGTTCGGCAGGACACACGGCCGCCGCAACACATCACTCCATATCCTAGGGATCCCGCGACGTCGCACGAAGCCCTCAAGTCGCCGAACATTGCTGCGCGCACTTGGGGAACACTTTTGGAAACGAATGTGGCCTTGAGTCGTTGTGGTCACGCTGGCTAGACGTTGGGGAATGCTTCCGTTTGTCGCACATTAGCCGCAGGTGCTCCGGAAGTGCGAAATGCCTGCTTTCACGACCTTCGAGGGGCAGATAGAAAGACGACTCAGTCACAGGTAATCCGCCGCGCCCAACGAAGGGTGGAAAATCGGCTAACTCGCCCGCTGCGCTGCGGCGAAGCATCATCTAGTGGTCCTTCCGCGCCCCCGCCACCGCCAGGGGGCAAACGAAACTTGGTGGGGGAAAAAAAATAGAAACAACTCTTTGAACGCAAATTAATACGGAAAGTTTTAAAAAGCAAAAGAGGATGCCATCGGCACTCGGTGTTCCCAGGTTGTCTCCCTCCCAAGTACTGACCGAGCCCAATGCTGCTTAGCTTCGGTGATCGGACGAGAACCGGCGTATTCAGCATGGTATGGCCGATGGCGAGAATCGAAGCCTTACGTGCCTTTTTATAACACATTACACCAACAACCAGCATCTCTACCATTTCACCTGTTGTTCGGCAGGACACACGGCCGCCGCAACACATCACTCCATATCCTAGGGATCCCGCGACGTCGCACGAAGCCCTCAAGTCGCCGAACATTGCTGCGCGCACTTGGGGAACACTTTTGGAAACGAATGTGGCCTTGAGTCATTGTGGTCACGCTGGCTAGACGTTGGGGAATGCTTCCGTTTGTCGCACATTAGCCGCAGGTGCTCCGGAAGTGCGAAATGCCTGCTTTCACGACCTTCGAGGGGCAGATAGAAAGACGAGTCAGTCACAGGTAATCCGCCGCGCCCAACGAAGGGTGGAAAATCGGCTAACTAGCCCGCTGCGCTGCGGCGAAGCATCATCTAGTGGTCCTTCCGCGCCCCCGCCACCGCCAGGGGGCAAACGAAACTTGGTGGGGGAAAAAAAAAATAGAAACAACTCTTTGAACGCAAATTAATACGGAAAGTTTTAAAAAGCAAAAGAGGATGCCATCAGCACTCGGTGTTCCCAGGTGGTCTCCCTCCCAAGTACTGACCGAGCCCAATGCTGCTTAGCTTCGGTGATCGGACGAGAACCGGCGTATTCAGCATGGTATGGCCGATTTTTTTTTTTTTTTTTTTTTTTTTTTCTTTATTGCCGTACAAAGCATAACAAAACAACTTATTTACAAACACGTACTGAACCGTAAACTATACAAAACACGCACTGAACCAGGTATTACCTGGAAAACCAGTGCACTTTCATCTTAACCAGTTCACTGAACATGGTCAACACTTCCTCGTCACTTTTTTCCCTCTCCAAAACTTCACGTATTCTTGCCACACTTTCAACAAAGTACTCTTGAACAGACCGTGCCCTAGGGTCGCTATTTCTGACAGCCATGCGTGACCGCCAGATACTGTGTAGCCCCAAGAGCATGATTGCATCATACGGGTATTCATTGCTTACAACTGGAAGAAACCGGATTCCGTAGGCGTCTATTGGGAGGTCCTTCTGCAGCGTGCGCTGAAGGACGTCCCAATAGAACACAGCGTCCCAACAGTCAATGAACACATGCTCTACGGTCTCCGGCCTCTTGCACAGCCTGCAGTCTGTGCCCCATGGCACGAGCATACCTCTCTCCTGCATCCACACTAGTACTGGTAGTGTTCCGGTGTGCAAGTTAAAAAAGAAAGTCTTCACTCCCGGTGGCAACCACATCCTCTTAACCCGTTTCAGCACATTCTGGCCCGGGCCACCAGCGTACACACTTCTATACAACGGAACTGGAAAAACAACACTCACTAAATCTTTATACAGAACTCTTTTGTTGACACTGTTCAAATACTCTAGAGAAAATCTGCTTAACAAAAAATTAAAAGACAACACAACCTCGCGCAGGTACCGTGAAGACACTCTCGACATTGCCCCGCACGACGACACAATAAAGCTCGGAAGCTCGCCGGCCAACATGACCTGCATGTAAGTGCGGAGGAATGGGTCTCTTTGATCTCTCAGGAACATGAACCTTGAAACAACCTGCCTCAAGAAGAGATGCCCTAGACCCAGTCCTCCACTGCCTACTGTTCGAAACAAGTTCGTTCTCGACGTTCGCTCCCACCCGGAGTTCCACACGAAGGTGGCGAACACACGGTGAAACAGCTGAAGGTTCGTTCGTGTACAAAACAACGCCTGCAGCACATACCATATCTTTGCTGCCAGGAAAACGTTACAAACGGTGGCGCGTGCAAAAATTGACAGGCCTCTCCCGTTCCATCGTTCCGTCTGAGAACGCGCCACTGTCGCCTTTTCGCGCCAAAATGTCGTGTTCTCTCTGTACCGATTCAATGGTACGCCTAGGTACAACGCTGGGGTGGTTTCCCACTGAACGTTTTCGAACACCCTGGGAGGGTCATCCCACTCCCCATGCCACAACCCCAAACACTTGTCTCTGTTCAACACACTCCCGCTCATATCGCAATAGTTCTGCGTGATGCGCAGAGCATTGCGGACACTTTCCTGGTCTGTGGCAAAAATGGCCACGTCATCTGCATACGCGAGTATGCGCACCTCGCTAGACTTTAACTGAAACCCGTGGACATTTTCACTACCTATTATCTTTCTACACAAGGGTTCAAGGAAGAGAGAAAATAACAATGGAGACATGGGGCAACCCTGTCTGACAGATGAGCGAACGTCAATACGCCTCGACAGCTCGCCGTTAACTATTAACCTGGTCGTGCAGTTTAAGTACGCCATGCGCACACCTTTGCAAAGGAGCGACCCAAGCCCCACATACTTTAAAATAGAAAAAAGAACTTCGTGGGGGACTCGATCGAAAGCCTTCGAGAGGTCTATTTGTAGCATAGCTACTCTGAAGTACTCACTGTCACAGTATTCTAGAATGCTTCTAGCGACATGGATATTCGTGAAAATCGACCTACCACGGATACCACATGTCTGGTGAACTCCAACAAGATCGCCAATCACAGATTGTAGCCTATTTGCAAGAACCTTCATTAATATTTTATAATCAACGTTCGTGAGCGTTATCGGCCTGTAGCCATTTACACTTTTAAGTTTCGCTTCCTCCTCACTCTTTGGCAACAAAATTGTGTGGGCTCTCGAAAATGAGATGGGCAATGCCCCCTTCTCCAACGCTTCTGAGTACAACTTCTGCAAAGCTACAGCCATTTCATATTTAAATTCCTTATAAAAGACGGCAGTCAGACCATCTGGTCTAGGCGCCTTGCCTGGGTTTAAATCCTCTATGGCCTTAATTACTTCTGCGACAGTGATTTCACGCTCCAACGATTCAGTTTGTACAGACTCCAGTTTGGGTAGGCATAAAAGGAATTCTTCATTAAACCCCTTTTTGCGGGGGACCTGAAGGGAGAAGAGTTCAGCATAGTGTTCCTCGAAGGCATTCTGGATGGAAACCTGCTCGCTCCGCACCACACCTTTATATTCTATTTCCAAGATTTCATTTTTACGCGCGTACAGCTTTTCATCCGACAAGGTTCGCTTTGTGGGCGCTTCACCACCTAACAGTTTCTCCGACCGCGCCCGGATTACTGCGCCTCTGTATTTCTGCTCGTCGATTGCTTCTAATTTCAGCTTAATATCCCTAACATCTTCTATGAAAGTCTGAGACTTATCTGTTTCCTGTCTGAGTAGTTTTTCTAAGTGCTTTCTTAAGCTTTTTTCCTCCATACGTGCCTGATGTTGGATTGTACCTCCCCTTTCAATGGCTTTCATTTTCACGCATTGTTTGAAAAATTCCCACTTCTCCTCATTGCTCTTGCTGTCCTGCGATAAAAGGGACGCGATGGCTTCCTTGGTTGCTTCAGCAAACACTTCATCCTCTAGCAATTTAGCATTAAATTTCCACATCTCATAGCATATTTTTTTCTTTTTCTTTTGTCCTAACGTGACCATAACTAAGCTGTGATCGCTGAAGGACACAGGCTCTACACAATAATTTTCACACAGCACTGCCAACTCAGTTGACACGTAAATCCTGTCAAGCCGTGCTTGACTTGCCCCCTGATGATGGGTAAAATGATTACTTTTCCCTCCACAGGCTAGGTGGGCAGCGTCAACCAAATCCAAACGCGCCACTATTCCTGTAAGGAAGTCGGCGCTCGCATCCCTACACTTCACCCCCCCTAGACGATCTTCGGTTTGCAACACACAATTAAAATCCCCCAAAAGAATAACTTGTTTGTCACACTCTATAAGGGGCTCAATGTCCCGAAAAAACTCACACCTCTCTTTGACCTTCGTGGGGGCATATACACACACAACACGAAAGCTACATGCGCCCCTCGAAAAGTCACACGCCACAAATCTCCCTTTCTGACAGGCCACTACACTCTCAATTACAACACCGACCGCATTCTTAATGCATAAACAGCAGCCAGCCGAGTTTCCGTCCGCGTGGCTTACACAAACATTGAAACGCGCTCGAAACGGGGCGACCATGCAGTCTGTACCATTTTCGCTGTCTACCTTGGTCTCTTGGATGGCGACCACGTCCAGCTCTCTCTCGTGTAGCAGCCGCTGCACCTGGTATTGCTTTCGCCTGCAGCTCAGTCCACGCACATTGAGCGTTCCCACTCGAAGTGGGCCGCCCAAAGACGACACTCTTAACGCAAGCACGGGAGAGATTGTTCACCCTCGCACATCCATGGACCACCCGAAACCAGTACGATGACTCACTTTTGGCTCGGCGGCGGGTGTTCACCGGCGCCGTCACCTGTTGCTGCGTGTGCGCGATCGCGGGACGCTGTTCTCGTGGTGGGAACGTATTTTCCTTTCTTCCCCGTCGCCGTCTTCCATTCATTTTCTATGCGCCGCAGCCTTTGCGCCGCGACCACCTCCTCTCCCTTCTCGCGGGGACGCTTCGCGCTGGCCTGCGACACATCCATGGCCCCCCCGCTGTCGCTCTCCTCCTCTCTCGTCTGTCTCACCTCCTCTTCCTGTACAACCTCGCTCTCCTCCGGCATTGAGTTTGCTGGCGCACCCTCCTGCTCCTTTTCGCCATGCTTTCCGCCTTCCTCGGCGTCTCCCTCGGCCGTAGCTGCTTCCGCGGCCATCTTGGCTCCGTCGTCGTTCGTTGTTGCGGTGGCCTCCGCCGGTGCTGCAACGCCGACACCGCTGCGCTCGTTGTCGGGCGTAGTCAAAGCCGCGGTCGCCGCTGTCTCTGCTTCCTCCTCGTCCATCAGGTTATTCGTGGTGTCGCTGGGTCGTCCGTTGCCTGCTACGCGTGCGTACGTGCGCACGCAATCCTGCCTAGTGTGCCCAAAACCGCGACACTTTGCACACTGCGGCGTCTGGCAGTCGCGCCTGATATGCCCCTTCATCCTGCAACGTAGGCATGTAGGCGCGCGGCCCGGCACCACACACAACACCGCCCCTTCTCCGTACGCGAACAGATCGGGGATGGCGTCCGGCGTGATCCCTTCGTGCAGCACCATGCGCACAGTTCGCGTCGTGGAGTCTGGAAGATCGAACCCTGGCACCTTCCATTCGTCCAACTTTACTTCCTTCACTTCCCCAAAATCTTGCAACAGCCTTACTAGCGCTTCATTTGGGTCATCGAACGGAACCCAATGTAGCTTTAAGGTAACCTCTTGCTTCGCAGGGTCTATCACTGCGCAATAGCGTCCCTTTACCTTGAGTCCTGCACTCCTCACGAGCGCCTCCTTCGCCTGTGCCGACCTCAACTTCACGAGCCACACGTGGCTCATTTGGTAGGGCCCTATGCCACTCACCGCCTTTATCACGCCGAGTTCCTCCAGGGGTGCACGAAAGTCCTCGATGCGGTACGGCCGTGCGTCCAGATCTCCGTGCAGAACAACGCAGGCCTTCATCCCCTCGTTCGCCGGCAGCGCGGGCAGCAGGAAACGGTAGCCGGCGGGCGGCCCGCTCGGCGGCGAAACCGGTCCGATGGCGAGAATCGAAGCCTTACGTGCCTTTTTATAACACATTACACCAACAACCAGCATCTCTACCATTTCACCTGTTGTTCGGCAGGACACACGGCCGCCGCAACACATCACTCCATATCCTAGGGATCCCGCGACGTCGCACGAAGCCCTCAAGTCGCCGAACATTGCTGCGCGCACTTGGGGAACACTTTTGGAAACGAATGTGGCCTTGAGTCGTTGTGGTCACGCTGGCTAGACGTTGGGGAATGCTTCCGTTTGTCGCACATTAGCCGCAGGTGCTCCGGAAGTGCGAAATGCCTGCTTTCACGACCTTCGAGGGGCAGATAGAAAGACGAGTCAGTCACAGGTAATCCGCCGCGCCCAACGAAGGGTGGAAAATCGGCTAACTCGCCCGCTGCGCTGCGGCGAAGCATCATCTAGTGGTCCTTCCGCGCCCCCGCCACCGCCAGGGGGCAAACGAAACTTGGTGGGGGAAAAAAAAATAGAAACAACTCTTTGAACGCAAATTAATACGGAAAGTTTTAAAAAGCAAAAGAGGATGCCATCGGCACTCGGTGTTCCCAGGTGGTCTCCCTCCCAAGTACTGACCGAGCCCAATGCTGCTTAGCTTCGGTGATCGGACGAGAACCGGCGTATTCAGCATGGTATGGCCGATGGCGAGAATCGAAGCCTTACGTGCCTTTTTATAACACATTACACCAACAACCAGCATCTCTACCATTTCACCTGTTGTTCGGCAGGACACACGGCCGCCGCAACACATCACTCCATATCCTAGGGATCCCACGACGTCGCACGAAGCCCTCAAGTCGCCGAACATTGCTGCGCGCACTTGGGGAACACTTTTGGAAACGAATGTGGCCTTGAGTCGTTGTGGTCACGCTGGCTAGACGTTGGGGAATGCTTCCGTTTGTCGCACATTAGCCGCAGGTGCTCCGGAAGTGCGAAATGCCTGCTTTCACGACCTTCGAGGGGCAGATAGAAAGACGAGTCAGTCACAGGTAATCCGCCGCGCCCAACGAAGGGTGGAAAATCGGCTAACTCGCCCGCTGCGCTGCGGCGAAGCATCATCTAGTGGTCCTTCCGCGCCCCCGCCACCGCCAGGGGGCAAACGAAACTTGGTGGGGGAAAAAAAAATAGAAACAACTCTTTGAACGCAAATTAATACGGAAAGTTTTAAAAAGCAAAAGAGGATGCCATCGGCACTCGGTGTTCCCAGGTGGTCTCCCTCCCAAGTACTGACCGAGCCCAATGCTGCTTAGCTTCGGTGATCGGACGAGAACCGGCGTATTCAGCATGGTATGGCCGATGGCGAGAATCGAAGCCTTACGTGCCTTTTTATAACACATTACACCAACAACCAGCATCTCTACCATTTCACCTGTTGTTCGGCAGGACACACGGCCGCCGCAACACATCACTCCATATCCTAGGGATCCCGCGACGTCGCACGAAGCCCTCAAGTCGCCGAACATTGCTGCGCGCACTTGGGGAACACTTTTGGAAACGAATGTGGCCTTGAGTCGTTGTGGTCACGCTGGCTAGACGTTGGGGAATGCTTCCGTTTGTCGCACATTAGCCGCAGGTGCTCCGGAAGTGCGAAATGCCTGCTTTCACGACCTTCGAGGGGCAGATAGAAAGACGAGTCAGTCACAGGTAATCCGCCGCGCCCAACGAAGGGTGGAAAATCGGCTAACTCGCCCGCTGCGCTGCGGCGAAGCATCATCTAGTGGTCCTTCCGCGCCCCCGCCACCGCCAGGGGGCAAACGAAACTTGGTGGGGGAAAAAAAAAATAGAAACAACTCTTTGAACGCAAATTAATACGGAAAGTTTTAAAAAGCAAAAGAGGATGCCATCGGCACTCGGTGTTCCCAGGTGGTCTCCCTCCCAAGTACTGACCGAGCCCAATGCTGCTTAGCTTCGGTGATCGGACGAGAACCGGCGTATTCAGCATGGTATGGCCGATGGCGAGAATCGAAGCCTTACGTGCCTTTTTATAACACATTACACCAACAACCAGCATCTCTACCATTTCACCTGTTGTTCGGCAGGACACACGGCCGCCGCAACACATCACTCCATATCCTAGGGATCCCACGACGTCGCACGAAGCCCTCAAGTCGCCGAACATTGCTGCGCGCACTTGGGGAACACTTTTGGAAACGAATGTGGCCTTGAGTCGTTGTGGTCACGCTGGCTAGACGTTGGGGAATGCTTCCGTTTGTCGCACATTAGCCGCAGGTGCTCCGGAAGTGCGAAATGCCTGCTTTCACGACCTTCGAGGGGCAGATAGAAAGACGAGTCAGTCACAGGTAATCCGCCGCGCCCAACGAAGGGTGGAAAATCGGCTAACTCGCCCGCTGCGCTGCGGCGAAGCATCATCTAGTGGTCCTTCCGCGCCCCCGCCACCGCCAGGGGGCAAACGAAACTTGGTGGGGGAAAAAAAAATAGAAACAACTCTTTGAACGCAAATTAATACGAAAAGTTTTAAAAAGCAAAAGAGGATGCCATCGGCACTCGGTGTTCCCAGGTGGTCTCCCTCCCAAGTACTGACCGAGCCCAATGCTGCTTAGCTTCGGTGATCGGACGAGAACCGGCGTATTCAGCATGGTATGGCCGATTTTTTTTTTTTTTTTGGTAGCATGGTATGTCCGATGGCGAGAATCGAAGCCTTACGTCGAAGCCTTACGTGCCTTTTTATAACACATTACACCAACAACCAGCATCTCTACCATTTCACCTGTTGTTCGGCAGGACACACGGCCGCCGCAACACATCACTCCATATCCTAGGGATCCCGCGACGTCGCACGAAGCCCTCAAGTCGCCGAACATTGCTGCGCGCACTTGGGGAACACTTTTGGAAACGAATGTGGCCTTGAGTCGTTGTGGTCACGCTGGCTAGACGTTGGGGAATGCTTCCGTTTGTCGCACATTAGCCGCAGGTGCTCCGGAAGTGCGAAATGCCTGCTTTCACGACCTTCGAGGGGCAGATAGAAAGACGAGTCAGTCACAGGTAATCCGCCGCGCCCAACGAAGGGTGGAAAATCGGCTAACTCGCCCGCTGCGCTGCGGCGAAGCATCATCTAGTGGTCCTTCCGCGCCCCCGCCACCGCCAGGGGGCAAACGAAACTTGGTGGGGGAAAAAAAAATAGAAACAACTCTTTGAACGCAAATTAATACGAAAAGTTTTAAAAAGCAAAAGAGGATGCCATCGGCACTCGGTGTTCCCAGGTGGTCTCCCTCCCAAGTACTGACCGAGCCCAATGCTGCTTAGCTTCGGTGATCGGACGAGAACCGGCGTATTCAGCATGGTATGGCCGATTTTTTTTTTTTTTTTGGTAGCATGGTATGTCCGATGGCGAGAATCGAAGCCTTACGTCGAAGCCTTACGTGCCTTTTTATAACACATTACACCAACAACCAGCATCTCTACCATTTCACCTGTTGTTCGGCAGGACACACGGCCGCCGCAACACATCACTCCATATCCTAGGGATCCCGCGACGTCGCACGAAGCCCTCAAGTCGCCGAACATTGCTGCGCGCACTTGGGGAACACTTTTGGAAACGAATGTGGCCTTGAGTCGTTGTGGTCACGCTGGCTAGACGTTGGGGAATGCTTCCGTTTGTCGCACATTAGCCGCAGGTGCTCCGGAAGTGCGAAATGCCTGCTTTCACGACCTTCGAGGGGCAGATAGAAAGACGAGTCAGTCACAGGTAATCCGCCGCGCCCAACGAAGGGTGGAAAATCGGCTAACTCGCCCGCTGCGCTGCGGCGAAGCATCATCTAGTGGTCCTTCCGCGCCCCCGCCACCGCCAGGGGGCAAACGAAACTTGGTGGGGGAAAAAAAAATAGAAACAACTCTTTGAACGCAAATTAATACGGAAAGTTTTAAAAAGCAAAAGAGGATGCCATCGGCACTCGGTGTTCCCAGGTGGTCTCCCTCCCAAGTACTGACCGAGCCCAATGCTGCTTAGCTTCGGTGATCGGACGAGAACCGGCGTATTCAGCATGGTATGGCCGATGGCGAGAATCGAAGCCTTACGTGCCTTTTTATAACACATTACACCAACAACCACCATCTCTACCATTTCACCTGTTGTTCGGCAGGACACACGGCCGCCGCAACACATCACTCCATATCCTAGGGATCCCGCGACGTCGCACGAAGCCCTCAAGTCGCCGAACATTGCTGCGCGCACTTGGGGAACACTTTTGGAAACGAATGTGGCCTTGAGTCGTTGTGGTCACGCTGGCTAGACGTTGGGGAATGCTTCCGTTTGTCGCACATTAGCCGCAGGTGCTCCGGAAGTGCGAAATGCCTGCTTTCACGACCTTCGAGGGGCAGATAGAAAGACGAGTCAGTCACAGGTAATCCGCCGCGCCCAACGAAGGGTGGAAAATCGGCTAACTCGCCCGCTGCGCTGCGGCGAAGCATCATCTAGTGGTCCTTCCGCGCCCCCGCCACCGCCAGGGGGCAAACGAAACTTGGTGGGGGAAAAAAAAAATAGAAACAACTCTTTGAACGCAAATTAATACGGAAAGTTTTAAAAAGCAAAAGAGCATGCCATCGGCACTCGGTGTTCCCAGGTGGTCTCCCTCCCAAGTACTGACCGAGCCCAATGCTGCTTAGCTTCGGTGATCGGACGAGAACCGGCGTATTCAGCATGGTATGGCCGATGGCGAGAATCGAAGCCTTACGTGCCTTTTTATAACACATTACACCAACAACCAGCATCTCTACCATTTCACCTGTTGTTCGGCAGGACACACGGCCGCCGCAACACATCACTCCATATCCTAGGGATCCCGCGACGTCGCACGAAGCCCTCAAGTCGCCGAACATTGCTGCGCGCACTTGGGGAACACTTTTGGAAACGAATGTGGCCTTGAGTCGTTGTGGTCACGCTGGCTAGACGTTGGGGAATGCTTCCGTTTGTCGCACATTAGCCGCAGGTGCTCCGGAAGTGCGAAATGCCTGCTTTCACGACCTTCGAGGGGCAGATAGAAAGACGAGTCAGTCACAGGTAATCCGCCGCGCCCAACGAAGGGTGGAAAATCGGCTAACTCGCCCGCTGCGCTGCGGCGAAGCATCATCTAGTGGTCCTTCCGCGCCCCCGCCACCGCCAGGGGGCAAACGAAACTTGGTGGGGGAAAAAAAATAGAAACAACTCTTTGAACGCAAATTAATACGGAAAGTTTTAAAAAGCAAAAGAGGATGCCATCGGCACTCGGTGTTCCCAGGTGGTCTCCCTCCCAAGTACTGACCGAGCCCAATGCTGCTTAGCTTCGGTGATCGGACGAGAACCGGCGTATTCAGCATGGTATGGCCGATGGCGAGAATCGAAGCCTTACGTGCCTTTTTATAACACATTACACCAACAACCAGCATCTCTACCATTTCACCTGTTGTTCGGCAGGACACACGGCCGCCGCAACACATCACTCCATATCCTAGGGATCCCGCGACGTCGCACGAAGCCCTCAAGTCGCCGAACATTGCTGCGCGCACTTGGGGAACACTTTTGGAAACGAATGTGGCCTTGAGTCGTTGTGGTCACGCTGGCTAGACGTTGGGGAATGCTTCCGTTTGTCGCACATTAGCCGCAGGTGCTCCGGAAGTGCGAAATGCCTGCTTTCACGACCTTCGAGGGGCAGATAGAAAGACGAGTCAGTCACAGGTAATCCGCCGCGCCCAACGAAGGGTGGAAAATCGGCTAACTCGCCCGCTGCGCTGCGGCGAAGCATCATCTAGTGGTCCTTCCGCGCCCCCGCCACCGCCAGGGGGCAAACGAAACTTGGTGGGGGAAAAAAAATAGAAACAACTCTTTGAACGCAAATTAATACGGAAAGTTTTAAAAAGCAAAAGAGGATGCCATCGGCACTCCGTGTTCCCAGGTGGTCTCCCTCCCAAGTACTGACCGAGCCCAATGCTGCTTAGCTTCGGTGATCGGACGAGAACCGGCGTATTCAGCATGGTATGGCCGATGGCGAGAATCGAAGCCTTACGTGCCTTTTTATAACACATTACACCAACAACCAGCATCTCTACCATTTCACCTGTTGTTCGGCAGGACACACGGCCGCCGCAACACATCACTCCATATCCTAGGGATCCCGCGACGTCGCACGAAGCCCTCAAGTCGCCGAACATTGCTGCGCGCACTTGGGGAACACTTTTGGAAACGAATGTGGCCTTGAGTCGTTGTGGTCACGCTGGCTAGACGTTGGGGAATGCTTCCGTTTGTCGCACATTAGCCGCAGGTGCTCCGGAAGTGCGAAATGCCTGCTTTCACGACCTTCGAGGGGCAGATAGAAAGACGAGTCAGTCACAGGTAATCCGCCGCGCCCAACGAAGGGTGGAAAATCGGCTAACTCGCCCGCTGCGCTGCGGCGAAGCATCATCTAGTGGTCCTTCCGCGCCCCCGCCACCGCCAGGGGGCAAACGAAACTTGGTGGGGGAAAAAAAAAATAGAAACAACTCTTTGAACGCAAATTAATACGGAAAGTTTTAAAAAGCAAAAGAGGATGCCATCGGCACTCGGTGTTCCCAGGTGGTCTCCCTCCCAAGTACTGACCGAGCCCAATGCTGCTTAGCTTCGGTGATCGGACGAGAACCGGCGTATTCAGCATGGTATGGCCGATGGCGAGAATCGAAGCCTTACGTGCCTTTTTATAACACATTACACCAACAACCAGCATCTCTACCATTTCACCTGTTGTTCGGCAGGACACACGGCCGCCGCAACACATCACTCCATATCCTAGGGATCCCGCGACGTCGCACGAAGCCCTCAAGTCGCCGAACATTGCTGCGCGCACTTGGGGAACACTTTTGGAAACGAATGTGGCCTTGAGTCGTTGTGGTCACGCTGGCTAGACGTTGGGGAATGCTTCCGTTTGTCGCACATTAGCCGCAGGTGCTCCGGAAGTGCGAAATGCCTGCTTTCACAACCTTCGAGGGGCAGATAGAAAGACGAGTCAGTCACAGGTAATCCGCCGCGCCCAACGAAGGGTGGAAAATCGGCTTACTCGCCCGCTGCGCTGCGGCGAAGCATCATCTAGTGGTCCTTCCGCGCCCCCGCCACCGCCAGGGGGCAAACGAAACTTGGTGGGGGAAAAAAAAAATAGAAACAACTCTTTGAACGCAAATTAATACGGAAAGTTTTAAAAAGCAAAAGAGGATGCCATCGGCACTCGGTGTTCCCAGGTGGTCTCCCTCCCAAGTACTGACCGAGCCCAATGCTGCTTAGCTTCGGTGATCGGACGAGAACCGGCGTATTCAGCATGGTATGGCCGATGGCGAGAATCGAAGCCTTACGTGCCTTTTTATAACACATTACACCAACAACCAGCATCTCTACCATTTCACCTGTTGTTCGGCAGGACACACGGCCGCCGCAACACATCACTCCATATCCTAGGGATCCCGCGACGTCGCACGAAGCCCTCAAGTCGCCGAACATTGCTGCGCGCACTTGGGGAACACTTTTGGAAACGAATGTGGCCTTGAGTCGTTGTGGTCACGCTGGCTAGACGTTGGGGAATGCTTCCGTTTGTCGCACATTAGCCGCAGGTGCTCCGGAAGTGCGAAATGCCTGCTTTCACGACCTTCGAGGGGCAGATAGAAAGACGAGTCAGTCACAGGTAATCCGCCGCGCCCAACGAAGGGTGGAAAATCGGCTAACTCGCCCGCTGCGCTGCGGCGAAGCATCATCTAGTGGTCCTTCCGCGCCCCCGCCACCGCCAGGGGGCAAACGAAACTTGGTGGGGGAAAAAAAAATAGAAACAACTCTTTGAACGCAAATTAATACGGAAAGTTTTAAAAAGCAAAAGAGGATGCCATCGGCACTCGGTGTTCCCAGGTGGTCTCCCTCCCAAGTACTGACCGAGCCCAATGCTGCTTAGCTTCGGTGATCGGACGAGAACCGGCGTATTCAGCATGGTATGGCCGATGGCGAGAATCGAAGCCTTACGTGCCTTTTTATAACACATTACACCAACAACCAGCATCTCTACCATTTCACCTGTTGTTCGGCAGGACACACGGCCGCCGCAACACATCACTCCATATCCTAGGGATCCCGCGACGTCGCACGAAGCCCTCAAGTCGCCGAACATTGCTGCGCGCACTTGGGGAACACTTTTGGAAACGAATGTGGCCTTGAGTCGTTGTGGTCACGCTGGCTAGACGTTGGGGAATGCTTCCGTTTGTCGCACATTAGCCGCAGGTGCTCCGGAAGTGCGAAATGCCTGCTTTCACGACCTTCGAGGGGCAGATAGAAAGACGAGTCAGTCACAGGTAATCCGCCGCGCCCAACGAAGGGTGGAAAATCGGCTAACTCGCCCGCTGCGCTGCGGCGAAGCATCATCTAGTGGTCCTTCCGCGCCCCCGCCACCGCCAGGGGGCAAACGAAACTTGGTGGGGGAAAAAAAAATAGAAACAACTCTTTGAACGCAAATTAATACGGAAAGTTTTAAAAAGCAAAAGAGGATGCCATCGGCACTCGGTGTTCCCAGGTGGTCTCCCTCCCAAGTACTGACCGAGCCCAATGCTGCTTAGCTTCGGTGATCGGACGAGAACCGGCGTATTCAGCATGGTATGGCCGATGGCGAGAATCGAAGCCTTACGTGCCTTTTTATAACACATTACACCAACAACCAGCATCTCTACCATTTCACCTGTTGTTCGGCAGGACACACGGCCGCCGCAACACATCACTCCATATCCTAGGGATCCCGCGACGTCGCACGAAGCCCTCAAGTCGCCGAACATTGCTGCGCGCACTTGGGGAACACTTTTGGAAACGAATGTGGCCTTGAGTCGTTGTGGTCACGCTGGCTAGACGTTGGGGAATGCTTCCGTTTGTCGCACATTAGCCGCAGGTGCTCCGGAAGTGCGAAATGCCTGCTTTCACGACCTTCGAGGGGCAGATAGAAAGACGAGTCAGTCACAGGTAATCCGCCGCGCCCAACGAAGGGTGGAAAATCGGCTAACTCGCCCGCTGCGCTGCGGCGAAGCATCATCTAGTGGTCCTTCCGCGCTCCCGCCACCGCCAGGGGGCAAACGAAACTTGGTGGGGGAAAAAAAAAATAGAAACAACTCTTTGAACGCAAATTAATACGGAAAGTTTTAAAAAGCAAAAGAGGATGCCATCGGCACTCGGTGTTCCCAGGTGGTCTCCCTCCCAAGTACTGACCGAGCCCAATGCTGCTTAGCTTCGGTGATCGGACGAGAACCGGCGTATTCAGCATGGTATGGCCGATGGCGAGAATCGAAGCCTTACGTGCCTTTTTATAAGACATTACACCAACAACCAGCATCTCTACCATTTCACCTGTTGTTCGGCAGGACACACGGCCGCCGCAACACATCACTCCATATCCTAGGGATCCCGCGACGTCGCACGAAGCCCTCAAGTCGCCGAACATTGCTGCGCGCACTTGGGGAACACTTTTGGAAACGAATGTGGCCTTGAGTCGTTGTGGTCACGCTGGCTAGACGTTGGGGAATGCTTCCGTTTGTCGCACATTAGCCGCAGGTGCTCCGGAAGTGCGAAATGCCTGCTTTCACGACCTTCGAGGGGCAGATAGAAAGACGAGTCAGTCACAGGTAATCCGCCGCGCCCAACGAAGGGTGGAAAATCGGCTAACTCGCCCGCTGCGCTGCGGCGAAGCATCATCTAGTGGTCCTTCCGCGCCCCCGCCACCGCCAGGGGGCAAACGAAACTTGGTGGGGGAAAAAAAAAATAGAAACAACTCTTTGAACGCAAATTAATACGGAAAGTTTTAAAAAGCAAAAGAGGATGCCATCGGCACTCGGTGTTCCCAGGTGGTCTCCCTCCCAAGTACTGACCGAGCCCAATGCTGCTTAGCTTCGGTGATCGGACGAGAACCGGCGTATTCAGCATGGTATGGCCGATGGCGAGAATCGAAGCCTTACGTTCCTTTTTATAACACATTACACCAACAACCAGCATCTCTACCATTTCACCTGTTGTTCGGCAGGACACACGGCCGCCGCAACACATCACTCCATATCCTAGGGATCCCGCGACGTCGCACGAAGCCCTCAAGTCGCCGAACATTGCTGCGCGCACTTGGGGAACACTTTTGGAAACGAATGTGGCCTTGAGTCGTTGTGGTCACGCTGGCTAGACGTTGGGGAATGCTTCCGTTTGTCGCACATTAGCCGCAGGTGCTCCGGAAGTGCGAAATGCCTGCTTTCACGACCTTCGAGGGGCAGATAGAAAGACGAGTCAGTCACAGGTAATCCGCCGCGCCCAACGAAGGGTGGAAAATCGGCTAACTCGCCCGCTGCGCTGCGGCGAAGCATCATCTAGTGGTCCTTCCGCGCCCCCGCCACCGCCAGGGGGCAAACGAAACTTGGTGGGGGAAAAAAAAAATAGAAACAACTCTTTGAACGCAAATTAATACGGAAAGTTTTAAAAAGCAAAAGAGGATGCCATCGGCACTCGGTGTTCCCAGGTGGTCTCCCTCCCAAGTACTGACCGAGCCCAATGCTGCTTAGCTTCGGTGATCGGACGAGAACCGGCGTATTCAGCATGGTATGGCCGATGGCGAGAATCGAAGCCTTACGTGCCTTTTTATAACACATTACACCAACAACCAGCATCTCTACCATTTCACCTGTTGTTCGGCAGGACACACGGCCGCCGCAACACATCACTCCATATCCTAGGGATCCCGCGACGTCGCACGAAGCCCTCAAGTCGCCGAACATTGCTGCGCGCACTTGGGGAACACTTTTGGAAACGAATGTGGCCTTGAGTCGTTGTGGTCACGCTGGCTAGACGTTGGGGAATGCTTCCGTTTGTCGCACATTAGCCGCAGGTGCTCCGGAAGTGCGAAATGCTGCTTTCACGACCTTCGAGGGGCAGATAGAAAGACGAGTCAGTCACAGGTAATCCGCCGCGCCCAACGAAGGGTGGAAAATCGGCTAACTCGCCCGCTGCGCTGCGGCGAAGCATCATCTAGTGGTCCTTCCGCGCCCCCGCCACCGCCAGGGGGCAAACGAAACTTGGTGGGGGAAAAAAAAAATAGAAACAACTCTTTGAACGCAAATTAATACGGAAAGTTTTAAAAAGCAAAAGAGGATGCCATCGGCACTCGGTGTTCCCAGGTGGTCTCCCTCCCAAGTACTGACCGAGCCCAATGCTGCTTAGCTTCGGTGATCGGACGAGAACCGGCGTATTCAGCATGGTATGGCCGATGGCGAGAATCGAAGCCTTACGTGCCTTTTTATAACACATTACACCAACAACCAGCATCTCTACCATTTCACCTGTTGTTCGGCAGGACACACGGCCGCCGCAACACATCACTCCATATCCTAGGGATCCCGCGACGTCGCACGAAGCCCTCAAGTCGCCGAACATTGCTGCGCGCACTTGGGGAACACTTTTGGAAACGAATGTGGCCTTGAGTCGTTGTGGTCACGCTGGCTAGACGTTGGGGAATGCTTCCGTTTGTCGCACATTAGCCGCAGGTGCTCCGGAAGTGCGAAATGCCTGCTTTCACGACCTTCGAGGGGCAGATAGAAAGACGAGTCAGTCACAGGTAATCCGCCGCGCCCAACGAAGGGTGGAAAATCGGCTAACTCGCCCGCTGCGCTGCGGCGAAGCATCATCTAGTGGTCCTTCCGCGCCCCCGCCACCGCCAGGGGGCAAACGAAACTTGGTGGGGGAAAAAAAAAATAGAAACAACTCTTTGAACGCAAATTAATACGGAAAGTTTTAAAAAGCAAAAGAGGATGCCATCGGCACTCGGTGTTCCCAGGTGGTCTCCCTCCCAAGTACTGACCGAGCCCAATGCTGCTTAGCTTCGGTGATCGGACGAGAACCGGCGTATTCAGCATGGTATGGCCGATGGCGAGAATCGAAGCCTTACGTGCCTTTTTATAACACATTACACCAACAACCAGCATCTCTACCATTTCACCTGTTGTTCGGCAGGACACACGGCCGCCGCAACACATCACTCCATATCCTAGGGATCCCGCGACGTCGCACGAAGCCCTCAAGTCGCCGAACATTGCTGCGCGCACTTGGGGAACACTTTTGGAAACGAATGTGGCCTTGAGTCGTTGTGGTCACGCTGGCTAGACGTTGGGGAATGCTTCCGTTTGTCGCACATTAGCCGCAGGTGCTCCGGAAGTGCGAAATGCCTGCTTTCACGACCTTCGAGGGGCAGATAGAAAGACGAGTCAGTCACAGGTAATCCGCCGCGCCCAACGAAGGGTGGAAAATCGGCTAACTCGCCCGCTGCGCTGCGGCGAAGCATCATCTAGTGGTCCTTCCGCGCCCCCGCCACCGCCGGGGGGCAAACGAAACTTGGTGGGGGAAAAAAAAAATAGAAACAACTCTTTGAACGCAAATTAATACGGAAAGTTTTAAAAAGCAAAAGAGGATGCCATCGGCACTCGGTGTTCCCAGGTGGTCTCCCTCCCAAGTACTGACCGAGCCCAATGCTGCTTAGCTTCGGTGATCGGACGAGAACCGGCGTATTCAGCATGGTATGGCCGATGGCGAGAATCGAAGCCTTACGTGCCTTTTTATAACACATTACACCAACAACCAGCATCTCTACCATTTCACCTGTTGTTCGGCAGGACACACGGCCGCCGCAACACATCACTCCATATCCTAGGGATCCCGCGACGTCGCACGAAGCCCTCAAGTCGCCGAACATTGCTGCGCGCACTTGGGGAACACTTTTGGAAACGAATGTGGCCTTGAGTCGTTGTGGTCACGCTGGCTAGACGTTGGGGAATGCTTCCGTTTGTCGCACATTAGCCGCAGGTGCTCCGGAAGTGCGAAATGCCTGCTTTCACGACCTTCGAGGGGCAGATAGAAAGACGAGTCAGTCACAGGTAATCCGCCGCGCCCAACGAAGGGTGGAAAATCGGCTAACTCGCCCGCTGCGCTGCGGCGAAGCATCATCTAGTGGTCCTTCCGCGCCCCCGCCACCGCCGGGGGGCAAACGAAACTTGGTGGGGGAAAAAAAAATAGAAACAACTCTTTGAACGCAAATTAATACGGAAAGTTTTAAAAAGCAAAAGAGGATGCCATCGGCACTCGGTGTTCCCAGGTGGTCTCCCTCCCAAGTACTGACCGAGCCCAATGCTGCTTAGCTTCGGTGACCGGACGAGAACCGGCGTATTCAGCATGGTATGGCCGATGGCGAGAATCGAAGCCTTACGTGCCTTTTTATAACACATTACACCAACAACCAGCATCTCTACCATTTCACCTGTTGTTCGGCAGGACACACGGCCGCCGCAACACATCACTCCATATCCTAGGGATCCCGCGACGTCGCACGAAGCCCTCAAGTCGCCGAACATTGCTGCGCGCACTTGGGGAACACTTTTGGAAACGAATGTGGCCTTGAGTCGTTGTGGTCACGCTGGCTAGACGTTGGGGAATGCTTCCGTTTGTCGCACATTAGCCGCAGGTGCTCCGGAAGTGCGAAATGCCTGCTTTCACGACCTTCGAGGGGCAGATAGAAAGACGAGTCAGTCACAGGTAATCCGCCGCGCCCAACGAAGGGTGGAAAATCGGCTAACTCGCCCGCTGCGCTGCGGCGAAGCATCATCTAGTGGTCCTTCCGCGCCCCCGCCACCGCCAGGGGGCAAACGAAACTTGGTGGGGGAAAAAAAAATAGAAACAACTCTTTGAACGCAAATTAATACGGAAAGTTTTAAAAAGCAAAAGAGGATGCCATCGGCACTCGGTGTTCCCAGGTGGTCTCCCTCCCAAGTACTGACCGAGCCCAATGCTGCTTAGCTTCGGTGATCGGACGAGAACCGGCGTATTCAGCATGGTATGGCCGATGGCGAGAATCGAAGCCTTACGTGCCTTTTTATAACACATTACACCAACAACCAGCATCTCTACCATTTCACCTGTTGTTCGGCAGGACACACGGCCGCCGCAACACATCACTCCATATCCTAGGGATCCCGCGACGTCGCACGAAGCCCTCAAGTCGCCGAACATTGCTGCGCGCACTTGGGGAACACTTTTGGAAACGAATGTGGCCTTGAGTCGTTGTGGTCACGCTGGCTAGACGTTGGGGAATGCTTCCGTTTGTCGCACATTAGCCGCAGGTGCTCCGGAAGTGCGAAATGCCTGCTTTCACGACCTTCGAGGGGCAGATAGAAAGACGAGTCAGTCACAGGTAATCCGCCGCGCCCAACGAAGGGTGGAAAATCGGCTAACTCGCCCGCTGCGCTGCGGCGAAGCATCATCTAGTGGTCCTTCCGCGCCCCCGCCACCGCCAGGGGGCAAACGAAACTTGGTGGGGGAAAAAAAAATAGAAACAACTCTTTGAACGCAAATTAATACGGAAAGTTTTAAAAAGCAAAAGAGGATGCCATCGGCACTCGGTGTTCCCAGGTGGTCTCCCTCCCAAGTACTGACCGAGCCCAATGCTGCTTAGCTTCGGTGATCGGACGAGAACCGGCGTATTCAGCATGGTATGGCCGATGGCGAGAATCGAAGCCTTACGTGCCTTTTTATAACACATTACACCAACAACCAGCATCTCTACCATTTCACCTGTTGTTCGGCAGGACACACGGCCGCCGCAACACATCACTCCATATCCTAGGGATCCCGCGACGTCGCACGAAGCCCTCAAGTCGCCGAACATTGCTGCGCGCACTTGGGGAACACTTTTGGAAACGAATGTGGCCTTGAGTCGTTGTGGTCACGCTGGCTAGACGTTGGGGAATGCTTCCGTTTGTCGCACATTAGCCGCAGGTGCTCCGGAAGTGCGAAATGCCTGCTTTCACGACCTTCGAGGGGCAGATAGAAAGACGAGTCAGTCACAGGTAATCCGCCGCGCCCAACGAAGGGTGGAAAATCGGCTAACTCGCCCGCTGCGCTGCGGCGAAGCATCATCTAGTGGTCCTTCCGCGCCCCCGCCACCGCCAGGGGGCAAACGAAACTTGGTGGGGGAAAAAAAAATAGAAACAACTCTTTGAACGCAAATTAATACGGAAAGTTTTAAAAAGCAAAAGAGGATGCCATCGGCACTCGGTGTTCCCAGGTGGTCTCCCTCCCAAGTACTGACCGAGCCCAATGCTGCTTAGCTTCGGTGATCGGACGAGAACCGGCGTATTCAGCATGGTATGGCCGATGGCGAGAATCGAAGCCTTACGTGCCTTTTTATAACACATTACACCAACAACCAGCATCTCTACCATTTCACCTGTTGTTCGGCAGGACACACGGCCGCCGCAACACATCACTCCATATCCTAGGGATCCCGCGACGTCGCACGAAGCCCTCAAGTCGCCGAACATTGCTGCGCGCACTTGGGGAACACTTTTGGAAACGAATGTGGCCTTGAGTCGTTGTGGTCACGCTGGCTAGACGTTGGGGAATGCTTCCGTTTGTCGCACATTAGCCGCAGGTGCTCCGGAAGTGCGAAATGCCTGCTTTCACGACCTTCGAGGGGCAGATAGAAAGACGAGTCAGTCACAGGTAATCCGCCGCGCCCAACGAAGGGTGGAAAATCGGCTAACTCGCCCGCTGCGCTGCGGCGAAGCATCATCTAGTGGTCCTTCCGCGCCCCCGCCACCGCCAGGGGGCAAACGAAACTTGGTGGGGGAAAAAAAAATAGAAACAACTCTTTGAACGCAAATTAATACGGAAAGTTTTAAAAAGCAAAAGAGGATGCCATCGGCACTCGGTGTTCCCAGGTGGTCTCCCTCCCAAGTACTGACCGAGCCCAATGCTGCTTAGCTTCGGTGATCGGACGAGAACCGGCGTATTCAGCATGGTATGGCCGATGGCGAGAATCGAAGCCTTACGTGCCTTTTTATAACACATTACACCAACAACCAGCATCTCTACCATTTCACCTGTTGTTCGGCAGGACACACGGCCGCCGCAACACATCACTCCATATCCTAGGGATCCCGCGACGTCGCACGAAGCCCTCAAGTCGCCGAACATTGCTGCGCGCACTTGGGGAACACTTTTGGAAACGAATGTGGCCTTGAGTCGTTGTGGTCACGCTGGCTAGACGTTGGGGAATGCTTCCGTTTGTCGCACATTAGCCGCAGGTGCTCCGGAAGTGCGAAATGCCTGCTTTCACGACCTTCGAGGGGCAGATAGAAAGACGAGTCAGTCACAGGTAATCCGCCGCGCCCAACGAAGGGTGGAAAATCGGCTAACTCGCCCGCTGCGCTGCGGCGAAGCATCATCTAGTGGTCCTTCCGCGCCCCCGCCACCGCCAGGGGGCAAACGAAACTTGGTGGGGGAAAAAAAAATAGAAACAACTCTTTGAACGCAAATTAATACGGAAAGTTTTAAAAAGCAAAAGAGGATGCCATCGGCACTCGGTGTTCCCAGGTGGTCTCCCTCCCAAGTACTGACCGAGCCCAATGCTGCTTAGCTTCGGTGATCGGACGAGAACCGGCGTATTCAGCATGGTATGGCCGATGGCGAGAATCGAAGCCTTACGTGCCTTTTTATAACACATTACACCAACAACCAGCATCTCTACCATTTCACCTGTTGTTCGGCAGGACACACGGCCGCCGCAACACATCACTCCATATCCTAGGGATCCCGCGACGTCGCACGAAGCCCTCAAGTCGCCGAACATTGCTGCGCGCACTTGGGGAACACTTTTGGAAACGAATGTGGCCTTGAGTCGTTGTGGTCACGCTGGCTAGACGTTGGGGAATGCTTCCGTTTGTCGCACATTAGCCGCAGGTGCTCCGGAAGTGCGAAATGCCTGCTTTCACGACCTTCGAGGGGCAGATAGAAAGACGAGTCAGTCACAGGTAATCCGCCGCGCCCAACGAAGGGTGGAAAATCGGCTAACTCGCCCGCTGCGCTGCGGCGAAGCATCATCTAGTGGTCCTTCCGCGCCCCCGCCACCGCCAGGGGGCAAACGAAACTTGGTGGGGGAAAAAAAAAATAGAAACAACTCTTTGAACGCAAATTAATACGGAAAGTTTTAAAAAGCAAAAGAGGATGCCATCGGCACTCGGTGTTCCCAGGTGGTCTCCCTCCCAAGTACTGACCGAGCCCAATGCTGCTTAGCTTCGGTGATCGGACGAGAACCGGCGTATTCAGCATGGTATGGCCGATGGCGAGAATCGAAGCCTTACGTGCCTTTTTATAACACATTACACCAACAACCAGCATCTCTACCATTTCACCTGTTGTTCGGCAGGACACACGGCCGCCGCAACACATCACTCCATATCCTAGGGATCCCGCGACGTCGCACGAAGCCCTCAAGTCGCCGAACATTGCTGCGCGCACTTGGGGAACACTTTTGGAAACGAATGTGGCCTTGAGTCGTTGTGGTCACGCTGGCTAGACGTTGGGGAATGCTTCCGTTCGTCGCACATTAGCCGCAGGTGCTCCGGAAGTGCGAAATGCCTGCTTTCACGACCTTCGAGGGGCAGATAGAAAGACGAGTCAGTCACAGGTAATCCGCCGCGCCCAACGAAGGGTGGAAAATCGGCTAACTCGCCCGCTGCGCTGCGGCGAAGCATCATCTAGTGGTCCTTCCGCGCCCCCGCCACCGCCAGGGGGCAAACGAAACTTGGTGGGGGAAAAAAAATAGAAACAACTCTTTGAACGCAAATTAATACGGAAAGTTTTAAAAAGCAAAAGAGGATGCCATCGGCACTCGGTGTTCCCAGGTGGTCTCCCTCCCAAGTACTGACCGAGCCCAATGCTGCTTAGATTCGGTGATCAGACGAGAACCGGCGTATTCAGCATGGTATGGCCGATGGCGAGAATCGAAGCCTTACGTGCCTTTTTATAACACATTACACCAACAACCAGCATCTCTACCATTTCACCTGTTGTTCGGCAGGACACACGGCCGCCGCAACACATCACTCCATATCCTAGGGATCCCGCGACGTCGCACGAAGCCCTCAAGTCGCCGAACATTGCTGCGCGCACTTGGGGAACACTTTTGGAAACGAATGTGGCCTTGAGTCGTTGTGGTCACGCTGGCTAGACGTTGGGGAATGCTTCCGTTTGTCGCACATTAGCCGCAGGTGCTCCGGAAGTGCGAAATGCCTGCTTTCACGACCTTCGAGGGGCAGATAGAAAGACGAGTCAGTCACAGGTAATCCGCCGCGCCCAACGAAGGGTGGAAAATCGGCTAACTCGCCCGCTGCGCTGCGGCGAAGCATCATCTAGTGGTCCTTCCGCGCCCCCGCCACCGCCAGGGGGCAAACGAAACTTGGCGGGGGAAAAAAAAAATAGAAACAACTCTTTGAACGCAAATTAATACGGAAAGTTTTAAAAAGCAAAAGAGGATGCCATCGGCACTCGGTGTTCCCAGGTGGTCTCCCTCCCAAGTACTGACCGAGCCCAATGCTGCTTAGCTTCGGTGATCGGACGAGAACCGGCGTATTCAGCATGGTATGGCCGATGGCGAGAATCGAAGCCTTACGTGCCTTTTTATAACACATTACACCAACAACCAGCATCTCTACCATTTCACCTGTTGTTCGGCAGGACACACGGCCGCCGCAACACATCACTCCATATCCTAGGGATCCCGCGACGTCGCACGAAGCCCTCAAGTCGCCGAACATTGCTGCGCGCACTTGGGGAACACTTTTGGAAACGAATGTGGCCTTGAGTCGTTGTGGTCACGCTGGCTAGACGTTGGGGAATGCTTCCGTTTGTCGCACATTAGCCGCAGGTGCTCCGGAAGTGCGAAATGCCTGCTTTCACGACCTTCGAGGGGCAGATAGAAAGACGAGTCAGTCACAGGTAATCCGCCGCGCCCAACGAAGGGTGGAAAATCGGCTAACTCGCCCGCTGCGCTGCGGCGAAGCATCATCTAGTGGTCCTTCCGCGCCCCCGCCACCGCCAGGGGGCAAACGAAACTTGGTGGGGGAAAAAAAAATAGAAACAACTCTTTGAACGCAAATTAATACGGAAAGTTTTAAAAAGCAAAAGAGGATGCCATCGGCACTCGGTGTTCCCAGGTGGTCTCCCTCCCAAGTACTGACCGAGCCCAATGCTGCTTAGCTTCGGTGATCGGACGAGAACCGGCGTATTCAGCATGGTATGGCCGATGGCGAGAATCGAAGCCTTACGTGCCTTTTTATAACACATTACACCAACAACCAGCATCTCTACCATTTCACCTGTTGTTCGGCAGGACACACGGCCGCCGCAACACATCACTCCATATCCTAGGGATCCCGCGACGTCGCACGAAGCCCTCAAGTCGCCGAACATTGCTGCGCGCACTTGGGGAACACTTTTGGAAACGAATGTGGCCTTGAGTCGTTGTGGTCACGCTGGCTAGACGTTGGGGAATGCTTCCGTTTGTCGCACATTAGCCGCAGGTGCTCCGGAAGTGCGAAATGCCTGCTTTCACGACCTTCGAGGGGCAGATAGAAAGACGAGTCAGTCACAGGTAATCCGCCGCGCCCAACGAAGGGTGGAAAATCGGCTAACTCGCCCGCTGCGCTGCGGCGAAGCATCATCTAGTGGTCCTTCCGCGCCCCCGCCACCGCCAGGGGGCAAACGAAACTTGGTGGGGGAAAAAAAATAGAAACAACTCTTTGAACGCAAATTAATACGGAAAGTTTTAAAAAGCAAAAGAGGATGCCATCGGCACTCGGTGTTCCCAGGTGGTCTCCCTCCCAAGTACTGACCGAGCCCAATGCTGCTTAGCTTCGGTGATCGGACGAGAACCGGCGTATTCAGCATGGTATGGCCGATGGCGAGAATCGAAGCCTTACGTGCCTTTTTATAACACATTACACCAACAACCAGCATCTCTACCATTTCACCTGTTGTTCGGCAGGACACACGGCCGCCGCAACACATCACTCCATATCCTAGGGATCCCGCGACGTCGCACGAAGCCCTCAAGTCGCCGAACATTGCTGCGCGCACTTGGGGAACACTTTTGGAAACGAATGTGGCCTTGAGTCGTTGTGGTCACGCTGGCTAGACGTTGGGGAATGCTTCCGTTTGTCGCACATTAGCCGCAGGTGCTCCGGAAGTGCGAAATGCCTGCTTTCACGACCTTCGAGGGGCAGATAGAAAGACGAGTCAGTCACAGGTAATCCGCCGCGCCCAACGAAGGGTGGAAAATCGGCTAACTCGCCCGCTGCGCTGCGGCGAAGCATCATCTAGTGGTCCTTCCGCGCCCCCGCCACCGCCAGGGGGCAAACGAAACTTGGTGGGGGAAAAAAAAAATAGAAACAACTCTTTGAACGCAAATTAATACGGAAAGTTTTAAAAAGCAAAAGAGGATGCCATCGGCACTCGGTGTTCCCAGGTGGTCTCCCTCCCAAGTACTGACCGAGCCCAATGCTGCTTAGCTTCGGTGATCGGACGAGAACCGGCGTATTCAGCATGGTATGGCCGATGGCGAGAATCGAAGCCTTACGTGCCTTTTTATAACACATTACACCAACAACCAGCATCTCTACCATTTCACCTGTTGTTCGGCAGGACACACGGCCGCCGCAACACATCACTCCATATCCTAGGGATCCCGCGACGTCGCACGAAGCCCTCAAGTCGCCGAACATTGCTGCGCGCACTTGGGGAACACTTTTGGAAACGAATGTGGCCTTGAGTCGTTGTGGTCACGCTGGCTAGACGTTGGGGAATGCTTCCGTTTGTCGCACATTAGCCGCAGGTGCTCCGGAAGTGCGAAATGCCTGCTTTCACGACCTTCGAGGGGCAGATAGAAAGACGAGTCAGTCACAGGTAATCCGCCGCGCCCAACGAAGGGTGGAAAATCGGCTAACTCGCCCGCTGCGCTGCGGCGAAGCATCATCTAGTGGTCCTTCCGCGCCCCCGCCACCGCCAGGGGGCAAACGAAACTTGGTGGGGGGAAAAAAAATAGAAACAACTCTTTGAACGCAAATTAATACGGAAAGTTTTAAAAAGCAAAAGAGGATGCCATCGGCACTCGGTGTTCCCAGGTGGTCTCCCTCCCAAGTACTGACCGAGCCCAATGCTGCTTAGCTTCGGTGATCGGACGAGAACCGGCGTATTCAGCATGGTATGGCCGATGGCGAGAATCGAAGCCTTACGTGCCTTTTTATAACACATTACACCAACAACCAGCATCTCTACCATTTCACCTGTTGTTCGGCAGGACACACGGCCGCCGCAACACATCACTCCATATCCTAGGGATCCCGCGACGTCGCACGAAGCCCTCAAGTCGCCGAACATTGCTGCGCGCACTTGGGGAACACTTTTGGAAACGAATGTGGCCTTGAGTCGTTGTGGTCACGCTGGCTAGACGTTGGGGAATGCTTCCGTTTGTCGCACATTAGCCGCAGGTGCTCCGGAAGTGCGAAATGCCTGCTTTCACGACCTTCGAGGGGCAGATAGAAAGACGAGTCAGTCACAGGTAATCCGCCGCGCCCAACGAAGGGTGGAAAATCGGCTAACTCGCCCGCTGCGCTGCGGCGAAGCATCATCTAGTGGTCCTTCCGCGCCCCCGCCACCGCCAGGGGGCAAACGAAACTTGGTGGGGGAAAAAAAAAATAGAAACAACTCTTTGAACGCAAATTAATACGGAAAGTTTTAAAAAGCAAAAGAGGATGCCATCGGCACTCGGTGTTCCCAGGTGGTCTCCCTCCCAAGTACTGACCGAGCCCAATGCTGCTTAGCTTCGGTGATCGGACGAGAACCGGCGTATTCAGCATGGTATGGCCGATTTTTTTTTTTTTTTTTTTTTTTGAGAAAGGAGAGGAGGTTGTCGCGGCGCAACGGCTGCGGAGCCTCGAACATGAATGGAAGACGGCGACGGGGAAGAAGGGGAAATACCTTCCTACCCCGAGAACGGCGTGTCGTGATCGCGAACTCCCAGCAACAGGCGACAGCGCGGGTGAACATCCGCCGCCCAGCCAAAAGTGAGTCGTCGTGCAGGTTTCGGGTGGTCAATGGGTGTGCGAGTGTGAACAATCTCTCCCGTGCTTGCGTCAGGAGTGTCGTCTTTTGGCGGCCCACTACGTGTGGGCACGCTTAATGTGCGTGGACTGAGCTGCAGGCGAAGACAATACCAGGTGCGGCGGCTGCTTCACGAGAGAGACTTGGACGTGATCGCCATCCAAGAGACCAAGGTAGATAGCGAAAGCGGTACAGACTGCATGGTTGCCCCGTTTCGAGCGCGTTTTAACGTTTGTGTTAGCCATGCATCTGGAAACTCTGCAGGCTGCTGCGTATTTGTTAGAATTGCGGCCGGCATTGATGTTCAGAGTGTTGTTGTAGGCGACCAAGGTAGATTTGTTGTATGTGATTTTTCTAGGGGCATTTATAGCTGTCGCGTTGTTTGTCTGTATGCCCCTACGAAGGTCAAGGAGAGGCTGGAATTTTTTCGGGACATCGAGCCCCTTATAGATTGTAACAGACATATTTTTGTTTTGGGGGATTTCAACTGTGTGTGGGAGGACGACGACCGCCTGGGTGGTGTAAAGCGTAGGGATGAGAGTGCCGACTTTCTCGCTGGATTGATAGCGCGGTTACAGTTGGCCGACGCCGCGCACCTTGCCAGGGGAGGAAAATGTAGCAGTTTTACCCACCATCAGGGGGCTAGCCAAGCGCGACTTGACAGGATTTATGTGTCGGCAGAATTAGCAGTACTCTGTAATAATTATTCCGTCGAACCGGTGTCCTTCAGTGACCATAGCCTGGTCACACTTACATTAGGGCAAAAGAAAAAGAGGAGGCTCTGCATGAAACGTGGAAATTTAATGCTCGATTACTAGAGGATGAGGGGTTTGTTGAGTCGACGAGGGAAGCTATTGTATCATTGTCATCAGACGATAGCAGGAGTAGTGAAGAGAAGTGGGAGCTTTTTAAACAGAGTGTAAAAATGAAAGCTATAGAAAGGGGCAGTGTAATTCAATGCCAAGCTCGTAAGGAGGAAAATAGTTTAAGACAGCACTTGGCGAAATTACTTAGAGTAGAAGAAGATAGGTCTGATACCTTCACAGCAGATGTTAGAGACATAAAGCATAAATTAGAACTAATAGATGAACAAAAATACAAAGGTGCAGTCATCCGGGCGAGGTCAGAGAAATTGTTAGGAGGAGAAGCGCCAACCAAACGAGCCTTATCAGACGAGAAGCTGTACGCGCGCAAAAACGAAATAACCGAAATAGAATACAAAGGCATGGTGAGAAACGACCAGGAGTCCATCCAGAAAGCTTTCGAGGAGCACTATGCTCAGCTCTTTTCTCTACATAGCCCCTCCAAAAGTGGGTTTGAGGCAGAATTCCTATCTTGTTTACCGAAACTAGAGTCTGTAGAAACAGAATCGTTGGAACTAGAAGTTAGTGTTGCAGAGATAATTAAGGCTATAGAAGACTTGAATCCAGGTAAATCGCCAGGACCTGACGGCCTCACGGCCGCTTTCTATAAGGAATTTAAATGTGAAACGGCATCCGCCTTGCAAAGAGTGTTCTCTGAAGCGTTGGAGAAGGGGGCGTTGCCAGTTTCTTTTTCTAGAGCACACACAATTTTGTTCCCCAAGTGTGAAGATGAAGTGAAACTGAAGAATGTAAATGACTATAGGCCGATAACACTCACCAATGTAGACTATAAAATATTCATGAAGGTCCTCGCAAATAGGTTGCAAACTGTAATAGGAAATATCGTAGGAGGCCACCAAACGTGTGGTATAAAAGGCAGGTCAATATTCACGAACATCCACGTTGCAAGAAGCATTTTTGAATATTGCGATAGCGAGGCTCTCAGAGTGGCTCTGTTGCAAATTGATCTCTCGAAAGCCTTTGATCGGGTCCCGCACGAAGTTCTTTTTTCTATCTTAGAGTACGTGGGGCTGGGATCAGTGCTGTGTAAGGGAGTGCGTATGGCGTATTTAAACTGTACAACGAGTCTCATAGTTAATGGCAAGCTTTCGAGGCGCATAGATGTCCGCTCGTCTGTCAGGCAGGGTTGTCCGATGTCGCCGTTGTTGTTTTCCTTGTTCTTGGAGCCCTTGTGCAGGAAAATTCTAAGTAGCGACAAGGTCAAAGGTTTTGAGGTAGAGTCGAGTGAGGTGCGCATACTAGCATATGCAGATGATGTGGCTATTTTTGCCACAAACGAAGAAAGTGTTCGCGGGGCTCTGTCCATCACACAGAGATATTGTGAAATGAGCGGAAGTGTAATAAACAGGGATAAGTGCTTGGGGGTGTGGCACGGGGTGTGGGAAGAGCCTCCCACTGTTTTCGAGAATATTCGCTGGGAGACTACACCAACTACGTACCTAGGCGTACCTTTGGACCGGTACAAAGAAAACACTAAATTTTGGAACGAAAAGGCGTCAGAGGCTCGGGCCCAGACAGAGCGGTGGGCAGGGAGAGATCTGTCAATTTTCGCCCGTGCCACGGTTTGTAACGTTTTCCTGGCGGCAAAGGTTTGGTACGTGCTACAGGCGTTGTTTTGCACGAGAGCAAATCTTCAGCTGTTCCACCGTGTGTTCGCCACATTTGTGTGGAACTCAGCGTGGGAGCGCACAGCGAGAACAAACTTGTTTCGTACGGTGGGCAGTGGAGGTGTCGGTCTGGGGCACCTATTCTTGAGACAGGTCGTTTCGCGTTTCATGTTCCTCAGGGATCAAAACGACCCATTCCTACGTACGTACATGCAGGTCATGTTGGCTGGCGAACTCCCCAACTTCGTTGTGTCATCGTGTGTGGGAATGTCGAGAGTGTCGTCGCGTTATCTGCGGGAGGTTGTGTTGTCTTTTAATTTTTTAGCATGTAGGTTTTCGTTAGAGTACTTGAGCAGTGTTAGTAGACGTGTTTTGTATAAAGACTTAGTGAGTGTTGTTTTCCCTGTTCCTTTTTATAGAAGTATGTACGCAGGCCGCCCCGGCCAGAATGTGCTAAAACGGGTAAAAAAGATGTGGTTGCCGCCGGGAGTAAAGACTTTCTTTTTTAACCTACATTCTGGCACGCTACCAGTACTAGTGTGGATGCAGGAGAAAGGTATGCTCGTGCCATGGGGCACAGACTGGAGGTTGTGCAAGAAGCCGGAGACCGTAGAGCATGTGTTTATTGACTGTTGGGACGCCGTGTTTTATTGGGACGTCCTTCAGCGCACGCTGCAGAAGGACCTCCCAATAGACGCCTACGGGATCCGGTTTCTTCCAGTTGTAAATAACGAATACCCATACGACGCGATCATGCTCTTGGGGCTGCATAGTATCTGGCGGAGCCGTATGGCTGTCAGAAACAGCGACCCAAGGGCCCGGTCTGTTCAAGAGTACTTTGTCGAAAGTGTGTCAAGAATACGTGAAGTGATGGAAAAGGAAAAAGTGGACGAGGAAGTGTTGTCATTGTTCAGTAAACTGATTAAGATGAAAGTGCACTGGTTCTCCAGGTAATACCTGGTGCTGTTAGTGTTTGTATAGTTTTATTTTGTTATGCTTTGTACGGCAATAAAGAAAAAAAAAAAAAAAAAAGCATGGTATGGCCGATGGCGAGAATCGAAGCCTTACGTGCCTTTTTATAACACATTACACCAACAACCAGCATCTCTACCATTTCACCTGTTGTTCGGCAGGACACACGGCCGCCGCAACACATCACTCCATATCCTAGGGATCCCGCGACGTCGCACGAAGCCCTCAAGTCGCCGAACATTGCTGCGCGCACTTGGGGAACACTTTTGGAAACGAATGTGGCCTTGAGTCGTTGTGGTCACGCTGGCTAGACGTTGGGGAATGCTTCCGTTTGTCGCACATTAGCCGCAGGTGCTCCGGAAGTGCGAAATGCCTGCTTTCACGACCTTCGAGGGGCAGATAGAAAGACGAGTCAGTCACAGGTAATCCGCCGCGCCCAACGAAGGGTGGAAAATCGGCTAACTCGCCCGCTGCGCTGCGGCGAAGCATCATCTAGTGGTCCTTCCGCGCCCCCGCCACCGCCAGGGGGCAAACGAAACTTGGTGGGGGAAAAAAAAAATAGAAACAACTCTTTGAACGCAAATTAATACGGAAAGTTTTAAAAAGCAAAAAAGGATGCCATCGGCACTCGGTGTTCCCAGGTGGTCTCCCTCCCAAGTACTGACCGAGCCCAATGCTGCTTAGCTTCGGTGATCGGACGAGAACCGGCGTATTCAGCATGGTATGGCCGATGGCGAGAATCGAAGCCTTACGTGCCTTTTTATAACACATTACACCAACAACCAGCATCTCTACCATTTCACCTGTTGTTCGGCAGGACACACGGCCGCCGCAACACATCACTCCATATCCTAGGGATCCCGCGACGTCGCACCAAGCCCTCAAGTCGCCGAACATTGCTGCGCGCACTTGGGGAACACTTTTGGAAACGAATGTGGCCTTGAGTCGTTGTGGTCACGCTGGCTAGACGTTGGGGAATGCTTCCGTTTGTCGCACATTAGCCGCAGGTGCTCCGGAAGTGCGAAATGCCTGCTTTCACGACCTTCGAGGGGCAGATAGAAAGACGAGTCAGTCACAGGTAATCCGCCGCGCCCAACGAAGAATGGAAAATCGGCTAACTCGCCCGCTGCGCTGCGGCGAAGCATCATCTAGTGGTCCTTCCGCGCCCCCGCCACCGCCAGGGGGCAAACGAAACTTGGTGGGGAAAAAAAAAAATAGAAACAACTCTTTGAACGCAAATTAATACGGAAAGTTTTAAAAAGCAAAAGAGGATGCCATCGGCACTCGGTGTTCCCAGGTGGTCTCCCTCCCAAGTACTGACCGAGCCCAATGCTGCTTAGCTTCGGTGATCGGACGAGAACCGGCGTATTCAGCATGGTATGGCCGATGGCGAGAATCGAAGCCTTACGTGCCTTTTTATAACACATTACACCAACAACCAGCATCTCTACCATTTCACCTGTTGTTCGGCAGGACACACGGCCGCCGCAACACATCACTCCATATCCTAGGGATCCCGCGACGTCGCACGAAGCCCTCAAGTCGCCGAACATTGCTGCGCGCACTTGGGGAACACTTTTGGAAACGAATGTGGCCTTGAGTCGTTGTGGTCACGCTGGCTAGACGTTGGGGAATGCTTCCGTTTGTCGCACATTAGCCGCAGGTGCTCCGGAAGTGCGAAATGCCTGCTTTCACGACCTTCGAGGGGCAGATAGAAAGACGAGTCAGTCACAGGTAATCCGCCGCGCCCAACGAAGGGTGGAAAATCGGCTAACTCGCCCGCTGCGCTGCGGCGAAGCATCATCTAGTGGTCCTTCCGCGCCCCCGCCACCGCCAGGGGGCAAACGAAACTTGGTGGGGGAAAAAAAATAGAAACAACTCTTTGAACGCAAATTAATACGGAAAGTTTTAAAAAGCAAAAGAGGATGCCATCGGCACTCGGTGTTCCCAGGTGGTCTCCCTCCCAAGTACTGACCGAGCCCAATGCTGCTTAGCTTCGGTGATCGGACGAGAACCGGCGTATTCAGCATGGTATGGCCGATGGCGAGAATCGAAGCCTTACGTGCCTTTTTATAACACATTACACCAACAACCAGCATCTCTACCATTTCACCTGTTGTTCGGCAGGACACACGGCCGCCGCAACACATCACTCCATATCCTAGGGATCCCGCGACGTCGCACGAAGCCCTCAAGTCGCCGAACATTGCTGCGCGCACTTGGGGAACACTTTTGGAAACGAATGTGGCCTTGAGTCGTTGTGGTCACGCTGGCTAGACGTTGGGGAATGCTTCCGTTTGTCGCACATTAGCCGCAGGTGCTCCGGAAGTGCGAAATGCCTGCTTTCACGACCTTCGAGGGGCAGATAGAAAGACGAGTCAGTCACAGGTAATCCGCCGCGCCCAACGAAGGGTGGAAAATCGGCTAACTCGCCCGCTGCGCTGCGGCGAAGCATCATCTAGTGGTCCTTCCGCGCCCCCGCCACCGCCAGGGGGCAAACGAAACTTGGTGGGGGAAAAAAAAAATAGAAACAACTCTTTGAACGGAAATTAATACGGAAAGTTTTAAAAAGCAAAAGAGGATGCCATCGGCACTCGGTGTTCCCAGGTGGTCTCCCTCCCAAGTACTGACCGAGCCCAATGCTGCTTAGCTTCGGTGATCGGACGAGAACCGGCGTATTCAGCATGGTATGGCCGATGGCGAGAATCGAAGCCTTACGTGCCTTTTTATAACACATTACACCAACAACCAGCATCTCTACCATTTCACCTGTTGTTCGGCAGGACACACGGCCGCCGCAACACATCACTCCATATCCTAGGGATCCCGCGACGTCGCACGAAGCCCTCAAGTCGCCGAACATTGCTGCGCGCACTTGGGGAACACTTTTGGAAACGAATGTGGCCTTGAGTCGTTGTGGTCACGCTGGCTAGACGTTGGGGAATGCTTCCGTTTGTCGCACATTAGCCGCAGGTGCTCCGGAAGTGCGAAATGCCTGCTTTCACGACCTTCGAGGGGCAGATAGAAAGACGAGTCAGTCACAGGTAATCCGCCGCGCCCAACGAAGGGTGGAAAATCGGCTAACTCGCCCGCTGCGCTGCGGCGAAGCATCATCTAGTGGTCCTTCCGCGCCCCCGCCACCGCCAGGGGGCAAACGAAACTTGGTGGGGGAAAAAAAATAGAAACAACTCTTTGAACGCAAATTAATACGGAAAGTTTTAAAAAGCAAAAGAGGATGCCATCGGCACTCGGTGTTCCCAGGTGGTCTCCCTCCCAAGTACTGACCGAGCCCAATGCTGCTTAGCTTCGGTGATCGGACGAGAACCGGCGTATTCAGCATGGTATGGCCGATGGCGAGAATCGAAGCCTTACGTGCCTTTTTATAACACATTACACCAACAACCAGCATCTCTACCATTTCACCTGTTGTTCGGCAGGACACACGGCCGCCGCAACACATCACTCCATATCCTAGGGATCCCGCGACGTCGCACGAAGCCCTCAAGTCGCCGAACATTGCTGCGCGCACTTGGGGAACACTTTTGGAAACGAATGTGGCCTTGAGTCGTTGTGGTCACGCTGGCTAGACGTTGGGGAATGCTTCCGTTTGTCGCACATTAGCCGCAGGTGCTCCGGAAGTGCGAAATGCCTGCTTTCACGACCTTCGAGGGGCAGATAGAAAGACGAGTCAGTCACAGGTAATCCGCCGCGCCCAACGAAGGGTGGAAAATCGGCTAACTCGCCCGCTGCGCTGCGGCGAAGCATCATCTAGTGGTCCTTCCGCGCCCCCGCCACCGCCAGGGGGCAAACGAAACTTGGTGGGGGAAAAAAAAAATAGAAACAACTCTTTGAACGCAAATTAATACGGAAAGTTTTAAAAAGCAAAAGAGGATGCCATCGGCACTCGGTGTTCCCAGGTGGTCTCCCTCCCAAGTACTGACCGAGCCCAATGCTGCTTAGCTTCGGTGATCGGACGAGAACCGGCGTATTCAGCATGGTATGGCCGATGGCGAGAATCGAAGCCTTACGTGCCTTTTTATAACACATTACACCAACAACCAGCATCTCTACCATTTCACCTCTTGTTCGGCAGGACACACGGCCGCCGCAACACATCACTCCATATCCTAGGGATCCCGCGACGTCGCACGAAGCCCTCAAGTCGCCGAACATTGCTGCGCGCACTTGGGGAACACTTTTGGAAACGAATGTGGCCTTGAGTCGTTGTGGTCACGCTGGCTAGACGTTGGGGAATGCTTCCGTTTGTCGCACATTAGCCGCAGGTGCTCCGGAAGTGCGAAATGCCTGCTTTCACGACCTTCGAGGGGCAGATAGAAAGACGAGTCAGTCACAGGTAATCCGCCGCGCCCAACGAAGGGTGGAAAATCGGCTAACTCGCCCGCTGCGCTGCGGCGAAGCATCATCTAGTGGTCCTTCCGCGCCCCCGCCACTGCCAGGGGGCAAACGAAACTTGGTGGGGGAAAAAAAAATAGAAACAACTCTTTGAACGCAAATTAATACGGAAAGTTTTAAAAAGCAAAAGAGGATGCCATCGGCACTCGGTGTTCCCAGGTGGTCTCCCTCCCAAGTACTGACCGAGCCCAATGCTGCTTAGCTTCGGTGATCGGACGAGAACCGGCGTATTCAGCATGGTATGGCCGATGGCGAGAATCGAAGCCTTACGTGCCTTTTTATAACACATTACACCAACAACCAGCATCTCTACCATTTCACCTGTTGTTCGGCAGGACACACGGCCGCCGCAACACATCACTCCATATCCTAGGGATCCCGCGACGTCGCACGAAGCCCTCAAGTCGCCGAACATTGCTGCGCGCACTTGGGGAACACTTTTGGAAACGAATGTGGCCTTGAGTCGTTGTGGTCACGCTGGCTAGACGTTGGGGAATGCTTCCGTTTGTCGCACATTAGCCGCAGGTGCTCCGGAAGTGCGAAATGCCTGCTTTCACGACCTTCGAGGGGCAGATAGAAAGACGAGTCAGTCACAGGTAATCCGCCGCGCCCAACGAAGGGTGGAAAATCGGCTAACTCGCCCGCTGCGCTGCGGCGAAGCATCATCTAGTGGTCCTTCCGCGCCCCCGCCACCGCCAGGGGGCAAACGAAACTTGGTGGGGGAAAAAAAATAGAAACAACTCTTTTAACGCAAATTAATACGGAAAGTTTTAAAAAGCAAAAGAGGATGCCATCGGCACTCGGTGTTCCCAGGTGGTCTCCCTCCCAAGTACTGACCGAGCCCAATGCTGCTTATCTTCGGTGATCGGACGAGAACCGGCGTATTCAGCATGGTATGGCCGATGGCGAGAATCGAAGCCTTACGTGCCTTTTTATAACACATTACACCAACAACCAGCATCTCTACCATTTCACCTGTTGTTCGGCAGGACACACGGCCGCCGCAACACATCACTCCATATCCTAGGGATCCCGCGACGTCGCACGAAGCCCTCAAGTCGCCGAACATTGCTGCGCGCACTTGGGGAACACTTTTGGAAACGAATGTGGCCTTGAGTCGTTGTGGTCACGCTGGCTAGACGTTGGGGAATGCTTCCGTTTGTCGCACATTAGCCGCAGGTGCTCCGGAAGTGCGAAATGCCTGCTTTCACGACCTTCGAGGGGCAGATAGAAAGACGAGTCAGTCACAGGTAATCCGCCGCGCCCAACGAAGGGTGGAAAATCGGCTAACTCGCCCGCTGCGCTGCGGCGAAGCATCATCTAGTGGTCCTTCCGCGCCCCCGCCACCGCCAGGGGGCAAACGAAACTTGGTGGGGGAAAAAAAAATAGAAACAACTCTTTGAACGCAAATTAATACGGAAAGTTTTAAAAAGCAAAAGAGGATGCCATCGGCACTCGGTGTTCCCAGGTGGTCTCCCTCCCAAGTACTGACCGAGCCCAATGCTGCTTAGCTTCGGTGATCGGACGAGAACCGGCGTATTCAGCATGGTATGGCCGATGGCGAGAATCGAAGCCTTACGTGCCTTTTTATAACACATTACACCAACAACCAGCATCTCTACCATTTCACCTGTTGTTCGGCAGGACACACGGCCGCCGCAACACATCACTCCATATCCTAGGGATCCCGCGACGTCGCACGAAGCCCTCAAGTCGCCGAACATTGCTGCGCGCACTTGGGGAACACTTTTGGAAACGAATGTGGCCTTGAGTCGTTGTGGTCACGCTGGCTAGACGTTGGGGAATGCTTCCGTTTGTCGCACATTAGCCGCAGGTGCTCCGGAAGTGCGAAATGCCTGCTTTCACGACCTTCGAGGGGCAGATAGAAAGACGAGTCAGTCACAGGTAATCCGCCGCGCCCAACGAAGGGTGGAAAATCGGCTAACTAGCCCGCTGCGCTGCGGCGAAGCATCATCTAGTGGTCCTTCCGCGCCCCCGCCACCGCCAGGGGGCAAACGAAACTTGGTGGGGGAAAAAAAATAGAAACAACTCTTTGAACGCAAATTAATACGGAAAGTTTTAAAAAGCAAAAGAGGATGCCATCGGCACTCGGTGTTCCCAGGTGGTCTCCCTCCCAAGTACTGACCGAGCCCAATGCTGCTTAGCTTCGGTGATCGGACGAGAACCGGCGTATTCAGCATGGTATGGCCGATGGCGAGAATCGAAGCCTTACGTGCCTTTTTATAACACATTACACCAACAACCAGCATCTCTACCATTTCACCTGTTGTTCGGCAGGACACACGGCCGCCGCAACACATCACTCCATATCCTAGGGATCCCGCGACGTCGCACGAAGCCCTCAAGTCGCCGAACATTGCTGCGCGCACTTGGGGAACACTTTTGGAAACGAATGTGGCCTTGAGTCGTTGTGGTCACGCTGGCTAGACGTTGGGGAATGCTTCCGTTTGTCGCACATTAGCCGCAGGTGCTCCGGAAGTGCGAAATGCCTGCTTTCACGACCTTCGAGGGGCAGATAGAAAGACGAGTCAGTCACAGGTAATCCGCCGCGCCCAACGAAGGGTGGAAAATCGGCTAACTCGCCCGCTGCGCTGCGGCGAAGCATCATCTAGTGGTCCTTCCGCGCCCCCGCCACCGCCAGGGGGCAAACGAAACTTGGTGGGGGAAAAAAAAATAGAAACAACTCTTTGAACGCAAATTAATACGGAAAGTTTTAAAAAGCAAAAGAGGATGCCATCGGCACTCGGTGTTCCCAGGTGGTCTCCCTCCCAAGTACTGACCGAGCCCAATGCTGCTTAGCTTCGGTGATCGGACGAGAACCGGCGTATTCAGCATGGTATGGCCGATTTTTTTTTTTTTTTCTTTATTGCAAAACTCAACAAGAGCACTTCAAAACAGCATTTTTCTCAGTGTAACAAACAATCACTTCACAACCACATTAAACGATATTTACATTCCAATGGACTTTCATTTCAATCAATTTGTTACATAAATCCAGAACATCATCATCATAACACATTTTTAACACTTCACGGACCTTGCACACGTTTTCAATAAAATAACCATGAACGGATCGGGCATTTACATTATGCCGTACCGCTAGCCTGCTCTGCCATATTGCGTGCAACCCCAGAAGAAAAATGAGGTCGTACGGGATTACATCTGGTTGTAACTCGAGATAGCGGATGCCTTGAGCAGTCAAAGGTAGTTCTTTCTTAATTGTTCTCTGGAGGACGTCCCAGAAGAAAACTGCGTCCCAGCAGTCCAGAAAAACATGTTCTATGGTCTCTGGTTTCTTACACAGGTAGCAGTCAGGTCCCCATGGCAGGTAAACTCCCCTCCTCTCCTGCCATGTCATGACAGGAAGAGTGTTCGTATGCAGGTTGAAAAAGAAAGACTTAATCCCACCAGGAACAGCCATTTTCTTCACTCTCTTTAGCACGTCAGGCCGGTGTCTACTCTTATACATGGAGCGATATACTGGTTCTGGAAACAGGGTTTCCACTAAATCCCGAGATAGTCTTTTACGGGTCACAGTAGAAAGATAGTCTAATGAAAAACGCACCGACAAGAAACGAAAAGCTGACACCACTTCACGCAGGTACCCGCCTCCTCTGTACGATATATAATCTACAGTGGACACAACATAATCAGGTAGTGCCGAGGCCAACAGGATTTGCAAGCATGTGCGAACAAATGGGTCCGACTGGTCCCTTAGATACAAAAATCTTGACACTACCTGCTTGACAAACAGGTGTGAAAGCCCCAGACCCCCGTCCCCAAGTCTTCTAAACAAATTACTACGGCTCGTCCGCTCAAACGAAGACTGCCAGACAAACACTGCAAATACTCGGTGGAACTTTTGTACATTGACTCTGGCACATGACAAAACCTGCATAACGTACCAGAGCCTGGCTACTAGAAACGTGTTACAGACGGTTGCCCGCGCAAAAATTGACAACTGCCTCCCTCCCCACGATAACGTGCTCGCACGCACCTCCTGAACCCTCTCCCCCCAGTAGTCTGTGTTTTCCTTATAACGGTCTAAAGGCACGCCCAAATACTTGGATGGCGTGGTGAACCACTGCATACCCCCATAAACCGACGGTGTTTCCTCCCATTCACCGTGCCACAGGCCTACACATTTGCTCAAATTGACCTTGCTACCTGTGACTTCACAAAATCTCTGTGTCAGGGACAGGGTGTTTCGAACGCTTTCTTTGTCCGCGCAAAAGAAAGCCACGTCGTCAGCGTACGCCAGAACTTTTACCTCGCACGCTTGAACGCAAAAGCCTCGGATACTGCCACTGGCAATTACCCTGGCACACAATGGCTCTAGATAAAGAGCGAAAAGCAGGGGACTCAATGGACATCCTTGTCTCACCGAGGAGTAAACACTTATCTGTTCTGTAAGTTTCCTGTTAACTATGATGTTGGTGGTACAGTTATTGTACGCCATCCTTATCCCTTTGGTGACAACGGATCCTACTTTAACATGCTCCAGAATAGAAAAGAGAACGCTATGACACACGCGGTCAAAGGCTTTCTCAAGGTCTACCTGTACCATAGCTACAGTGCGATGGTCTGCATCGCAGTACTCGAGGATACTTCGAGCCACATGAATGTTTGAAAAGATTGTTCTGCCCTTAATTCCGCATGTTTGATGCGGGCCTATTATCCCTGTTATGACACTTTGTAATCTGCTGGCCAAGACTTTCATGAGTACTTTATAATCTGTGTTGGTCAACGTAATTGGTCTGTACCCTGTAACTTTAATTAATATTTCTGGCGTTTCCCCCTTCGGAATCAAAACCGTGTGAGCCTTGGAAAAGGAAGGAGGGAGACGGCCAAGCTCAAAAGATTCCTTAAACACTCCATGAAGGAGACCCGCAACTTCCCCTTTAAACTTCTTATAAAACACTGAACTGATTCCGTCAGGTCCTGGTGATTTACCCGAGTTCAAGTTGTCGATAGCCTCTTCGATTTCGCTCAGGGTGATCTCCCTTTCCATCATTTCAGTACTTTCGCTATCCAGTTGCGGCAGTAAGTTCAAAAACTCTGTTTCGAAACCGTTTTCGGTCGGGTTCTTCAGTGCAAAAAGTTCCTGATAATATTGGGTGAAAGCTTGCGCTATTTCCGCCTCATCCCTAGTTAAAACACCTGCCCATTCTATTTCGCCAATATCTTGTTTGCGTGCATGACGCTTTTCGTCAGCTATGGCCCGCTTTGTTGGCTGCTCACCCGCCAGATATTTTTCAGCTCGTGCTCTCACTGCAGCTCCTTTATATTTATCTATATCTATCCTTTCGAGCTCCTGTTTTGTTTTATTTATATCCTCAATAAATATTCCCGGCCGCTTTGTTTCTTCTTCAATTAAAGATTTTAGGTTGCGGCGTAAGAGTGTTTCCTCCTGTATATCACTTCTTCTTATCATACTAGATCTTTCTATGGCCATAAGTTTAACTTTTTGTTTAAAGCACTCCCATGCTTCGCTTTTACTATTGCAATTTCTTCCGTAGTCGTTATCGCAGTAATTTTTTACACTACCAACAAACTCTTTATCATCAAGCAGCCTCGCGTTGATTTTCCACAAGGACCAGTTAAACTTATGACTACGCTTGATTTTTTCCCCTAGGGATACCGCTACCAAACAATGGTCGCTAAAAGACACTTCTTCAACTTTATATTCTCTACAACAAGGCACCAATTCAGCGGAGACATAAATGCGGTCTAAACGCGCATGACTCGCGCCCTGGAAGTATGTATAATGTACCGTTTTCACTTCTTCGCCTACCAATGCCACATCTTCCAGACCACTGTCTGCCACGATTTTGGCAAGCAGCTTCGCGCTGCGATCTACAGCCGCGTCCTGATTTGACCGATCTTTACGCTCGCACACACAATTAAAGTCTCCTAGTATTATTAACACTCTTTCGGTTTCAAGGTAGTTTTCTATACTTTCAAAAAAAGTGTATCGCGCAGCAGGTTTTGTCGGCGCATATAAACACACTACTCTAAACTCAATGTCTGCATAAATGAAATCACACAAAACAAATCTACCATCCTTACAGCTGACTACATTTTGAATCACTACTTCTAACGACTTCCTAATTAACAGGCAACACCCAGCCGAAAACCCAAACGAGTGGCTCACTGCAACCATGAAATTTTCCACAAATGGCTCAACCATGCTGTCAGTGTGTGCTTCGGTTTCAACTTTAGTTTCCTGAATGCCAAGAATGTCTAGCTGATTTTTATTAATTAAAGAAGACACACTGTTTCGCCTCTTTTTAGACCCCAACCCTCGGACGTTTAGCGTCCCTATTTTTAAAGGTGCTTTCAGCTTAAGATTCATTTAAAAAAAAACAGAAGTAAAATACAGACCCCCGAAACCGCGTGAAAAGGAGAGGCAAACAAACACCAAAGAACTCACGCTAGCCACCATACGCCAGAACCATTCTGTCCCCTCACTCGTTCACAGGCGACGGTCACCCGCTGCCTCCATGGTCAGGTTTTTGTTCGCGGGTCAGTGAAGTGGATCGCTGCGAGAGGCTTCCAAATTTCTTTTTCCTCCCCACCACCTTCCACTCGTTTTCCAGCCGCCGCAGCCGCTGAGCCGCGAGGGCCTCTTCCCCCGCGTCGCGGGGCCTTTTCGCAGAAGCCTGTGTGGCATCCATGGCCCCCTCCGAGCTGCTTCCTTCCTCCTCACTGTTTTCGGACTCGGCCAGAATGGCGTTCTTCTCGCTCTCTTTCGTCTCGTCCACTTCTTGGGTGGTTTCCTCCTCCTTTCTCCCGGCTTCCTCACCAACTTGCTCGGTCCCTTCTGCTGGGGCAGCCATCTTGGGAGCCGGCTCATTGTTCGCTGCCAGGGGGGCCAGCACGCCATCGCCGTCTCCGCCGCTGCCCGTGCTGCTGGTTGACACCGGCGCCGCGCTTGCCGCTCGCTCCGCTTCCTCCTGATCCATAAGATCTGGAGCGACCTCATTCCCGCGACGGTTTCCCGTCACGTTCGCGTAAGTACGAACACAATCGTGCCGCACGTGCCCGAAAACGCGGCACTTCGAGCACTGCGGCGTCGCACAGTCACGCCGAATGTGTCCCCGCATCCCGCACCGCAGGCATGTAGGGGCTCGGCCCGGCACCACACACAACACCACACCGTCTCCGTACTGGATGAGTTCCGGGAGAGAGTCCGGGACGACCCCCTCCCGCAGGGTCATTCTGACCGTGCGGGTTGTCGAGTCCGGCAGACTAAAACCGGCGACTCTCCATTCCTCCCTCTTCATCTCCTTCACCTCGCCGAACTCGCTAAGAATCCTCGCTAGTGGCTCGTCGGGGTCATCAAACGGCACCCAGTGCAATTTGACAGTCATGTCCTGCCTCGCTGGATCGATGACAGCACAATGCCGCCCCTTAACTCGTAAACTTCCGCTCATGACGAGCTTCTCCTTCGCCTCCTTCGTTCGTAACTTCACCAACCAAACGTGGCTCATTTGGAATGGCCCGATGCCACTCACCGCCTTGATGACTCCAAGCTCCTCCAGCGGTGAGCGGAAATCCTCGATCCTGTATGGCCGTCCTTCGAGGTCGCAGTGCAACACGACGCACGCCTTCATGCCTTCGTTGGAGGGAAGCGCGGGTAGGAGAAATCGGTACCCGGCCGGCGGGCCGCTCGGCGGCGAAACCGGTTCGGCGCCTCCGCTCGCCCGTACTCCTGCGGAGCTAGCCATCGCGCGACCGCTCCCTACGAGAACCGGTCGGCGAGTGTGCATGGTATGGCCGATGGCGAGAATCGAAGCCTTACGTGCCTTTTTATAACACATTACACCAACAACCAGCATCTCTACCATTTCACCTGTTGTTCGGCAGGACACACGGCCGCCGCAACACATCACTCCATATCCTAGGGATCCCGCGACGTCGCACGAAGCCCTCAAGTCGCCGAACATTGCTGCGCGCACTTGGGGAACACTTTTGGAAACGAATGTGGCCTTGAGTCGTTGTGGTCACGCTGGCTAGACGTTGGGGAATGCTTCCGTTTGTCGCACATTAGCCGCAGGTGCTCCGGAAGTGCGAAATGCCTGCTTTCACGACCTTCGAGGGGCAGATAGAAAGACGAGTCAGTCACAGGTAATCCGCCGCGCCCAACGAAGGGTGGAAAATCGGCTAACTCGCCCGCTGCGCTGCGGCGAAGCATCATCTAGTGGTCCTTCCGCGCCCCCGCCACCGCCAGGGGGCAAACGAAACTTGGTGGGGGAAAAAAAAAATAGAAACAACTCTTTGAACGCAAATTAATACGGAAAGTTTTAAAAAGCAAAAGAGGATGCCATCGGCACTCGGTGTTCCCAGGTGGTCTCCCTCCCAAGTACTGACCGAGCGCAATGCTGCTTAGCTTCGGTGATCGGACGAGAACCGGCGTATTCAGCATGGTATGGCCGATTTTTTTTTTTTTTTGGTAAAGCATGGTATGGCCGATGGCGAGAATCGAAGCCTTACGTGCCTTTTTATAACACATTACACCAACAACCAGCATCTCTACCATTTCACCTGTTGTTCGGCAGGACACACGGCCGCCGCAACACATCACTCCATATCCTAGGGATCCCGCGACGTCGCACGAAGCCCTCAAGTCGCCGAACATTGCTGCGCGCACTTGGGGAACACTTTTGGAAACGAATGTGGCCTTGAGTCGTTGTGGTCACGCTGGCTAGACGTTGGGGAATGCTTCCGTTTGTCGCACATTAGCCGCAGGTGCTCCGGAAGTGCGAAATGCCTGCTTTCACGACCTTCGAGGGGCAGATAGAAAGACGAGTCAGTCACAGGTAATCCGCCGCGCCCAACGAAGGGTGGAAAATCGGCTAACTCGCCCGCTGCGCTGCGGCGAAGCATCATCTAGTGGTCCTTCCGCGCCCCCGCCACCGCCAGGGGGCAAACGAAACTTGGTGGGGGAAAAAAAAAATAGAAACAACTCTTTGAACGCAAATTAATACGGAAAGTTTTAAAAAGCAAAAGAGGATGCCATCGGCACTCGGTGTTCCCAGGTGGTCTCCCTCCCAAGTACTGACCGAGCCCAATGCTGCTTAGCTTCGGTGATCGGACGAGAACCGGCGTATTCAGCATGGTATGGCCGATGGCGAGAATCGAAGCCTTACGTGCCTTTTTATAACACATTACACCAACAACCAGCATCTCTACCATTTCACCTGTTGTTCGGCAGGACACACGGCCGCCGCAACACATCACTCCATATCCTAGGGATCCCGCGACGTCGCACGAAGCCCTCAAGTCGCCGAACATTGCTGCGCGCACTTGGGGAACACTTTTGGAAACGAATGTGGCCTTGAGTCGTTGTGGTCACGCTGGCTAGACGTTGGGGAATGCTTCCGTTTGTCGCACATTAGCCGCAGGTGCTCCGGAAGTGCGAAATGCCTGCTTTCACGACCTTCGAGGGGCAGATAGAAAGACGAGTCAGTCACAGGTAATCCGCCGCGCCCAACGAAGGGTGGAAAATCGGCTAACTCGCCCGCTGCGCTGCGGCGAAGCATCATCTAGTGGTCCTTCCGCGCCCCCGCCACCGCCAGGGGGCAAACGAAACTTGGTGGGGGAAAAAAAAATAGAAACAACTCTTTGAACGCAAATTAATACGGAAAGTTTTAAAAAGCAAAAGAGGATGCCATCGGCACTCGGTGTTCCCAGGTGGTCTCCCTCCCAAGTACTGACCGAGCCCAATGCTGCTTAGCTTCGGTGATCGGACGAGAACCGGCGTATTCAGCATGGTATGGCCGATGGCGAGAATCGAAGCCTTACGTGCCTTTTTATAACACATTACACCAACAACCAGCATCTCTACCATTTCACCTGTTGTTCGGCAGGACACACGGCCGCCGCAACACATCACTCCATATCCTAGGGATCCCGCGACGTCGCACGAAGCCCTCAAGTCGCCGAACATTGCTGCGCGCACTTGGGGAACACTTTTGGAAACGAATGTGGCCTTGAGTCGTTGTGGTCACGCTGGCTAGACGTTGGGGAATGCTTCCGTTTGTCGCACATTAGCCGCAGGTGCTCCGGAAGTGCGAAATGCCTGCTTTCACGACCTTCGAGGGGCAGATAGAAAGACGAGTCAGTCACAGGTAATCCGCCGCGCCCAACGAAGGGTGGAAAATCGGCTAACTCGCCCGCTGCGCTGCGGCGAAGCATCATCTAGTGGTCCTTCCGCGCCCCCGCCACCGCCAGGGGGCAAACGAAACTTGGTGGGGGAAAAAAAAATAGAAACAACTCTTTGAACGCAAATTAATACGGAAAGTTTTAAAAAGCAAAAGAGGATGCCATCGGCACTCGGTGTTCCCAGGTGGTCTCCCTCCCAAGTACTGACCGAGCCCAATGCTGCTTAGCTTCGGTGATCGGACGAGAACCGGCGTATTCAGCATGGTATGGCCGATGGCGAGAATCGAAGCCTTACGTGCCTTTTTATAACACATTACACCAACAACCAGCATCTCTACCATTTCACCTGTTGTTCGGCAGGACACACGGCCGCCGCAACACATCACTCCATATCCTAGGGATCCCGCGACGTCGCACGAAGCCCTCAAGTCGCCGAACATTGCTGCGCGCACTTGGGGAACACTTTTGGAAACGAATGTGGCCTTGAGTCGTTGTGGTCACGCTGGCTAGACGTTGGGGAATGCTTCCGTTTGTCGCACATTAGCCGCAGGTGCTCCGGAAGTGCGAAATGCCTGCTTTCACGACCTTCGAGGGGCAGATAGAAAGACGAGTCAGTCACAGGTAATCCGCCGCGCCCAACGAAGGGTGGAAAATCGGCTAACTCGCCCGCTGCGCTGCGGCGAAGCATCATCTAGTGGTCCTTCCGCGCCCCCGCCACCGACAGGGGGCAAACGAAACTTGGTGGGGGAAAAAAAATAGAAACAACTCTTTGAACGCAAATTAATACCGAAAGTTTTAAAAAGCAAAAGAGGATGCCATCGGCACTCGGTGTTCCCAGGTGGTCTCCCTCCCAAGTACTGACCGAGCCCAATGCTGCTTAGCTTCGGTGATCGGACGAGAACCGGCGTATTCAGCATGGTATGGCCGATGGCGAGAATCGAAGCCTTACGTGCCTTTTTATAACACATTACACCAACAACCAGCATCTCTACCATTTCACCTGTTGTTCGGCAGGACACACGGCCGCCGCAACACATCACTCCATATCCTAGGGATCCCGCGACGTCGCACGAAGCCCTCAAGTCGCCGAACATTGCTGCGCGCACTTGGGGAACACTTTTGGAAACGAATGTGGCCTTGAGTCGTTGTGGTCACGCTGGCTAGACGTTGGGGAATGCTTCCGTTTGTCGCACATTAGCCGCAGGTGCTCCGGAAGTGCGAAATGCCTGCTTTCACGACCTTCGAGGGGCAGATAGAAAGACGAGTCAGTCACAGGTAATCCGCCGCGCCCAACGAAGGGTGGAAAATCGGCTAACTCGCCCGCTGCGCTGCGGCGAAGCATCATCTAGTGGTCCTTCCGCGCCCCCGCCACCGCCAGGGGGCAAACGAAACTTGGTGGGGGAAAAAAAAAATAGAAACAACTCTTTGAACGCAAATTAATACGGAAAGTTTTAAAAAGCAAAAGAGGATGCCATCGGCACTCGGTGTTCCCAGGTGGTCTCCCTCCCAAGTACTGACCGAGCCCAATGCTGCTTAGCTTCGGTGATCGGACGAGAACCGGCGTATTCAGCATGGTATGGCCGATGGCGAGAATCGAAGCCTTACGTGCCTTTTTATAACACATTACACCAACAACCAGCATCTCTACCATTTCACCTGTTGTTCGGCAGGACACACGGCCGCCGCAACACATCACTCCATATCCTAGGGATCCCGCGACGTCGCACGAAGCCCTCAAGTCGCCGAACATTGCTGCGCGCACTTGGGGAACACTTTTGGAAACGAATGTGGCCTTGAGTCGTTGTGGTCACGCTGGCTAGACGTTGGGGAATGCTTCCGTTTGTCGCACATTAGCCGCAGGTGCTCCGGAAGTGCGAAATGCCTGCTTTCACGACCTTCGAGGGGCAGATAGAAAGACGAGTCAGTCACAGGTAATCCGCCGCGCCCAACGAAGGGTGGAAAATCGGCTAACTAGCTCGCTGCGCTGCGGCGAAGCATCATCTAGTGGTCCTTCCGCGCCCCCGCCACCGCCAGGGGGCAAACGAAACTTGGTGGGGGAAAAAAAAAATAGAAACAACTCTTTGAACGCAAATTAATACGGAAAGTTTTAAAAAGCAAAAGAGGATGCCATCGGCACTCGGTGTTCCCAGGTGGTCTCCCTCCCAAGTACTGACCGAGCCCAATGCTGCTTAGCTTCGGTGATCGGACGAGAACCGGCGTATTCAGCATGGTATGGCCGATGGCGAGAATCGAAGCCTTACGTGCCTTTTTATAACACATTACACCAACAACCAGCATCTCTACCATTTCACCTGTTGTTCGGCAGGACACACGGCCGCCGCAACACATCACTCCATATCCTAGGGATCCCGCGACGTCGCACGAAGCCCTCAAGTCGCCGAACATTGCTGCGCGCACTTGGGGAACACTTTTGGAAACGAATGTGGCCTTGAGTCGTTGTGGTCACGCTGGCTAGACGTTGGGGAATGCTTCCGTTTGTCGCACATTAGCCGCAGGTGCTCCGGAAGTGCGAAATGCCTGCTTTCACGACCTTCGAGGGGCAGATAGAAAGACGAGTCAGTCACAGGTAATCCGCCGCGCCCAACGAAGGGTGGAAAATCGGCTAACTCGCCCGCTGCGCTGCGGCGAAGCATCATCTAGTGGTCCTTCCGCGCCCCCGCCACCGCCAGGGGGCAAACGAAACTTGGTGGGGGAAAAAAATAGAAACAACTCTTTGAACGCAAATTAATACGGAAAGTTTTAAAAAGCAAAAGAGGATGCCATCGGCACTCGGTGTTCCCACGTGGTCTCCCTCCCAAGTACTGACCGAGCCCAATGCTGCTTAGCTTCGGTGATCGGACGAGAACCGGCGTATTCAGCATGGTATGGCCGATGGCGAGAATCGAAGCCTTACGTGCCTTTTTATAACACATTACACCAACAACCAGCATCTCTACCATTTCACCTGTTGTTCGGCAGGACACACGGCCGCCGCAACACATCACTCCATATCCTAGGGATCCCGCGACGTCGCACGAAGCCCTCAAGTCGCCGAACATTGCTGCGCGCACTTGGGGAACACTTTTGGAAACGAATGTGGCTTTGAGTCGTTGTGGTCACGCTGGCTAGACGTTGGGGAATGCTTCCGTTTGTCGCACATTAGCCGCAGGTGCTCCGGAAGTGCGAAATGCCTGCTTTCACGACCTTCGAGGGGCAGATAGAAAGACGAGTCAGTCACAGGTAATCCGCCGCGCCGAACGAAGGGTGGAAAATCGGCTAACTCGCCCGCTGCGCTGCGGCGAAGCATCATCTAGTGGTCCTTCCGCGCCCCCGCCACCGCCAGGGGGCAAACGAAACTTGGTGGGGGAAAAAAAATAGAAACAACTCTTTGAACGCAAATTAATACGGAAAGTTTTAAAAAGCAAAAGAGGATGCCATCGGCACTCGGTGTTCCCAGGTGGTCTCCCTCCCAAGTACTGACCGAGCCCAATGCTGCTTAGCTTCGGTGATCGGACGAGAACCGGCGTATTCAGCATGGTATGGCCGATGGCGAGAATCGAAGCCTTACGTGCCTTTTTATAACACATTACACCAACAACCAGCATCTCTACCATTTCACCTGTTGTTCGGCAGGACACACGGCCGCCGCAACACATCACTCCATATCCTAGGGATCCCGCGACGTCGCACGAAGCCCTCAAGTCGCCGAACATTGCTGCGCGCACTTGGGGAACACTTTTGGAAACGAATGTGGCCTTGAGTCGTTGTGGTCACGCTGGCTAGACGTTGGGGAATGCTTCCGTTTGTCGCACATTAGCCGCAGGTGCTCCGGAAGTGCGAAATGCCTGCTTTCACGACCTTCGAGGGGCAGATAGAAAGACGAGTCAGTCACAGGTAATCCGCCGCGCCCAACGAAGGGTGGAAAATCGGCTAACTCGCCCGCTGCGCTGCGGCGAAGCATCATCTAGTGGTCCTTCCGCGCCCCCGCCACCGCCAGGGGGCAAACGAAACTTGGTGGGGAAAAAAAAAATAGAAACAACTCTTTGAACGCAAATTAATACGGAAAGTTTTAAAAAGCAAAAGAGGATGCCATCGGCACTCGGTGTTCCCAGGTGGTCTCCCTCCCAAGTACTGACCGAGCCCAATGCTGCTTAGCTTCGGTGATCGGACGAGAACCGGCGTATTCAGCATGGTATGGCCGATGGCGAGAATCGAAGCCTTACGTGCCTTTTTATAACACATTACACCAACAACCAGCATCTCTACCATTTCACCTGTTGTTCGGCAGGACACACGGCCGCCGCAACACATCACTCCATATCCTAGGGATCCCGCGACGTCGCACGAAGCCCTCAAGTCGCCGAACATTGCTGCGCGCACTTGGGGAACACTTTTGGAAACGAATGTGGCCTTGAGTCGTTGTGGTCACGCTGGCTAGACGTTGGGGAATGCTTCCGTTTGTCGCACATTAGCCGCAGGTGCTCCGGAAGTGCGAAATGCCTGCTTTCACGACCTTCGAGGGGCAGATAGAAAGACGAGTCAGTCACAGGTAATCCGCCGCGCCCAACGAAGGGTGGAAAATCGGCTAACTCGCCCGCTGCGCTGCGGCGAAGCATCATCTAGTGGTCCTTCCGCGCCCCGGCCACCGCCAGGGGGCAAACGAAACTTGGTGGGGGAAAAAAAAAATAGAAACAACTCTTTGAACGCAAATTAATACGGAAAGTTTTAAAAAGCAAAAGAGGATGCCATCGGCACTCGGTGTTCCCAGGTGGTCTCCTCCCAAGTACTGACCGAGCCCAATGCTGCTTAGCTTCGGTGATCGGACGAGAACCGGCGTATTCAGCATGGTATGGCCGATGGCGAGAATCGAAGCCTTACGTGCCTTTTTATAACACATTACACCAACAACCAGCATCTCTACCATTTCACCTGTTGTTCGGCAGGACACACGGCCGCCGCAACACATCACTCCATACCCTAGGGATCCCGCGACGTCGCACGAAGCCCTCAAGTCGCCGAACATTGCTGCGCGCACTTGGGGAACACTTTTGGAAACGAATGTGGCCTTGAGTCGTTGTGGTCACGCTGGCTAGACGTTGGGGAATGCTTCCGTTTGTCGCACATTAGCCGCAGGTGCTCCGGAAGTGCGAAATGCCTGCTTTCACGACCTTCGAGGGGCAGATAGAAAGACGAGTCAGTCACAGGTAATCCGCCGCGCCCAACGAAGGGTGGAAAATCGGCTAACTCGCCCGCTGCGCTGCGGCGAAGCATCATCTAGTGGTCCTTCCGCGCCCCCGCCACCGCCAGGGGGCAAACGAAACTTGGTGGGGGAAAAAAAAATAGAAACAACTCTTTGAACGCAAATTAATACGGAAAGTTTTAAAAAGCAAAAGAGGATGCCATCGGCACTCGGTGTTCCCAGGTGGTCTCCCTCCCAAGTACTGACCGAGCCCAATGCTGCTTAGCTTCGGTGATCGGACGAGAACCGGCGTATTCAGCATGGTATGGCCGATGGCGAGAATCGAAGCCTTACGTGCCTTTTTATAACACATTACACCAACAACCAGCATCTCTACCATTTCACCTGTTGTTCGGCAGGACACACGGCCGCCGCAACACATCACTCCATATCCTAGGGATCCCGCGACGTCGCACGAAGCCCTCAAGTCGCCGAACATTGCTGCGCGCACTTGGGGAACACTTTTGGAAACGAATGTGGCCTTGAGTCGTTGTGGTCACGCTGGCTAGACGTTGGGGAATGCTTCCGTTTGTCGCACATTAGCCGCAGGTGCTCCGGAAGTGCGAAATGCCTGCTTTCACGACCTTCGAGGGGCAGATAGAAAGACGAGTCAGTCACAGGTAATCCGCCGCGCCCAACGAAGGGTGGAAAATCGGCTAACTCGCCCGCTGCGCTGCGGCGAAGCATCATCTAGTGGTCCTTCCGCGCCCCCGCCACCGCCAGGGGGCAAACGAAACTTGGTGGGGGAAAAAAAATAGAAACAACTCTTTGAACGCAAATTAATACGGAAAGTTTTAAAAAGCAAAAGAGGATGCCATCGGCACTCGGTGTTCCCAGGTGGTCTCCCTCCCAAGTACTGACCGAGCCCAATGCTGCTTAGCTTCGGTGATCGGACGAGAACCGGCGTATTCAGCATGGTATGGCCGATGGCGAGAATCGAAGCCTTACGTGCCTTTTTATAACACATTACACCAACAACCAGCATCTCTACCATTTCACCTGTTGTTCGGCAGGACACACGGCCGCCGCAACACATCACTCCATATCCTAGGGATCCCGCGACGTCGCACGAAGCCCTCAAGTCGCCGAACATTGCTGCGCGCACTTGGGGAACACTTTTGGAAACGAATGTGGCCTTGAGTCGTTGTGGTCACGCTGGCTAGACGTTGGGGAATGCTTCCGTTTGTCGCACATTAGCCGCAGGTGCTCCGGAAGTGCGAAATGCCTGCTTTCACGACCTTCGAGGGGCAGATAGAAAGACGAGTCAGTCACAGGTAATCCGCCGCGCCCAACGAAGGGTGGAAAATCGGCTAACTCGCCCGCTGCGCTGCGGCGAAGCATCATCTAGTGGTCCTTCCGCGCCCCCGCCACCGCCAGGGGGCAAACGAAACTTGGTGGGGGAAAAAAAAAATAGAAACAACTCTTTGAACGCAAATTAATACGGAAAGTTTTAAAAAGCAAAAGAGGATGCCATCGGCACTCGGTGTTCCCAGGTGGTCTCCCTCCCAAGTACTGACCGAGCCCAATGCTGCTTAGCTTCGGTGATCGGACGAGAACCGGCGTATTCAGCATGGTATGGCCGATGGCGAGAATCGAAGCCTTACGTGCCTTTTTATAACACATTACACCAACAACCAGCATCTCTACCATTTCACCTGTTGTTCGGCAGGACACACGGCCGCCGCAACACATCACTCCATATCCTAGGGATCCCGCGACGTCGCACGAAGCCCTCAAGTCGCCGAACATTGCTGCGCGCACTTGGGGAACACTTTTGGAAACGAATGTGGCCTTGAGTCGTTGTGGTCACGCTGGCTAGACGTTGGGGAATGCTTCCGTTTGTCGCACATTAGCCGCAGGTGCTCCGGAAGTGCGAAATGCCTGCTTTCACGACCTTCGAGGGGCAGATAGAAAGACGAGTCAGTCACAGGTAATCCGCCGCGCCCAACGAAGGGTGGAAAATCGGCTAACTCGCCCGCTGCGCTGCGGCGAAGCATCATCTAGTGGTCCTTCCGCGCTCCCGCCACCGCCAGGGGGCAAACGAAACTTGGTGGGGGAAAAAAAAAATAGAAACAACTCTTTGAACGCAAATTAATACGGAAAGTTTTAAAAAGCAAAAGAGGATGCCATCGGCACTCGGTGTTCCCAGGTGGTCTCCCTCCCAAGTACTGACCGAGCCCAATGCTGCTTAGCTTCGGTGATCGGACGAGAACCGGCGTATTCAGCATGGTATGGCCGATGGCGAGAATCGAAGCCTTACGTGCCTTTTTATAACACATTACACCAACAACCAGCATCTCTACCATTTCACCTGTTGTTCGGCAGGACACACGGCCGCCGCAACACATCACTCCATATCCTAGGGATCCCGCGACGTCGCACGAAGCCCTCAAGTCGCCGAACATTGCTGCGCGCACTTGGGGAACACTTTTGGAAACGAATGTGGCCTTGAGTCGTTGTGGTCACGCTGGCTAGACGTTGGGGAATGCTTCCGTTTGTCGCACATTAGCCGCAGGTGCTCCGGAAGTGCGAAATGCCTGCTTTCACGACCTTCGAGGGGCAGATAGAAAGACGAGTCAGTCACAGGTAATCCGCCGCGCCCAACGAAGGGTGGAAAATCGGCTAACTCGCCCGCTGCGCTGCGGCGAAGCATCATCTAGTGGTCCTTCCGCGCCCCCGCCACCGCCAGGGGGCAAACGAAACTTGGTGGGGGAAAAAAAAAATAGAAACAACTCTTTGAACGCAAATTAATACGGAAAGTTTTAAAAAGCAAAAGAGGATGCCATCGGCACTCGGTGTTCCCAGGTGGTCTCCCTCCCAAGTACTGACCGAGCCCAATGCTGCTTAGCTTCGGTGATCGGACGAGAACCGGCGTATTCAGCATGGTATGGCCGATGGCGAGAATCAAAGCCTTACGTGCCTTTTTATAACACATTACACCAACAACCAGCATCTCTACCATTTCACCTGTTGTTCGGCAGGACACACGGCCGCCGCAACACATCACTCCATATCCTAGGGATCCCGCGACGTCGCACGAAGCCCTCAAGTCGCCGAACATTGCTGCGCGCACTTGGGGAACACTTTTGGAAACGAATGTGGCCTTGAGTCGTTGTGGTCACGCTGGCTAGACGTTGGGGAATGCTTCCGTTTGTCGCACATTAGCCGCAGGTGCTCCGGAAGTGCGAAATGCCTGCTTTCACGACCTTCGAGGGGCAGATAGAAAGACGAGTCAGTCACAGGTAATCCGCCGCGCCCAACGAAGGGTGGAAAATCGGCTAACTCGCCCGCTGCGCTGCGGCGAAGCATCATCTAGTGGTCCTTCCGCGCCCCCGCCACCGCCAGGGGGCAAACGAAACTTGGTGGGGGAAAAAAAAAATAGAAACAACTCTTTGAACGCAAATTAATACGGAAAGTTTTAAAAAGCAAAAGAGGATGCCATCGGCACTCGGTGTTCCCAGGTGGTCTCCCTCCCAAGTACTGACCGAGCCCAATGCTGCTTAGCTTCGGTGATCGGACGAGAACCGGCGTATTCAGCATGGTATGGCCGATGGCGAAAATCGAAGCCTTACGTGCCTTTTTATAACACATTACACCAACAACCAGCATCTCTACCATTTCACCTGTTGTTCGGCAGGACACACGGCCGCCGCAACACATCACTCCATATCCTAGGGATCCCGCGACGTCGCACGAAGCCCTCAAGTCGCCGAACATTGCTGCGCGCACTTGGGGAACACTTTTGGAAACGAATGTGGCCTTGAGTCGTTGTGGTCACGCTGGCTAGACGTTGGGGAATGCTTCCGTTTGTCGCACATTAGCCGCAGGTGCTCCGGAAGTGCGAAATGCCTGCTTTCACGACCTTCGAGGGGCAGATAGAAAGACGAGTCAGTCACAGGTAATCCGCCGCGCCCAACAAAGGGTGGAAAATCGGCTAACTCGCCCGCTGCGCTGCGGCGAAGCATCATCTAGTGGTCCTTCCGCGCCCCCGCCACCGCCAGGGGGCAAACGAAACTTGGTGGGGAAAAAAAAAATAGAAACAACTCTTTGAACGCAAATTAATACGGAAAGTTTTAAAAAGCAAAAGAGGATGCCATCGGCACTCGGTGTTCCCAGGTGGTCTCCCTCCCAAGTACTGACCGAGCCCAATGCTGCTTAGCTTCGGTGATCGGACGAGAACCGGCCTATTCAGCATGGTATGGCCGATTTTTTTTTTTTTTTTTTTTTGTAACAGTAACTTTATTTACAAATATACATACAGGGCCAGATGAAGTGGTTACAGAGGTTTCAGAGAACAGTGTAACACCCTTTGCTCACACAGACAAATGATCGCGTTCGGGAACTGAACAAGCCAAGACAAGATTCAGCGTGTTTCGCCAGGGAAGTGGAAACTATTCGTAGACAGTGCCAGCAAAGCCACGCAGTGCTGGCGTGGTTCCTATTAGACACACTTACAAATGGGCGATGGTGTCATTTGTTTACAGTATACGGTAATGTACCAGGGACGAGGGGTTGGGCGTAGAAGTCGTCAGTGGGCAGAAGTGGCCCATGGTGCTGTCCCGCTTCCGACCCTCAGATCAAGTCCCATCTCCTTTGCTGTTCTACCTTAAACTCCATTAGGGCTCGTGAGCCCCGCGCCAGTGAGTCGCGAAGTTCAGTGTCTGAATCGGGCCCGTCGAGGGCGGCCACTGCCCACTGCGCCTTCTGTACAAAGTGCCTCCACGCTGGCCGCGGGTTTTCGGCACATTCAACCACGTCGACTCTCGCCCTCCATAGCGAGTGGAGACCTATGACGTGGACGCAGTCACGGAGGAGCGGGTGCTCCGAGGCCGCCTCCAAGAACCTCAAGTTCATCCAGGTGAGCTGCCAGTACGTGTCGAAAGAGCACTGCAGCTCGTCCCAGAAATACGACGCCGTGTTGCACTCCAAAAAGACGTGCTCTGCCGTCTCCCTCCTTCCACACAACAAGCAGTTGGTCCCTCCAGGAAGAAAGAAGCCCCTCTCCCCCTGTCTTGCCTTAGTGGGTAGAACCCCTGTGTGAAAGCGGAAGAAGAAATCCTTCGAACCAGAAGGAATGGGGAGCTTCCGCACTCGCCGGAGGACGTCACTTTTCATGCGCCCAAGAGGTGGTGAGCGATACATGGGGGGTGGAAGGATCTGTTCCACCAGGTCCCAGTACAACTTCTTCGGGGCCACTGCGCACAGGTACTCCCAAGAGAACAGTCCCTGCAAAAGGGCCACCGCTGCCGCCACTTCTTTGTAAAAGCCCGTTGCCCGGTTACTATGTGTAAACTCCGCTGTTGTTGGCAGCCAAGGGGCCAAATGTGAGGAGCCTACGTTTTGCAGAGCAGCCCGAAGGAAACCGTCGCGACGATCCCGGAAGAACAAAAAACGCTGCACTGTCAGCTTGAGCTCCACGTTAACAAGCCCGAGGCCACCCGCTTCCGGACTCCAGAAAATGTTCGTGCGACGCATAGGCTCGTAGGTGGATCGCCAGAGGATCACTGCGAACATCCGGTGTAGCTTGGCCACTGAGCCTGCGTCGATGGTCGATACTCTGGCCACGTACAGGACGGCCGGGTATAACACGGCATTGCAAACATGTGCCCTTGAGAAAAAGGCGATGTGTCGCGCTCGCCAGGGCTCCAACTTCCTACCCGCGGCTGCCAGCTTTGACTGCCAGCGGGGGGCAATGGCTCGGCCGCAGTCCAGGTTGACTCCGAGGTAGCGGGTGATGGCCTCCCTCCATCGGACTCCGTAGAGCTGAGTTGGTTTGGTGGGCCATTCACCTAGCCATGCTCCCTCACACTTAGAAAGATTCAGCTGAGCACCCGAAAACCGACAGAATGATTGCGCGAGCGCGACGATCTCCCTCACCTGATCTTTCGATGAACATACGAAGGCAACATCATCCGCGTAAGCCAGGACTCTTAGTTCTTCGTCGCCGAGAACCAAGCCTTTGACTGACTTCGATGCCAATGCCATTCTGCAAAGTGGCTCTATATATAATGCAAACAGAATCGGGGACATGGGACAGCCCTGCCTGACCGACCTTCTCACGGCGATGGGGCTCCCCACCTCCCCATTCATAATGATGCAGGTGGTGATTTCAGTATAGCAGATCTTGATCCACTCCACCATTTCGTCCCCTATCCCGCACCGATGGAGGAGCATCAACAGAAAGGCGTGGTCTACTTGGTCGAAGGCCTTTCTGAGGTCGAGTTGCAAGACAGCAAGGGGAAAAAACCCTGACTCCGCCACCTCACAGACAGTCCTCATGCGGTGTAGGTTGGTGTTTATTGAGCGGCCTCTGAATCCGCATGTCTGATGTGGTCCCACCACACTGCTGAGGGCCTTCTCGAGCCGTCTGGACAGGATTCGGGATAGGATTTTGTAGTCTGTTGATAGCAGACTGATAGGCCTGAAATCTTCAACACTGGGTGCCGTATCGTGAGACGTTTTTTTCGGTATAAGGACCAAATTACTGCTCCGCATTGAAGGTGGCAGCAACTTTGTGTTTTTGACGTTTTCGAATACCGACGCCAAAACAGGGCTGATCTCCTCTCGGAATACCTGGTAGAACTCCGAAACGATCCCATCCGGCCCCGGTGACTTATTCTTTGGCAATTCCTTTATAGCGCTTTTGACCTCTTCGACCGTGATGGGGTTTTTTATGACGGCCTTAACGTCCTCCGGGACCTTGGGCAGCTCATCGAGGACATCCGGCGGAGGAACATCGGGAACAGCGCGCGAGAACAAGTTTTCGTAGTAATCGCCGAAGGCAGCCGCCACCTCCCTGCTCCCACGAGCGAGCCCATTAGGGTGGTTGACCTCGGAAATCGCTTTAGTGGCAGTCCTTGCCCGCTCGAAAGCACCAAAAAGTTTCGACGGCTGTGCCTCGGCCACCACTCGCTGCTCCCTACTCCGCACAAGAGCCCCCCAGTACCGCTTTTCCAGCTCAGTACGGATCTCCTCTTTAACACTGCGAATGTCCTCCGAGAATTCCCCCGGCCTCTCCTCGTCCGCTTCCACAAGAGAGCGTAGGCACTCCGTGAGTCGACTTAATTTCGCCTTTCTGTCTCTCGCTTCCTGTCGTCCGATTGCGATTGCTGCATTTTTAACCCGTTTTTTGAAGCGCTCCCAGGCGACCCCATCGATGGGTGCAGCATTGAGTGCTTTAATTTCGCCTCTTATGCGATCAGCGAAGGCCGCATTATCGAGGACCGTAGTGTTCATCAGCCAACGGCTGCCAACCCCTCCCTTAATTTCGCGCTCAATTCTGATGGTACATGTTACCAAACCGTGGTCCGAGAAAGCAACAGGGGTGACAGCGTAGTCAGTCACTAACGGCAGCGCATCGCTCGTCAAATACACCCGATCTAAGCGAGCCTGTGACGTGCCACGCCATCTGGTGTAGCGAGAAGTTGACCACCCACGCTGGAGGGCGACATCGTTCAGGTCACCCTCTCGAAGGACTGCTTTCAAAACACGCGCCGAAGCGTCCGCCACGCCCCTAGCACCTGCTCTGTCGCTGGCATTAACAACGCAATTGAAGTCGCCTGCCAGGACGAGTCGACCCGGAATCACCAGGATGTCACGAAGGGAAGAGAAGAAATCGGCGCGCGCCGCCTGATCGTTCGGTGCATAAACGCAAACCAAGCGCGTAAGCTCCCCTCCCACCAGGACATCGACGGTGCAAAAACGCCCGTCCCTCGCCAGCTCGCAGTCAATTACGGTTAAGGAATTATGTTTGCGAATTAGAATAGCGGTTCCGCCCGCACGGGCAGCTGTAAGGGTGTAAAAACACCAAAATTGGTGGCCAAAAAAACGTACAAAATTTTGAGCGTCCTCTCGAGAAGCAATTTTGGTTTCTTGTAAAAAAGCAACGTCTATCTTGTTTTCATTAAGGAGGTCGGCCAGCCAATGCTTCCGTTTCTGCGAGGTTAGACTTACCACATTTAATGTGGCAAGCGTGACTGCGCTCTGTTGTGGTGTCATGGTGTGAACGGCGCTTACCGACTGGGTCTTCAACTCCTTCCGCTCGTTGAGCTGCCCTCGGGGTTCGTTGACCCGGTCTCTCCCTGGCTTGGATGGTTGGGGGCTGCGCCGCCTTGTTTCCCGCGCGCCCTCCGCCGCGTCTCCACGCCCGCGGTGGCGGGTTGGCGCGGTGCTGCTGCGTCCTTTGTCGGGGGATACTCGTCGGCGTCGGCTCCGTCGGTCCCTCCTGGCTGGTCGCTCGGGGCAGGCACCTCCTCTCCCTCCGGTTCGGCCGGCTTCTCCTCTCCGCTCTGCTGCTCGTCCGCGTTGGGCTTGGCGGTGGGTGGGGGAGGTGGGGGGGAAGTCTCGGTCGCGCTCTCCGTAACCGGTTCCTTGGGGTCACCGCCTGCCTTGCTCTCAGCTGCAGCAATGGCCCCGGGCGCAGCCGCTGTCGATTTCGCCGCCTCGATATCCTCCGCGTCCATAAAGTCGTCCATCGTTTGCGGGGCCGACCGTTGCTTGGTTTTAGACGCGTAGGTTTGTACGCAGTCCGCGTCAATGTGGCCGAAAGAACGACATTTCCGGCACCACGTGGCTCTGCATTGCCTGCGTATGTGGCCTAGTTGCCTGCAGCGTAAGCAAAGGGGGGGCCGTCCCGGTACGGCGATCAGAATCGGCACGCCGTCGATCTTCGCTTGGTGGGGCACCTCGTTGAGCGCCTCGGCGTCGCGGGGTGCCAGCTGCACGACTCTGGTGTTCGTTTCAGCCTCCTCTAGGCCCGGGATCCTCCATTTCTCACGAACGACCCGCTTCACTTTCCCGAAGCGGCCAAGTTGTTGGGCGATGAGGACGTCCGGGACGTGGTGTGGAACCCAGTGCACCTTGATCTCTTTCTCCTGTACGTTCGGGTCGATCACGACGCACTTCCTCCCTTTGACTGTGATTTCGGACTTGGATGCCAGGGGAGCCATGTCTTCTCCCGTCTTGAAAGTGATCATCCATACGTGATTGAACTGAAAGCCTCCAAGGTTGGCGATGCTTTTCAGCTCGATAACAGCTGAGAGGCCCGCTGCGATATCTTGGATTCCGTATGGACGGGCTGCCGGATCACACACGGCCGCCGCAACACATCACTCCATATCCTAGGGATCCCGCGACGTCGCACGAAGCCCTCAAGTCGCCGAACATTGCTGCGCGCACTTGGGGAACACTTTTGGAAACGAATGTGGCCTTGAGTCGTTGTGGTCACGCTGGCTAGACGTTGGGGAATGCTTCCGTTTGTCGCACATTAGCCGCAGGTGCTCCGGAAGTGCGAAATGCCTGCTTTCACGACCTTCGAGGGGCAGATAGAAAGACGAGTCAGTCACAGGTAATCCGCCGCGCCCAACGAAGGGTGGAAAATCGGCTAACTCGCCCGCTGCGCTGCGGCGAAGCATCATCTAGTGGTCCTTCCGCGCCCCCGCCACCGCCAGGGGGCAAACGAAACTTGGTGGGGGAAAAAAAAAATAGAAACAACTCTTTGAACGCAAATTAATACGGAAAGTTTTAAAAAGCAAAAGAGGATGCCATCGGCACTCGGTGTTCCCAGGTGGTCTCCCTCCCAAGTACTGACCGAGCCCAATGCTGCTTAGCTTCGGTGATCGGACGAGAACCGGCGTATTCAGCATGGTATGGCCGATGGCGAGAATCGAAGCCTTACGTGCCTTTTTATAACACATTACACCAACAACCAGCATCTCTACCATTTCACCTGTTGTTCGGCAGGACACACGGCCGCCGCAACACATCACTCCATATCCTAGGGATCCCGCGACGTCGCACGAAGCCCTCAAGTCGCCGAACATTGCTGCGCGCACTTGGGGAACACTTTTGGAAACGAATGTGGCCTTGAGTCGTTGTGGTCACGCTGGCTAGACGTTGGGGAATGCTTCCGTTTGTCGCACATTAGCCGCAGGTGCTCCGGAAGTGCGAAATGCCTGCTTTCACGACCTTCGAGGGGCAGATAGAAAGACGAGTCAGTCACAGGTAATCCGCCGCGCCCAACGAAGGGTGGAAAATCGGCTAACTCGCCCGCTGCGCTGCGGCGAAGCATCATCTAGTGGTCCTTCCGCGCCCCCGCCACCGCCAGGGGGCAAACGAAACTTGGTGGGGGAAAAAAAAATAGAAACAACTCTTTGAACGCAAATTAATACGGAAAGTTTTAAAAAGCAAAAGAGGATGCCATCGGCACTCGGTGTTCCCAGGTGGTCTCCCTCCCAAGTACTGACCGAGCCCAATGCTGCTTAGCTTCGGTGATCGGACGAGAACCGGCGTATTCAGCATGGTATGGCCGATGGCGAGAATCGAAGCCTTACGTGCCTTTTTATAACACATTACACCAACAACCAGCATCTCTACCATTTCACCTGTTGTTCGGCAGGACACACGGCCGCCGCAACACATCACTCCATATCCTAGGGATCCCGCGACGTCGCACGAAGCCCTCAAGTCGCCGAACATTGCTGCGCGCACTTGGGGAACACTTTTGGAAACGAATGTGGCCTTGAGTCGTTGTGGTCACGCTGGCTAGACGTTGGGGAATGCTTCCGTTTGTCGCACATTAGCCGCAGGTGCTCCGGAAGTGCGAAATGCCTGCTTTCACGACCTTCGAGGGGCAGATAGAAAGACGAGTCAGTCACAGGTAATCCGCCGCGCCCAACGAAGGGTGGAAAATCGGCTAACTCGCCCGCTGCGCTGCGGCGAAGCATCATCTAGTGGTCCTTCCGCGCCCCCGCCACCGCCAGGGGGCAAACGAAACTTGGTGGGGGAAAAAAAAATAGAAACAACTCTTTGAACGCAAATTAATACGGAAAGTTTTAAAAAGCAAAAGAGGATGCCATCGGCACTCGGTGTTCCCAGGTGGTCTCCCTCCCAAGTACTGACCGAGCCCAATGCTGCTTAGCTTCGGTGATCGGACGAGAACCGGCGTATTCAGCATGGTATGGCCGATGGCGAGAATCGAAGCCTTACGTGCCTTTTTATAACACATTACACCAACAACCAGCATCTCTACCATTTCACCTGTTGTTCGGCAGGACACACGGCCGCCGCAACACATCACTCCATATCCTAGGGATCCCGCGACGTCGCACGAAGCCCTCAAGTCGCCGAACATTGCTGCGCGCACTTGGGGAACACTTTTGGAAACGAATGTGGCCTTGAGTCGTTGTGGTCACGCTGGCTAGACGTTGGGGAATGCTTCCGTTTGTCGCACATTAGCCGCAGGTGCTCCGGAAGTGCGAAATGCCTGCTTTCACGACCTTCGAGGGGCAGATAGAAAGACGAGTCAGTCACAGGTAATCCGCCGCGCCCAACGAAGGGTGGAAAATCGGCTAACTCGCCCGCTGCGCTGCGGCGAAGCATCATCTAGTGGTCCTTCCGCGCCCCCGCCACCGCCAGGGGGCAAACGAAACTTGGTGGGGGAAAAAAAAATAGAAACAACTCTTTGAACGCAAATTAATACGGAAAGTTTTAAAAAGCAAAAGAGGATGCCATCGGCACTCGGTGTTCCCAGGTGGTCTCCCTCCCAAGTACTGACCGAGCCCAATGCTGCTTAGCTTCGGTGATCGGACGAGAACCGGCGTATTCAGCATGGTATGGCCGATGGCGAGAATCGAAGCCTTACGTGCCTTTTTATAACACATTACACCAACAACCAGCATCTCTACCATTTCACCTGTTGTTCGGCAGGACACACGGCCGCCGCAACACATCACTCCATATCCTAGGGATCCCGCGACGTCGCACGAAGCCCTCAAGTCGCCGAACATTGCTGCGCGCACTTGGGGAACACTTTTGGAAACGAATGTGGCCTTGAGTCGTTGTGGTCACGCTGGCTAGACGTTGGGGAATGCTTCCGTTTGTCGCACATTAGCCGCAGGTGCTCCGGAAGTGCGAAATGCCTGCTTTCACGACCTTCGAGGGGCAGATAGAAAGACGAGTCAGTCACAGGTAATCCGCCGCGCCCAACGAAGGGTGGAAAATCGGCTAACTCGCCCGCTGCGCTGCGGCGAAGCATCATCTAGTGGTCCTTCCGCGCCCCCGCCACCGCCAGGGGGCAAACGAAACTTGGTGGGGGAAAAAAAATAGAAACAACTCTTTGAACGCAAATTAATACGGAAAGTTTTAAAAAGCAAAAGAGGATGCCATCGGCACTCGGTGTTCCCAGGTGGTCTCCCTCCCAAGTACTGACCGAGCCCAATGCTGCTTAGCTTTGGTGATCGGACGAGAACCGGCGTATTCAGCATGGTATGGCCGATGGCGAGAATCGAAGCCTTACGTGCCTTTTTATAACACATTACACCAACAACCAGCATCTCTACCATTTCACCTGTTGTTCGGCAGGACACACGGCCGCCGCAACACATCACTCCATATCCTAGGGATCCCGCGACGTCGCACGAAGCCCTCAAGTCGCCGAACATTGCTGCGCGCACTTGGGGAACACTTTTGGAAACGAATGTGGCCTTGAGTCGTTGTGGTCACGCTGGCTAGACGTTGGGGAATGCTTCCGTTTGTCGCACATTAGCCGCAGGTGCTCCGGAAGTGCGAAATGCCTGCTTTCACGACCTTCGAGGGGCAGATAGAAAGACGAGTCAGTCACAGGTAATCCGCCGCGCCCAACGAAGGGTGGAAAATCGGCTAACTCGCCCGCTGCGCTGCGGCGAAGCATCATCTAGTGGTCCTTCCGCGCCCCCGCCACCGCCAGGGGGCAAACGAAACTTGGTGGGGGAAAAAAAAATAGAAACAACTCTTTGAACGCAAATTAATACGGAAAGTTTTAAAAAGCAAAAGAGGATGCCATCGGCACTCGGTGTTCCCAGGTGGTCTCCCTCCCAAGTACTGACCGAGCCCAATGCTGCTTAGCTTCGGTGATCGGACGAGAACCGGCGTATTCAGCATGGTATGGCCGATGGCGAGAATCGAAGCCTTACGTGCCTTTTTATAACACATTACACCAACAACCAGCATCTCTACCATTTCACCTGTTGTTCGGCAGGACACACGGCCGCCGCAACACATCACTCCATATCCTAGGGATCCCGCGACGTCGCACGAAGCCCTCAAGTCGCCGAACATTGCTGCGCGCACTTGGGGAACACTTTTGGAAACGAATGTGGCCTTGAGTCGTTGTGGTCACGCTGGCTAGACGTTGGGGAATGCTTCCGTTTGTCGCACATTAGCCGCAGGTGCTCCGGAAGTGCGAAATGCCTGCTTTCACGACCTTCGAGGGGCAGATAGAAAGACGAGTCAGTCACAGGTAATCCGCCGCGCCCAACGAAGGGTGGAAAATCGGCTAACTCGCCCGCTGCGCTGCGGCGAAGCATCATCTAGTGGTCCTTCCGCGCCCCCGCCACCGCCAGGGGGCAAACGAAACTTGGTGGGGGAAAAAAAAAATAGAAACAACTCTTTGAACGCAAATTAATACGGAAAGTTTTAAAAAGCAAAAGAGGATGCCATCGGCACTCGGTGTTCCCAGGTGGTCTCCCTCCCAAGTACTGACCGAGCCCAATGCTGCTTAGCTTCGGTGATCGGACGAGAACCGGCGTATTCAGCATGGTATGGCCGATGGCGAGAATCGAAGCCTTACGTGCCTTTTTATAACACATTACACCAACAACCAGCATCTCTACCATTTCACCTGTTGTTCGGCAGGACACACGGCCGCCGCAACACATCACTCCATATCCTAGGGATCCCGCGACGTCGCACGAAGCCCTCAAGTCGCCGAACATTGCTGCGCGCACTTGGGGAACACTTTTGGAAACGAATGTGGCCTTGAGTCGTTGTGGTCACGCTGGCTAGACGTTGGGGAATGCTTCCGTTTGTCGCACATTAGCCGCAGGTGCTCCGGAAGTGCGAAATGCCTGCTTTCACGACCTTCGAGGGGCAGATAGAAAGACGAGTCAGTCACAGGTAATCCGCCGCGCCCAACGAAGGGTGGAAAATCGGCTAACTCGCCCGCTGCGCTGCGGCGAAGCATCATCTAGTGGTCCTTCCGCGCCCCCGCCACCGCCAGGGGGCAAACGAAACTTGGTGGGGGAAAAAAAATAGAAACAACTCTTTGAACGCAAATTAATACGGAAAGTTTTAAAAAGCAAAAGAGGATGCCATCGGCACTCGGTGTTCCCAGGTGGTCTCCCTCCCAAGTACTGACCGAGCCCAATGCTGCTTAGCTTCGGTGATCGGACGAGAACCGGCGTATTCAGCATGGTATGGCCGATGGCGAGAATCGAAGCCTTACGTGCCTTTTTATAACACATTACACCAACAACCAGCATCTCTACCATTTCACCTGTTGTTCGGCAGGACACACGGCCGCCGCAACACATCACTCCATATCCTAGGGATCCCGCGACGTCGCACGAAGCCCTCAAGTCGCCGAACATTGCTGCGCGCACTTGGGGAACACTTTTGGAAACGAATGTGGCCTTGAGTCGTTGTGGTCACGCTGGCTAGACGTTGGGGAATGCTTCCGTTTGTCGCACATTAGCCGCAGGTGCTCCGGAAGTGCGAAATGCCTGCTTTCACGACCTTCGAGGGGCAGATAGAAAGACGAGTCAGTCACAGGTAATCCGCCGCGCCCAACGAAGGGTGGAAAATCGGCTAACTCGCCCGCTGCGCTGCGGCGAAGCATCATCTAGTGGTCCTTCCGCGCCCCCGCCACCGCCAGGGGGCAAACGAAACTTGGTGGGGGAAAAAAAATAGAAACAACTCTTTGAACGCAAATTAATACGGAAAGTTTTAAAAAGCAAAAGAGGATGCCATCGGCACTCGGTGTTCCCAGGTGGTCTCCCTCCCAAGTACTGACCGAGCCCAATGCTGCTTAGCTTCGGTGATCGGACGAGAACCGGCGTATTCAGCATGGTATGGCCGATGGCGAGAATCGAAGCCTTACGTGCCTTTTTATAACACATTACACCAACAACCAGCATCTCTACCATTTCACCTCTTGTTCGGCAGGACACACGGCCGCCGCAACACATCACTCCATATCCTAGGGATCCCGCGACGTCGCACGAAGCCCTCAAGTCGCCGAACATTGCTGCGCGCACTTGGGGAACACTTTTGGAAACGAATGTGGCCTTGAGTCGTTGTGGTCACGCTGGCTAGACGTTGGGGAATGCTTCCGTTTGTCGCACATTAGCCGCAGGTGCTCCGGAAGTGCGAAATGCCTGCTTTCACGACCTTCGAGGGGCAGATAGAAAGACGAGTCAGTCACAGGTAATCCGCCGCGCCCAACGAAGGGTGGAAAATCGGCTAACTCGCCCGCTGCGCTGCGGCGAAGCATCATCTAGTGGTCCTTCCGCGCCCCCGCCACCGCCAGGGGGCAAACGAAACTTGGTGGGGGAAAAAAAAATAGAAACAACTCTTTGAACGCAAATTAATACGGAAAGTTTTAAAAAGCAAAAGAGGATGCCATCGGCACTCGGTGTTCCCAGGTGGTCTCCCTCCCAAGTACTGACCGAGCCCAATGCTGCTTAGCTTCGGTGATCGGACGAGAACCGGCGTATTCAGCATGGTATGGCCGATGGCGAGAATCGAAGCCTTACGTGCCTTTTTATAACACATTACACCAACAACCAGCATCTCTACCATTTCACCTGTTGTTCGGCAGGACACACGGCCGCCGCAACACATCACTCCATATCCTAGGGATCCCGCGACGTCGCACGAAGCCCTCAAGTCGCCGAACATTGCTGCGCGCACTTGGGGAACACTTTTGGAAACGAATGTGGCCTTGAGTCGTTGTGGTCACGCTGGCTAGACGTTGGGGAATGCTTCCGTTTGTCGCACATTAGCCGCAGGTGCTCCGGAAGTGCGAAATGCCTGCTTTCACGACCTTCGAGGGGCAGATAGAAAGACGAGTCAGTCACAGGTAATCCGCCGCGCCCAACGAAGGGTGGAAAATCGGCTAACTCGCCCGCTGCGCTGCGGCGAAGCATCATCTAGTGGTCCTTCCGCGCCCCCGCCACCGCCAGGGGGCAAACGAAACTTGGTGGGGGAAAAAAAAATAGAAACAACTCTTTGAACGCAAATTAATACGGAAAGTTTTAAAAAGCAAAAGAGGATGCCATCAGCACTCGGTGTTCCCAGGTGGTCTCCCTCCCAAGTACTGACCGAGCCCAATGCTGCTTAGCTTCGGTGATCGGACGAGAACCGGCGTATTCAGCATGGTATGGCCGATGGCGAGAATCGAAGCCTTACGTGCCTTTTTATAACACATTACACCAACAACCAGCATCTCTACCATTTCACCTGTTGTTCGGCAGGACACACGGCCGCCGCAACACATCACTCCATATCCTAGGGATCCCGCGACGTCGCACGAAGCCCTCAAGTCGCCGAACATTGCTGCGCGCACTTGGGGAACACTTTTGGAAACGAATGTGGCCTTGAGTCGTTGTGGTCACGCTGGCTAGACGTTGGGGAATGCTTCCGTTTGTCGCACATTAGCCGCAGGTGCTCCGGAAGTGCGAAATGCCTGCTTTCACGACCTTCGAGGGGCAGATAGAAAGACGAGTCAGTCACAGGTAATCCGCCGCGCCCAACGAAGGGTGGAAAATCGGCTAACTCGCCCGCTGCGCTGCGGCGAAGCATCATCTAGTGGTCCTTCCGCGCCCCCGCCACCGCCAGGGGGCAAACGAAACTTGGTGGGGGAAAAAAAATAGAAACAACTCTTTGAACGCAAATTAATACGGAAAGTTTTAAAAAGCAAAAGAGGATGCCATCGGCACTCGGTGTTCCCAGGTGGTCTCCCTCCCAAGTACTGACCGAGCCCAATGCTGCTCAGCTTCGGTGATCGGACGAGAACCGGCGTATTCAGCATGGTATGGCCGATGGCGAGAATCGAAGCCTTACGTGCCTTTTTATAACACATTACACCAACAACCAGCATCTCTACCATTTCACCTGTTGTTCGGCAGGACACACGGCCGCCGCAACACATCACTCCATATCCTAGGGATCCCGCGACGTCGCACGAAGCCCTCAAGTCGCCGAACATTGCTGCGCGCACTTGGGGAACACTTTTGGAAACGAATGTGGCCTTGAGTCGTTGTGGTCACGCTGGCTAGACGTTGGGGAATGCTTCCGTTTGTCGCACATTAGCCGCAGGTGCTCCGGAAGTGCGAAATGCCTGCTTTCACGACCTTCGAGGGGCAGATAGAAAGACGAGTCAGTCACAGGTAATCCGCCGCGCCCAACGAAGGGTGGAAAATCGGCTAACTCGCCCGCTGCGCTGCGGCGAAGCATCATCTAGTGGTCCTTCCGCGCCCCCGCCACCGCCAGGGGGCAAACGAAACTTGGTGGGGGAAAAAAAAAATAGAAACAACTCTTTGAACGCAAATTAATACGGAAAGTTTTAAAAAGCAAAAGAGGATGCCATCGGCACTCGGTGTTCCCAGGTGGTCTCCCTCCCAAGTACTGACCGAGCCCAATGCTGCTTAGCTTCGGTGATCGGACGAGAACCGGCGTATTCAGCATGGTATGGCCGATGGCGAGAATCGAAGCCTTACGTGCCTTTTTATAACACATTACACCAACAACCAGCATCTCTACCATTTCACCTCTTGTTCGGCAGGACACACGGCCGCCGCAACACATCACTCCATATCCTAGGGATCCCGCGACGTCGCACGAAGCCCTCAAGTCGCCGAACATTGCTGCGCGCACTTGGGGAACACTTTTGGAAACGAATGTGGCCTTGAGTCGTTGTGGTCACGCTGGCTAGACGTTGGGGAATGCTTCCGTTTGTCGCACATTAGCCGCAGGTGCTCCGGAAGTGCGAAATGCCTGCTTTCACGACCTTCGAGGGGCAGATAGAAAGACGAGTCAGTCACAGGTAATCCGCCGCGCCCAACGAAGGGTGGAAAATCGGCTAACTCGCCCGCTGCGCTGCGGCGAAGCATCATCTAGTGGTCCTTCCGCGCCCCCGCCACCGCCAGGGGGCAAACGAAACTTGGTGGGGGAAAAAAAAATAGAAACAACTCTTTGAACGCAAATTAATACGGAAAGTTTTAAAAAGCAAAAGAGGATGCCATCGGCACTCGGTGTTCCCAGGTGGTCTCCCTCCCAAGTACTGACCGAGCCCAATGCTGCTTAGCTTCGGTGATCGGACGAGAACCGGCGTATTCAGCATGGTATGGCCGATGGCGAGAATCGAAGCCTTACGTGCCTTTTTATAACACATTACACCAACAACCAGCATCTCTACCATTTCACCTGTTGTTCGGCAGGACACACGGCCGCCGCAACACATCACTCCATATCCTAGGGATCCCGCGACGTCGCACGAAGCCCTCAAGTCGCCGAACATTGCTGCGCGCACTTGGGGAACACTTTTGGAAACGAATGTGGCCTTGAGTCGTTGTGGTCACGCTGGCTAGACGTTGGGGAATGCTTCCGTTTGTCGCACATTAGCCGCAGGTGCTCCGGAAGTGCGAAATGCCTGCTTTCACGACCTTCGAGGGGCAGATAGAAAGACGAGTCAGTCACAGGTAATCGGCCGCGCCCAACGAAGGGTGGAAAATCGGCTAACTCGCCCGCTGCGCTGCGGCGAAGCATCATCTAGTGGTCCTTCCGCGCCCCCGCCACCGCCAGGGGGCAAACGAAACTTGGTGGGGGAAAAAAAAATAGAAACAACTCTTTGAACGCAAATTAATACGGAAAGTTTTAAAAAGCAAAAGAGGATGCCATCGGCACTCGGTGTTCCCAGGTGGTCTCCCTCCCAAGTACTGACCGAGCCCAATGCTGCTTAGCTTCGGTGATCGGACGAGAACCGGCGTATTCAGCATGGTATGGCCGATGGCGAGAATTGAAGCCTTACGTGCCTTTTTATAACACATTACACGAACAACCAGCATCTCTACCATTTCACCTGTTGTTCGGCAGGACACACGGCCGCCGCAACACATCACTCCATATCCTAGGGATCCCGCGACGTCGCACGAAGCCCTCAAGTCGCCGAACATTGCTGCGCGCACTTGGGGAACACTTTTGGAAACGAATGTGGCCTTGAGTCGTTGTGGTCACGCTGGCTAGACGTTGGGGAATGCTTCCGTTTGTCGCACATTAGCCGCAGGTGCTCCGGAAGTGCGAAATGCCTGCTTTCACGACCTTCGAGGGGCAGATAGAAAGACGAGTCAGTCACAGGTAATCCGCCGCGCCCAACGAAGGGTGGAAAATCGGCTAACTCGCCCGCTGCGCTGCGGCGAAGCATCATCTAGTGGTTCTTCCGCGCCCCCGCCACCGCCAGGGGGCAAACGAAACTTGGTGGGGGAAAAAAAAAATAGAAACAACTCTTTGAACGCAAATTAATACGGAAAGTTTTAAAAAGCAAAAGAGGATGCCATCGGCACTCGGTGTTCCCAGGTGGTCTCCCTCCCAAGTACTGACCGAGCCCAATGCTGCTTAGCTTCGGTGATCGGACGAGAACCGGCGTATTCAGCATGGTATGGCCGATTTTTTTTTTTTTTTTTTTTCTTTATTGCCGTACAAAGCATAACAAAATAACAACTATACAAACAGTAACTGGACCAGGTATTACCTGGGGAACCAGTGCACTTTCATCTTAATCAGTTCACTGAACAACGACAACACTTCCTCGTCCACTTTTTCCTTCTCCATCACTTCACGTATTCTTGCCACACTTTCAACAAAGTACTCTTGAACAGACCGGGCCCTTGGATCGCTGTTTCTGACAGCCATGCGGCTCCGCCAGATACTATGCAGCCCCAAGAGCATGATCGCGTCATACGGGTATTCGTTATTTACAACTGGAAGAAACCGGATCCCGTAGGGGTCTATTGGGAGGTTCTTCTGCAGCGTGCGCTGAAGGACGTCCCAATAGAACACAGCATCCCAACAGTCAATAAACACATGCTCTACGGTCTCCGGCTTCTTACACAACCTGCAGTCTGTGCCCCAAGGCACGAACAGGCCTTTTTCGTGCATCCAAACCAGTACCGGTAGCGTGCCGGTGTGAAGGTTAAAAAAGAAAGTCTTTACTCCCGGCGGTAACCACATCTTTTTAACGCGTTTTAAAACATTCTGGCCGGGGCGGCCTGCGTACACACGTCTATACAAAGGTGTAGGAAAAACAACACTCACTAAATCTTTATACAGCACTCGTCTACTAACACTACTTAAATACTCTAATGAAAACCTACATGCTAAAAAATTAAAAGACAAAACAACCTCCCGCAGATAACGCGACGACACTCTCGACATTCCCACACACGATGACACAACAAAGTTGGGGAGTGCACCAGCCAACGTGACCTGCATGTAAGTGCGTAGGAATGGGTCACGTTGATCCCTGAGGAACATGAACCGCGATACAACCTGTCTCAAGAAGAGATGCCCCAGACCAAGACCTCCGCTGCCTACCGTACGAAACAAGTTTGTCCTCGCTGTTCGCTCCCACGCGGAGTTCCACACAAATGTGGCGAACACGCGGTGGAGCAGCTGGAGATTTGCCCTGGTGCAAAACAATGCCTGTAACACGTACCAAATCTTTGCCGCCAGGAAGACATTGCAAACAGTGGCACGGGCAAAAATTGACAAATCTTTCCCCGCCCATCGCCCTGTCTGGGCACGAGCCTCTGCCGCCTTTTCGCTCCAAAATTTAGTGTTTTCTTTGTACCGGTCTAAAGGTACGCCTAGGTACGTAGTTGGTGTAGTCTCCCAGAGAATATTCTCGAATACAGTGGGAGGCTCATCCCACACCCCATGCCACACCCCCAAGCACTTATCCCTGTTTATTACACTTCCGCTCATATCACAATATCTCTGTGTGATGGACAGAGCCCCGCGAACACTTTCTTCGTCTGTGGCAAAAATAGCCACATCATCTGCATATGCAAGTATGCGCACCTCACTCGACTCTACCTCAAAACCATTGACCTTGTCGCTACTTAGAATTTTCCTGCACAAGGGCTCCAAGAACAAGGAAAACAACAACGGCGACATCGGACAACCCTGCCTGACAGACGAGCGGACATCTATGCGCCTCGAAAGCTCGCCATTAACTATGAGACTCGTTGTACAGTTTAAATACGCCATACGCACTCCCTTACACAGCACTGATCCCAGCCCCACATACTCTAAGATAGAAAAAAGAACTTCGTGCGGGACGCGATCAAAGGCTTTCGAGAGATCAATTTGCAACATAGCCACTCTGAGAGCCTCGCTATCGCAATATTCAAAAATGCTTCTTGCAACGTGGATGTTCGTGAATATTGACCTGCCTCTTATACCACACGTTTGGTGGTCTCCTACGATATTTCCTATTACAGTTTGCAACCTATTTGAAAGGACCTTCATGAATATCTTGTAGTCTACATTGGTGAGTGTAATCGGCCTGTAGCCATTAACACTCTTCAGTTTTGCTTCATCCTCACACTTGGGGAACAAAATTGTGTGTGCTCTAGAAAAAGAAACTGGCAACGCCCCCTTCTCCAACGCTTCAGAGAACACTCTCTGCAAGGCGGATGCAATTTCGCATTTAAATTCCTTGTAGAAAGCGGCCGTGAGGCCGTCAGGTCCTGGCGATTTACCTGGATTTAAGTCTTCTATAGCCTTAATTATCTCTACAACACTAACATCTAGTTCCAACGATTCTGTTTCTGCAGACTCTAGTTTCGGTAAACAAGATAAGAATTCGGCCTCGAACCCACTTTTGGAGGGGCACTGTAGAGAAAAGAGCTGAGCATAGTGCTCCTCGAAAGCTTTCTGGATGGACTCTTGGTCGTTTCTCACCATGCCTTTGTATTCTATTTCGGTTATTTCGTTTTTGCGCGCGTACAGCTTCTCGTCTGATAAGGCTCGTTTGGTTGGCGCTTCCCCTCCTAACAATTTCTCTGACCTCGCCCGGATGACTGCACCTCTGTATTTTTGTTCATCTATTAGTTCTAATTTATGCTTTATGTCTCTAACATCTGCAGTGAAGGTATCGGACCTATCTTCTTCTACTCTAAGTAATTTCTCCAAGTGCTGTCTTAAACTATTTTCCTCCTTACGAGCTTGGAATTGAATTACACTGCCCCTTTCTATAGCTTTCATTTTTACACTCTGTTTAAAAAGCTCCCACTTCTCTTCACTACTCCTGCTATCGTCTGATGACAAAGATACAATAGCTTCCCTCGTCGCCTCAACAAACCCCTCATCCTCTAGTAATCGAGCATTAAATTTCCACGTTTCATAGCAGAGCCTCCTCTTTTTCTTTTGCCCTAATGTAACCGTGACCAGGCTGTGGTCGCTGAAGGACACCGGCTCGACGGAATAATTATTACAGAGTACTGCTAATTCTGCCGACACATAAATCCTGTCAAGTCGCGCTTGGCTAGCCCCCTGATGGTGGGTAAAACTGCTACATTTTCCTCCCCTGGCAAGGTGCGCGGCGTCGGCTAACTGTAACCGCGCTATCAATCCAGCGAGAAAGTCGGCGCTCTCATCCCTACGCTTAACACCATCTAGGCGGTCGTCGTCCTCCCACACACAGTTGAAATCCCCCAAAACAAAAATATGTCTGTTACAATCTATAAGGGGCTCGATGTCCCGGAAAAAATTCAGCCTCTCCTTGACTTTCGTAGGGGCATACAGACAAACAACACGACAGCTATAAATGCCCCTCGAAAAATCGCATACAACAAATCTACCTTGGTCGCCTACAACAACACTCTGAACATTAATGCCGGCCGTAATTCTAACAAATACGCAGCAGCCTGCCGAGTTTCCAGATGCATGGCTAACACAAACGTTAAAACGCGCTCGAAACGGGGCAACCATGCAGTCTGTACCGCTTTCGCTATCTACCTTGGTCTCTTGGATGGCGACCACGTCCAAGTCTCTCTCGTGAAGCAGCCGCCGCACCTGGTATTGTCTTCGCCTGCAGCTCAGTCCACGCACATTAAGCGTGCCCACACGTAGTGGGCCGCCAAAAGACGACACTCCTGACGCAAGCACGGGAGAGATTGTTCACACTTGCACACCCCTTGACCACCCGAAACCGGCACGACGACTCACTTTTGGCTGGGCGGCGGATGTTCACCGGCGCTGTCGCCTGTTGCTGCGAGTTCGCGATCACGACACGCCGTTCGCGGGGTAGGAAGGTATTTCCCCTTCTTCCCCGTCGCCGTCTTCCATTCATGTTCAAGGCTCCGCAGCCGTTGCGCCGCGACAACCTCCTCTCCTTTCTCGCGGGGACGCTTCGCGCTGGCCTGCGACACTTCCATGGCAACCCCGCTGTCGCTCTCCTCCTCTCCCGTCTGTCTCACCTCCTCTTCCTGAACATCCTCGCTCTCCTCCAGCATTGGGTTTGCAGGCGCTCCCTCCTGCTCCTTTTCGCCGTGCTTTCCGGCTTCCTCGGTGTCTCCCTCGGCCGTAGCTGCTTTCGCGGCCATCTTGGCTCCGTCGTCGTTCGTTGTTGTTACGGTGGTCTCCGCCGGAGCTGTAATTCCGGCACTGTTGCGCTCGTTGTTGGGCGCGCTCGACGACGCGGTCGCCGCGTTCTCCGCTTCCTCCTCGTCCATGAGGTTGCTCGTGGTGTCACTCGCTCGCCCATTGCCGGCTACGCGCGCATACGTGCGCACGCAGTCCTGACGAGTGTGCCCAAACCCGCGACACTTCACACACTGCGGGGTCTGGCAGTCGCGCCTGATGTGGCCCCTCATCCTGCATCGCAGGCACGTGGGGGCTCGACCCGGCACTACACACAACACCGACCCTTCCCCGTACGCGAACAGCTCGGGGATTGAGTCCGGCGTGATGCCTTCGTGAAGGGTCATTCGCACGGTCCTCGTTGTAGAATCAGGCATGTCAAAACCCTCCACCTTCCACTCTTCTCTCTTGATTTCCTTTACTTCTCCAAACTCGCACAAAATATCTCGAACCGCTTCGTCTGGGTCGTCAAAGGGCACCCAGTGCACCTTTACAGTTACTTCTTGCCTCGCTGGGTCTATTACTGCGCAATAGCGCCCTTTCACCTGAATTCCCCCGCTCCTAACGAGCGTCTCTTTCGCCTCCGCCGTTCGTAACTTAACAAGCCACACGTGGCTCATCTGATACGGCCCTATGCCGCTTACCGCTCTGATGACGCCGAGCTCCTCGAGGGGGGCCCGAAAATCTTCGATGCGGTAGGGCCGTCCTTCCAAGTCGCAATGGAGAACGACGCACGCCTGCATCGAAGGCCTCGCCGCGATCGTCGGCAGAAGGACGCGGTAGCCGGCGGGCCGGCCGGCCGCCCGCGAAACCGGTCCGGCGCCTCCGCTCGCCCGTACTCCTGCGGAGCTAGCCATCGCGCGACCGCTCCCTACGAGAACCGGTCGGCGAGTGAGCATGGTATGGCCGATGGCGAGAATCGAAGCCTTACGTGCCTTTTTATAACACATTACACCAACAACCAGCATCTCTACCATTTCACCTGTTGTTCGGCAGGACACACGGCCGCCGCAACACATCACTCCATATCCTAGGGATCCCGCGACGTCGCACGAAGCCCTCAAGTCGCCGAACATTGCTGCGCGCACTTGGGGAACACTTTTGGAAACGAATGTGGCCTTGAGTCGTTGTGGTCACGCTGGCTAGACGTTGGGGAATGCTTCCGTTTGTCGCACATTAGCCGCAGGTGCTCCGGAAGTGCGAAATGCCTGCTTTCACGACCTTCGAGGGGCAGATAGAAAGACGAGTCAGTCACAGGTAATCCGCCGCGCCCAACGAAGGGTGGAAAATCGGCTAACTCGCCCGCTGCGCTGCGGCGAAGCATCATCTAGTGGTCCTTCCGCGCCCCCGCCACCGCCAGGGGGCAAACGAAACTTGGTGGGGGAAAAAAAATAGAAACAACTCTTTGAACGCAAATTAATACGGAAAGTTTTAAAAAGCAAAAGAGGATGCCATCGGCACTCGGTGTGCCCAGGTGGTCTCCCTCCCAAGTACTGACCGAGCCCAATGCTGCTTAGCTTCGGTGATCGGACGAGAACCGGCGTATTCAGCATGGTATGGCCGATGGCGAGAATCGAAGCCTTACGTGCCTTTTTATAACACATTACACCAACAACCAGCATCTCTACCATTTCACCTGTTGTTCGGCAGGACACACGGCCGCCGCAACACATCACTCCACAGCATCTCTACCATTTCACCTGTTGTTCGGCAGGACACACGGCCGCCGCAACACATCACTCCATATCCTAGGGATCCCGCGACGTCGCACGAAGCCCTCAAGTCGCCGAACATTGCTGCGCGCACTTGGGGAACACTTTTGGAAACGAATGTGGCCTTGAGTCGTTGTGGTCACGCTGGCTAGACGTTGGGGAATGCTTCCGTTTGTCGCACATTAGCCGCAGGTGCTCCGGAAGTGCGAAATGCCTGCTTTCACGACCTTCGAGGGGCAGATAGAAAGACGAGTCAGTCACAGGTAATCCGCCGCGCCCAACGAAGGGTGGAAAATCGGCTAACTCGCCCGCTGCGCTGCGGCGAAGCATCATCTAGTGGTCCTTCCGCGCCCCCGCCACCGCCAGGGGGCAAACGAAACTTGGTGGGGGAAAAAAAAAATAGAAACAACTCTTTGAACGCAAATTAATACGGAAAGTTTTAAAAAGCAAAAGAGGATGCCATCGGCACTCGGTGTTCCCAGGTGGTCTCCCTCCCAAGTACTGACCGAGCCCAATGCTGCTTAGCTTCGGTGATCGGACGAGAACCGGCGTATTCAGCATGGTATGGCCGATGGCGAGAATCGAAGCCTTACGTGCCTTTTTATAACACATTACACCAACAACCAGCATTTCTACCATTTCACCTGTTGTTCGGCAGGACACACGGCCGCCGCAACACATCACTCCATATCCTAGGGATCCCGCGACGTCGCACGAAGCCCTCAAGTCGCCGAACATTGCTGCGCGCACTTGGGGAACACTTTTGGAAACGAATGTGGCCTTGAGTCGTTGTGGTCACGCTGGCTAGACGTTGGGGAATGCTTCCGTTTGTCGCACATTAGCCGCAGGTGCTCCGGAAGTGCGAAATGCCTGCTTTCACGACCTTCGAGGGGCAGATAGAAAGACGAGTCAGTCACAGGTAATCCGCCGCGCCCAACGAAGGGTGGAAAATCGGCTAACTCGCCCGCTGCGCTGCGGCGAAGCATCATCTAGTGGTCCTTCCGCGCCCCCGCCACCGCCAGGGGGCAAACGAAACTTGGTGGGGGAAAAAAAAAATAGAAACAACTCTTTGAACGCAAATTAATACGGAAAGTTTTAAAAAGCAAAAGAGGATGCCATCGGCACTCGGTGTTCCCAGGTGGTCTCCCTCCCAAGTACTGACCGAGCCCAATGCTGCTTAGCTTCGGTGATCGGACGAGAACCGGCGTATTCAGCATGGTATGGCCGATGGCGAGAATCGAAGCCTTACGTGCCTTTTTATAACACATTACACCAACAACCAGCATCTCTACCATTTCACCTGTTGTTCGGCAGGACACACGGCCGCCGCAACACATCACTCCATATCCTAGGGATCCCGCGACGTCGCACGAAGCCCTCAAGTCGCCGAACATTGCTGCGCGCACTTGGGGAACACTTTTGGAAACGAATGTGGCCTTGAGTCGTTGTGGTCACGCTGGCTAGACGTTGGGGAATGCTTCCGTTTGTCGCACATTAGCCGCAGGTGCTCCGGAAGTGCGAAATGCCTGCTTTCACGACCTTCGAGGGGCAGATAGAAAGACGAGTCAGTCACAGGTAATCCGCCGCGCCCAACGAAGGGTGGAAAATCGGCTAACTCGCCCGCTGCGCTGCGGCGAAGCATCATCTAGTGGTCCTTCCGCGCCCCCGCCACCGCCAGGGGGCAAACGAAACTTGGTGGGGGAAAAAAAAATAGAAACAACTCTTTGAACGCAAATTAATACGGAAAGTTTTAAAAAGCAAAAGAGGATGCCATCGGCACTCGGTGTTCCCAGGTGGTCTCCCTCCCAAGTACTGACCGAGCCCAATGCTGCTTAGCTTCGGTGATCGGACGAGAACCGGCGTATTCAGCATGGTATGGCCGATGGCGAGAATCGAAGCCTTACGTGCCTTTTTATAACACATTACACCAACAACCAGCATCTCTACCATTTCACCTGTTGTTCGGCAGGACACACGGCCGCCGCAACACATCACTCCATATCCTAGGGATCCCGCGACGTCGCACGAAGCCCTCAAGTCGCCGAACATTGCTGCGCGCACTTGGGGAACACTTTTGGAAACGAATGTGGCCTTGAGTCGTTGTGGTCACGCTGGCTAGACGTTGGGGAATGCTTCCGTTTGTCGCACATTAGCCGCAGGTGCTCCGGAAGTGCGAAATGCCTGCTTTCACGACCTTCGAGGGGCAGATAGAAAGACGAGTCAGTCACAGGTAATCCGCCGCGCCCAACGAAGGGTGGAAAATCGGCTAACTCGCCCGCTGCGCTGCGGCGAAGCATCATCTAGTGGTCCTTCCGCGCCCCCGCCACCGCCAGGGGGCAAACGAAACTTGGTGGGGGAAAAAAAAATAGAAACAACTCTTTGAACGCAAATTAATACGGAAAGTTTTAAAAAGCAAAAGAGGATGCCATCGGCACTCGGTGTTCCCAGGTGGTCTCCCTCCCAAGTACTGACCGAGCCCAATGCTGCTTAGCTTCGGTGATCGGACGAGAACCGGCGTATTCAGCATGGTATGGCCGATGGCGAGAATCGAAGCCTTACGTGCCTTTTTATAACACATTACACCAACAACCAGCATCTCTACCATTTCACCTGTTGTTCGGCAGGACACACGGCCGCCGCAACACATCACTCCATATCCTAGGGATCCCGCGACGTCGCACGAAGCCCTCAAGTCGCCGAACATTGCTGCGCGCACTTGGGGAACACTTTTGGAAACGAATGTGGCCTTGAGTCGTTGTGGTCACGCTGGCTAGACGTTGGGGAATGCTTCCGTTTGTCGCACATTAGCCGCAGGTGCTCCGGAAGTGCGAAATGCCTGCTTTCACGACCTTCGAGGGGCAGATAGAAAGACGAGTCAGTCACAGGTAATCCGCCGCGCCCAACGAAGGGTGGAAAATCGGCTAACTCGCCCGCTGCGCTGCGGCGAAGCATCATCTAGTGGTCCTTCCGCGCCCCCGCCACCGCCAGGGGGCAAACGAAACTTGGTGGGGGAAAAAAAAATAGAAACAACTCTTTGAACGCAAATTAATACGGAAAGTTTTAAAAAGCAAAAGAGGATGCCATCGGCACTCGGTGTTCCCAGGTGGTCTCCCTCCCAAGTACTGACCGAGCCCAATGCTGCTTAGCTTCGGTGATCGGACGAGAACCGGCGTATTCAGCATGGTATGGCCGATGGCGAGAATCGAAGCCTTACGTGCCTTTTTATAACACATTACACCAACAACCAGCATCTCTACCATTTCACCTGTTGTTCGGCAGGACACACGGCCGCCGCAACACATCACTCCATATCCTAGGGATCCCGCGACGTCGCACGAAGCCCTCAAGTCGCCGAACATTGCTGCGCGCACTTGGGGAACACTTTTGGAAACGAATGTGGCCTTGAGTCGTTGTGGTCACGCTGGCTAGACGTTGGGGAATGCTTCCGTTTGTCGCACATTAGCCGCAGGTGCTCCGGAAGTGCGAAATGCCTGCTTTCACGACCTTCGAGGGGCAGATAGAAAGACGAGTCAGTCACAGGTAATCCGCCGCGCCCAACGAAGGGTGGAAAATCGGCTAACTCGCCCGCTGCGCTGCGGCGAAGCATCATCTAGTGGTCCTTCCGCGCCCCCGCCACCGCCAGGGGGCAAACGAAACTTGGTGGGGGAAAAAAAAAATAGAAACAACTCTTTGAACGCAAATTAATACGGAAAGTTTTAAAAAGCAAAAGAGGATGCCATCGGCACTCGGTGTTCCCAGGTGGTCTCCCTCCCAAGTACTGACCGAGCCCAATGCTGCTTAGCTTCGGTGATCGGACGAGAACCGGCGTATTCAGCATGGTATGGCCGATGGCGAGAATCGAAGCCTTACGTGCCTTTTTATAACACATTACACCAACAACCAGCATCTCTACCATTTCACCTGTTGTTCGGCAGGACACACGGCCGCCGCAACACATCACTCCATATCCTAGGGATCCCGCGACGTCGCACGAAGCCCTCAAGTCGCCGAACATTGCTGCGCGCACTTGGGGAACACTTTTGGAAACGAATGTGGCCTTGAGTCGTTGTGGTCACGCTGGCTAGACGTTGGGGAATGCTTCCGTTTGTCGCACATTAGCCGCAGGTGCTCCGGAAGTGCGAAATGCCTGCTTTCACGACCTTCGAGGGGCAGATAGAAAGACGAGTCAGTCACAGGTAATCCGCCGCGCCCAACGAAGGGTGGAAAATCGGCTAACTCGCCCGCTGCGCTGCGGCGAAGCATCATCTAGTGGTCCTTCCGCGCCCCCGCCACCGCCAGGGGGCAAACGAAACTTGGTGGGGGAAAAAAAAATAGAAACAACTCTTTGAACGCAAATTAATACGGAAAGTTTTAAAAAGCAAAAGAGGATGCCATCGGCACTCGGTGTTCCCAGGTGGTCTCCCTCCCAAGTACTGACCGAGCCCAATGCTGCTTAGCTTCGGTGATCGGACGAGAACCGGCGTATTCAGCATGGTATGGCCGATGGCGAGAATCGAAGCCTTACGTGCCTTTTTATAACACATTACACCAACAACCAGCATCTCTACCATTTCACCTGTTGTTCGGCAGGACACACGGCCGCCGCAACACATCACTCCATATCCTAGGGATCCCGCGACGTCGCACGAAGCCCTCAAGTCGCCGAACATTGCTGCGCGCACTTGGGGAACACTTTTGGAAACGAATGTGGCCTTGAGTCGTTGTGGTCACGCTGGCTAGACGTTGGGGAATGCTTCCGTTTGTCGCACATTAGCCGCAGGTGCTCCGGAAGTGCGAAATGCCTGCTTTCACGACGTTCGAGGGGCAGATAGAAAGACGAGTCAGTCACAGGTAATCCGCCGCGCCCAACGAAGGGTGGAAAATCGGCTAACTCGCCCGCTGCGCTGCGGCGAAGCATCATCTAGTGGTCCTTCCGCGCCCCCGCCACCGCCAGGGGGCAAACGAAACTTGGTGGGGGAAAAAAAATAGAAACAACTCTTTGAACGCAAATCAATACGGAAAGTTTTAAAAAGCAAAAGAGGATGCCATCGGCACTCGGTGTTCCCAGGTGGTCTCCCTCCCAAGTACTGACCGAGCCCAATGCTGCTTAGCTTCGGTGATCGGACGAGAACCGGCGTATTCAGCATGGTATGGCCGATGGCGAGAATCGAAGCCTTACGTGCCTTTTTATAACACATTACACCAACAACCAGCATCTCTACCATTTCACCTGTTGTTCGGCAGGACACACGGCCGCCGCAACACATCACTCCATATCCTAGGGATCCCGCGACGTCGCACGAAGCCCTCAAGTCGCCGAACATTGCTGCGCGCACTTGGGGAACACTTTTGGAAACGAATGTGGCCTTGAGTCGTTGTGGTCACGCTGGCTAGACGTTGGGGAATGCTTCCGTTTGTCGCACATTAGCCGCAGGTGCTCCGGAAGTGCGAAATGCCTGCTTTCACGACCTTCGAGGGGCAGATAGAAAGACGAGTCAGTCACAGGTAATCCGCCGCGCCCAACGAAGGGTGGAAAATCGGCTAACTCGCCCGCTGCGCTGCGGCGAAGCATCATCTAGTGGTCCTTCCGCGCCCCCGCCACCGCCAGGGGGCAAACGAAACTTGGTGGGGGGAAAAAAAATAGAAACAACTCTTTGAACGCAAATTAATACGGAAAGTTTTAAAAAGCAAAAGAGGATGCCATCGGCACTCGGTGTTCCCAGGTGGTCTCCCTCCCAAGTACTGACCGAGCCCAATGCTGCTTAGCTTCGGTGATCGGACGAGAACCGGCGTATTCAGCATGGTATGGCCAATTTTTTTTTTTTTTTTTTTTCTTTATTGCCGTAGAAAGCATAACAAAATAACAACTATACAAACAGTAACTGGACCAGGTATTACCTGGGGAACCAGTGCACTTTCATCTTAATCAGTTCACTGAACAACGACAACACTTCCTCGTCCACTTTTTCCTTCTCCATCACTTCACGTATTCTTGCCACACTTTCAACAAAGTACTCTTGAACAGACCGGGCCCTTGGATCGCTGTTTCTGACAGCCATGCGGCTCCGCCAGATACTATGCAGCCCCAAGAGCATGATCGCGTCATACGGGTATTCGTTATTTACAACTGGAAGAAACCGGATCCCGTAGGGGTCTATTGGGAGGTTCTTCTGCAGCGTGCGCTGAAGGACGTCCCAATAGAACACAGCATCCCAACAGTCGATAAACACATGCTCTACGGTCTCCGGCTTCTTACACAACCTGCAGTCTGTGCCCCAAGGCACGAACAGGCCTTTTTCGTGCATCCAAACCAGTACCGGTAGCGTGCCGGTGTGAAGGTTAAAAAAGAAAGTCTTTACTCCCGGCGGTAACCACATCTTTTTAACGCGTTTTAAAACATTCTGGCCGGGGCGGCCTGCGTACACACGTCTATACAAAGGTGTAGGAAAAACAACACTCACTAAATCTTTATACAGCACTCGTCTACTAACACTACTTAAATACTCTAATGAAAACCTACATGCTAAAAAATTAAAAGACAAAACAACCTCCCGCAGATAACGCGACGACACTCTCGACATTCCCACACACGATGACACAACAAAGTTGGGGAGTTCACCAGCCAACGTGACCTGCATGTAAGTGCGTAGGAATGGGTCACGTTGATCCCTGAGGAACATGAACCGCGATACAACCTGTCTCAAGAAGAGATGCCCCAGACCAAGACCTCCGCTGTCTACCGTACGAAACAAGTTTGTCCTCGCTGTTCGCTCCCACGCGGAGTTCCACACAAATGTGGCGAACACGCGGTGGAGCAGCTGGAGATTTGCCCTGGTGCAAAACAATGCCTGTAACACGTACCAAATCTTTGCCGCCAGGAAGACATTGCAAACAGTGGCACGGGCAAAAATTGACAAATCTTTCCCCGCCCATCGCCCTGTCTGGGCACGAGCCTCTGCCGCCTTTTCGCTCCAAAATTTAGTGTTTTCTTTGTACCGGTCTAAAGGTACGCCTAGGTACGTAGTTGGTGTAGTCTCCCAGCGAATATTCTCGAATACAGTGGGAGGCTCATCCCACACCCCATGCCACACCCCCAAGCACTTATCCCTGTTTATTACACTTCCGCTCATATCACAATATCTCTGTGTGATGGACAGAGCCCCGCGAACACTTTCTTCGTCTGTGGCAAAAATAGCCACATCATCTGCATATGCAAGTATGCGCACCTCACTCGACTCTACCTCAAAACCATTGACCTTGTCGCTACTTAGAATTTTCCTGCACAAGGGCTCCAAGAACAAGGAAAACAACAACGGCGACATCGGACAACCCTGCCTGACAGACGAGCGGACATCTATGCGCCTCGAAAGCTCGCCATTAACTATGAGACTCGTTGTACAGTTTAAATACGCCATACGCACTCCCTTACACAGCACTGATCCCAGCCCCACATACTCTAAGATAGAAAAAAGAACTTCGTGCGGGACGCGATCAAAGGCTTTCGAGAGATCAATTTGCAACATAGCCACTCTGAGAGCCTCGCTATCGCAATATTCAAAAATGCTTCTTGCAACGTGGATGTTCGTGAATATTGACCTGCCTCTTATACCACACGTTTGGTGGTCTCCTACGATATTTCCTATTACAGTTTGCAACCTATTTGAAAGGACCTTCATGAATATCTTGTAGTCTACATTGGTGAGTGTAATCGGCCTGTAGCCATTAACACTCTTCAGTTTTGCTTCAACCTCACACTTGGGGAACAAAATTGTGTGTGCTCTAGAAAAAGAAACTGGCAACGCCCCCTTCTCCAACGCTTCAGAGAACACTCTCTGCAAGGCGGATGCCATTTCGCATTTAAATTCCTTGTAGAAAGCGGCCGTGAGGCCGTCAGGTCCTGGCGATTTACCTGGATTTAAGTCTTCTATAGCCTTAATTATCTCTACAACACTAACATCTAGTTCCAACGATTCTGTTTCTGCAGACTCTAGTTTCGGTAAACAAGATAAGAATTCGGCCTCGAACCCACTTTTGGAGGGGCACTGTAGAGAAAAGAGCTGAGCATAGTGCTCCTCGAAAGCTTTCTGGATGGACTCTTGGTCGTTTCTCACCATGCCTTTGTATTCTATTTCGGTTATTTCGTTTTTGCGCGCGTACAGCTTCTCGTCTGATAAGGCTCGTTTGGTTGGCGCTTCCCCTCCTAACAATTTCTCTGACCTCGCCCGGATGACTGCACCTCTGTATTTTTGTTCATCTATTAGTTCTAATTTATGCTTTATGTCTCTAACATCTGCAGTGAAGGTATCGGACCTATCTTCTTCTACTCTAAGTAATTTCTCCAAGTGCTGTCTTAAACTATTTTCCTCCTTACGAGCTTGGAATTGAATTACACTGCCCCTTTCTATAGCTTTCATTTTTACACTCTGTTTAAAAAGCTCCCACTTTTCTTCACTACTCCTGCTATCGTCTGATGACAAAGATACAATAGCTTCCCTCGTCGCCTCAACAAACCCCTCATCCTCTAGTAATCGAGCATTAAATTTCCACGTTTCATAGCAGAGCCTCCTCTTTTTCTTTTGCCCTAATGTAACCGTGACCAGGCTGTGGTCGCTGAAGGACACCGGCTCGACGGAATAATTATTACAGAGTACTGCTAATTCTGCCGACACATAAATCCTGTCAAGTCGCGCTTGGCTAGCCCCCTGATGGTGGGTAAAACTGCTACATTTTCCTCCCCTGGCAAGGTGCGCGGCGTCGGCTAACTGTAACCGCGCTATCAATCCAGCGAGAAAGTCGGCGCTCTCATCCCTACGCTTAACACCACCTAGGCGGTCGTCGTCCTCCCACACACAGTTGAAATCCCCCAAAACAAAAATATGTCTGTTACAATCTATAAGGGGCTCGATGTCCCGGAAAAAATTCAGCCTCTCCTTGACTTTCGTAGGGGCATACAGACAAACAACACGACAGCTATAAATGCCCCTCGAAAAATCGCATACAACAAATCTACCTTGGTCGCCTACAACAACACTCTGAACATTAATGCCGGCCGTAATTCTAACAAATACGCAGCAGCCTGCCGAGTTTCCAGATGCATGGCTAACACAAACGTTAAAACGCGCTCGAAACGGGGCAACCATGCAGTCTGTACCGCTTTCGCTATCTACCTTGGTCTCTTGGATGGCGACCACGTCCAAGTCTCTCTCGTGAAGCAGCCGCCGCACCTGGTATTGTCTTCGCCTGCAGCTCAGTCCACGCACATTAAGCGTGCCCACACGTAGTGGGCCGCCAAAAGACGACACTCCTGACGCAAGCACGGGAGAGATTGTTCACACTCGCACACCCCTTGACCACCCGAAACCGGCACGACGACTCACTTTTGGCTGGGCGGCGGATGTTCACCGGCGCTGTCGCCTGTTGCTGCGAGTTCGCGATCACGACACGCCGTTCGCGGGGTAGGAAGGTATTTCCCCTTCTTCCCCGTCGCCGTCTTCCATTCATGTTCAAGGCTCCGCAGCCGTTGCGCCGCGACAACCTCCTCTCCTTTCTCGCGGGGACGCTTCGCGCTGGCCTGCGACACTTCCATGGCAACCCCGCTGTCGCTCTCCTCCTCTCCCGTCTGTCTCACCTCCTCTTCCTGAACATCCTCGCTCTCCTCCAGCATTGGGTTTGCAGGCGCTCCCTCCTGCTCCTTTTCGCCGTGCTTTCCGGCTTCCTCGGTGTCTCCCTCGGCCGTAGCTTCTTTCGCGGCCATCTTGGCTCCGTCGTCGTTCGTTGTTGTTACGGTGGTCTCCGCCGGAGCTGTAATTCCGGCACTGTTACGCTCGTTGTTGGGCGCGCTCGACGACGCGGTCGCCGCGGTCGCCGCGTTCTCCGCTTCCTCCTCGTCCATGAGGTTGCTCGTGGTGTCACTCGCTCGCCCATTGCCGGCTACGCGCGCATACGTGCGCACGCAGTCCTGACGAGTGTGCCCAAACCCGCGACACTTCACACACTGCGGGGTCTGGCAGTCGCGCCTGATGTGGCCCCTCATCCTGCATCGCAGGCACGTGGGGGCTCGACCGGGCACTACACACAACACCGACCCTTCCCCGTACGCGAACAGCTCGGGGATTGAGTCCGGCGTGATGCCTTCGTGAAGGGTCATTCGCACAGTCCTCGTTGTAGAATCAGGCAGGTCAAAACCCGCCACCTTCCACTCTTCTCTCTTGATTTCCTTTTCGAGAATCGAAGCCTTACGTGCCTTTTTATAACACATTACACCAACAACCAGCATCTCTACCATTTCACCTGTTGTTCGGCAGGACACACGGCCGCCGCAACACATCACTCCATATCCTAGGGATCCCGCGACGTCGCACGAAGCCCTCAAGTCGCCGAACATTGCTGCGCGCACTTGGGGAACACTTTTGGAAACGAATGTGGCCTTGAGTCGTTGTGGTCACGCTGGCTAGACGTTGGGGAATGCTTCCGTTTGTCGCACATTAGCCGCAGGTGCTCCGGAAGTGCGAAATGCCTGCTTTCACGACCTTCGAGGGGCAGATAGAAAGACGACTCAGTCACAGGTAATCCGCCGCGCCCAACGAAGGGTGGAAAATCGGCTAACTCGCCCGCTGCGCTGCGGCGAAGCATCATCTAGTGGTCCTTCCGCGCCCCCGCCACCGCCAGGGGGCAAACGAAACTTGGTGGGGGAAAAAAAAAATAGAAACAACTCTTTGAACGCAAATTAATACGGAAAGTTTTAAAAAGCAAAAGAGGATGCCATCGGCACTCGGTGTTCCCAGGTGGTCTCCCTCCCAAGTACTGACCGAGCCCAATGCTGCTTAGCTTCGGTGATCGGACGAGAACCGGCGTATTCAGCATGGTATGGCCGATGGCGAGAATCGAAGCCTTACGTGCCTTTTTATAACACATTACACCAACAACCAGCATCTCTACCATTTCACCTGTTGTTCGGCAGGACACACGGCCGCCGCAACACATCACTCCATATCCTAGGGATCCCGCGACGTCGCACGAAGCCCTCAAGTCGCCGAACATTGCTGCGCGCACTTGGGGAACACTTTTGGAAACGAATGTGGCCTTGAGTCGTTGTGGTCACGCTGGCTAGACGTTGGGGAATGCTTCCGTTTGTCGCACATTAGCCGCAGGTGCTCCGGAAGTGCGAAATGCCTGCTTTCACGACCTTCGAGGGGCAGATAGAAAGACGACTCAGTCACAGGTAATCCGCCGCGCCCAACGAAGGGTGGAAAATCGGCTAACTCGCCCGCTGCGCTGCGGCGAAGCATCATCTAGTGGTCCTTCCGCGCCCCCGCCACCGCCAGGGGGCAAACGAAACTTGGTGGGGGAAAAAAAAAATAGAAACAACTCTTTGAACGCAAATTAATACGGAAAGTTTTAAAAAGCAAAAGAGGATGCCATCGGCACTCGGTGTTCCCAGGTGGTCTCCCTCCCAAGTACTGACCGAGCCCAATGCTGCTTAGCTTCGGTGATCGGACGAGAACCGGCGTATTCAGTATGGTATGGCCGATGGCGAGAATCGAAGCCTTACGTGCCTTTTTATAACACATTACACCAACAACCAGCATCTCTACCATTTCACCTGTTGTTCGGCAGGACACACGGCCGCCGCAACACATCACTCCATATCCTAGGGATCCCGCGACGTCGCACGAAGCCCTCAAGTCGCCGAACATTGCTGCGCGCACTTGGGGAACACTTTTGGAAACGAATGTGGCCTTGAGTCGTTGTGGTCACGCTGGCTAGACGTTGGGGAATGCTTCCGTTTGTCGCACATTAGCCGCAGGTGCTCCGGAAGTGCGAAATGCCTGCTTTCACGACCTTCGAGGGGCAGATAGAAAGACGAGTCAGTCACAGGTAATCCGCCGCGCCCAACGAAGGGTGGAAAATCGGCTAACTCGCCCGCTGCGCTGCGGCGAAGCATCATCTAGTGGTCCTTCCGCGCCCCCGCCACCGCCAGGGGGCAAACGAAACTTGGTGGGGGAAAAAAAAATAGAAACAACTCTTTGAACGCAAATTAATACGGAAAGTTTTAAAAAGCAAAAGAGGATGCCATCGGCACTCGGTGTTCCCAGGTGGTCTCCCTCCCAAGTACTGACCGAGCCCAATGCTGCTTAGCTTCGGTGATCGGACGAGAACCGGCGTATTCAGCATGGTATGGCCGATGGCGATAATCGAAGCCCTACGTGCCTTTTTATAACACATTACACCAACAACCAGCATCTCTACCATTTCACCTGTTGTTCGGCAGGACACACGGCCGCCGCAACACATCACTCCATATCCTAGGGATCCCGCGACGTCGCACGAAGCCCTCAAGTCGCCGAACATTGCTGCGCGCACTTGGGGAACACTTTTGGAAACGAATGTGGCCTTGAGTCGTTGTGGTCACGCTGGCTAGACGTTGGGGAATGCTTCCGTTTGTCGCACATTAGCCGCAGGTGCTCCGGAAGTGCGAAATGCCTGCTTTCACGACCTTCGAGGGGCAGATAGAAAGACGAGTCAGTCACAGGTAATCCGCCGCGCCCAACGAAGGGTGGAAAATCGGCTAACTCGCCCGCTGCGCTGCGGCGAAGCATCATCTAGTGGTCCTTCCGCGCCCCTGCCACCGCCAGGGGGCAAACGAAACTTGGTGGGGGAAAAAAAAATAGAAACAACTCTTTGAACGCAAATTAATACGGAAAGTTTTAAAAAGCAAAAGAGGATGCCATCGGCACTCGGTGTTCCCAGGTGGTCTCCCTCCCAAGTACTGACCGAGCCCAATGCTGCTTAGCTTCGGTGATCGGACGAGAACCGGCGTATTCAGCATGGTATGGCCGATGGCGAGAATCGAAGCCTTACGTGCCTTTTTATAACACATTACACCAACAACCAGCATCTCTACCATTTCACCTGTTGTTCGGCAGGACACACGGCCGCCGCAACACATCACTCCATATCCTAGGGATCCCGCGACGTCGCACGAAGCCCTCAAGTCGCCGAACATTGCTGCGCGCACTTGGGGAACACTTTTGGAAACGAATGTGGCCTTGAGTCGTTGTGGTCACGCTGGCTAGACGTTGGGGAATGCTTCCGTTTGTCGCACATTAGCCGCAGGTGCTCCGGAAGTGCGAAATGCCTGCTTTCACGACCTTCGAGGGGCAGATAGAAAGACGAGTCAGTCACAGGTAATCCGCCGCGCCCAACGAAGGGTGGAAAATCGGCTAACTCGCCCGCTGCGCTGCGGCGAAGCATCATCTAGTGGTCCTTCCGCGCCCCCGCCACCGCCAGGGGGCAAACGAAACTTGGTGGGGGAAAAAAAAAATAGAAACAACTCTTTGAACGCAAATTAATACGGAAAGTTTTAAAAAGCAAAAGAGGATGCCATCGGCACTCGGTGTTCCCAGGTGGTCTCCCTCCCAAGTACTGACCGAGCCCAATGCTGCTTAGCTTCGGTGATCGGACGAGAACCGGCGTATTCAGCATGGTATGGCCGATGGCGAGAATCGAAGCCTTACGTGCCTTTTTATAACACATTACACCAACAACCAGCATCTCTACCATTTCACCTGTTGTTCGGCAGGACACACGGCCGCCGCAACACATCACTCCATATCCTAGGGATCCCGCGACGTCGCACGAAGCCCTCAAGTCGCCGAACATTGCTGCGCGCACTTGGGGAACACTTTTGGAAACGAATGTGGCCTTGAGTCGTTGTGGTCACGCTGGCTAGACGTTGGGGAATGCTTCCGTTTGTCGCACATTAGCCGCAGGTGCTCCGGAAGTGCATAATGCCTGCTTTCACGACCTTCGAGGGGCAGATAGAAAGACGAGTCAGTCACAGGTAATCCGCCGCGCCCAACGAAGGGTGGAAAATCGGCTAACTCGCCCGCTGCGCTGCGGCGAAGCATCATCTAGTGGTCCTTCCGCGCCCCCGCCACCGCCAGGGGGCAAACGAAACTTGGTGGGGGAAAAAAAAATAGAAACAACTCTTTGAACGCAAATTAATACGGAAAGTTTTAAAAAGCAAAAGAGGATGCCATCGGCACTCGGTGTTCCCAGGTGGTCTCCCTCCCAAGTACTGACCGAGCCCAATGCTGCTTAGCTTCGGTGATCGGACGAGAACCGGCGTATTCAGCATGGTATGGCCGATGGCGATAATCGAAGCCCTACGTGCCTTTTTATAACACATTACACCAACAACCAGCATCTCTACCATTTCACCTGTTGTTCGGCAGGACACACGGCCGCCGCAACACATCACTCCATATCCTAGGGATCCCGCGACGTCGCACGAAGCCCTCAAGTCGCCGAACATTGCTGCGCGCACTTGGGGAACACTTTTGGAAACGAATGTGGCCTTGAGTCGTTGTGGTCACGCTGGCTAGACGTTGGGGAATGCTTCCGTTTGTCGCACATTAGCCGCAGGTGCTCCGGAAGTGCGAAATGCCTGCTTTCACGACCTTCGAGGGGCAGATAGAAAGACGAGTCAGTCACAGGTAATCCGCCGCGCCCAACGAAGGGTGGAAAATCGGCTAACTCGCCCGCTGCGCTGCGGCGAAGCATCATCTAGTGGTCCTTCCGCGCCCCTGCCACCGCCAGGGGGCAAACGAAACTTGGTGGGGGAAAAAAAAAATAGAAACAACTCTTTGAACGCAAATTAATACGGAAAGTTTTAAAAAGCAAAAGAGGATGCCATCGGCACTCGGTGTTCCCAGGTGGTCTCCCTCCCAAGTACTGACCGAGCCCAATGCTGCTTAGCTTCGGTGATCGGACGAGAACCGGCGTATTCAGCATGGTATGGCCGATGGCGAGAATCGAAGCCTTACGTGCCTTTTTATAACACATTACACCAACAACCAGCATCTCTACCATTTCACCTGTTGTTCGGCAGGACACACGGCCGCCGCAACACATCACTCCATATCCTAGGGATCCCGCGACGTCGCACGAAGCCCTCAAGTCGCCGAACATTGCTGCGCGCACTTGGGGAACACTTTTGGAAACGAATGTGGCCTTGAGTCGTTGTGGTCACGCTGGCTAGACGTTGGGGAATGCTTCCGTTTGTCGCACATTAGCCGCAGGTGCTCCGGAAGTGCGAAATGCCTGCTTTCACGACCTTCGAGGGGCAGATAGAAAGACGAGTCAGTCACAGGTAATCCGCCGCGCCCAACGAAGGGTGGAAAATCGGCTAACTCGCCCGCTGCGCTGCGGCGAAGCATCATCTAGTGGTCCTTCCGCGCCCCCGCCACCGCCAGGGGGCAAACGAAACTTGGTGGGGGAAAAAAAAAATAGAAACAACTCTTTGAACGCAAATTAATACGGAAAGTTTTAAAAAGCAAAAGAGGATGCCATCGGCACTCGGTGTTCCCAGGTGGTCTCCCTCCCAAGTACTGACCGAGCCCAATGCTGCTTAGCTTCGGTGATCGGACGAGAACCGGCGTATTCAGCATGGTATGGCCGATGGCGAGAATCGAAGCCTTACGTGCCTTTTTATAACACATTACACCAACAACCAGCATCTCTACCATTTCACCTGTTGTTCGGCAGGACACACGGCCGCCGCAACACATCACTCCATATCCTAGGGATCCCGCGACGTCGCACGAAGCCCTCAAGTCGCCGAACATTGCTGCGCGCACTTGGGGAACACTTTTGGAAACGAATGTGGCCTTGAGTCGTTGTGGTCACGCTGGCTAGACGTTGGGGAATGCTTCCGTTTGTCGCACATTAGCCGCAGGTGCTCCGGAAGTGCGAAATGCCTGCTTTCACGACCTTCGAGGGGCAGATAGAAAGACGAGTCAGTCACAGGTAATCCGCCGCGCCCAACGAAGGGTGGAAAATCGGCTAACTCGCCCGCTGCGCTGCGGCGAAGCATCATCTAGTGGTCCTTCCGCGCCCCCGCCACCGCCAGGGGGCAAACGAAACTTGGTGGGGGAAAAAAAAATAGAAACAACTCTTTGAACGCAAATTAATACGGAAAGTTTTAAAAAGCAAAAGAGGATGCCATCGGCACTCGGTGTTCCCAGGTGGTCTCCCTCCCAAGTACTGACCGAGCCCAATGCTGCTTAGCTTCGGTGATCGGACGAGAACCGGCGTATTCAGCATGGTATGGCCGATGGCGAGAATCGAAGCCTTACGTGCCTTTTTATAACACATTACACCAACAACCAGCATCTCTACCATTTCACCTGTTGTTCGGCAGGACACACGGCCGCCGCAACACATCACTCCATATCCTAGGGATCCCGCGACGTCGCACGAAGCCCTCAAGTCGCCGAACATTGCTGCGCGCACTTGGGGAACACTTTTGGAAACGAATGTGGCCTTGAGTCGTTGTGGTCACGCTGGCTAGACGTTGGGGAATGCTTCCGTTTGTCGCACATTAGCCGCAGGTGCTCCGGAAGTGCGAAATGCCTGCTTTCACGACCTTCGAGGGGCAGATAGAAAGACGAGTCAGTCACAGGTAATCCGCCGCGCCCAACGAAGGGTGGAAAATCGGCTAACTCGCCCGCTGCGCTGCGGCGAAGCATCATCTAGTGGTCCTTCCGCGCCCCCGCCACCGCCAGGGGGCAAACGAAACTTGGTGGGGGAAAAAAAAAATAGAAACAACTCTTTGAACGCAAATTAATACGGAAAGTTTTAAAAAGCAAAAGAGGATGCCATCGGCACTCGGTGTTCCCAGGTGGTCTCCCTCCCAAGTACTGACCGAGCCCAATGCTGCTTAGCTTCGGTGATCGGACGAGAACCGGCGTATTCAGCATGGTATGGCCGATGGCGAGAATCGAAGCCTTACGTGCCTTTTTATAACACATTACACCAACAACCAGCATCTCTACCATTTCACCTGTTGTTCGGCAGGACACACGGCCGCCGCAACACATCACTCCATATCCTAGGGATCCCGCGACGTCGCACGAAGCCCTCAAGTCGCCGAACATTGCTGCGCGCACTTGGGGAACACTTTTGGAAACGAATGTGGCCTTGAGTCGTTGTGGTCACGCTGGCTAGACGTTGGGGAATGCTTCCGTTTGTCGCACATTAGCCGCAGGTGCTCCGGAAGTGCGAAATGCCTGCTTTCACGACCTTCGAGGGGCAGATAGAAAGACGAGTCAGTCACAGGTAATCCGCCGCGCCCAACGAAGGGTGGAAAATCGGCTAACTCGCCCGCTGCGCTGCGGCGAAGCATCATCTAGTGGTCCTTCCGCGCCCCCGCCACCGCCAGGGGGCAAACGAAACTTGGTGGGGGAAAAAAAAATAGAAACAACTCTTTGAACGCAAATTAATACGGAAAGTTTTAAAAAGCAAAAGAGGATGCCATCGGCACTCGGTGTTCCCAGGTGGTCTCCCTCCCAAGTACTGACCGAGCCCAATGCTGCTTAGCTTCGGTGATCGGACGAGAACCGGCGTATTCAGCATGGTATGGCCGATTTTTTTTTTTTTTTTCTTTATTGCAAAACTCAACAAGAGCATTTCAAAACAGCATTTTTCTCAGTGTAACAAACAATCACTTCACAACCACATTAAACGATATTTACATTCCAATGGACTTTCATTTCAATCAATTTGTTACATAAATCCAGAACATCATCATCATAACACATTTTTAACACTTCACGGACCTTGCACACGTTTTCAATAAAATAACCATGAACGGATCGGGCATTTACATTATGCCGTACCGCTAGCCTGCTCTGCCATATTGCGTGCAACCCCAGAAGAAAAATGAGGTCGTACGGGATTACATCTGGTTGTAACTCGAGATAGCGGATGCCTTGAGCAGTCAAAGGTAGTTCTTTCTTAATTGTTCTCTGGAGGACGTCCCAGAAGAAAACTGCGTCCCAGCAGTCCAGAAAAACATGTTCTATGGTCTCTGGTTTCTTACACAGGTAGCAGTCAGGTCCCCATGGCAGGTAAACTCCCCTCCTCTCCTGCCATGTCATGACAGGAAGAGTGTTCGTATGCAGGTTGAAAAAGAAAGACTTAATCCCACCAGGAACAGCCATTTTCTTCACTCTCTTTAGCACGTCAGGCCGGTGTCTACTCTTATACATGGAGCGATATACTGGTTCTGGAAACAGGGTTTCCACTAAATCCCGAGATAGTCTTTTACGGGTCACAGTAGAAAGATAGTCTAATGAAAAACGCACCGACAAGAAACGAAAAGCTGACACCACTTCACGCAGGTACCCGCCTCCTCTGTACGATATATAATCTACAGTGGACACAACATAATCAGGTAGTGCCGAGGCCAACAGGATTTGCAAGCATGTGCGAACAAATGGGTCCGACTGGTCCCTTAGATACAAAAATCTTGACACTACCTGCTTGACAAACAGGTGTGAAAGCCCCAGACCCCCGTCCCCAAGTCTTCTAAACAAATTACTACGGCTCGTCCGCTCAAACGAAGACTGCCAGACAAACACTGCAAATACTCGGTGGAACTTTTGTACATTGACTCTGGCACATGACAAAACCTGCATAACGTACCAGAGCCTGGCTACTAGAAACGTGTTACAGACGGTTGCCCGCGCAAAAATTGACAACTGCCTCCCTCCCCACGATAACGTGCTCGCACGCACCTCCTGAACCCTCTCCCCCCAGTAGTCTGTGTTTTCCTTATAACGGTCTAAAGGCACGCCCAAATACTTGGATGGCGTGGTGAACCACTGCATACCCCCATAAACCGACGGTGTTTCCTCCCATTCACCGTGCCACAGGCCTACACATTTGCTCAAATTGACCTTGCTACCTGTGACTTCACAAAATCTCTGTGTCAGGGACAGGGTGTTTCGAACGCTTTCTTTGTCCGCGCAAAAGAAAGCCACGTCGTCAGCGTACGCCAGAACTTTTACCTCGCACGCTTGAACGCAAAAGCCTCGGATACTGCCACTGGCAATTACCCTGGCACACAATGGCTCTAGATAAAGAGCGAAAAGCAGGGGACTCAATGGACATCCTTGTCTCACCGAGGAGTAAACACTTATCTGTTCTGTAAGTTTCTTGTTAACTATGATGTTGGTGGTACAGTTATTGTACGCCATCCTTATCCCTTTGGTGACAACGGATCCTACTTTAACATGCTCCAGAATAGAAAAGAGAACGCTATGACACACGCGGTCAAAGGCTTTCTCAAGGTCTACCTGTACCATAGCTACAGTGCGATGGTCTGCATCGCAGTACTCGAGGATACTTCGAGCCACATGAATGTTTGAAAAGATTGTTCTGCCCTTAATTCCGCATGTTTGATGCGGGCCTATTATCCCTGTTATGACACTTTGTAATCTGCTGGCCAAGACTTTCATGAGTACTTTATAATCTGTGTTGGTCAACGTAATTGGTCTGTACCCTGTAACTTTAATTAATATTTCTGGCGTTTCCCCCTTCGGAATCAAAACCGTGTGAGCCTTGGAAAAGGAAGGAGGGAGACGGCCAAGCTCAAAAGATTCCTTAAACACTCCATGAAGGAGACCCGCAACTTCCCCTTTAAACTTCTTATAAAACACTGAACTGATTCCGTCAGGTCCTGGTGATTTACCCGAGTTCAAGTTGTCGATAGCCTCTTCGATTTCGCTCAGGGTGATCTCCCTTTCCATCATTTCAGTACTTTCGCTATCCAGTTGCGGCAGTAAGTTCAAAAACTCTGTTTCGAAACCGTTTTCGGTCGGGTTCTTCAGTGCAAAAAGTTCCTGATAATATTGGGTGAAAGCTTGCGCTATTTCCGCCTCATCCCTAGTTAAAACACCTGCCCATTCTATTTCGCCAATATCTTGTTTGCGTGCATGACGCTTTTCGTCAGCTATGGCCCGCTTTGTTGGCTGCTCACCCGCCAGATATTTTTCAGCTCGTGCTCTCACTGCAGCTCCTTTATATTTATCTATATCTATCCTTTCGAGCTCCTGTTTTGTTTTATTTATATCCTCAATAAATATTCCCGGCCGCTTTGTTTCTTCTTCAATTAAAGATTTTAGGTTGCGGCGTAAGAGTGTTTCCTCCTGTATATCACTTCTTCTTATCATACTAGATCTTTCTATGGCCATAAGTTTAACTTTTTGTTTAAAGCACTCCCATGCTTCGCTTTTACTATTGCAATTTCTTCCGTAGTCGTTATCGCAGTAATTTTTTACACTACCAACAAACTCTTTATCATCAAGCAGCCTCGCGTTGATTTTCCACAAGGACCAGTTAAACTTATGACTACGCTTGATTTTTTCCCCTAGGGATACCGCTACCAAACAATGGTCGCTAAAAGACACTTCTTCAACTTTATATTCTCTACAACAAGGCACCAATTCAGCGGAGACATAAATGCGGTCTAAACGCGCATGACTCGCGCCCTGGAAGTGTGTATAATGTACCGTTTTCGCTTCTTCGCCTACCAATGCCACATCTTCCAGACCACTGTCTCCCACGATTTTGGCAAGCAGCTTCGCGCTGCGATCTACAGCCGCGTCCTGATTTGACCGATCTTTACGCTCGCACACACAATTAAAGTCTCCTAGTATTATTAACACTCTTTCGGTTTCAAGGTAGTTTTCTATACTTTCAAAAAAAGTGTATCGCGCAGCAGGTTTTGTCGGCGCATATAAACACACTACTCTAAACTCAATGTCTGCATAAATGAAATCACACAAAACAAATCTACCATCCTTACAGCTGACTACATTTTGAATCACTACTTCTAACGACTTCCTAATTAACAGGCAACACCCAGCCGAAAACCCATGGCTCACTGCAACCATGAAATTTTCCACAAATGGCTCAACCATGCTGTCAGTGTGTGCTTCGGTTTCAACTTTAGTTTCCTGAATGCCAAGAATGTCTAGCTGATTTTTATTAATTAAAGAAGACACACTGTTTCGCCTCTTTTTAGACCCCAACCCTCGGACGTTTAGCGTCCCTATTTTTAAAGGTGCTTTCAGCTTAAGATTCATTTAAAAAAAAACAGAAGTAAAATACAGACCCCCGAAACCGCGTGAAAAGGAGAGGCAAACAAACACCAAAGAACTCACGCTAGCCACCATACGCCAGAACCATTCTGTCCCCTCACTCGTTCACAGGCGACGGTCACCCGCTGCCTCCATGGTCAGGTTTTTGTTCGCGGGTCAGTGAAGTGGATCGCTGCGAGAGGCTTCCAAATTTCTTTTTCCTCCCCACCACCTTCCACTCGTTTTCCAGCCGCCGCAGCCGCTGAGCCGCGAGGGCCTCTTCCCCCGCGTCGCGGGGCCTTTTCGCAGAAGCCTGTGTGGCATCCATGGCCCCCTCCGAGCTGCTTCCTTCCTCCTCACTGTTTTCGGACTCGGCCAGAATGGCGTTCTTCTCGCTCTCTTTCGTCTCGTCCACTTCTTGGGTGGTTTCCTCCTCCTTTCTCCCGGCTTCCTCACCAACTTGCTCGGTCCCTTCTGCTGGGGCAGCCATCTTGGGAGCCGGCTCATTGTTCGCTGCCAGGGGGGCCAGCACGCCATCGCCGTCTCCGCCGCTGCCCGTGCTGCTGGTTGACACCGGCGCCGCGCTTGCCGCTCGCTCCGCTTCCTCCTGATCCATAAGATCTGGAGCGACCTCATTCCCGCGACGGTTTCCCGTCACGTTCGCGTAAGTACGAACACAATCGTGCCGCACGTGCCCGAAAACGCGGCACTTCGAGCACTGCGGCGTCGCACAGTCACGCCGAATGTGTCCCCGCATCCCGCACCGCAGGCATGTAGGGGCTCGGCCCGGCACCACACACAACACCACACCGTCTCCGTACTGGATGAGTTCCGGGAGAGAGTCCGGGACGACCCCCTCCCGCAGGGTCATTCTGACCGTGCGGGTTGTCGAGTCCGGCAGACTAAAACCGGCGACTCTCCATTCCTCCCTCTTCATCTCCTTCACCTCGCCGAACTCGCTAAGAATCCTCGCTAGTGGCTCGTCGAGGTCATCAAACGGCACCCAGTGCAATTTGACAGTCATGTCCTGCCTCGCTGGATCGATGACAGCACAATGCCGCCCCTTAACTCGTAAACTTCCGCTCATGACGAGCTTCTCCTTCGCCTCCTTCGTTCGTAACTTCACCAACCAAACGTGGCTCATTTGGAATGGCCCGATGCCACTCACCGCCTTGATGACTCCAAGCTCCTCCAGCGGTGAGCGGAAATCCTCGATCCTGTATGGCCGTCCTTCGAGGTCGCAGTGCAACACGACGCACGCCTTCATGCCTTCGTTGGAGGGAAGCGCGGGTAGGAGAAATCGGTACCCGGCCGGCGGGCCGCTCGGCGGCGAAACCGGTTCGGCGCCTCCGCTCGCCCGTACTCCTGCGGAGCTAGCCATCGCGCGACCGCTCCCTACGAGAACCGGTCGGCGAGTGTGCATGGTATGGCCGATGGCGAGAATCGAAGCCTTACGTGCCTTTTTATAACACATTACACCAACAACCAGCATCTCTACCATTTCACCTGTTGTTCGGCAGGACACACGGCCGCCGCAACACATCACTCCATATCCTAGGGATCCCGCGACGTCGCACGAAGCCCTCAAGTCGCCGAACATTGCTGCGCGCACTTGGGGAACACTTTTGGAAACGAATGTGGCCTTGAGTCGTTGTGGTCACGCTGGCTAGACGTTGGGGAATGCTTCCGTTTGTCGCACATTAGCCGCAGGTGCTCCGGAAGTGCGAAATGCCTGCTTTCACGACCTTCGAGGGGCAGATAGAAAGACGAGTCAGTCACAGGTAATCCGCCGCGCCCAACGAAGGGTGGAAAATCGGCTAACTCGCCCGCTGCGCTGCGGCGAAGCATCATCTAGTGGTCCTTCCGCGCCCCCGCCACCGCCAGGGGGCAAACGAAACTTGGTGGGGGAAAAAAAAATAGAAACAACTCTTTGAACGCAAATTAATACGGAAAGTTTTAAAAAGCAAAAGAGGATGCCATCGGCACTCGGTGTTCCCAGGTGGTCTCCCTCCCAAGTACTGACCGAGCGCAATGCTGCTTAGCTTCGGTGATCGGACGAGAACCGGCGTATTCAGCATGGTATGGCCGATTTTTTTTTTTTTTTTGGTAAAGCATGGTATGGCCGATGGCGAGAATCGAAGCCTTACGTGCCTTTTTATAACACATTACACCAACAACCAGCATCTCTACCATTTCACCTGTTGTTCGGCAGGACACACGGCCGCCGCAACACATCACTCCATATCCTAGGGATCCCGCGACGTCGCACGAAGCCCTCAAGTCGCCGAACATTGCTGCGCGCACTTGGGGAACACTTTTGGAAACGAATGTGGCCTTGAGTCGTTGTGGTCACGCTGGCTAGACGTTGGGGAATGCTTCCGTTTGTCGCACATTAGCCGCAGGTGCTCCGGAAGTGCGAAATGCCTGCTTTCACGACCTTCGAGGGGCAGATAGAAAGACGAGTCAGTCACAGGTATTCCGCCGCGCCCAACGAAGGGTGGAAAATCGGCTAACTCGCCCGCTGCGCTGCGGCGAAGCATCATCTAGTGGTCCTTCCGCGCCCCCGCCACCGCCAGGGGGCAAACGAAACTTGGTGGGGGAAAAAAAAATAGAAACAACTCTTTGAACGCAAATTAATACGGAAAGTTTTAAAAAGCAAAAGAGGATGCCATCGGCACTCGGTGTTCCCAGGTGGTCTCCCTCCCAAGTACTGACCGAGCCCAATGCTGCTTAGCTTCGGTGATCGGACGAGAACCGGCGTATTCAGCATGGTATGGCCGATTTTTTTTTTTTTGGTAAAGCATGGTATGGCCGATGGCGAGAATCGAAGCCTTACGTGCCTTTTTATAACGCATTACACCAACAACCAGCATCTCTACCATTTCACCTGTTGTTCGGCAGGACACACGGCCGCCGCAACACATCACTCCATATCCTAGGGATCCCGCGACGTCGCACGAAGCCCTCAAGTCGCCGAACATTGCTGCGCGCACTTGGGGAACACTTTTGGAAACGAATGTGGCCTTGAGTCGTTGTGGTCACGCTGGCTAGACGTTGGGGAATGCTTCCGTTTGTCGCACATTAGCCGCAGGTGCTCCGGAAGTGCGAAATGCCTGCTTTCACGACCTTCGAGGGGCAGATAGAAAGACGAGTCAGTCACAGGTAATCCGCCGCGCCCAACGAAGGGTGGAAAATCGGCTAACTCGCCCGCTGCGCTGCGGCGAAGCATCATCTAGTGGTCCTTCCGCGCCCCCGCCACCGCCAGGGGGCAAACGAAACTTGGTGGGGGAAAAAAAATAGAAACAACTCTTTGAACGCAAATTAATACGGAAAGTTTTAAAAAGCAAAAGAGGATGCCATCGGCACTCGGTGTTCCCAGGTGGTCTCCCTCCCAAGTACTGACCGAGCCCAATGCTGCTTAGCTTCGGTGATCGGACGAGAACCGGCGTATTCAGCATGGTATGGCCGATGGCGAGAATCGAAGCCTTACGTGCCTTTTTATAACACATTACACCAACAACCAGCATCTCTACCATTTCACCTGTTGTTCGGCAGGACACACGGCCGCCGCAACACATCACTCCATATCCTAGGGATCCCGCGACGTCGCACGAAGCCCTCAAGTCGCCGAACATTGCTGCGCGCACTTGGGGAACACTTTTGGAAACGAATGTGGCCTTGAGTCGTTGTGGTCACGCTGGCTAGACGTTGGGGAATGCTTCCGTTTGTCGCACATTAGCCGCAGGTGCTCCGGAAGTGCGAAATGCCTGCTTTCACGACCTTCGAGGGGCAGATAGAAAGACGAGTCAGTCACAGGTAATCCGCCGCGCCCAACGAAGGGTGGAAAATCGGCTAACTCGCCCGCTGCGCTGCGGCGAAGCATCATCTAGTGGTCCTTCCGCGCCCCCGCCACCGCCAGGGGGCAAACGAAACTTGGTGGGGGAAAAAAAAATAGAAACAACTCTTTGAACGCAAATTAATACGGAAAGTTTTAAAAAGCAAAAGAGGATGCCATCGGCACTCGGTGTTCCCAGGTGGTCTCCCTCCCAAGTACTGACCGAGCCCAATGCTGCTTAGCTTCGGTGATCGGACGAGAACCGGCGTATTCAGCATGGTATGGCCGATTTTTTTTTTTTTTTTTTTTTTTGTCTTTATTGCCAAACGAAGCATAACAACAACAACAACTGTACAAAACACGCTGAGCCAGGGCTTACCTGGCGAAACAATGCACTTTCATTCTAATTAGTTCACTAAACAACGACAGCACTTCTTCGTCACCTTTTTCCTTCTCTATCACTTCGCGGATTCTACCAACACTTTCTACAAAGTACTCTTCTACTGAACGTGCCCTGGGGTCACTGTTTCTGACGGCCATACGCGACCGCCAGATACTGTGCAGGCCCAAGAGCATTATTAAGTCATAGGGGTATTCGTTACCCTCAACGGGAAGAAACCGGATACCGTAGGCGTCTATTGGGAGGTCCTTCTGCAGCGTGCGCTGAAGAACGTCCCAATAGAACACAGCGTCCCAACAGTCAATGAACACATGCTCTACAGTCTCCGGCTTCTTACACAACCTGCAGTCTGTACCCCATGGCACAAAAATACCTCTCTCGTGCATCCATACCAGTACTGGCAGCGTGCCGGTGTGCAGGTTAAAAAAGAAAGTCTTCACTCCCGGCGGTAACCACATCTTTTTAACACGTTTTAGAACATTCTGGCCCGGGCGGCCTGCATACACACTTCTATACAACGGTACAGGGAAAACAACACTTACTAAGTCTTTATACAGAACTCGTCTACTGACACTACTCAAATACTCTACTGAAAACCTGCATGACAAAAAATTAAATGAGAAAACTACCTCGCGCAGAAAGCGTGAGGACACCCTCGACATTCGCCAACACGACGACACAACGAAGCTCGGCAGTTCTCTGGCTAGCGCGACCTGCATGTAAGTGCGAAGGAAAGGGTCCCTTTGATCCCTAAGAAACAAAAACCGTGACACAACCTGTCTCAAGAAGAGATGCCCTAGACCCAGTCCTCCACTGCCCACCGCTCGAAACAAGTTAGTCCTCGCCGTTCGCTCCCACCCGGAGTTCCACACAAAGGTGGCGAACACACGGTGGAAAAGTTGAAGATTCGTTCGTGTACAAAACAACGCCTGCAGCACATACCAAATTTTTGCCGCGAGGAAAACGTTACAGACGGTGGCCCGCGCGAAAATTGACAAATGTCGCCCTCCCCATCGTTCCGCCTTTTCCCGCACCTCTGTCGCCTTTTCCCGCCAAAACAATGTATTTTCTCTGTACCGGTACAATGGTACACCTAGGTACCTAGTTGCAGTGGTGTCCCACTGAACGTTTTCGAACAACGTGGGAGGATCTCCCCACGTCCCGTGCCACACCCCCAAACACTTCTCCCTGTTTATCACACTCCCGCTCATGTCACAATAGCTCTGTGTGATGCTCAGGGCGTTGCGGACGCTTTCTTGGTCAGTGGCAAAAATGGCCACGTCGTCTGCATACGCTAATATACGCACCTCGCTAGACTGTAGCTTAAAACCTTGGACCTTGTCGCTCCCCATTATTTTCCTACACAAGGGTTCCAGGTACAAACAAAACAACAATGGTGACATGGGGCAACCCTGCCGGACTGATGAGCGGACGTCGATCCGCTTTGACAGCTCGCCATTAACTATAAGACTCGTTGTGCAATTTGAGTACGCCATGCGCACCCCTTTACAAAGAATCGACCCAAGCCCTACATACTCTAGAATGGAAAAAAGGACTTCGTGGGGGACTCGGTCAAACGCTTTGGAGAGATCGATCTGTAGCATGGCTACTCTGAGTAGCTCACTGTCGCAATATTCGAAAATGCTTCGAGCAACATGGATATTCGTGAATATGGACCTGCCTCGTATACCGCAAGTTTGGTGACCTCCTACGACGTCTCCTGGCGAGAATCGAAGCCTTACGTGCCTTTTTATAACACATTACACCAACAACCAGCATCTCTACCATTTCACCTGTTGTTCGGCAGGACACACGGCCGCCGCAACACATCACTCCATATCCTAGGGATCCCGCGACGTCGCACGAAGCCCTCAAGTCGCCGAACATTGCTGCGCGCACTTGGGGAACACTTTTGGAAACGAATGTGGCCTTGAGTCGTTGTGGTCACGCTGGCTAGACGTTGGGGAATGCTTCCGTTTGTCGCACATTAGCCGCAGGTGCTCCGGAAGTGCGAAATGCCTGCTTTCACGACCTTCGAGGGGCAGATAGAAAGACGAGTCAGTCACAGGTAATCCGCCGCGCCCAACGAAGGGTGGAAAATCGGCTAACTCGCCCGCTGCGCTGCGGCGAAGCATCATCTAGTGGTCCTTCCGCGCCCCCGCCACCGCCAGGGGGCAAACGAAACTTGGTGGGGGAAAAAAAAAATAGAAACAACTCTTTGAACGCAAATTAATACGGAAAGTTTTAAAAAGCAAAAGAGGATGCCATCGGCACTCGGTGTTCCCAGGTGGTCTCCCTCCCAAGTACTGACCGAGCCCAATGCTGCTTAGCTTCGGTGATCGGACGAGAACCGGCGTATTCAGCATGGTATGGCCGATTTTTTTTTTTTTTTTGGTAAAGCATGGTATGGCCGATGGCGAGAATCGAAGCCTTACGTGCCTTTTTATAACACATTACACCAACAACCAGCATCTCTACCATTTCACCTGTTGTTCGGCAGGACACACGGCCGCCGCAACACATCACTCCATATCCTAGGGATCCCGCGACGTCGCACGAAGCCCTCAAGTCGCCGAACATTGCTGCGCGCACTTGGGGAACACTTTTGGAAACGAATGTGGCCTTGAGTCGTTGTGGTCACGCTGGCTAGACGTTGGGGAATGCTTCCGTTTGTCGCACATTAGCCGCAGGTGCTCCGGAAGTGCGAAATGCCTGCTTTCACGACCTTCGAGGGGCAGATAGAAAGACGAGTCAGTCACAGGTAATCCGCCGCGCCCAACGAAGGGTGGAAAATCGGCTAACTCGCCCGCTGCGCTGCGGCGAAGCATCATCTAGTGGTCCTTCCGCGCCCCCGCCACCGCCAGGGGGCAAACGAAACTTGGTGGGGGAAAAAAAAAATAGAAACAACTCTTTGAACGCAAATTAATACGGAAAGTTTTAAAAAGCAAAAGAGGATGCCATCGGCACTCGGTGTTCCCAGGTGGTCTCCCTCCCAAGTACTGACCGAGCCCAATGCTGCTTAGCTTCGGTGATCGGACGAGAACCGGCGTATTCAGCATGGTATGGCCGATGGCGAGAATCGAAGCCTTACGTGCCTTTTTATAACACATTACACCAACAACCAGCATCTCTACCATTTCACCTGTTGTTCGGCAGGACACACGGCCGCCGCAACACATCACTCCATATCCTAGGGATCCCGCTACGTCGCACGAAGCCCTCAAGTCGCCGAACATTGCTGCGCGCACTTGGGGAACACTTTTGGAAACGAATGTGGCCTTGAGTCGTTGTGGTCACGCTGGCTAGACGTTGGGGAATGCTTCCGTTTGTCGCACATTAGCCGCAGGTGCTCCGGAAGTGCGAAATGCCTGCTTTCACGACCTTCGAGGGGCAGATAGAAAGACGAGTCAGTCACAGGTAATCCGCCGCGCCCAACGAAGGGTGGAAAATCGGCTAACTCGCCCGCTGCGCTGCGGCGAAGCATCATCTAGTGGTCCTTCCGCGCCCCCGCCACCGCCAGGGGGCAAACGAAACTTGGTGGGGGAAAAAAAATAGAAACAACTCTTTGAACGCAAATTAATACGGAAAGTTTTAAAAAGCAAAAGAGGATGCCATCGGCACTCGGTGTTCCCAGGTGGTCTCCCTCCCAAGTACTGACCGAGCGCAATGCTGCTTAGCTTCGGTGATCGGACGAGAACCGGCGTATTCAGCATGGTATGGCCGATTTTTTTTGGTAAAGCATGGTATGGCCGATGGCGAGAATCGAAGCCTTACGTGCCTTTTTATAACACATTACACCAACAACCAGCATCTCTACCATTTCACCTGTTGTTCGGCAGGACACACGGCCGCCGCAACACATCACTCCATATCCTAGGGATCCCGCGACGTCGCACGAAGCCCTCAAGTCGCCGAACATTGCTGCGCGCACTTGGGGAACACTTTTGGAAACGAATGTGGCCTTGAGTCGTTGTGGTCACGCTGGCTAGACGTTGGGGAATGCTTCCGTTTGTCGCACATTAGCCGCAGGTGCTCCGGAAGTGCGAAATGCCTGCTTTCACGACCTTCGAGGGGCAGATAGAAAGACGAGTCAGTCACAGGTAATCCGCCGCGCCCAACGAAGGGTGGAAAATCGGCTAACTCGCCCGCTGCGCTGCGGCGAAGCATCATCTAGTGGTCCTTCCGCGCCCCCGCCACCGCCAGGGGGCAAACGAAACTTGGTGGGGGAAAAAAAATAGAAACAACTCTTTGAACGCAAATTAATACGGAAAGTTTTAAAAAGCAAAAGAGGATGCCATCGGCACTCGGTGTTCCCAGGTGGTCTCCCTCCCAAGTACTGACCGAGCCCAATGCTGCTTAGCTTCGGTGATCGGACGAGAACCGGCGTATTCAGCATGGTATGGCCGATGGCGAGAATCGAAGCCTTACGTGCCTTTTTATAACACATTACACCAACAACCAGCATCTCTACCATTTCACCTGTTGTTCGGCAGGACACACGGCCGCCGCAACACATCACTCCATATCCCAGGGATCCCGCGACGTCGCACGAAGCCCTCAAGTCGCCGAACATTGCTGCGCGCACTTGGGGAACACTTTTGGAAACGAATGTGGCCTTGAGTCGTTGTGGTCACGCTGGCTAGACGTTGGGGAATGCTTCCGTTTGTCGCACATTAGCCGCAGGTGCTCCGGAAGTGCGAAATGCCTGCTTTCACGACCTTCGAGGGGCAGATAGAAAGACGAGTCAGTCACAGGTAATCCGCCGCGCCCAACGAAGGGTGGAAAATCGGCTAACTCGCCCGCTGCGCTGCGGCGAAGCATCATCTAGTGGTCCTTCCGCGCCCCCGCCACCGCCAGGGGGCAAACGAAACTTGGTGGGGGAAAAAAAAAATAGAAACAACTCTTTGAACGCAAATTAATACCGAAAGTTTTAAAAAGCAAAAGAGGATGCCATCGGCACTCGGTGTTCCCAGGTGGTCTCCCTCCCAAGTACTGACCGAGCCCAATGCTGCTTAGCTTCGGTGATCGGACGAGAACCGGCGTATTCAGCATGGTATGGCCGATTTTTTTTTTTTTTTGGTAAAGCATGGTATGGCCGATGGCGAGAATCGAAGCCTTACGTGCCTTTTTATAACACATTACACCAACAACCAGCATCTCTACCATTTCACCTGTTGTTCGGCAGGACACACGGCCGCCGCAACACATCACTGCATATCCTAGGGATCCCGCGACGTCGCACGAAGCCCTCAAGTCGCCGAACATTGCTGCGCGCACTTGGGGAACACTTTTGGAAACGAATGTGGCCTTGAGTCGTTGTGGTCACGCTGGCTAGACGTTGGGGAATGCTTCCGTTTGTCGCACATTAGCCGCAGGTGCTCCGGAAGTGCGAAATGCCTGCTTTCACGACCTTCGAGGGGCAGATAGAAAGACGAGTCAGTCACAGGTAATCCGCCGCGCCCAACGAAGGGTGGAAAATCGGCTAACTCGCCCGCTGCGCTGCGGCGAAGCATCATCTAGTGGTCCTTCCGCGCCCCCGCCACCGCCAGGGGGCAAACGAAACTTGGTGGGGGGAAAAAAAATAGAAACAACTCTTTGAACGCAAATTAATACGGAAAGTTTTAAAAAGCAAAAGAGGATGCCATCGGCACTCGGTGTTCCCAGGTGGTCTCCCTCCCAAGTACTGACCGAGCCCAATGCTGCTTAGCTTCGGTGATCGGACGAGAACCGGCGTATTCAGCATGGTATGGCCGATGGCGAGAATCGAAGCCTTACGTGCCTTTTTATAACACATTACACCAACAACCAGCATCTCTACCATTTCACCTGTTGTTCGGCAGGACACACGGCCGCCGCAACACATCACTCCATATCCTAGGGATCCCGCGACGTCGCACGAAGCCCTCAAGTCGCCGAACATTGCTGCGCGCACTTGGGGAACACTTTTGGAAACGAATGTGGCCTTGAGTCGTTGTGGTCACGCTGGCTAGACGTTGGGGAATGCTTCCGTTTGTCGCACATTAGCCGCAGGTGCTCCGGAAGTGCGAAATGCCTGCTTTCACGACCTTCGAGGGGCAGATAGAAAGACGAGTCAGTCACAGGTAATCCGCCGCGCCCAACGAAGGGTGGAAAATCGGCTAACTCGCCCGCTGCGCTGCGGCGAAGCATCATCTAGTGGTCCTTCCGCGCCCCCGCCACCGCCAGGGGGCAAACGAAACTTGGTGGGGGAAAAAAAAAATAGAAACAACTCTTTGAACGCAAATTAATACGGAAAGTTTTAAAAAGCAAAAGAGGATGCCATCGGCACTCGGTGTTCCCAGGTGGTCTCCCTCCCAAGTACTGACCGAGCCCAATGCTGCTTAGCTTCGGTGATCGGACGAGAACCGGCGTATTCAGCATGGTATGGCCGATGGCGAGAATCGAAGCCTTACGTGCCTTTTTATAACACATTACACCAACAACCAGCATCTCTACCATTTCACCTGTTGTTCGGCAGGACACACGGCCGCCGCAACACATCACTCCATATCCTAGGGATCCCGCGACGTCGCACGAAGCCCTCAAGTCGCCGAACATTGCTGCGCGCACTTGGGGAACACTTTTGGAAACGAATGTGGCCTTGAGTCGTTGTGGTCACGCTGGCTAGACGTTGGGGAATGCTTCCGTTTGTCGCACATTAGCCGCAGGTGCTCCGGAAGTGCGAAATGCCTGCTTTCACGACCTTCGAGGGGCAGATAGAAAGACGAGTCAGTCACAGGTAATCCGCCGCGCCCAACGAAGGGTGGAAAATCGGCTAACTCGCCCGCTGCGCTGCGGCGAAGCATCATCTAGTGGTCCTTCCGCGCCCCCGCCACCGCCAGGGGGCAAACGAAACTTGGTGGGGGAAAAAAAAATAGAAACAACTCTTTGAACGCAAATTAATACGGAAAGTTTTAAAAAGCAAAAGAGGATGCCATCGGCACTCGGTGTTCCCAGGTGGTCTCCCTCCCAAGTACTGACCGAGCCCAATGCTGCTTAGCTTCGGTGATCGGACGAGAACCGGCGTATTCAGCATGGTATGGCCGATGGCGAGAATCGAAGCCTTACGTGCCTTTTTATAACACATTACACCAACAACCAGCATCTCTACCATTTCACCTGTTGTTCGGCAGGACACACGGCCGCCGCAACACATCACTCCATATCCTAGGGATCCCGCGACGTCGCACGAAGCCCTCAAGTCGCCGAACATTGCTGCGCGCACTTGGGGAACACTTTTGGAAACGAATGTGGCCTTGAGTCGTTGTGGTCACGCTGGCTAGACGTTGGGGAATGCTTCCGTTTGTCGCACATTAGCCGCAGGTGCTCCGGAAGTGCGAAATGCCTGCTTTCACGACCTTCGAGGGGCAGATAGAAAGACGAGTCAGTCACAGGTAATCCGCCGCGCCCAACGAAGGGTGGAAAATCGGCTAACTCGCCCGCTGCGCTGCGGCGAAGCATCATCTAGTGGTCCTTCCGCGCCCCCGCCACCGCCAGGGGGCAAACGAAACTTGGTGGGGGAAAAAAAAATAGAAACAACTCTTTGAACGCAAATTAATACGGAAAGTTTTAAAAAGCAAAAGAGGATGCCATCGGCACTCGGTGTTCCCAGGTGGTCTCCCTCCCAAGTACTGACCGAGCCCAATGCTGCTTAGCTTCGGTGATCGGACGAGAACCGGCGTATTCAGCATGGTATGGCCGATTTTTTTTTTTTGGTAAAGCATGGTATGGCCGATGGCGAGAATCGAAGCCTTACGTGCCTTTTTATAACACATTACACCAACAACCAGCATCGCTACCATTTCACCTGTTGTTCGGCAGGACACACGGCCGCCGCAACACATCACTCCATATCCTAGGGATCCCGCGACGTCGCACGAAGCCCTCAAGTCGCCGAACATTGCTGCGCGCACTTGGGGAACACTTTTGGAAACGAATGTGGCCTTGAGTCGTTGTGGTCACGCTGGCTAGACGTTGGGGAATGCTTCCGTTTGTCGCACATTAGCCGCAGGTGCTCCGGAAGTGCGAAATGCCTGCTTTCACGACCTTCGAGGGGCAGATAGAAAGACGAGTCAGTCACAGGTAATCCGCCGCGCCCAACGAAGGGTGGAAAATCGGCTAACTCGCCCGCTGCGCTGCGGCGAAGCATCATCTAGTGGTCCTTCCGCGCCCCCGCCACCGCCAGGGGGCAAACGAAACTTGGTGGGGGAAAAAAAAAATAGAAACAACTCTTTGAACGCAAATTAATACGGAAAGTTTTAAAAAGCAAAAGAGGATGCCATCGGCACTCGGTGTTCCCAGGTGTTCTCCCTCCCAAGTACTGACCGAGCCCAATGCTGCTTAGCTTCGGTGATCGGACGAGAACCGGCGTATTCAGCATGGTATGGCCGATTTTTTTTTTTTCTTTATTGCAAAACTCAACAAGAGCACTTCAAAACAGCATTTTTCTCAGTGTAACAAACAATCACTTCACAACCACATTAAACGATATTTACATTCCAATGGACTTTCATTTCAATCAATTTGTTACATAAATCCAGAACATCATCATCATAACACATTTTTAACACTTCACGGACCTTGCACACGTTTTCAATAAAATAACCATGAACGGATCGGGCATTTACATTATGCCGTACCGCTAGCCTGCTCTGCCATATTGCGTGCAACCCCAGAAGAAAAATGAGGTCGTACGGGATTACATCTGGTTGTAACTCGAGATAGCGGATGCCTTGAGCAGTCAAAGGTAGTTCTTTCTTAATTGTTCTCTGGAGGACGTCCCAGAAGAAAACTGCGTCCCAGCAGTCCAGAAAAACATGTTCTATGGTCTCTGGTTTCTTACACAGGTAGCAGTCAGGTCCCCATGGCAGGTAAACTCCCCTCCTCTCCTGCCATGTCATGACAGGAAGAGTGTTCGTATGCAGGTTGAAAAAGAAAGACTTAATCCCACCAGGAACAGCCATTTTCTTCACTCTCTTTAGCACGTCAGGCCGGTGTCTACTCTTATACATGGAGCGATATACTGGTTCTGGAAACAGGGTTTCCACTAAATCCCGAGATAGTCTTTTACGGGTCACAGTAGAAAGATAGTCTAATGAAAAACGCACCGACAAGAAACGAAAAGCTGACACCACTTCACGCAGGTACCCGCCTCCTCTTTACGATATATAATCTACAGTGGACACAACATAATCAGGTAGTGCCGAGGCCAACAGGATTTGCAAGCATGTGCGAACAAATGGGTCCGACTGGTCCCTTAGATACAAAAATCTTGACACTACCTGCTTGACAAACAGGTGTGAAAGCCCCAGACCCCCGTCCCCAAGTCTTCTAAACAAATTACTACGGCTCGTCCGCTCAAACGAAGACTGCCAGACAAACACTGCAAATACTCGGTGGAACTTTTGTACATTGACTCTGGCACATGACAAAACCTGCATAACGTACCAGAGCCTGGCTACTAGAAACGTGTTACAGACGGTTGCCCGCGCAAAAATTGACAACTGCCTCCCTCCCCACGATAACGTGCTCGCACGCACCTCCTGAACCCTCTCCCCCCAGTAGTCTGTGTTTTCCTTATAACGGTCTAAAGGCACGCCCAAATACTTGGATGGCGTGGTGAACCACTGCATACCCCCATAAACCGACGGTGTTTCCTCCCATTCACCGTGCCACAGGCCTACACATTTGCTCAAATTGACCTTGCTACCTGTGACTTCACAAAATCTCTGTGTCAGGGACAGGGTGTTTCGAACGCTTTCTTTGTCCGCGCAAAAGAAAGCCACGTCGTCAGCGTACGCCAGAACTTTTACCTCGCACGCTTGAACGCAAAAGCCTCGGATACTGCCACTGGCAATTACCCTGGCACACAATGGCTCTAGATAAAGAGCGAAAAGCAGGGGACTCAATGGACATCCTTGTCTCACCGAGGAGTAAACACTTATCTGTTCTGTAAGTTTCTTGTTAACTATGATGTTGGTGGTACAGTTATTGTACGCCATCCTTATCCCTTTGGTGACAACGGATCCTACTTTAACATGCTCCAGAATAGAAAAGAGAACGCTATGACACACGCGGTCAAAGGCTTTCTCAAGGTCTACCTGTACCATAGCTACAGTGCGATGGTCTGCATCGCAGTACTCGAGGATACTTCGAGCCACATGAATGTTTGAAAAGATTGTTCTGCCCTTAATTCCGCATGTTTGATGCGGGCCTATTATCCCTGTTATGACACTTTGTAATCTGCTGGCCAAGACTTTCATGAGTACTTTATAATCTGTGTTGGTCAACGTAATTGGTCTGTACCCTGTAACTTTAATTAATATTTCTGGCGTTTCCCCCTTCGGAATCAAAACCGTGTGAGCCTTGGAAAAGGAAGGAGGGAGACGGCCAAGCTCAAAAGATTCCTTAAACACTCCATGAAGGAGACCCGCAACTTCCCCTTTAAACTTCTTATAAAACACTGAACTGATTCCGTCAGGTCCTGGTGATTTACCCGAGTTCAAGTTGTCGATAGCCTCTTCGATTTCGCTCAGGGTGATCTCCCTTTCCATCATTTCAGTACTTTCGCTATCCAGTTGCGGCAGTAAGTTCAAAAACTCTGTTTCGAAACCGTTTTCGGTCGGGTTCTTCAGTGCAAAAAGTTCCTGATAATATTGGGTGAAAGCTTGCGCTATTTCCGCCTCATCCCTAGTTAAAACACCTGCCCATTCTATTTCGCCAATATCTTGTTTGCGTGCATGACGCTTTTCGTCAGCTATGGCCCGCTTTGTTGGCTGCTCACCCGCCAGATATTTTTCAGCTCGTGCTCTCACTGCAGCTCCTTTATATTTATCTATATCTATCCTTTCGAGCTCCTGTTTTGTTTTATTTATATCCTCAATAAATATTCCCGGCCGCTTTGTTTCTTCTTCAATTAAAGATTTTAGGTTGCGGCGTAAGAGTGTTTCCTCCTGTATATCACTTCTTCTTATCATACTAGATCTTTCTATGGCCATAAGTTTAACTTTTTGTTTAAAGCACTCCCATGCTTCGCTTTTACTATTGCAATTTCTTCCGTAGTCGTTATCGCAGTAATTTTTTACACTACCAACAAACTCTTTATCATCAAGCAGCCTCGCGTTGATTTTCCACAAGGACCAGTTAAACTTATGACTACGCTTGATTTTTTCCCCTAGGGATACCGCTACCAAACAATGGTCGCTAAAAGACACTTCTTCAACTTTATATTCTCTACAACAAGGCACCAATTCAGCGGAGACATAAATGCGGTCTAAACGCGCATGACTCGCGCCCTGGAAGTGTGTATAATGTACCGTTTTCGCTTCTTCGCCTACCAATGCCACATCTTCCAGACCACTGTCTGCCACGATTTTGGCAAGCAGCTTCGCGCTGCGATCTACAGCCGCGTCCTGATTTGACCGATCTTTACGCTCGCACACACAATTAAAGTCTCCTAGTATTATTAACACTCTTTCGGTTTCAAGGTAGTTTTCTATACTTTCAAAAAAAGTGTATCGCGCAGCAGGTTTTGTCGGCGCATATAAACACACTACTCTAAACTCAATGTCTGCATAAATGAAATCACACAAAACAAATCTACCATCCTTACAGCTGACTACATTTTGAATCACTACTTCTAACGACTTCCTAATTAACAGGCAACACCCAGCCGAAAACCCAAACGAGTGGCTCACTGCAACCATGAAATTTTCCACAAATGGCTCAACCATGCTGTCAGTGTGTGCTTCGGTTTCAACTTTAGTTTCCTGAATGCCAAGAATGTCTAGCTGATTTTTATTAATTAAAGAAGACACACTGTTTCGCCTCTTTTTAGACCCCAACCCTCGGACGTTTAGCGTCCCTATTTTTAAAGGTGCTTTCAGCTTAAGATTCATTTAAAAAAAAAACAGAAGTAAAATACAGACCCCCGAAACCGCGTGAAAAGGAGAGGCAAACAAACACCAAAGAACTCACGCTAGCCACCATACGCCAGAACCATTCTGTCCCCTCACTCGTTCACAGGCGACGGTCACCCGCTGCCTCCATGGTCAGGTTTTTGTTCGCGGGTCAGTGAAGTGGATCGCTGCGAGAGGCTTCCAAATTTCTTTTTCCTCCCCACCACCTTCCACTCGTTTTCCAGCCGCCGCAGCCGCTGAGCCGCGAGGGCCTCTTCCCCCGCGTCGCGGGGCCTTTTCGCAGAAGCCTGTGTGGCATCCATGGCCCCCTCCGAGCTGCTTCCTTCCTCCTCACTGTTTTCGGACTCGGCCAGAATGGCGTTCTTCTCGCTCTCTTTCGTCTCGTCCACTTCTTGGGTGGTTTCCTCCTCCTTTCTCCCGGCTTCCTCACCAACTTGCTCGGTCCCTTCTGCTGGGGCAGCCATCTTGGGAGCCGGCTCATTGTTCGCTGCCAGGGGGGCCAGCACGCCATCGCCGTCTCCGCCGCTGCCCGTGCTGCTGGTTGACACCGGCGCCGCGCTTGCCGCTCGCTCCGCTTCCTCCTGATCCATAAGATCTGGAGCGACCTCATTCCCGCGACGGTTTCCCGTCACGTTCGCGTAAGTACGAACACAATCGTGCCGCACGTGCCCGAAAACGCGGCACTTCGAGCACTGCGGCGTCGCACAGTCACGCCGAATGTGTCCCCGCATCCCGCACCGCAGGCATGTAGGGGCTCGGCCCGGCACCACACACAACACCACACCGTCTCCGTACTGGATGAGTTCCGGGAGAGAGTCCGGGACGACCCCCTCCCGCAGGGTCATTCTGACCGTGCGGGTTGTCGAGTCCGGCAGACTAAAACCGGCGACTCTCCATTCCTCCCTCTTCATCTCCTTCACCTCGCCGAACTCGCTAAGAATCCTCGCTAGTGGCTCGTCGGGGTCATCAAACGGCACCCAGTGCAATTTGACAGTCATGTCCTGCCTCGCTGGATCGATGACAGCACAATGCCGCCCCTTAACTCGTAAACTTCCGCTCATGACGAGCTTCTCCTTCGCCTCCTTCGTTCGTAACTTCACCAACCAAACGTGGCTCATTTGGAATGGCCCGATGCCACTCACCGCCTTGATGACTCCAAGCTCCTCCAGCGGTGAGCGGAAATCCTCGATCCTGTATGGCCGTCCTTCGAGGTCGCAGTGCAACACGACGCACGCCTTCATGCCTTCGTTGGAGGGAAGCGCGGGTAGGAGAAATCGGTACCCGGCCGGCGGGCCGCTCGGCGGCGAAACCGGTTCGGCGCCTCCGCTCGCCCGTACTCCTGCGGAGCTAGCCATCGCGCGACCGCTCCCTACGAGAACCGGTCGGCGAGTGTGCATGGTATGGCCGATGGCGAGAATCGAAGCCTTACGTGCCTTTTTATAACACATTACACCAACAACCAGCATCTCTACCATTTCACCTGTTGTTCGGCAGGACACACGGCCGCCGCAACACATCACTCCATATCCTAGGGATCCCGCGACGTCGCACGAAGCCCTCAAGTCGCCGAACATTGCTGCGCGCACTTGGGGAACACTTTTGGAAACGAATGTGGCCTTGAGTCGTTGTGGTCACGCTGGCTAGACGTTGGGGAATGCTTCCGTTTGTCGCACATTAGCCGCAGGTGCTCCGGAAGTGCGAAATGCCTGCTTTCACGACCTTCGAGGGGCAGATAGAAAGACGAGTCAGTCACAGGTAATCCGCCGCGCCCAACGAAGGGTGGAAAATCGGCTAACTCGCCCGCTGCGCTGCGGCGAAGCATCATCTAGTGGTCCTTCCGCGCCCCCGCCACCGCCAGGGGGCAAACGAAACTTGGTGGGGGAAAAAAAAATAGAAACAACTCTTTGAACGCAAATTAATACGGAAAGTTTTAAAAAGCAAAAGAGGATGCCATCGGCACTCGGTGTTCCCAGGTGGTCTCCCTCCCAAGTACTGACCGAGCGCAATGCTGCTTAGCTTCGGTGATCGGACGAGAACCGGCGTATTCAGCATGGTATGGCCGATTTTTTTTTTTTTTTTTTGGTAAAGCATGGTATGGCCGATGGCGAGAATCGAAGCCTTACGTGCCTTTTTATAACACATTACACCAACAACCAGCATCTCTACCATTTCACCTGTTGTTCGGCAGGACACACGGCCGCCGCAACACATCACTCCATATCCTAGGGATCCCGCGACGTCGCACGAAGCCCTCAAGTCGCCGAACATTGCTGCGCGCACTTGGGGAACACTTTTGGAAACGAATGTGGCCTTGAGTCGTTGTGGTCACGCTGGCTAGACGTTGGGGAATGCTTCCGTTTGTCGCACATTAGCCGCAGGTGCTCCGGAAGTGCGAAATGCCTGCTTTCACGACCTTCGAGGGGCAGATAGAAAGACGAGTCAGTCACAGGTAATCCGCCGCGCCCAACGAAGGGTGGAAAATCGGCTAACTCGCCCGCTGCGCTGCGGCGAAGCATCATCTAGTGGTCCTTCCGCGCCCCCGCCACCGCCAGGGGGCAAACGAAACTTGGTGGGGGAAAAAAAAATAGAAACAACTCTTTGAACGCAAATTAATACGGAAAGTTTTAAAAAGCAAAAGAGGATGCCATCGGCACTCGGTGTTCCCAGGTGGTCTCCCTCCCAAGTACTGACCGAGCGCAATGCTGCTTAGCTTCGGTGATCGGACGAGAACCGGCGTATTCAGCATGGTATGGCCGATTTTTTTTTTTTTTTTGGTAAAGCATGGTATGGCCGATGGCGAGAATCGAAGCCTTACGTGCCTTTTTATAACACATTACACCAACAACCAGCATCTCTACCATTTCACCTGTTGTTCGGCAGGACACACGGCCGCCGCAACACATCACTCCATATCCTAGGGATCCCGCGACGTCGCACGAAGCCCTCAAGTCGCCGAACATTGCTGCGCGCACTTGGGGAACACTTTTGGAAACGAATGTGGCCTTGAGTCGTTGTGGTCACGCTGGCTAGACGTTGGGGAATGCTTCCGTTTGTCGCACATTAGCCGCAGGTGCTCCGGAAGTGCGAAATGCCTGCTTTCACGACCTTCGAGGGGCAGATAGAAAGACGAGTCAGTCACAGGTATTCCGCCGCGCCCAACGAAGGGTGGAAAATCGGCTAACTCGCCCGCTGCGCTGCGGCGAAGCATCATCTAGTGGTCCTTCCGCGCCCCCGCCACCGCCAGGGGGCAAACGAAACTTGGTGGGGGAAAAAAAAATAGAAACAACTCTTTGAACGCAAATTAATACGGAAAGTTTTAAAAAGCAAAAGAGGATGCCATCGGCACTCGGTGTTCCCAGGTGGTCTCCCTCCCAAGTACTGACCGAGCCCAATGCTGCTTAGCTTCGGTGATCGGACGAGAACCGGCGTATTCAGCATGGTATGGCCGATGGCGAGAATCGAAGCCTTACGTGCCTTTTTATAACACATTACACCAACAACCAGCATCTCTACCATTTCACCTGTTGTTCGGCAGGACACACGGCCGCCGCAACACATCACTCCATATCCTAGGGATCCCGCGACGTCGCACGAAGCCCTCAAGTCGCCGAACATTGCTGCGCGCACTTGGGGAACACTTTTGGAAACGAATGTGGCCTTGAGTCGTTGTGGTCACGCTGGCTAGACGTTGGGGAATGCTTCCGTTTGTCGCACATTAGCCGCAGGTGCTCCGGAAGTGCGAAATGCCTGCTTTCACGACCTTCGAGGGGCAGATAGAAAGACGAGTCAGTCACAGGTAATCCGCCGCGCCCAACGAAGGGTGGAAAATCGGCTAACTCGCCCGCTGCGCTGCGGCGAAGCATCATCTAGTGGTCCTTCCGCGCCCCCGCCACCGCCAGGGGGCAAACGAAACTTGGTGGGGGAAAAAAAAAATAGAAACAACTCTTTGAACGCAAATTAATACGGAAAGTTTTAAAAAGCAAAAGAGGATGCCATCGGCACTCGGTGTTCCCAGGTGTTCTCCCTCCCAAGTACTGACCGAGCCCAATGCTGCTTAGCTTCGGTGATCGGACGAGAACCGGCGTATTCAGCATGGTATGGCCGATGGCGAGAATCGAAGCCTTACGTGCCTTTTTATAACACATTACACCAACAACCAGCATCTCTACCATTTCACCTGTTGTTCGGCAGGACACACGGCCGCCGCAACACATCACTCCATATCCTAGGGATCCCGCGACGTCGCACGAAGCCCTCAAGTCGCCGAACATTGCTGCGCGCACTTGGGGAACACTTTTGGAAACGAATGTGGCCTTGAGTCGTTGTGGTCACGCTGGCTAGACGTTGGGGAATGCTTCCGTTTGTCGCACATTAGCCGCAGGTGCTCCGGAAGTGCGAAATGCCTGCTTTCACGACCTTCGAGGGGCAGATAGAAAGACGAGTCAGTCACAGGTAATCCGCCGCGCCCAACGAAGGGTGGAAAATCGGCTAACTCGCCCGCTGCGCTGCGGCGAAGCATCATCTAGTGGTCCTTCCGCGCCCCCGCCACCGCCAGGGGGCAAACGAAACTTGGTGGGGGAAAAAAAAAATAGAAACAACTCTTTGAACGCAAATTAATACGGAAAGTTTTAAAAAGCAAAAGAGGATGCCATCGGCACTCGGTGTTCCCAGGTGGTCTCCCTCCCAAGTACTGACCGAGCCCAATGCTGCTTAGCTTCGGTGATCGGACGAGAACCGGCGTATTCAGCATGGTATGGCCGATTTTTTTTTTTTTTTTGGTAAAGCATGGTATGGCCGATGGCGAGAATCGAAGCCTTACGTGCCTTTTTATAACACATTACACCAACAACCAGCATCTCTACCATTTGACCTGTTGTTCAGCAGGACACACGGCCGCCGCAACACATCACTCCATATCCTAGGGATCCCGCGACGTCGCACGAAGCCCTCAAGTCGCCGAACATTGCTGCGCGCACTTGGGGAACACTTTTGGAAACGAATGTGGCCTTGAGTCGTTGTGGTCACGCTGGCTAGACGTTGGGGAATGCTTCCGTTTGTCGCACATTAGCCGCAGGTGCTCCGGAAGTGCGAAATGCCTGCTTTCACGACCTTCGAGGGGCAGATAGAAAGACGAGTCAGTCACAGGTAATCCGCCGCGCCCAACGAAGGGTGGAAAATCGGCTAACTCGCCCGCTGCGCTGCGGCGAAGCATCATCTAGTGGTCCTTCCGCGCCCCCGCCACCGCCAGGGGGCAAACGAAACTTGGTGGGGGGAAAAAAAATAGAAACAACTCTTTGAACGCAAATTAATACGGAAAGTTTTAAAAAGCAAAAGAGGATGCCATCGGCACTCGGTGTTCCCAGGTGGTCTCCCTCCCAAGTACTGACCGAGCCCAATGCTGCTTAGCTTCGGTGATCGGACGAGAACCGGCGTATTCAGCATGGTATGGCCGATGGCGAGAATCGAAGCCTTACGTGCCTTTTTATAACACATTACACCAACAACCAGCATCTCTACCATTTCACCTGTTGTTCGGCAGGACACACGGCCGCCGCAACACATCACTCCATATCCTAGGGATCCCGCGACGTCGCACGAAGCCCTCAAGTCGCCGAACATTGCTGCGCGCACTTGGGGAACACTTTTGGAAACGAATGTGGCCTTGAGTCGTTGTGGTCACGCTGGCTAGACGTTGGGGAATGCTTCCGTTTGTCGCACATTAGCCGCAGGTGCTCCGGAAGTGCGAAATGCCTGCTTTCACGACCTTCGAGGGGCAGATAGAAAGACGAGTCAGTCACAGGTAATCCGCCGCGCCCAACGAAGGGTGGAAAATCGGCTAACTCGCCCGCTGCGCTGCGGCGAAGCATCATCTAGTGGTCCTTCCGCGCCCCCGCCACCGCCAGGGGGCAAACGAAACTTGGTGGGGGAAAAAAAAAATAGAAACAACTCTTTGAACGCAAATTAATACGGAAAGTTTTAAAAAGCAAAAGAGGATGCCATCGGCACTCGGTGTTCCCAGGTGGTCTCCCTCCCAAGTACTGACCGAGCCCAATGCTGCTTAGCTTCGGTGATCGGACGAGAACCGGCGTATTCAGCATGGTATGGCCGATGGCGAGAATCGAAGCCTTACGTGCCTTTTTATAACACATTACACCAACAACCAGCATCTCTACCATTTCACCTGTTGTTCGGCAGGACACACGGCCGCCGCAACACATCACTCCATATCCTAGGGATCCCGCGACGTCGCACGAAGCCCTCAAGTCGCCGAACATTGCTGCGCGCACTTGGGGAACACTTTTGGAAACGAATGTGGCCTTGAGTCGTTGTGGTCACGCTGGCTAGACGTTGGGGAATGCTTCCGTTTGTCGCACATTAGCCGCAGGTGCTCCGGAAGTGCGAAATGCCTGCTTTCACGACCTTCGAGGGGCAGATAGAAAGACGAGTCAGTCACAGGTAATCCGCCGCGCCCAACGAAGGGTGGAAAATCGGCTAACTCGCCCGCTGCGCTGCGGCGAAGCATCATCTAGTGGTCCTTCCGCGCCCCCGCCACCGCCAGGGGGCAAACGAAACTTGGTGGGGGAAAAAAAAATAGAAACAACTCTTTGAACGCAAATTAATACGGAAAGTTTTAAAAAGCAAAAGAGGATGCCATCGGCACTCGGTGTTCCCAGGTGGTCTCCCTCCCAAGTACTGACCGAGCCCAATGCTGCTTAGCTTCGGTGATCGGACGAGAACCGGCGTATTCAGCATGGTATGGCCGATTTTTTTTTTTTTTTTGTAACAATAACTTTATTTACAAATATATACAGAACAGTATGCAGTGATTACAGTGGTTTCCGAGCGCATCAGAACATGGCTCCACTTAAACATAAAAATGAGGTGATCGGCTATCATGCGAGGAGAGGGTCAGGATGCTTTGCCAAGTAACTGTAAGCCAATCGGGGAGTATTGTCCGCGAAGTCACAGAGCGTTTGTGAAACTTAAGCAAGAGAGGTTGCCAACAGGGCTACTGTGTCATTGCACAAAGTTTGAAGTGAACGGGATAGAGGGAAGGGAGAAATCAGAGGTCTTGGGTAAAGCCATTTCTTGGTATAACTGGACACCAGCGTTACCCGGGGCTAGCCCTCAAATTGCGTCCCATCTCCTCTGCTGTTGTGACTTGAAATCCATGAGTGCTCGCGTTCCCCGTTCCAGTGCGTCGCGTAGCTCGGAGTCTGCCTCATCCCCGTCGAGGGCGGCAATTGCCCATTGTGCCTTTTGGACGAAGTGTCGCCACGCCGGTCGGGGGCGCTCAGTACATTCGACGGCGTCGACTCTCGCCCTCCATAGCGAGTGGAGCCCTATTACGTGGACACAGTCGCGAAGGAGCGGGCGTTCCGAGGCCGCGTCTAGGAACTTCAGATTTGTCCAAGTGATTCTCCAGCGCGTGTTGAAGGAGCACTGCAGCTCATCCCAGAAGTAGAACGCCGTGTTACAGTCCATGAATACGTGCTCGGCAGTTTCCCTCCCTCCGCACAGCAGACAGTTGGCCCCTCCTGGCAAAAAAAAACCGCGTTCCTCCTGTCTTGCCTTTGTAGGCAGTATACACGTGTGAAAGCGGAAGAAAAAGTCCTTCGAGCCAGTCGGGATAGGGAGCTTCCGTACTCGCCGCAGGACGTCACTTTTCGGCCGACCAAGGGGTGGCAGGCGGTACATGGGCGGTGGGAGGGTCTGCTCTACGAGGTCCCAATACAGCTTCCTTGGTTTCACTGAGCAGAGGTATTCCCACGAGAAGCGCTCCTGTAAGAGGGCCACCGCCCCCGCCACTTCTCTGTAAAAACCTGTTGCACGGGCACCACCTAGGAGCGCCGCTGTTGTTGCGAGCCAAGGGGCGAGGTGCAACGCGCCTACATTTTGCACTGCCGCCTGGAGGAAGCCATCTCGGTGATCTCGGAAGTACAAAAATCGTTGCACGGTTAGTTTAAGCTCTAAATTAACGAGCCCTAGCCCCCCGGCTTCAGCGCTCCAGAAAACGTTGGTGCGGCGCATGGGCTCATACGTGGATCGCCAGACGAAAACAGCGAACAACCGATGTAACTTGGCCACTGAGCCTGCGTCAATGGTCGAGACTCGGGCCGCGTACAAGATGGCTGGGTATACCACGGCGTTGCAGACATGTGCCCTAGAGAAAAGGGCAATATGTCGCGCTCTCCAGGGTTCCAAGTTCCTTCCAGCAGCTGCCAGTTTCGTCTGCCACCTGGGGGCGGTGGCTGTGCGGTTTTCTAGGTTTACCCCGAGGTAGCGGGTGATGCCCTCCCTCCATCGAACTCCGTAGAGTTGTTGTGGTTTGGTGGGCCATTCCCCTAGCCATGCGCCCTCTGATTTCAAAAGATTGAGTTGGGCCCCCGAGAATCGACAAAATGCCTCAGCCAGTGCGACGACCTCCCCTGCCTGCTCTCTCGAGGAGCACACAAACGCAACATCGTCCGCATAGGCCAACACCTTGAGCTCTTCGTCGCCGAGAACCAAACCTTTGGTTGACTTGGACGCTATTGCCATCCTGCAAAGTGGTTCAATATACAATGCGAAAAGGATCGGGGACATAGGGCAGCCCTGCCTGACTGACCTTCCGATGTCGATGGGCGCCCCCACCTCCCCGTTTATGATGATGCTGGTGGTGATGGCGGTGTAGCAAATTTTTATCCACTCGACCATTGTATCCCCTACCCCACATTGACCGAGGAGCGTGAACAGGAAGGCGTGGTCAACCTGGTCGAAGGCCTTTTTAAGGTCGAGTTGTAGGACAGCTAAGGGGTGAATGCCTGATTCCGCCACCTCACAGATGGTCCGCATGCGGTGCAGGTTGGTGTTGATGGAGCGTCCCTTAAACCCGCACGTCTGGTGAGGACCCACAACACTACTGAGGGCTGTCTCGAGGCGTTGGGCCAGGATGCGGGCTAGGATTTTATAGTCGGTGGAAAGAAGACTGATAGGCCTGAAGTCTTCCACGTTGGGTGTTGTGTTATGGGAGGTTTTTTTGGGAATGAGTACTAAGTTACTGCTCCGCATGGAGGGTGGTAGCAGTTTTGTGCTTTTGATGTTTTCAAAGACCGCCGCCGATGGCGAGAATCGAAGCCTTACGTGCCTTTTTATAACACATTACACCAACAACCAGCATCTCTACCATTTCACCTGTTGTTCGGCAGGACACACGGCCGCCGCAACACATCACTCCATATCCTAGGGATCCCGCGACGTCGCACGAAGCCCTCAAGTCGCCGAACATTGCTGCGCGCACTTGGGGAACACTTTTGGAAACGAATGTGGCCTTGAGTCGTTGTGGTCACGCTGGCTAGACGTTGGGGAATGCTTCCGTTTGTCGCACATTAGCCGCAGGTGCTCCGGAAGTGCGAAATGCCTGCTTTCACGACCTTCGAGGGGCAGATAGAAAGACGAGTCAGTCACAGGTAATCCGCCGCGCCCAACGAAGGGTGGAAAATCGGCTAACTCGCCCGCTGCGCTGCGGCGAAGCATCATCTAGTGGTCCTTCCGCGCCCCCGCCACCGCCAGGGGGCAAACGAAACTTGGTGGGGGAAAAAAAAAATAGAAACAACTCTTTGAACGCAAATTAATACGGAAAGTTTTAAAAAGCAAAAGAGGATGCCATCGGCACTCGGTGTTCCCAGGTGGTCTCCCTCCCAAGTACTGACCGAGCCCAATGCTGCTTAGCTTCGGTGATCGGACGAGAACCGGCGTATTCAGCATGGTATGGCCGATTTTTTTTTTTCTTTATTGCAAAACTCAACAAGAGCACTTCAAAACAGCATTTTTCTCAGTGTAACAAACAATCACTTCACAACCACATTAAACGATATTTACATTCCAATGGACTTTCATTTCAATCAATTTGTTACATAAATCCAGAACATCATCATCATAACACATTTTTAACACTTCACGGACCTTGCACACGTTTTCAATAAAATAACCATGAACGGATCGGGCATTTACATTATGCCGTACCGCTAGCCTGCTCTGCCATATTGCGTGCAACCCCAGAAGAAAAATGAGGTCGTACGGGATTACATCTGGTTGTAACTCGAGATAGCGGATGCCTTGAGCAGTCAAAGGTAGTTCTTTCTTAATTGTTCTCTGGAGGACGTCCCAGAAGAAAACTGCGTCCCAGCAGTCCAGAAAAACATGTTCTATGGTCTCTGGTTTCTTACACAGGTAGCAGTCAGGTCCCCATGGCAGGTAAACTCCCCTCCTCTCCTGCCATGTCATGACAGGAAGAGTGTTCGTATGCAGGTTGAAAAAGAAAGACTTAATCCCACCAGGAACAGCCATTTTCTTCACTCTCTTTAGCACGTCAGGCCGGTGTCTACTCTTATACATGGAGCGATATACTGGTTCTGGAAACAGGGTTTCCACTAAATCCCGAGATAGTCTTTTACGGGTCACAGTAGAAAGATAGTCTAATGAAAAACGCACCGACAAGAAACGAAAAGCTGACACCACTTCACGCAGGTACCCGCCTCCTCTTTACGATATATAATCTACAGTGGACACAACATAATCAGGTAGTGCCGAGGCCAACAGGATTTGCAAGCATGTGCGAACAAATGGGTCCGACTGGTCCCTTAGATACAAAAATCTTGACACTACCTGCTTGACAAACAGGTGTGAAAGCCCCAGACCCCCGTCCCCAAGTCTTCTAAACAAATTACTACGGCTCGTCCGCTGAAACGAAGACTGCCAGACAAACACTGCAAATACTCGGTGGAACTTTTGTACATTGACTCTGGCACATGACAAAACCTGCATAACGTACCAGAGCCTGGCTACTAGAAACGTGTTACAGACGGTTGCCCGCGCAAAAATTGACAACTGCCTCCCTCCCCACGATAACGTGCTCGCACGCACCTCCTGAACCCTCTCCCCCCAGTAGTCTGTGTTTTCCTTATAACGGTCTAAAGGCACGCCCAAATACTTGGATGGCGTGGTGAACCACTGCATACCCCCATAAACCGACGGTGTTTCCTCCCATTCACCGTGCCACAGGCCTACACATTTGCTCAAATTGACCTTGCTACCTGTGACTTCACAAAATCTCTGTGTCAGGGACAGGGTGTTTCGAACGCTTTCTTTGTCCGCGCAAAAGAAAGCCACGTCGTCAGCGTACGCCAGAACTTTTACCTCGCACGCTTGAACGCAAAAGCCTCGGATACTGCCACTGGCAATTACCCTGGCACACAATGGCTCTAGATAAAGAGCGAAAAGCAGGGGACTCAATGGACATCCTTGTCTCACCGAGGAGTAAACACTTATCTGTTCTGTAAGTTTCTTGTTAACTATGATGTTGGTGGTACAGTTATTGTACGCCATCCTTATCCCTTTGGTGACAACGGATCCTACTTTAACATGCTCCAGAATAGAAAAGAGAACGCTATGACACACGCGGTCAAAGGCTTTCTCAAGGTCTACCTGTACCATAGCTACAGTGCGATGGTCTGCATCGCAGTACTCGAGGATACTTCGAGCCACATGAATGTTTGAAAAGATTGTTCTGCCCTTAATTCCGCATGTTTGATGCGGGCCTATTATCCCTGTTATGACACTTTGTAATCTGCTGGCCAAGACTTTCATGAGTACTTTATAATCTGTGTTGGTCAACGTAATTGGTCTGTACCCTGTAACTTTAATTAATATTTCTGGCGTTTCCCCCTTCGGAATCAAAACCGTGTGAGCCTTGGAAAAGGAAGGAGGGAGACGGCCAAGCTCAAAAGATTCCTTAAACACTCCATGAAGGAGACCCGCAACTTCCCCTTTAAACTTCTTATAAAACACTGAACTGATTCCGTCAGGTCCTGGTGATTTACCCGAGTTCAAGTTGTCGATAGCCTCTTCGATTTCGCTCAGGGTGATCTCCCTTTCCATCATTTCAGTACTTTCGCTATCCAGTTGCGGCAGTAAGTTCAAAAACTCTGTTTCGAAACCGTTTTCGGTCGGGTTCTTCAGTGCAAAAAGTTCCTGATAATATTGGGTGAAAGCTTGCGCTATTTCCGCCTCATCCCTAGTTAAAACACCTGCCCATTCTATTTCGCCAATATCTTGTTTGCGTGCATGACGCTTTTCGTCAGCTATGGCCCGCTTTGTTGGCTGCTCACCCGCCAGATATTTTTCAGCTCGTGCTCTCACTGCAGCTCCTTTATATTTATCTATATCTATCCTTTCGAGCTCCTGTTTTGTTTTATTTATATCCTCAATAAATATTCCCGGCCGCTTTGTTTCTTCTTCAATTAAAGATTTTAGGTTGCGGCGTAAGAGTGTTTCCTCCTGTATATCACTTCTTCTTATCATACTAGATCTTTCTATGGCCATAAGTTTAACTTTTTGTTTAAAGCACTCCCATGCTTCGCTTTTACTATTGCAATTTCTTCCGTAGTCGTTATCGCAGTAATTTTTTACACTACCAACAAACTCTTTATCATCAAGCAGCCTCGCGTTGATTTTCCACAAGGACCAGTTAAACTTATGACTACGCTTGATTTTTTCCCCTAGGGATACCGCTACCAAACAATGGTCGCTAAAAGACACTTCTTCAACTTTATATTCTCTACAACAAGGCACCAATTCAGCGGAGACATAAATGCGGTCTAAACGCGCATGACTCGCGCCCTGGAAGTGTGTATAATGTACCGTTTTCGCTTCTTCGCCTACCAATGCCACATCTTCCAGACCACTGTCTGCCACGATTTTGGCAAGCAGCTTCGCGCTGCGATCTACAGCCGCGTCCTGATTTGACCGATCTTTACGCTCGCACACACAATTAAAGTCTCCTAGTATTATTAACACTCTTTCGGTTTCAAGGTAGTTTTCTATACTTTCAAAAAAAGTGTATCGCGCAGCAGGTTTTGTCGGCGCATATAAACACACTACTCTAAACTCAATGTCTGCATAAATGAAATCACACAAAACAAATCTACCATCCTTACAGCTGACTACATTTTGAATCACTACTTCTAACGACTTCCTAATTAACAGGCAACACCCAGCCGAAAACCCAAACGAGTGGCTCACTGCAACCATGAAATTTTCCACAAATGGCTCAACCATGCTGTCAGTGTGTGCTTCGGTTTCAACTTTAGTTTCCTGAATGCCAAGAATGTCTAGCTGATTTTTATTAATTAAAGAAGACACACTGTTTCGCCTCTTTTTAGACCCCAACCCTCGGACGTTTAGCGTCCCTATTTTTAAAGGTGCTTTCAGCTTAAGATTCATTTAAAAAAAAACAGAAGTAAAATACAGACCCCCGAAACCGCGTGAAAAGGAGAGGCAAACAAACACCAAAGAACTCACGCTAGCCACCATACGCCAGAACCATTCTGTCCCCTCACTCGTTCACAGGCGACGGTCACCCGCTGCCTCCATGGTCAGGTTTTTGTTCGCGGGTCAGTGAAGTGGATCGCTGCGAGAGGCTTCCAAATTTCTTTTTCCTCCCCACCACCTTCCACTCGTTTTCCAGCCGCCGCAGCCGCTGAGCCGCGAGGGCCTCTTCCCCCGCGTCGCGGGGCCTTTTCGCAGAAGCCTGTGTGGCATCCATGGCCCCCTCCGAGCTGCTTCCTTCCTCCTCACTGTTTTCGGACTCGGCCAGAATGGCGTTCTTCTCGCTCTCTTTCGTCTCGTCCACTTCTTGGGTGGTTTCCTCCTCCTTTCTCCCGGCTTCCTCACCAACTTGCTCGGTCCCTTCTGCTGGGGCAGCCATCTTGGGAGCCGGCTCATTGTTCGCTGCCAGGGGGGCCAGCACGCCATCGCCGTCTCCGCCGCTGCCCGTGCTGCTGGTTGACACCGGCGCCGCGCTTGCCGCTCGCTCCGCTTCCTCCTGATCCATAAGATCTGGAGCGACCTCATTCCCGCGACGGTTTCCCGTCACGTTCGCGTAAGTACGAACACAATCGTGCCGCACGTGCCCGAAAACGCGGCACTTCGAGCACTGCGGCGTCGCACAGTCACGCCGAATGTGTCCCCGCATCCCGCACCGCAGGCATGTAGGGGCTCGGCCCGGCACCACACACAACACCACACCGTCTCCGTACTGGATGAGTTCCGGGAGAGAGTCCGGGACGACCCCCTCCCGCAGGGTCATTCTGACCGTGCGGGTTGTCGAGTCCGGCAGACTAAAACCGGCGACTCTCCATTCCTCCCTCTTCATCTCCTTCACCTCGCCGAACTCGCTAAGAATCCTCGCTAGTGGCTCGTCGGGGTCATCAAACGGCACCCAGTGCAATTTGACAGTCATGTCCTGCCTCGCTGGATCGATGACAGCACAATGCCGCCCCTTAACTCGTAAACTTCCGCTCATGACGAGCTTCTCCTTCGCCTCCTTCGTTCGTAACTTCACCAACCAAACGTGGCTCATTTGGAATGGCCCGATGCCACTCACCGCCTTGATGACTCCAAGCTCCTCCAGCGGTGAGCGGAAATCCTCGATCCTGTATGGCCGTCCTTCGAGGTCGCAGTGCAACACGACGCACGCCTTCATGCCTTCGTTGGAGGGAAGCGCGGGTAGGAGAAATCGGTACCCGGCCGGCGGGCCGCTCGGCGGCGAAACCGGTTCGGCGCCTCCGCTCGCCCGTACTCCTGCGGAGCTAGCCATCGCGCGACCGCTCCCTACGAGAACCGGTCGGCGAGTGTGCATGGTATGGCCGATGGCGAGAATCGAAGCCTTACGTGCCTTTTTATAACACATTACACCAACAACCAGCATCTCTACCATTTCACCTGTTGTTCGGCAGGACACACGGCCGCCGCAACACATCACTCCATATCCTAGGGATCCCGCGACGTCGCACGAAGCCCTCAAGTCGCCGAACATTGCTGCGCGCACTTGGGGAACACTTTTGGAAACGAATGTGGCCTTGAGTCGTTGTGGTCACGCTGGCTAGACGTTGGGGAATGCTTCCGTTTGTCGCACATTAGCCGCAGGTGCTCCGGAAGTGCGAAATGCCTGCTTTCACGACCTTCGAGGGGCAGATAGAAAGACGAGTCAGTCACAGGTAATCCGCCGCGCCCAACGAAGGGTGGAAAATCGGCTAACTCGCCCGCTGCGCTGCGGCGAAGCATCATCTAGTGGTCCTTCCGCGCCCCCGCCACCGCCAGGGGGCAAACGAAACTTGGTGGGGGAAAAAAAAATAGAAACAACTCTTTGAACGCAAATTAATACGGAAAGTTTTAAAAAGCAAAAGAGGATGCCATCGGCACTCGGTGTTCCCAGGTGGTCCCCCTCCCAAGTACTGACCGAGCGCAATGCTGCTTAGCTTCGGTGATCGGACGAGAACCGGCGTATTCAGCATGGTATGGCCGATTTTTTTTTTTTTTTTGGTAAAGCATGGTATGGCCGATGGCGAGAATCGAAGCCTTAAGTGCCTTTTTATAACACATTACACCAACAACCAGCATCTCTACCATTTCACCTGTTGTTCGGCAGGACACACGGCCGCCGCAACACATCACTCCATATCCTAGGGATCCCGCGACGTCGCACGAAGCCCTCAAGTCGCCGAACATTGCTGCGCGCACTTGGGGAACACTTTTGGAAACGAATGTGGCCTTGAGTCGTTGTGGTCACGCTGGCTAGACGTTGGGGAATGCTTCCGTTTGTCGCACATTAGCCGCAGGTGCTCCGGAAGTGCGAAATGCCTGCTTTCACGACCTTCGAGGGGCAGATAGAAAGACGAGTCAGTCACAGGTAATCCGCCGCGCCCAACGAAGGGTGGAAAATCGGCTAACTCGCCCGCTGCGCTGCGGCGAAGCATCATCTAGTGGTCCTTCCGCGCCCCCGCCACCGCCAGGGGGCAAACGAAACTTGGTGGGGGAAAAAAAAAATAGAAACAACTCTTTGAACGCAAATTAATACGGAAAGTTTTAAAAAGCAAAAGAGGATGCCATCGGCACTCGGTGTTCCCAGGTGGTCTCCCTCCCAAGTACTGACCGAGCCCAATGCTGCTTAGCTTCGGTGATCGGACGAGAACCGGCGTATTCAGCATGGTATGGCCGATGGCGAGAATCGAAGCCTTACGTGCCTTTTTATAACACATTACACCAACAACCAGCATCTCTACCATTTCACCTGTTGTTCGGCAGGACACACGGCCGCCGCAACACATCACTCCATATCCTAGGGATCCCGCGACGTCGCACGAAGCCCTCAAGTCGCCGAACATTGCTGCGCGCACTTGGGGAACACTTTTGGAAACGAATGTGGCCTTGAGTCGTTGTGGTCACGCTGGCTAGACGTTGGGGAATGCTTCCGTTTGTCGCACATTAGCCGCAGGTGCTCCGGAAGTGCGAAATGCCTGCTTTCACGACCTTCGAGGGGCAGATAGAAAGACGAGTCAGTCACAGGTAATCCGCCGCGCCCAACGAAGGGTGGAAAATCGGCTAACTCGCCCGCTGCGCTGCGGCGAAGCATCATCTAGTGGTCCTTCCGCGCCCCCGCCACCGCCAGGGGGCAAACGAAACTTGGTGGGGGAAAAAAAAATAGAAACAACTCTTTGAACGCAAATTAATACGGAAAGTTTTAAAAAGCAAAAGAGGATGCCATCGGCACTCGGTGTTCCCAGGTGGTCTCCCTCCCAAGTACTGACCGAGCCCAATGCTGCTTAGCTTCGGTGATCGGACGAGAACCGGCGTATTCAGCATGGTATGGCCGATGGCGAGAATCGAAGCCTTACGTGCCTTTTTATAACACATTACACCAACAACCAGCATCTCTACCATTTCACCTGTTGTTCGGCAGGACACACGGCCGCCGCAACACATCACTCCATATCCTAGGGATCCCGCGACGTCGCACGAAGCCCTCAAGTCGCCGAACATTGCTGCGCGCACTTGGGGAACACTTTTGGAAACGAATGTGGCCTTGAGTCGTTGTGGTCACGCTGGCTAGACGTTGGGGAATGCTTCCGTTTGTCGCACATTAGCCGCAGGTGCTCCGGAAGTGCGAAATGCCTGCTTTCACGACCTTCGAGGGGCAGATAGAAAGACGAGTCAGTCACAGGTAATCCGCCGCGCCCAACGAAGGGTGGAAAATCGGCTAACTCGCCCGCTGCGCTGCGGCGAAGCATCATCTAGTGGTCCTTCCGCGCCCCCGCCACCGCCAGGGGGCAAACGAAACTTGGTGGGGGAAAAAAAAAATAGAAACAACTCTTTGAACGCAAATTAATACGGAAAGTTTTAAAAAGCAAAAGAGGATGCCATCGGCACTCGGTGTTCCCAGGTGGTCTCCCTCCCAAGTACTGACCGAGCCCAATGCTGCTTAGCTTCGGTGATCGGACGAGAACCGGCGTATTCAGCATGGTATGGCCGATTTTTTTTTTTTTCTTTATTGCAAAACTCAACAAGAGCACTTCAAAACAGCATTTTTCTCAGTGTAACAAACAATCACTTCACAACCACATTAAACGATATTTACATTCCAATGGACTTTCATTTCAATCAATTTGTTACATAAATCCAGAACATCATCATCATAACACATTTTTAACACTTCACGGACCTTGCACACGTTTTCAATAAAATAACCATGAACGGATCGGGCATTTACATTATGCCGTACCGCTAGCCTGCTCTGCCATATTGCGTGCAACCCCAGAAGAAAAATGAGGTCGTACGGGATTACATCTGGTTGTAACTCGAGATAGCGGATGCCTTGAGCAGTCAAAGGTAGTTCTTTCTTAATTGTTCTCTGGAGGACGTCCCAGAAGAAAACTGCGTCCCAGCAGTCCAGAAAAACATGTTCTATGGTCTCTGGTTTCTTACACAGGTAGCAGTCAGGTCCCCATGGCAGGTAAACTCCCCTCCTCTCCTGCCATGTCATGACAGGAAGAGTGTTCGTATGCAGGTTGAAAAAGAAAGACTTAATCCCACCAGGAACAGCCATTTTCTTCACTCTCTTTAGCACGTCAGGCCGGTGTCTACTCTTATACATGGAGCGATATACTGGTTCTGGAAACAGGGTTTCCACTAAATCCCGAGATAGTCTTTTACGGGTCACAGTAGAAAGATAGTCTAATGAAAAACGCACCGACAAGAAACGAAAAGCTGACACCACTTCACGCAGGTACCCGCCTCCTCTTTACGATATATAATCTACAGTGGACACAACATAATCAGGTAGTGCCGAGGCCAACAGGATTTGCAAGCATGTGCGAACAAATGGGTCCGACTGGTCCCTTAGATACAAAAATCTTGACACTACCTGCTTGACAAACAGGTGTGAAAGCCCCAGACCCCCGTCCCCAAGTCTTCTAAACAAATTACTACGGCTCGTCCGCTCAAACGAAGACTGCCAGACAAACACTGCAAATACTCGGTGGAACTTTTGTACATTGACTCTGGCACATGACAAAACCTGCATAACGTACCAGAGCCTGGCTACTAGAAACGTGTTACAGACGGTTGCCCGCGCAAAAATTGACAACTGCCTCCCTCCCCACGATAACGTGCTCGCACGCACCTCCTGAACCCTCTCCCCCCAGTAGTCTGTGTTTTCCTTATAACGGTCTAAAGGCACGCCCAAATACTTGGATGGCGTGGTGAACCACTGCATACCCCCATAAACCGACGGTGTTTCCTCCCATTCACCGTGCCACAGGCCTACACATTTGCTCAAATTGACCTTGCTACCTGTGACTTCACAAAATCTCTGTGTCAGGGACAGGGTGTTTCGAACGCTTTCTTTGTCCGCGCAAAAGAAAGCCACGTCGTCAGCGTACGCCAGAACTTTTACCTCGCACGCTTGAACGCAAAAGCCTCGGATACTGCCACTGGCAATTACCCTGGCACACAATGGCTCTAGATAAAGAGCGAAAAGCAGGGGACTCAATGGACATCCTTGTCTCACCGAGGAGTAAACACTTATCTGTTCTGTAAGTTTCTTGTTAACTATGATGTTGGTGGTACAGTTATTGTACGCCATCCTTATCCCTTTGGTGACAACGGATCCTACTTTAACATGCTCCAGAATAGAAAAGAGAACGCTATGACACACGCGGTCAAAGGCTTTCTCAAGGTCTACCTGTACCATAGCTACAGTGCGATGGTCTGCATCGCAGTACTCGAGGATACTTCGAGCCACATGAATGTTTGAAAAGATTGTTCTGCCCTTAATTCCGCATGTTTGATGCGGGCCTATTATCCCTGTTATGACACTTTGTAATCTGCTGGCCAAGACTTTCATGAGTACTTTATAATCTGTGTTGGTCAACGTAATTGGTCTGTACCCTGTAACTTTAATTAATATTTCTGGCGTTTCCCCCTTCGGAATCAAAACCGTGTGAGCCTTGGAAAAGGAAGGAGGGAGACGGCCAAGCTCAAAAGATTCCTTAAACACTCCATGAAGGAGACCCGCAACTTCCCCTTTAAACTTCTTATAAAACACTGAACTTATTCCGTCAGGTCCTGGTGATTTACCCGAGTTCAAGTTGTCGATAGCCTCTTCGATTTCGCTCAGGGTGATCTCTCTTTCCATCATTTCAGTACTTTCGCTATCCAGTTGCGGCAGTACGTTCAAAAACTCTGTTTCGAAACCGTTTTCCGTCGGGTTCTTCAGTGCAAAAAGTTCCTGATAATATTGGGTGAAAGCTTGCGCTATTTCCGCCTCATCCCTAGTTAAAACACCTGCCCATTCTATTTCGCCAATATCTTGTTTGCGTGCATGACGCTTTTCGTCGGCTATGGCCCGCTTTGTTGGCTGCTCACCCGCCAGATATTTTTCAGCTCGTGCTCTCACTGCAGCTCCTTTGTATTTATCTATATCTATCCTTTCGAGCTCCTGTTTTGTTTTATTTATATCCTCAATAAATAATCCCGGCCGCTTTGTTTCTTCTTCAATTAAAGATTTTAGGTTGCGGCGTAAGAGTGTTTCCTCCTGTATATCACTTCTTCTTATCATACTAGATCTTTCTATGGCCATAAGTTTAACTTTTTGTTTAAAGCACTCCCATGCTTCGCTTTTACTATTGCAATTTCTTCCGTAGTCATTATCGCAGTAATTTTTTACACTACCAACAAACTCTTTATCCTCAAGCAGCTTCGCGTTGATTTTCCACAAGGACCAGTTAAACTTATGACTACGCTTGATTTTTTCCCCTAGGGATACCGCTACCAAACAATGGTCGCTAAAAGACACTTCTTCAACTTTATATTCTCTACAACAAGGCACCAATTCAGCGGAGACATAAATGCGGTCTAAACGCGCATGACTCGCGCCCTGGAAGTGTGTATAATGTACTGTTTTCGCTTCTTCGCCTACCAATGCTACATCTTCCAGACCACTGTCTGCCACGATTTTGGCAAGCAGCTTCGCGCTGCGATCTACAGCCGCGTCCTGATTTGACCGATCTTTACGCTCGCACACACAATTAAAGTCTCCTAGTATAATTAACACTCTTTCGGTTTCAAGGTAGTTTTCTATACTTTCAAAAAAAGTGTATCGCGCGGCAGGTTTTGTCGGCGCATATAAACACACTACTCTAAACTCAATGTCAGCATAAATGAAATCACACAAAACAAATCTACCATCCTTACAGCTGACTACATTTTGAATCACTACTTCTAACGACTTCCTAATTAACAGGCAACACCCAGCCGAAAACCCAGACGAGTGGCTCACTGCAACCATGAAATTTTCCACAAATGGCTCAACCATGCTGTCAGTGTGTGCTTCGGTTTCAACTTTAGTTTCCTGTATGCCAAGAATGTCTATCTGATTATTATTAATTAAGGAAGACACACTGTTTCCTCTCTTTTTAGAACCCAACCCTCTGACGTTGAGCGTCCCTATTTTTAAAGGTGCTTTCAGCTTAAGATTCATTTAAAAAGTAAAAAAACAGCCCCCGAAACCGCGCGAAAAGGAGAGGCAAACAAACACCACTGAACTCACTCTAGCCACCATACGCAAGAACCAATTTGTCCCCTCACTCGTTCACTGGCGGCGGTCACCCGCTGCCTCCATCTTCAGGTTTTCGTTCGCGGGTCAGTGAAGTGGATCGCTGCGAGAGGCTTCCAAATTTCTTTTTCCTCCCCACCACCTTCCAATCGTTTTCCAAACGCCGCAGCCGCTGAGCCGCGAGAGCTTCTTCGCCCGCGTCGCGGGGCCTTTTCGCAGAAGCCTGTGTGGCATCCATGGCCCCCTCCGAGCTGCTCCCTTCCTCCTCACTGTTTTCGGACTCGGCCAGAATGGCGTCCTTCTCCTTCTCTTTCATCTCGTCCCCTTCTTGGGTTGTTTCCTCCTTCTTTCTTCCGGCTTCCTCACCAACTTGCTCGGTCCCTTCTGCTGGGGCAGCCATCTTGGGAGCCGGCTCATTGTTCGCTGCCAGGGGGGCCAGCACACCATCGCCGTCTCCGCCGCTGCCCGTGCTGCTGGTTGACACCGGCGCCACGCTTGCCGCTCGCTCCGCTTCCTCCTGATCCATAAGATCTGGGGCGACCTCATTCACGCGACGGTTTCCCGTCACGTTCGCGTAAGTACGAACACAATCCTGCCGCACGTGCCCGAAAACGCGGCACTTCGAGCACTGCGGCGTCGCACAGTCACGCCGAATGTGTCCCCGCATCCCACACCGCAGGCATGTAGGGGCTCGGCCCGGCACCACACACAAAACCACACCGTCGCCGTACTGTATGAGTTCCGGGAGAGCGTCTGGGACGACCCCTTCCCGCAGGGTCATTCTGACCGTGCGGGTAGTTGAGTCGGGCAGACTAAACCCAGCAACTCTCCATTCCTCCCTCTTCATCTCCTTCACCTCACCGAACTCGCTAAGAATTCTCGCCAATGGCTCGTCGGGGTCGTCAAACGGCACCCAGTGCAATTTGACTGTCGTGTCCTGCCTCGCCGGATCGATGACGGCACAATGCCGCCCCTTAACTCGAAAACTTCCGCTCATGACGAGCTTCTCCTTTGCCTCCTTCGTTCGTAACTTCACCAACCAAACGTGGCTCATTTGGAAAGGCCCGATGCCACTCACCGCCTTGATCACTCCAAGCTCCTCCAGCGGTGAGCGGAAATCTTCGATCCTGTACGGCCGTCCTTCGAGGTCGCAGTGCAGTACGACGCACGCCTTCATGCCTTCGCTGGAGGGAAGCGCGGGTAGGAGAAATCGGTACCCGGCAGGCGGGCCGCTCGGCGGCGAAACCGGTCCGGCGCCTCCGCTCGCCCCTACTCCTGCGGAGCTAGCCATCGCGCGACCGCTCCCTACGAGAACCGGTCGGCGAGTGCACGGTATGGCCGATCAGCATGGTATGGCCGATGGCGAGAATCGAAGCCTTACGTGCCTTTTTATAACACATTACACCAACAACCAGCATCTCTACCATTTCACCTGTTGTTCGGCAGGACACACGGCCGCCGCAACACATCACTCCATATCCTAGGGATCCCGCGACGTCGCACGAAGCCCTCAAGTCGCCGAACATTGCTGCGCGCACTTGGGGAACACTTTTGGAAACGAATGTGGCCTTGAGTCGTTGTGGTCACGCTGGCTAGACGTTGGGGAATGCTTCCGTTTGTCGCACATTAGCCGCAGGTGCTCCGGAAGTGCGAAATGCCTGCTTTCACGACCTTCGAGGGGCAGATAGAAAGACGAGTCAGTCACAGGTAATCCGCCGCGCCCAACGAAGGGTGGAAAATCGGCTAACTCGCCCGCTGCGCTGCGGCGAAGCATCATCTAGTGGTCCTTCCGCGCCCCCGCCACCGCCAGGGGGCAAACGAAACTTGGTGGGGGAAAAAAAAAATAGAAACAACTCTTTGAACGCAAATTAATACGGAAAGTTTTAAAAAGCAAAAGAGGATGCCATCGGCACTCGGTGTTCCCAGGTGGTCTCCCTCCCAAGTACTGACCGAGCCCAATGCTGCTTAGCTTCGGTGATCGGACGAGAACCGGCGTATTCAACATGGTATGGCCGATTTTTTTTTTTTTTTTGTGGCGAGAATCGAAGCCTTACGTGCCTTTTTATAACACATTACACCAACAACCAGCATCTCTACCATTTCACCTGTTGTTCGGCAGGACACACGGCCGCCGCAACACATCACTCCATATCCTAGGGATCCCGCGACGTCGCACGAAGCCCTCAAGTCGCCGAACATTGCTGCGCGCACTTGGGGAACACTTTTGGAAACGAATGTGGCCTTGAGTCGTTGTGGTCACGCTGGCTAGACGTTGGGGAATGCTTCCGTTTGTCGCACATTAGCCGCAGGTGCTCCGGAAGTGCGAAATGCCTGCTTTCACGACCTTCGAGGGGCAGATAGAAAGATGAGTCAGTCACAGGTAATCCGCCGCGCCCAACGAAGGGTGGAAAATCGGCTAACTCGCCCGCTGCGCTGCGGCGAAGCATCATCTAGTGGTCCTTCCGCGCCCCCGCCACCGCCAGGGGGCAAACGAAACTTGGTGGGGGAAAAAAAAAATAGAAACAACTCTTTGAACGCAAATTAATACGGAAAGTTTTAAAAAGCAAAAGAGGATGCCATCGGCACTCGGTGTTCCCAGGTGGTCTCCCTCCCAAGTACTGACCGAGCCCAATGCTGCTTAGCTTCGGTGATCGGACGAGAACCGGCGTATTCAGCATGGTATGGCCGATTTTTTTTTTTTTTTTGTAACAGTAACTTTATTTACAAATATACATACAGGGCCAGATGAAGTGGTTACAGAGGTTTCAGAGAACAGTGTAACATCCTTTGCTCACACAGACAAATAATCGCGTTCGGGAACTGAACAAGCCAAGACAAGATTCAGCGTGTTTCGCCAGGGAAGTGGAAACTATTCGTAGACAGTGCCAGCAAAGCCACGCAGTGCTGGCGTGGTTCCTATTAGACACACTTACAAATGGGCGATGGTGTCATTTGTTTACAGTATACGGTAATGTAATAGGGACGAGGGGTTGGGCGTAGAAGTCGTTAGTGGGCAGAAGTGGCCCATGGTGCTGTCCCGCTTCCGACCCTCAGATCAAGTCCCATCTCCTTTGCTGTTCTACCTTAAACTCCATGAGGGCTCGTGAGCCCCGCGCAAGTGAGTCGCGAAGATCAGTGTCTGAATCGGGCCCGTCGAGGGCGGCCACTGCCCACTGCGCCTTCTGTACAAAGTGCCTCCACGCTGGCCGCGGGTTTTCGGCACATTCAACCACGTCGACTCTCGCCCTCCATAGCGAGTGGAGACCTATGACATGGACGCAGTCACGGAGGAGCGGGTGCTCCGAGGCCGCCTCCAAGAACCTCAAGTTCATCCAGGTGAGCTGCCAGTACGTGTCGAAAGAGCACTGCAGCTCGTCCCAGAAATACGACGCCGTGTTGCACTCCAAAAAGACGTGCTCTGCCGTCTCCCTCCTTCCACACAACAAGCAGTTGGTCCCTCCAGGAAGAAAGAAGCCCCTCTCCCCCTGTCTTGCCTTAGTGGGTAGAACCCCTGTGTGAAAGCGGAAGAAGAAATCCTTCGAACCAGAAGGAATGGGCAGCTTCCGCACTCGCCGGAGGACGTCACTTTTCATGCGCCCAAGAGGTGGTGAGCGATACATGGGGGGTGGAAGGATCTGTTCCACCAGGTCCCAGTACAACTTCTTCGGGGCCACTGCGCACAGGTACTCCCAAGAGAACAGTCCCTGCAAAAGGGCCACCGCTGCCGCCACTTCTTTGTAAAAGCCCGTTGCCCGGTTACTATGTGTAAACTCCGCTGTTGTTGGCAGCCAAGGGGCCAAATGTGAGGAGCCTACGTTTTGCAGAGCAGCCCGAAGGAAACCGTCGCGACGATCCCGGAAGAACAAAAAACGTTGCACTGTCAGCTTGAGCTCCACGTTAACAAGCCCGAGGCCACCCGCTTCCGGACTCCAGAAAATGTTCGTGCGACGCATAGGCTCGTAGGTGGATCGCCAGAGGAATACTGCGAACATCCGATGTAGCTTGGCCACTGAGCCTGCGTCGATGGTCGATACTCTGGCCACGTACAGGACGGCCGGGTATAACACGGCATTGCAAACATGTGCCCTTGAGAAAAAGGCGATGTGTCGCGCTCGCCAGGGCTCCAACTTCCTACCCGCGGCTGCCAGCTTTGACTGCCAGCGGGGGGCAATGGCTCGGCCGCAGTCCAGGTTGACTCCGAGGTAGCGGGTGATGGCCTCCCTCCATCGGACTCCGTAGAGCTGTGATGGTTTGGTGGGCCATTCACCTAGCCATGCTCCCTCACACTTAGAAAGATTCAGCTGAGCACCCGAAAACCGACAGAATGATTGCGCGAGCGCGACGATCTCCCTCACCTGATCTTTCGATGAACATACGAAGGCGACATCATCCGCGTAAGCCAGGACTCTTAGTTCTTCGTCACCGAGAACCAAGCCTTTGACTGACTTCGATGCCATTGCCATTCTGCAAAGTGGCTCTATATATAATGCAAACAGAATCGGGGACATGGGGCAGCCCTGCCTGACCGACCTTCTCACGGCGATGGGGCTCCCCACCTCCCCATTCATAATGATGCTGGTGGTGATTTCAGTATAGCAGATCTTGATCCACTCCACCATTTCGTCCCCTATCCCGCACCGATGGAGGAGCATCAACAGAAAGGCGTGGTCTACTTGGTCGAAGGCCTTTCTGAGGTCGAGTTGCAAGACAGCAAGGGGAAAAAACCCTGACTCCGCCACCTCACAGACAGTCCTCATGCGGTGTAGGTTGGTGTTTATTGAGCGGCCTCTGAATCCGCAAGTCTGATGTGGTCCCACCACACTGCTGAGGGCCTTCTCGAGCCGTCTGGACAGGATTCGGGATAGGATTTTGTAGTCTGTTGATAGCAGACTGATAGGCCTGAAATCTTCAACACTGGGTGCCGTATCGTGAGACGTTTTTTTCGGTATAAGGACCAAATTACTGCTCCGCATTGAAGGTGGCAGCAACTTTGTGTTTTTGACGTTTTCGAATACCGACGCCAAAACAGGGCTGATCTCCTCTCGGAATACCTGGTAGAACTCCGAAACGATCCCATCCGGCCCCGGTGACTTATTCTTTGGCAATTCCTTTATAGCGCTTTTGACCTCTTCGACCGTGATGGGGTTGTTTATGACGGCCTTAACGTCCTCCGGGACCTTGGGCAGCTCATCGAGGACATCCGGCGGAGGAACATCGGGAACAGCACGCGAGAACAAGTTTTCGTAGTAGTCGCCGAAGGCAGCCGCCACCTCCCTGCTCCCACGAGCGAGCCCATTAGGGTGGATGACCTCGGAAATCGCTTTAGTGGCAGTCCTTGCCCGCTCGAAAGCACCAAAAAGTTTCGACGGCTGTGCCTCGGCCACCACTCGCTGCTCCCTACTCCGCACAAGAGCCCCCCAGTACCGCTTTTCCAGCTCAGTACGGATCTCCTCTTTAACACTGCGAATGTCCTCCGAGAATTCCCCCGGCCTCTCCTCGTCCGCTTCCACAAGAGAGCGTAGACACTCCGTGAGTCGACTTAATTTCGCCTTTCTGTCTCTCGCTTCCTGTCGTCCGATTGCGATTGCTGCATTTTTAACCCGTTTTTTGAAGCGCTCCCAGGCGACCCCATCGATGGGTGCAGCATTGAGTGCTTCAATTTCGCCTCTTATGCGATCAGCGAAGGCCGCATTATCGAGGACCGTAGTGTTCATCAGCCAACGGCTGCCAACCCCTCTCTTGATTTCGCGCTCAATTCTGATGGTACATGTTACCAAACCGTGGTCCGAGAAAGCAACAGGGGTGACGGCGTAGTCAGTCACTAACGGCAGCGCATCGCTCGTCAAGTACACCCGATCTAAGCGAGCCTGTGACGTGCCACGCCATCTGGTGTAGCGAGAAGTTGCCCACCCACGCTGGAGGGCGACATCGTTCAGGTCACCCTCTCGAAGGACTGCTTTCAAAACACGCGCCGAAGCGTCCGCCCCGCCCCTAGCACCTGCTCTGTCGCTGGCATTAACAACGCAATTGAAGTCGCCTGCCAGGACGAGTCGGCCCGGAATCACCAGGATGTCACGAAGGGAAGAGAAGAAATCGGCGCGCGCCGCCTGATCGTTCGGTGCATAAACGCAAACAAAGCGCGTAAGCTCCCCTCCCACCAGGACATCGACGGTGCAAAAACGCCCGTCCCTCGCCAGCTCGCAGTCAATTACGGTTAAGGAATTATGTTTGCGAATTAGAATAGCGGTTCCGCCCGCACGGGCAGCTGTAAGGGTGTAAAAACACCAAAATTGGTGGCCAAAAAAACGTACAAAATTTTGAGCGTCCTCTCGAGAAGCAATTTTGGTTTCTTGTAAAAAAGCAACGTCTATCTTGTTTTCATTAAGGAGGTCGGCCAGCCAATGCTTCCGTTTCTGCGAGGTTAGACTTACCACATTTAATGTGGCAAGCGTGACTGCGCTCTGTTGTGGTGTCATGGTGTGAAAGGCGCTTACCGACTGGGTCTTCAACTCCTTCCGCTCGTTGAGCTGCCCTCGGGGTTCGTTGACCCGGTCTCTCCCTGGCTTGGATGGTTGGGGGCTGCGCCGCCTTGTTTCACGCGCGCCCTCCGCCGCGTCTCCACACCCGCGGTGGCGGGTTGGCGCGGTGCTGCTGCGTCCTTTGTCGGGGGATACTCGTCGGCGTCGGCTCCGTCGGTCCCTCCTGGCTGGTCGCTCGGGGCGGGCACCTCCTCTCCCTCCGGTTCGGCCGGCTTCTCCTCTCCGCTCTGCTGCTCGTCCGCGTTGGGCTTGGCGGTGGGTGGGGGGGAAGTCTCGGTCGCGCTCTCCGTAACCGGTTCCTTGGGGTCACCGCCTGCCTTGCTCTCAGCTGCAGCAATGGCCCCGGGCGCAGCCGCTGTCGATTTCGCCGCCTCGATATCCTCCGCGTCCATAAAGTCGTCCATCGTTTGCGGGGCCGACCGTTGCTTGGTTTTAGACGCGTAGGTTTGTACGCAGTCCGCGTCAATGTGGCCGAAAGAACGACATTTCCGGCACCACGTGGCTCTGCATTGCCTGCGTATGTGGCCTAGTTGCCTGCAGCGTAAGCAAAGGGGGGGCCGTCCCGGTACGGCGATCAGAATCGGCACGCCGTCGATCTTCGCTTGGTGGGGCACCTCGTTGAGCGCCTCGGCGTCGCGGGGTGCCAGCTGCACGACTCTGGTGTTCGTTTCAGCCTCCTCTAGGCCCGGGATCCTCCATTTCTCACGAACGACCCGCTTCACTTTCCCGAAGCGGCCAAGTTGTTGGGCGATGAGGACGTCCGGGACGTGGTGTGGAACCCAGTGCACCTTGATCTCTTTCTCCTGTACGTTCGGGTCAATCACGACGCACTTCCTCCCTTTGACTGTGATTTCGGACTTGGATGCCAGGGGAGCCATGTCTTCTCCCGTCTTGAAAGTGATCATCCATACGTGATTGAACTGAAAGCCTCCAAGGCTGGCGATGCTTTTCAGCTCGATAACAGCTGAGAGGCCCGCTGCGATATCTTGGATTCCGTATGGACGGGCTGCCGGATCACAGTGCAGAAACAGCGAATTCTCCGTCACCTTCCCCGTGGGCAGGGTGGGGAGAAGCATCCTGTATTCCGATGAGCCGGGGACGGTCGCCGATGTGCCGGGGAAGGACCGGTTTGACGCGGGTGCGCCTGCCGAACGCGAGGAGCTCGCTCCTGACATGACCGCTCCCTTCGGTGTCCGACGGGAGACCGCAGCATGGTATGGCCGATGGCGAGAATCGAAGCCTTACGTGCCTTTTTATAACACATTACACCAACAACCAGCATCTCTACCATTTCACCTGTTGTTCGGCAGGACACACGGCCGCCGCAACACATCACTCCATATCCTAGGGATCCCGCGACGTCGCACGAAGCCCTCAAGTCGCCGAACATTGCTGCGCGCACTTGGGGAACACTTTTGGAAACGAATGTGGCCTTGAGTCGTTGTGGTCACGCTGGCTAGACGTTGGGGAATGCTTCCGTTTGTCGCACATTAGCCGCAGGTGCTCCGGAAGTGCGAAATGCCTGCTTTCACGACCTTCGAGGGGCAGATAGAAAGACGAGTCAGTCACAGGTAATCCGCCGCGCCCAACGAAGGGTGGAAAATCGGCTAACTCGCCCGCTGCGCTGCGGCGAAGCATCATCTAGTGGTCCTTCCGCGCCCCCGCCACCGCCAGGGGGCAAACGAAACTTGGTGGGGGAAAAAAAAATAGAAACAACTCTTTGAACGCAAATTAATACGGAAAGTTTTAAAAAGCAAAAGAGGATGCCATCGGCACTCGGTGTTCCCAGGTGGTCTCCCTCCCAAGTACTGACCGAGCCCAATGCTGCTTAGCTTCGGTGATCGGACGAGAACCGGCGTATTCAGCATGGTATGGCCGATGGCGAGAATCGAAGCCTTACGTGCCTTTTTATAACACATTACACCAACAACCAGCATCTCTACCATTTCACCTGTTGTTCGGCAGGACACACGGCCGCCGCAACACATCACTCCATATCCTAGGGATCCCGCGACGTCGCACGAAGCCCTCAAGTCGCCGAACATTGCTGCGCGCACTTGGGGAACACTTTTGGAAACGAATGTGGCCTTGAGTCGTTGTGGTCACGCTGGCTAGACGTTGGGGAATGCTTCCGTTTGTCGCACATTAGCCGCAGGTGCTCCGGAAGTGCGAAATGCCTGCTTTCACGACCTTCGAGGGGCAGATAGAAAGACGAGTCAGTCACAGGTAATCCGCCGCGCCCAACGAAGGGTGGAAAATCGGCTAACTCGCCCGCTGCGCTGCGGCGAAGCATCATCTAGTGGTCCTTCCGCGCCCCCGCCACCGCCAGGGGGCAAACGAAACTTGGTGGGGGAAAAAAAAAATAGAAACAACTCTTTGAACGCAAATTAATACGGAAAGTTTTAAAAAGCAAAAGAGGATGCCATCGGCACTCGGTGTTCCCAGGTGGTCTCCCTCCCAAGTACTGACCGAGCCCAATGCTGCTTAGCTTCGGTGATCGGACGAGAACCGGCGTATTCAACATGGTATGGCCGATTTTTTTTTTTTTTTTTTGTGGCGAGAATCGAAGCCTTACGTGCCTTTTTATAACACATTACACCAACAACCAGCATCTCTACCATTTCACCTGTTGTTCGGCAGGACACACGGCCGCCGCAACACATCACTCCATATCCTAGGGATCCCGCGACGTCGCACGAAGCCCTCAAGTCGCCGAACATTGCTGCGCGCACTTGGGGAACACTTTTGGAAACGAATGTGGCCTTGAGTCGTTGTGGTCACGCTGGCTAGACGTTGGGGAATGCTTCCGTTTGTCGCACATTAGCCGCAGGTGCTCCGGAAGTGCGAAATGCCTGCTTTCACGACCTTCGAGGGGCAGATAGAAAGACGAGTCAGTCACAGGTAATCCGCCGCGCCCAACGAAGGGTGGAAAATCGGCTAACTCGCCCGCTGCGCTGCGGCGAAGCATCATCTAGTGGTCCTTCCGCGCCCCCGCCACCGCCAGGGGGCAAACGAAACTTGGTGGGGGAAAAAAAAAATAGAAACAACTCTTTGAACGCAAATTAATACGGAAAGTTTTAAAAAGCAAAAGAGGATGCCATCGGCACTCGGTGTTCCCAGGTGGTCTCCCTCCCAAGTACTGACCGAGCCCAATGCTGCTTAGCTTCGGTGATCGGACGAGAACCGGCGTATTCAGCATGGTATGGCCGATGGCGAGAATCGAAGCCTTACGTGCCTTTTTATAACACATTACACCAACAACCAGCATCTCTACCATTTCACCTGTTGTTCGGCAGGACACACGGCCGCCGCAACACATCACTCCATATCCTAGGGATCCCGCGACGTCGCACGAAGCCCTCAAGTCGCCGAACATTGCTGCGCGCACTTGGGGAACACTTTTGGAAACGAATGTGGCCTTGAGTCGTTGTGGTCACGCTGGCTAGACGTTGGGGAATGCTTCCGTTTGTCGCACATTAGCCGCAGGTGCTCCGGAAGTGCGAAATGCCTGCTTTCACGACCTTCGAGGGGCAGATAGAAAGACGAGTCAGTCACAGGTAATCCGCCGCGCCCAACGAAGGGTGGAAAATCGGCTAACTCGCCCGCTGCGCTGCGGCGAAGCATCATCTAGTGGTCCTTCCGCGCCCCCGCCACCGCCAGGGGGCAAACGAAACTTGGTGGGGGAAAAAAAAATAGAAACAACTCTTTGAACGCAAATTAATACGGAAAGTTTTAAAAAGCAAAAGAGGATGCCATCGGCACTCGGTGTTCCCAGGTGGTCTCCCTCCCAAGTACTGACCGAGCCCAATGCTGCTTAGCTTCGGTGATCGGACGAGAACCGGCGTATTCAGCATGGTATGGCCGATTTTTTTTTTTTTTTTTCTTTATTGCTGTACAAAGCATAACAAAATAAAACTATACAAACACTAACTGCACCAAGTATTACCTGGAGAACCAGTGCACTTTCATCTTAATCAGTTCACTGAACAATGACAACACTTCCTCGTCCACTTTTTCCTTTTCCATCACTTCACGTATTCTTGATACACTTTCGACAAAGTACTCTTGAACAGACCGGGCCCTTGGGTCGCTGTTTCTGACAGCCATACGGCTCCGCCAGATACTATGCAGCCCCAAGAGCATGATCGCGTCGTATGGGTATTCGTTATTTACAACTGGAAGAAACCGGATCCCGTAGGCGTCTATTGGGAGGTCCTTCTGCAGCGTGCGCTGAAGGACGTCCCAATAAAACACGGCGTCCCAACAGTCAATAAACACATGCTCTACGGTCTCCGGCTTCTTGCACAACCTGCAGTCTGTGCCCCATGGCACGAGCATACCTTTCTCCTGCATCCACACTAGTACTGGTAGCGTGCCAGAATGTAGGTTAAAAAAGAAAGTCTTTACTCCCGGCGGCAACCACATCTTTTTTACGCGTTTTAGCACATTCTGGCCGGGGCGGCCTGCGTACATACTTCTATAAAAAGGAACAGGGAAAACAACACTCACTAAGTCTTTATACAAAACACGTCTACTAACACTGCTCAAGTACTCTAACGAAAACCTACATGCTAAAAAATTAAAAGACAACACAACCTCCCGCAGATAACGCGACGACACTCTCGACATTCCCACACACGATGACACAACGAAGTTGGGGAGTTCGCCAGCCAACATGACCTGCATGTACGTGCGTAGGAATGGGTCGTTTTGATCCCTGAGGAACATGAAACGCGAAACGACCTGTCTCAAGAATAGGTGCCCCAGACCGACACCTCCACTGCCCACCGTACGAAACAAGTTTGTTCTCGCTGTGCGCTCCCACGCTGAGTTCCACACAAATGTGGCGAACACACGGTGGAACAGCTGAAGATTTGCTCTCGTGCAAAACAACGCCTGTAGCACGTACCAAACCTTTGCCGCCAGGAAAACGTTACAAACCGTGGCACGGGCAAAAATTGACAGATCTCTCCCCGCCCACCGCTCTGTCTGGGCCCGAGCCTCTGACGCCTTTTCGTTCCAAAATTTAGTGTTTTCTTTGTACCGGTCCAAAGGTACGCCTAGGTACGTAGTTGGTGTAGTCTCCCAGCGAATATTCTCGAAAACAGTGGGAGGCTCATCCCAGACCCCATGCCACACCCCCAAGCACTTATCCCTGTTTATTACACTTCCGCTCATATCACAATATCTCTGTGTGATGGACAGAGCCCCGCGAACACTTTCTTCGTCTGTGGCAAAAATAGCCACATCATCTGCATATGCTAGTATGCGCACCTCACTCGACTCTACCTCAAAACCATTGACCTTGTCGCTACTTAGAATTTTCCTGCACAAGGGCTCCAAGAACAAGGAAAACAACAACGGCGACATCGGACAACCCTGCCTGACAGACGAGCGGACATCTATGCGCCTCGAAAGCTCGCCATTAACTATGAGACTCGTTGTACAGTTTAAATACGCCATACGCACTCCCTTACACAGCACTGATCCCAGCCCCACATACTCTAAGATAGAAAAAAGAACTTCGTGCGGGACGCGATCAAAGGCTTTCGAGAGATCAATTTGCAACATAGCTACTCTGAGAGCCTCGCTATCGCAATATTCAAAAATGCTTCTTGCAACGTGGATGTTCGTGAATATTGACCTGCCTCTTATACCACACGTTTGGTGGCCTCCTACGATATTTCCTATTACAGTTTGCAACCTATTTGCGAGGACCTTCATGAATATTTTATAGTCTACATTGGTGAGTGTTATCGGCCTATAGCCGTTTACATTCTTCAGTTTCACTTCATCTTCACACTTGGGGAACAAAATTGTGTGTGCTCTAGAAAAAGAAACTGGCAACGCCCCCTTCTCCAACGCTTCAGAGAACACTCTTTGCAAGGCGGATGCCGTTTCACATTTAAATTCCTTATAGAAAGCGGCCGTGAGGCCGTCAGGTCCTGGCGATTTACCTGGATTCAAGTCTTCTATAGCCTTAATTATCTCTGCAACACTAACTTCTAGTTCCAACGATTCTGTTTCTACAGACTCTAGTTTCGGTAAACAAGATAGGAATTCTGCCTCAAACCCACTTTTGGAGGGGCTCTGTAGAGAAAAGAGCTGAGCATAGTGCTCCTCGAAAGCTTTCTGGATGGACTCCTGGTCGTTTCTCACCATGCCTTTGTATTCTATTTCGGTTATTTCGTTTTTGCGCGCGTACAGCTTCTCGTCTGATAAGGCTCGTTTGGTTGGCGCTTCTCCTCCTAACAATTTCTCTGACCTCGCCCGGATGACTGCACCTTTGTATTTCTGTTCATCTATTAGTTCTAATTTATGCTTTATGTCTCTAACATCTGCTGTGAAGGTATCAGACCTATCTTCTTCTACTCTAAGTAATTTCGCCAAGTGCTGTCTTAAACTATTTTCCTCCTTACGAGCTTGGCATTGAATTACACTGCCCCTTTCTATAGCTTTCATTTTTACACTCTGTTTAAAAAGCTCCCACTTCTCTTCACTACTCCTGCTATCGTCTGATGACAATGATACAATAGCTTCCCTCGTCGACTCAACAAACCCCTCATCCTCTAGTAATCGAGCATTAAATTTCCACGTTTCATAGCAGAGCCTCCTCTTTTTCTTTTGCCCTAATGTAAGTGTGACCAGGCTATGGTCACTGAAGGACACCGGTTCGACGGAATATATATTACAGAGTACTGCTAATTCTGCCGACACATAAATCCTGTCAAGTCGCGCTTGGCTAGCCCCCTGATGGTGGGTAAAACTGCTACATTTTCCTCCCCTGGCTAGGTGCGCGGCGTCGGCCAACTGTAACCGCGCTATCAATCCAGCGAGAAAGTCGGCACTCTCATCCCTACGCTTTACACCACCCAGGCGGTCGTCGTCCTCCCACACACAGTTGAAATCCCCCAAAACAAAAATATGTCTGTTACAATCTATAAGGGGCTCGATGTCCCGAAAAAATTCCAGCCTCTCCTTGACCTTCGTAGGGGCATACAGACAAACAACGCGAAAGCTATAAATGCCCCTAGAAAAATCACATACAACAAATCTACCTTGGTCGCCTACAACAACACTCTGAACATCAATGCCGGCCGCAATTCTAACAAATACGCAGCAGCCTGCAGAGTTTCCAGATGCATGGCTAACACAAACGTTAAAACGCGCTCGAAACGGGGCAACCATGCAGTCTGTACCGCTTTCGCTATCTACCTTGGTCTCTTGGATGGCGACCACGTCCAAGTCTCTCTCGTGAAGCAGCCGCCGCACCTGGTATTGTCTTCGCCTGCAGCTCAGTCCACGCACATTAAGCGTGCCCACACGTAGTGGGCCGCCAAAAGACGACACTCCTGACGCAAGCACGGGAGAGATTGTTCACACTCGCACACCCATTGACCACCCGAAACCGGCACGACGACTCACTTTTGGCTGGGCGGCGGATGTTCACCCGCGATGTCGCCTGTTGCTGGGAGTTCGCGATCACGACACGCCGTTCTCGGGGTAGGAAGGTATTTCCCCTTCTTCCCCGTCGCCGTCTTCCATTCATGTTCGAGGCTCCGCAGCCGTTGCGCCGCGACAACCTCCTCTCCTTTCTCGCGGGGACGCTTCGCGCTGGCCTGCGACACTTCCATGGCAACCCCGCTGTCGCTCTCCTCCTCTCCGGTCTGTCTCACCTCCTCTTCCTGTACATCCTCGCTCTCCTCCAGCATTGGGTTTGCAGGCTCTCCCTCCTGCTCCTTTTCGCCATGCTTTCCGGCTTCCTCGGTGTCTCCCTCGACCGTAGCTGCTTTCGCGGCCATCTTGGCTCCGTCGTCGTTCGTTGTTGTTTCGGTGGTCTCCGCCGGGGCTGTAATTCCGGCACTGTTGCGCTCGTTGTTGGGTGCGCTCGACGACGCGGTCGCCGCGGTCGCCGCGTTCTCCGCTTCCTCCTCGTCCATGAGGTTGCTCGTGGTGCCACTCGCTCGCCCATTGCCGGCTACGCGCGCATACGTGCGCACGCAGTCCTGACGAGTGTGTCCAAACCCGCGACACTTCACACACTGCGGGGTCTGGCAGTCGCGCCTGATGTGGCCCCTCATCCTGCATCGCAGGCACGTGGGGGCTCGACCCGGCACTACACACAACACCGACCCTTCCCCGTACGCGAACAGCTCGGGGATTGAGTCCGGCGTGATGCCTTCGTGCAGGGTCATTCGCACCGTCCTCGTGGTGGAATCAGGCAAATCAAAACCCACCACCTTCCACTCTTCTCTCTTGACTTCCTTTACTTCCCCAAACTCGCACAAAATATCTCTAACCGCTTCATCCGGGTCGTCAAAGGGCACCCAGTGCACCTTGACTGTTAGCTCCTGCCTCGCTGGATCTATCACCGCGCAATAGCGCCCTTTCACCTGAATTCCACCGCTCCTAACGAGCGTCTCTTTCGCCTCCGCCGTTCGTAACTTGACAAGCCACACATGGCTCATCTGATACGGTCCAATACCGCTCACCGCTCTGATGACGCCGAGCTCCTCGAGGGGGGTCCGGAAATCTTCGATGCGGTAGGGCCGTCCCTCCAAGTCGCAATGAAGAACGACGCACGCCTTCATCGAAGGCCTCGCCGAGAGCGTCGGCAGAAGGAAGCGGTAGCCGGCGGGCCGGCCGGCCGCCCGCGAAACCGGTCCGGCGCCTCCGCTCGCCCGTACTCCTGCGGAGCTAGCCATCGCGCGACCGCTCCCTACGAGAAACGGTCGGCCGATGGCGAGAATCGAAGCCTTACGTGCCTTTTTATAACACATTACACCAACAACCAGCATCTCTACCATTTCACCTGTTGTTCGGCAGGACACACGGCCGCCGCAACACATCACTCCATATCCTAGGGATCCCGCGACGTCGCACGAAGCCCTCAAGTCGCCGAACATTGCTGCGCGCACTTGGGGAACACTTTTGGAAACGAATGTGGCCTTGAGTCGTTGTGGTCACGCTGGCTAGACGTTGGGGAATGCTTCCGTTTGTCGCACATTAGCCGCAGGTGCTCCGGAAGTGCGAAATGCCTGCTTTCACGACCTTCGAGGGGCAGATAGAAAGACGAGTCAGTCACAGGTAATCCGCCGCGCCCAACGAAGGGTGGAAAATCGGCTAACTCGCCCGCTGCGCTGCGGCGAAGCATCATCTAGTGGTCCTTCCGCGCCCCCGCCACCGCCAGGGGGCAAACGAAACTTGGTGGGGGAAAAAAAAATAGAAACAACTCTTTGAACGCAAATTAATACGGAAAGTTTTAAAAAGCAAAAGAGGATGCCATCGGCACTCGGTGTTCCCAGGTGGTCTCCCTCCCAAGTACTGACCGAGCCCAATGCTGCTTAGCTTCGGTGATCGGACGAGAACCGGCGTATTCAGCATGGTATGGCCGATGGCGAGAATCGAAGCCTTACGTGCCTTTTTATAACACATTACACCAACAACCAGCATCTCTACCATTTCACCTGTTGTTCGGCAGGACACACGGCCGCCGCAACACATCACTCCATATCCTAGGGATCCCGCGACGTCGCACGAAGCCCTCAAGTCGCCGAACATTGCTGCGCGCACTTGGGGAACACTTTTGGAAACGAATGTGGCCTTGAGTCGTTGTGGTCACGCTGGCTAGACGTTGGGGAATGCTTCCGTTTGTCGCACATTAGCCGCAGGTGCTCCGGAAGTGCGAAATGCCTGCTTTCACGACCTTCGAGGGGCAGATAGAAAGACGAGTCAGTCACAGGTAATCCGCCGCGCCCAACGAAGGGTGGAAAATCGGCTAACTCGCCCGCTGCGCTGCGGCGAAGCATCATCTAGTGGTCCTTCCGCGCCCCCGCCACCGCCAGGGGGCAAACGAAACTTGGTGGGGGAAAAAAAAAAATAGAAACAACTCTTTGAACGCAAATTAATACGGAAAGTTTTAAAAAGCAAAAGAGGATGCCATCGGCACTCGGTGTTCCCAGGTGGTCTCCCTCCCAAGTACTGACCGAGCCCAATGCTGCTTAGCTTCTGTGATCGGACGAGAACCGGCGTATTCAACATGGTATGGCCGATGGCGAGAATCGAAGCCTTACGTGCCTTTTTATAACACATTACACCAACAACCAGCATCTCTACCATTTCACCTGTTGTTCGGCAGGACACACGGCCGCCGCAACACATCACTCCATATCCTAGGGATCCCGCGACGTCGCACGAAGCCCTCAAGTCGCCGAACATTGCTGCGCGCACTTGGGGAACACTTTTGGAAACGAATGTGGCCTTGAGTCGTTGTGGTCACGCTGGCTAGACGTTGGGGAATGCTTCCGTTTGTCGCACATTAGCCGCAGGTGCTCCGGAAGTGCGAAATGCCTGCTTTCACGACCTTCGAGGGGCAGATAGAAAGACGAGTCAGTCACAGGTAATCCGCCGCGCCCAACGAAGGGTGGAAAATCGGCTAACTCGCCCGCTGCGCTGCGGCGAAGCATCATCTAGTGGTCCTTCCGCGCCCCCGCCACCGCCAGGGGGCAAACGAAACTTGGTGGGGGAAAAAAAAAATAGAAACAACTCTTTGAACGCAAATTAATACGGAAAGTTTTAAAAAGCAAAAGAGGATGCCATCGGCACTCGGTGTTCCCAGGTGGTCTCCCTCCCAAGTACTGACCGAGCCCAATGCTGCTTAGCTTCGGTGATCGGACGAGAACCGGCGTATTCAACATGGTATGGCCGATTTTTTTTTTTTTTTTTTGTGGCGAGAATCGAAGCCTTACGTGCCTTTTTATAACACATTACACCAACAACCAGCATCTCTACCATTTCACCTGTTGTTCGGCAGGACACACGGCCGCCGCAACACATCACTCCATATCCTAGGGATCCCGCGACGTCGCACGAAGCCCTCAAGTCGCCGAACATTGCTGCGCGCACTTGGGGAACACTTTTGGAAACGAATGTGGCCTTGAGTCGTTGTGGTCACGCTGGCTAGACGTTGGGGAATGCTTCCGTTTGTCGCACATTAGCCGCAGGTGCTCCGGAAGTGCGAAATGCCTGCTTTCACGACCTTCGAGGGGCAGATAGAAAGACGAGTCAGTCACAGGTAATCCGCCGCGCCCAACGAAGGGTGGAAAATCGGCTAACTCGCCCGCTGCGCTGCGGCGAAGCATCATCTAGTGGTCCTTCCGCGCCCCCGCCACCGCCAGGGGGCAAACGAAACTTGGTGGGGGAAAAAAAATAGAAACAACTCTTTGAACGCAAATTAATACGGAAAGTTTTAAAAAGCAAAAGAGGATGCCATCGGCACTCGGTGTTCCCAGGTGGTCTCCCTCCCAAGTACTGACCGAGCCCAATGCTGCTTAGCTTCGGTGATCGGACGAGAACCGGCGTATTCAGCATGGTATGGCCGATTTTTTTTTTTTTTTTTTCTCTTTATTGCCGTACAAAGCATAACAAAATAACAACTATACAAACAGTAACTGGGCCAGGTATTACCTGGGGAACCAATGCACTTTCATCTTAATCAGTTCACTGAACAACGACAACACTTCCTCGTCCACTTTTTCCTTCTCCATCACTTCACGTATTCTTGCCACACTTTCAACAAAGTACTCTTGAACAGACCGGGCCCTTGGATCGCTGTTTCTGACAGCCATGCGGCTCCGCCAGATACTATGCAGCCCCAAGAGCATGATCGCGTCATACGGGTATTCGTTATTTACAACTGGAAGAAACCGGATCCCGTAGGCGTCTATTGGGAGGTTCTTCTGCAGCGTGCGCTGAAGGACGTCCCAATGAGAATCGAAGCCTTACGTGCCTTTTTATAACACATTACACCAACAACCAGCATCTCTACCATTTCACCTGTTGTTCGGCAGGACACACGGCCGCCGCAACACATCACTCCATATCCTAGGGATCCCGCGACGTCGCACGAAGCCCTCAAGTCGCCGAACATTGCTGCGCGCACTTGGGGAACACTTTTGGAAACGAATGTGGCCTTGAGTCGTTGTGGTCACGCTGGCTAGACGTTGGGGAATGCTTCCGTTTGTCGCACATTAGCCGCAGGTGCTCCGGAAGTGCGAAATGCCTGCTTTCACGACCTTCGAGGGGCAGATAGAAAGACGAGTCAGTCACAGGTAATCCGCCGCGCCCAACGAAGGGTGGAAAATCGGCTAACTCGCCCGCTGCGCTGCGGCGAAGCATCATCTAGTGGTCCTTCCGCGCCCCCGCCACCGCCAGGGGGCAAACGAAACTTGGTGGGGGAAAAAAAAAATAGAAACAACTCTTTGAACGCAAATTAATACGGAAAGTTTTAAAAAGCAAAAGAGGATGCCATCGGCACTCGGTGTTCCCAGGTGGTCTCCCTCCCAAGTACTGACCGAGCCCAATGCTGCTTAGCTTCGGTGATCGGACGAGAACCGGCGTATTCAGCATGGTATGGCCGATTTTTTTTTTTTTTTTTTTTCTTTATTGCCGTACAAAGCATAACAGAACAACTTATTTACAAACACGTACTGAACCGTAAACTATACAAAACACGCACTGAACCAGGTATTACCTGGAAAACCAGTGCACTTTCATCTTAACCAGTTCACTGAACATGGTCAACACTTCCTCGTCACTTTTTTCCCTCTCCAAAACTTCACGTATTCTTGCCACAATTTCAACAAAGTACTCTTGAACAGACCGTGCCCTAGGGTCGCTATTTCTGACAGCCATGCGTGACCGCCAGATACTGTGTAGCCCCAAGAGCATGATTGCATCATACGGGTATTCATTGCTTACAACTGGAAGAAACCGGATTCCGTAGGCGTCTATTGGGAGGTCCTTCTGCAGCGTGCGCTGAAGGACGTCCCAATAGAACACAGCGTCCCAACAGTCAATGAACACATGCTCTACGGTCTCCGGCCTCTTGCACAGCCTGCAGTCTGTGCCCCATGGCACGAGCATACCTCTCTCCTGCATCCACACTAGTACTGGTAGTGTTCCGGTGTGCAAGTTAAAAAAGAAAGTCTTCACTCCCGGTGGCAACCACATCCTCTTAACCCGTTTCAGCACATTCTGGCCCGGACCACCAGCGTACACACTTCTATACAACGGAACTGGAAAAACAACACTCACTAAATCTTTATACAGAACTCTTTTGTTGACACTGTTCAAATACTCTAGAGAAAATCTGCTTAACAAAAAATTAAAAGACAACACAACCTCGCGCAGGTACCGTGAAGACACTCTCGACATTGCCCCGCACGACGACACAACAAAGCTCGGAAGCTCGCCGGCCAACATGACCTGCATGTAAGTGCGGAGGAATGGGTCTCTTTGATCTCTCAGGAACATGAACCTTGAAACAACCTGCCTCAAGAAGAGATGCCCTAGACCCAGTCCTCCACTGCCTACTGTTCGAAACAAGTTCGTTCTCGACGTTCGCTCCCACCCGGAGTTCCACACGAAGGTGGCGAACACACGGTGAAACAGCTGAAGGTTCGTTCGTGTACAAAACAACGCCTGCAGCACATACCATATCTTTGCTGCCAGGAAAACGTTACAAACGGTGGCGCGTGCAAAAATTGACAGGTCTCTCCCGTTCCATCGTTCCGTCTGAGAACGCGCCACTGTCGCCTTTTCGCGCCAAAATGTCGTGTTCTCTCTGTACCGATTCAATGGTACGCCTAGGTACAACGCTGGGGTGGTTTCCCACTGAACGTTTTCGAACACCCTGGGAGGGTCATCCCACTCCCCATGCCACAACCCCAAACACTTGTCTCTGTTCAACACACTCCCGCTCATATCGCAATAGTTCTGCGTGATGCGCAGAGCATTGCGGACACTTTCCTGGTCTGTGGCAAAAATGGCCACGTCATCTGCATACGCGAGTATGCGAACCTCGCTAGACATTAACTGAAAACCTTGGACATTGTCACAACCTATTAGCTTTCTACACAAGGGTTCAAGGAAGAGAGAAAATAACAATGGAGACATAGGGCAACCCTGTCTGACAGATGAGCGAACGTCAATACGCCTCGACAGCTCGCCGTTAACTATTAAACTGGTCGTGCAGTTTAAGTACGCCATGCGCACACCTTTACAAAGGAGCGACCCAAGCCCCGCATACTTTAAAATAGAGAAAAGAACTTCGTGGGGGACTCGATCGAAAGCCTTCGAGAGGTCTATTTGTAGCATAGCTACTCTGAGGTACTCGCTGTCACAGTATTCTAAAATGCTTCTAGCAACATGGATATTCGTGTATATCGACCTGCCACGGATACCACATGTCTGGTGATTTCCAACAAGATCGCCAATCACAGATTGTAGCCTATTTGCAAGAACCTTCATGAATATTTTATAATCAACGTTCGTGAGTGTTATCGGCCTGTAGCCATTTACACTTTTAAGTTTCGCTTCCTCCTCACTCTTTGGCAACAAAATTGTGTGGGCTCTCGAAAATGAGATGGGCAATGCCCCCTTCTCCAACGCTTCTGAATACAACTTCTGCAAAGCTACAGCCATTTCATATTTAAATTCCTTATAAAAGACGGCAGTCAGACCATCTGGTCCAGGCGCCTTGCCTGGGTTTAAATCCTCTATGGCCTTAATTACTTCTGCGACAGTGATTTCACGTTCCAACGATTCAGTTTGTACAGACTCAAGTTTGGGTAGGCATAAAAGGAATTCTTCATTAAACCCCTTTTTGCGAGGGACCTGAAGGGAGAAGAGTTCAGCATAGTGTTCCTCGAAGGCATTCTGGATAGAAACCTGTTCGCTCCGCACCACACCTTTATATTCTATTTCCAAGATTTCATTTTTACGCGCGTACAGCTTTTCATCCGACAAGGTTCGCTTTGTGGGCGCTTCACCACCTAACAGTTTCTCCGACCGCGCCCGGATTACTGCGCCTCTGTATTTCTGCTCGTCGATTGCTTCTAATTTCAGCTTAATATCCCTAACATCTTCTATGAAAGTCTGAGACTTATCTGTTTCCTGTCTGAGTAGTTTTTCTAAGTGCTTTCTTAAGCTTTTTTCCTCCATACGTGCCTGATGTTGGATTATACCTCCCCTTTCAATGGCTTTCATTTTCACGCATTGTTTGAAAAATTCCCACTTCTCCTCATTGCTCTTGCTGTCCTGCGATAAAAGGGGCGCGATGGCTTCCTTGGTTGCTTCAGCAAACACTTCATCCTCTAGCAACTTAGCATTAAATTTCCACATATCATAGCATATTTTTTTTCTTTTTCTTTTGTCCTAACGTGACCATAACTAAGCTGTGATCGCTGAAGGACACAGGCTCTACACAATAATTTTCACACAGCACTGCCAACTCAGTTGACACATAAATCCTGTCAAGCCGTGCTTGACTTGCCCCCTGATGATGGGTAAAATTATTACTTTTCCCTCCACAGGCTAGGTGGGCAGCGTCAACCAAATCCAAACGCGCCACTATTCCTGTAAGGAAGTCGGCGCTCGCATCCCTACACTTCACCCCCCCTAGACGATCTTCGGTTTGCAACACACAATTAAAATCCCCCAACAGAATAACTTGTTTGTCACACTCTATAAGGGGCTCAATGTCCCGAAAAAACTCAAACCTCTCTTTGACCTTCCTGGGGGCATATACACACACAACACGAAAGCTACATGCGCCCCTCGAAAAGTCACACGCCACAAATCTCCCTTTCTGACAAGCCACTACACTCTCAATTACAACCCCGACCGCATTCTTAATGCATAAACAGCAGCCAGCCGAGTTTCCGTCCGCGTGGCTTACACAAACATTGAAACGCGCTCGGAACGGGGCGACCATGCAGTCAGTACCACTTTAAATATCTACCTTGGTCTCTTGGATGGCGACCACGTCCAGCTCTCTCTCGTGTAGCAGCCGCTGCACCTGGTATTGTCTTCGCCTGCAGCTCAGTCCACGCACATTGAGCGTTCCCACTCGAAGTGGGCCGCCCAAAGACGACACTCCTAACGCAAGCACGGGAGAGATTGTTCACCCTCGCACATCCATGGACCACCCGAAACCAGTACGACGACTCACTTTTGGCTCGGCGGCGGTTGTTCACCGGCGCCGTCGCCTGTTGCAGCGTGCGCACGATCGCGGGACGCTGTTCTCGTGGTAGGAACGTATTTCCCTTTCTTCCCCGTCGCCGTCTTCCATTCATTTTCTAAGCGCCGCAGCCTTTGCGCCGCGACAACCTCCTCTCCCTTCTCGCGGGGACGCTTTGCGCTGGCCTGCGACACATCCATGGCCCCCCCGCCGTCGCTCTCCTCCTCTATCGTCTGTCTCACCTCTTCTTCTTGTACATCCTCGCTCTCCTCCAGCATTGGATTTGCTGGCGCACCCTCCTGCTCCTTTTCGCCATGCTTTCCGGCATCCTCGGCGTCTCCCTCGACCGTAGCTGCTTGCGCGGCCATCTTGGCTCCATCGTCGTTCGTTGTTGCGGTGGCCTCCGCCGGTGCTGCAACGCCGCCGCTGCTGCGCTCGTTGTCGGGCGCGCTCAAAGTCGCGGTCGCCGCGTTCTCTGCTTCCTCCTCGTCCATCAGATTATTCGTAGTGTCGCTGGGTCGTCCGTTGCCTGCTACGCGCGCGTACGTGCGCACGCAGTCCTGCCTAGTGTGCCCAAACCCGCGGCACTTTGCACACTGCGGGGTCTGGCAGTCGCGCCTGATATGCCCCTTCATCCTGCAACGCAGGCACGTAGGCGCGCGGCCCGGCACCACGCACAACACCGAACCTTCTCCGTACGCGAACAGATCGGGGATGGCGTCCGGCGTGATCCCTTCGTGCAGCACCATACGCACAGTTCGCGTAGTGGAGTCAGGGAGATCGAAACCTGGCACCCTCCACTCGTCCAACTTTACTTCTTTCACTTCTCCGAAATCCTGTAACAACCTTACTACCGCTTCATTTGGGTCGTCGAACGGGACCCAATGCAGCTTTAAGGTGACTTCTTGCTTCGCAGGGTCTATCACTGCGCAATAGCGTCCCTTTACCTTGAGTCCTGAGCTCCTCACGAGTGCCTCCTTCGCCTGTGCCGACCTCAACTTCACGAGCCACACGTGGCTCATTTGGTAGGGCCCTATACCACTCACCGCCTTTATGACGCCGAGTTCCTCCAGGGGTGCACGAAAGTCCTCGATGCGGTACGGCCGTGCGTCGAGATCTCCGTGCAGTACAACGCAGGCCTTCATCCCTTCGTTCGCCGGCAGCGCGGGCAGCAGGAATCGATAGCCGGCGGGCGGCCCGCTCCGCGGCGAAACCGGTTCGGCGCCTCCGCTCCCTCGTACTCCTGCGGAGCTCGCCATCGCGCGACCGCTCCCTACGAGAACCGGTCGGCGAGTGAGCATGGTATGGCCGATGGCGAGAATCGAAGCCTTACGTGCCTTTTTATAACACATTACACCAACAACCAGCATCTCTACCATTTCACCTGTTGTTCGGCAGGACACACGGCCGCCGCAACACATCACTCCATATCCTAGGGATCCCGCGACGTCGCACGAAGCCCTCAAGTCGCCGAACATTGCTGCGCGCACTTGGGGAACACTTTTGGAAACGAATGTGGCCTTGAGTCGTTGTGGTCACGCTGGCTAGACGTTGGGGAATGCTTCCGTTTGTCGCACATTAGCCGCAGGTGCTCCGGAAGTGCGAAATGCCTGCTTTCACGACCTTCGAGGGGCAGATAGAAAGACGAGTCAGTCACAGGTAATCCGCCGCGCCCAACGAAGGGTGGAAAATCGGCTAACTCGCCCGCTGCGCTGCGGCGAAGCATCATCTAGTGGTCCTTCCGCGCCCCCGCCACCGCCAGGGGGCAAACGAAACTTGGTGGGGGAAAAAAAAAATAGAAACAACTCTTTGAACGCAAATTAATACGGAAAGTTTTAAAAAGCAAAAGAGGATGCCATCGGCACTCGGTGTTCCCAGGTGGTCTCCCTCCCAAGTACTGACCGAGCCCAATGCTGCTTAGCTTCGGTGATCGGACGAGAACCGGCGTATTCAGCATGGTATGGCCGATGGCGAGAATCGAAGCCTTACGTGCCTTTTTATAACACATTACACCAACAACCAGCATCTCTACCATTTCACCTGTTGTTCGGCAGGACACACGGCCGCCGCAACACATCACTCCATATCCTAGGGATCCCGCGACGTCGCACGAAGCCCTCAAGTCGCCGAACATTGCTGCGCGCACTTGGGGAACACTTTTGGAAACGAATGTGGCCTTGAGTCGTTGTGGTCACGCTGGCTAGACGTTGGGGAATGCTTCCGTTTGTCGCACATTAGCCGCAGGTGCTCCGGAAGTGCGAAATGCCTGCTTTCACGACCTTCGAGGGGCAGATAGAAAGACGAGTCAGTCACAGGTAATCCGCCGCGCCCAACGAAGGGTGGAAAATCGGCTAACTCGCCCGCTGCGCTGCGGCGAAGCATCATCTAGTGGTCCTTCCGCGCCCCCGCCACCGCCAGGGGGCAAACGAAACTTGGTGGGGGAAAAAAAAAATAGAAACAACTCTTTGAACGCAAATTAATACGGAAAGTTTTAAAAAGCAAAAGAGGATGCCATCGGCACTCGGTGTTCCCAGGTGGTCTCCCTCCCAAGTACTGACCGAGCCCAATGCTGCTTAGCTTCGGTGATCGGACGAGAACCGGCGTATTCAGCATGGTATGGCCGATGGCGAGAATCGAAGCCTTACGTGCCTTTTTATAACACATTACACCAACAACCAGCATCTCTACCATTTCACCTGTTGTTCGGCAGGACACACGGCCGCCGCAACACATCACTCCATATCCTAGGGATCCCGCGACGTCGCACGAAGCCCTCAAGTCGCCGAACATTGCTGCGCGCACTTGGGGAACACTTTTGGAAACGAATGTGGCCTTGAGTCGTTGTGGTCACGCTGGCTAGACGTTGGGGAATGCTTCCGTTTGTCGCACATTAGCCGCAGGTGCTCCGGAAGTGCGAAATGCCTGCTTTCACGACCTTCGAGGGGCAGATAGAAAGACGAGTCAGTCACAGGTAATCCGCCGCGCCCAACGAAGGGTGGAAAATCGGCTAACTCGCCCGCTGCGCTGCGGCGAAGCATCATCTAGTGGTCCTTCCGCGCCCCCGCCACCGCCAGGGGGCAAACGAAACTTGGTGGGGAAAAAAAAATAGAAACAACTCTTTGAACGCAAATTAATACGGAAAGTTTTAAAAAGCAAAAGAGGATGCCATCGGCACTCGGTGTTCCCAGGTGGTCTCCCTCCCAAGTACTGACCGAGCCCAATGCTGCTTAGCTTCGGTGATCGGACGAGAACCGGCGTATTCAGCATGGTATGGCCGATGGCGAGAATCGAAGCCTTACGTGCCATTTTATAACACATTACACCAACAACCAGCATCTCTACCATTTCACCTGTTGTTCGGCAGGACACACGGCCGCCGCAACACATCACTCCATATCCTAGGGATCCCGCGACGTCGCACGAAGCCCTCAAGTCGCCGAACATTGCTGCGCGCACTTGGGGAACACTTTTGGAAACGAATGTGGCCTTGAGTCGTTGTGGTCACGCTGGCTAGACGTTGGGGAATGCTTCCGTTTGTCGCACATTAGCCGCAGGTGCTCCGGAAGTGCGAAATGCCTGCTTTCACGACCTTCGAGGGGCAGATAGAAAGACGAGTCAGTCACAGGTAATCCGCCGCGCCCAACGAAGGGTGGAAAATCGGCTAACTCGCCCGCTGCGCTGCGGCGAAGCATCATCTAGTGGTCCTTCCGCGCCCCCGCCACCGCCAGGGGGCAAACGAAACTTGGTGGGGGAAAAAAAAAATAGAAACAACTCTTTGAACGCAAATTAATACGGAAAGTTTTAAAAAGCAAAAGAGGATGCCATCGGCACTCGGTGTTCCCAGGTGGTCTCCCTCCCAAGTACTGACCGAGCCCAATGCTGCTTAGCTTCGGTGATCGGACGAGAACCGGCGTATTCAGCATGGTATGGCCGATGGCGAGAATCGAAGCCTTACGTGCCTTTTTATAACACATTACACCAACAACCAGCATCTCTACCATTTCACCTGTTGTTCGGCAGGACACACGGCCGCCGCAACACATCACTCCATATCCTAGGGATCCCGCGACGTCGCACGAAGCCCTCAAGTCGCCGAACATTGCTGCGCGCACTTGGGGAACACTTTTGGAAACGAATGTGGCCTTGAGTCGTTGTGGTCACGCTGGCTAGACGTTGGGGAATGCTTCCGTTTGTCGCACATTAGCCGCAGGTGCTCCGGAAGTGCGAAATGCCTGCTTTCACGACCTTCGAGGGGCAGATAGAAAGACGAGTCAGTCACAGGTAATCCGCCGCGCCCAACGAAGGGTGGAAAATCGGCTAACTCGCCCGCTGCGCTGCGGCGAAGCATCATCTAGTGGTCCTTCCGCGCCCCCGCCACCGCCAGGGGGCAAACGAAACTTGGTGGGGAAAAAAAAATAGAAACAACTCTTTGAACGCAAATTAATACGGAAAGTTTTAAAAAGCAAAAGAGGATGCCATCGGCACTCGGTGTTCCCAGGTGGTCTCCCTCCCAAGTACTGACCGAGCCCAATGCTGCTTAGCTTCGGAGATCGGACGAGAACCGGCGTATTCAGCATGGTATGGCCGATGGCGAGAATCGAAGCCTTACGTGCCATTTTATAACACATTACACCAACAACCAGCATCTCTACCATTTCACCTGTTGTTCGGCAGGACACACGGCCGCCGCAACACATCACTCCATATCCTAGGGATCCCGCGACGTCGCACGAAGCCCTCAAGTCGCCGAACATTGCTGCGCGCACTTGGGGAACACTTTTGGAAACGAATGTGGCCTTGAGTCGTTGTGGTCACGCTGGCTAGACGTTGGGGAATGCTTCCGTTTGTCGCACATTAGCCGCAGGTGCTCCGGAAGTGCGAAATGCCTGCTTTCACGAACTTCGAGGGGCAGATAGAAAGACGAGTCAGTCACAGGTAATCCGCCGCGCCCAACGAAGGGTGGAAAATCGGCTAACTCGCCCGCTGCGCTGCGGCGAAGCATCATCTAGTGGTCCTTCCGCGCCCCCGCCACCGCCAGGGGGCAAACGAAACTTGGTGGGGAAAAAAAAATAGAAACAACTCTTTGAACGCAAATTAATACGGAAAGTTTTAAAAAGCAAAAGAGGATGCCATCGGCACTCGGTGTTCCCAGGTGGTCTCCCTCCCAAGTACTGACCGAGCCCAATGCTGCTTAGCTTCGGTGATCGGACGAGAACCGGCGTATTCAGCATGGTATGGCCGATTTTTTTTTTTTTTTTTCTTTATTGCCGTACAAAGCATAACAAAATAAAACTATACAAACACTAACTGCTCCAGGTATTACCTGGAGAACCAGTGCACTTTCATCTTAGTCAGTTCACTGAACAATGACAACACTTCCTCGTCCACTTTTTCCTTTTCCATCACTTCACGTATTCTTGACACACTTTCGACAAAGTACTCTTCAACAGACCGGGCCCTTGGGTCGCTGTTTCTGACAGCCATACGGCTCCGCCAGATACTATGCAGCCCCAAGAGCATGATCGCGTCGTATGGGTATTCGTTATTTACAACTGGAAGAAACCGGATCCCGTAGGCGTCTATTGGGAGGTCCTTCTGCAGCGTGCGCTGAAGGACGTCCCAATAAAACACGGCGTCCCAACAGTCAATAAACACATGCTCTACGGTCTCCGGCTTCTTGCACAACCTGCAGTCTGTGCCCCATGGCACGAGCATACCTTTCTCCTGCATCCACACTAGTACAGGTAGCGTGCCAGAATGTAGGTTAAAAAAGAAAGTCTTTACTCCCGGCGGCAACCACATCTTTTTTACGCGTTTTAGCACATTCTGGCCGGGGCGGCCTGCGTACATACTTCTATAAAAAGGAACAGGGAAAACAACACTCACTAAGTCTTTATACAAAACACGTCTACTAACACTGCTCAAGTACTCTAACGAAAACCTACATGCTAAAAAATTAAAACACAACACAACCTCCCGCAGATAACGCGACGACACTCTCGACATTCCCACACACGATGACACAACGAAGTTGGGGAGTTCGCCAGCCAACATGACCTGCATGTACGTGCGTAGGAATGGGTCGTTTTGATCCCTGAGGAACATGAAACGCGAAACGACCTGTCTCAAGAATAGGTGCCCCAGACCGACACCTCCACTGCCCACCGTACGAAACAAGTTTGTTCTCGCTGTGCGCTCCCACGCTGAGTTCCACACAAATGTGGCGAACACTCGGTGGAACAGCTGAAGATTTGCTCTCGTGCAAAACAACGCCTGTAGCACGTACCAAATCTTTGCCGCCAGGAAAACGTTACAAACAGTGGCGCGGGCAAAAATTGACAGATCTCTCCCCGCCCACCGCTCTGTCTGGGCCCGAACCTCTGACGCCTTTTCGTTCCAAAATTTAGTGTTTTCTTTGTACCGGTCTAAAGGTACGCCTAGGTACGTAGTTGGTGTAGTCTCCCAGCGAATATTCTCGAAAACAGTGGGAGGCTCATCCCAGACCCCATGCCACACCCCCAGACACTTATCCCTGTTTATTACACTTCCGCTCATATCGCAATATCTCTGTGTGATGGACATAGCCCCGCGAACACTTTCTTCGTCTGTGGCAAAAATAGCCACATCATCTGCATATGCTAGTATGCGCACCTCACTCGACTCTACCTCAAAACCATTGACCTTGTCGCTACTTAGAATTTTCCTGCACAAGGGCTCCAAGAACAAGGAAAACAACAACGGCGACATCGGACAGCCCTGCCTGACAGACGAGCGGACATCTATGCGCCTCGAAAGCTCGCCATTAACTATGAGACTCGTTGTACAGTTTAAATACGCCATACGCACTCCCTTACACAGCACTGATCCCAGCCCCACATACTCTAAGATAGAAAAAAGAACTTCGTGCGGGACGCGATCAAAGGCTTTCGAGAGATCAATTTGCAACATAGCCACTCTGAGAGCCTCGCTATCGCAATATTCAAAAATGCTTCTTGCAACGTGGATGTTCGTGAATATTGACCTGCCTCTTATACCACACGTTTGGTGGCCTCCTACGATATTTCCTATTACAGTTTGCAACCTATTTGCGAGGACCTTCATGAATATTTTATAGTCTACATTGGTGAGTGTTATCGGCCTATAGCCATTTACATTCTGCAGTTTCACTTCATCTTCACACTTGGGGAACAAAATTGTGTGTGCTCTAGAAAAAGAAACTGGCAACGCCCCCTTCTCCAACGCTTCAGAGAACACTCTTTGCAAGGCGGATGCCGTTTCACATTTAAATTCCTTATAGAAAGCGGCCGTGAGGCCGTCAGGTCCTGGCGATTTACCTGGATTCAAGTCTTCTATAGCCTTAATTATCTCTGCAACACTAACTTCTAGTTCCAACGATTCTGTTTCTACAGACTCTAGTTTCGGTAAACAAGATAGGAATTCTGCCTCAAACCCACTTTTGGAGGGACTCTGTAGAGAAAAGAGCTGAGCATAGTGCTCCTCGAAAGCTTTCTGGATGGACTCCTGGTCGTTTCTCACCATGCCTTTGTATTCTATTTCGGTTATTTCGTTTTTGCGCGCGTACAGCTTCTCGTCTGATAAGGCTCGTTTGGTTGGCGCTTCTCCTCCTAACAATTTCTCTGACCTCGCCCGGATGACTGCACCTTTGTATTTTTGTTCATCTATTAGTTCTAATTTATGCTTTATGTCTCTAACATCTGCTGTGAAGGTATCAGACCTATCTTCTTCTACTCTAAGTAATTTCGCCAAGTGCTGTCTTAAACTATTTTCCTCCTTACGAGCTTGGCATTGAATTACACTGCCCCTTTCTATAGCTTTCATTTTTACACTCTGTTTAAAAAGCTCCCACTTCTCTTCACTACTCCTGCTATCGTCTGATGACAATGATACAACAGCTTCCCTCGTCGACTCAACAAACCCCTCATCCTCTAGTAATCGAGCATTAAATTTCCACGTTTCATAGCAGAGCCTCCTCTTTTTCTTTTGCCCTAATGTAAGTGTGACCAGGCTATGGTCACTGAAGGACACCGGTTCGACGGAATAATTATTACAGAGTACTGCTAGTTCTGCCGACACATAAATCCTGTCAAGTCGCGCTTGGCTAGCCCCCTGATGGTGGGTAAAACTGCTACATTTTCCCCCCCTGGCTAGGTGCGCGGCGTCGGCCAACTGTAACCGCGCTATCAATCCAGCGAGAAAGTCGGCACTCTCATCCCTACGCTTTACACCACCCAGGCGGTCGTCGTCCTCCTACACACAGTTGAAATCCCCCAAAACAAAAATATGTCTGTTACAATCTATAAGGGGCTCGATGTCCCGAAAAAATTCCAGCCTCTCCTTGACCCTCGTAGGGGCATACAGACACACAACGCGACAGCTATAAATGCCCCTAGAAAAATCACATACAACAAATCTACCTTGGTTGCCTACAACAACACTCTGAACATCAATGTCGGCCGCAATTCTAACAAATACGCAGCAGCCTGCAGAGTTTCCAGATGCATGGCTAACACAAACGTTAAAACGCGCTCGAAACGGGGCAACCATGCAGTCTGTACCGCTTTCGCTATCTACCTTGGTCTCTTGGATGGCGACCACGTCCAATTCTCTCTCGTGAAGCAGCCGCCGCACCTGGTATTGTCTTCGCCTGCAGCTCAGTCCACGCACATTAAGCGTGCCCACACGTAGTGGGCCGCCAAAAGACGACACTCCTGACGCAAGCGCGGGAGAGATTGTTCACACTCGCACACCCATTGACCACCCGAAACCGGCACGACGACTCACTTTTGGCTGGGCGGCGGATGTTCACCCGCGCTGTCGCCTGTTGCTGGGAGTTCGCGATCACGACACGCCGTTCTCGGGGTAGGAAGGTATTTCCCCTTCTTCCCCGTCGCCGTCTTCCATTCATGTTCGAGGCTCCGCAGCCGTTGCGCCGCGACAACCTCCTCTCCTTTCTCGCGGGGACGCTTCGCGCTGGCCTGCGACACTTCCATGGCAACCCCGCTGTCGCTCTCCTCCTCTCCCGTCTGTCTCACCTCCTCTTCCTGTACATCCTCGCTCTCCTCCAGCATTGGGTTTGCAGGCTCTCCCTCCTGCTCCTTTTCGCCATGCTTTCCGGCTTCCTCGGTGTCTCCCTCGACCGTAGCTGCTTTCGCGGCCATCTTGGCTCCGTCGTCGTTCGTTGTTGTTTCGGTGGTCTCCGCCGGGGCTGTAATTCCGGCACTGTTGCGCTCGTTGTTGGGCGCGCTCGACGACGCGGTCGCCGCGTTCTCCGCTTCCTCCTCGTCCATGAGGTTGCTCGTGGTGTCACTCGCTCGCCCATTGCCGGCTACGCGCGCATACGTGCGCACGCAGTCCTGACGAGTGTGCCCAAACCCGCGACACTTCACACACTGCGGGGTCTGGCAGTCGCGCCTGATGTGGCCCCTCATCCTGCATCGCAGGCACGTGGGGGCTCGACCCGGCACTACACACAACACCGACCCTTCCCCGTACGCGAACAGCTCGGGGATTGAGTCCGGCGTGATGCCTTCGTGCAGGGTCATTCGCACCGTCCTCGTGGTGGAATCAGGCAAATCAAAACCCGCCACCTTCCACTCTTCTCTCTTGACTTCCTTTACTTCCCCAAACTCGCACAAAATATCTCTAACCGCTTCATCCGGGTCGTCAAAGGGCACCCAGTGCACCTTGACTGTTAGCTCCTGCCTCGCTGGATCTATCACCGCGCAATAGCGCCCTTTCACCTGAATTCCACCGCTCCTAACGAGCGTCTCTTTCGCCTCCGCCGTTCGTAACTTGACAAGCCACACATGGCTCATCTGATACGGTCCAATACCGCTCACCGCTCTGATGACGCCGAGCTCCTCGAGGGGGGTCCGGAAATCTTCGATGCGGTAGGGCCGTCCCTCCAAGTCGCAATGAAGAACGACGCACGCCTTCATCGAAGGCCTCGCCGAGAGCGTCGGCAGAAGGAAGCGGTAGCCGGCGGGCCGGCCGGCCGCCCGCGAAACCGGTCCGGCGCCTCCGCTCGCCCCTACTCCTGCGGAGCTAGCCATCGCATGCCGATGGCGAGAATCGAAGCCTTACGTGCCTTTTTATAACACATTACACCAACAACCAGCATCTCTACCATTTCACCTGTTGTTCGGCAGGACACACGGCCGCCGCAACACATCACTCCATATCCTAGGGATCCCGCGACGTCGCACGAAGCCCTCAAGTCGCCGAACATTGCTGCGCGCACTTGGGGAACACTTTTGGAAACGAATGTGGCCTTGAGTCGTTGTGGTCACGCTGGCTAGACGTTGGGGAATGCTTCCGTTTGTCGCACATTAGCCGCAGGTGCTCCGGAAGTGCGAAATGCCTGCTTTCACGACCTTTGAGGGGCAGATAGAAAGACGAGTCAGTCACAGGTAATCCGCCGCGCCCAACGAAGGGTGGAAAATCGGCTAACTCGCCCGCTGCGCTGCGGCGAAGCATCATCTAGTGGTCCTTCCGCGCCCCCGCCACCGCCAGGGGGCAAACGAAACTTGGTGGGGGAAAAAAAAAATAGAAACAACTCTTTGAACGCAAATTAATACGGAAAGTTTTAAAAAGCAAAAGAGGATGCCGGCACTCGGTGTTCCCAGGTGGTCTCCCTCCCAAGTACTGACCGAGCCCAATGCTGCTTAGCTTCGGTGATCGGACGAGAACCGGCGTATTCAGCATGGTATGGCCGATGGCGAGAATCGAAGCCTTACGTGCCTTTTTATAACACATTACACCAACAACCAGCATCTCTACCATTTCACCTGTTGTTCGGCAGGACACACGGCCGCCGCAACACATCACTCCATATCCTAGGGATCCCGCGACGTCGCACGAAGCCCTCAAGTCGCCGAACATTGCTGCGCGCACTTGGGGAACACTTTTGGAAACGAATGTGGCCTTGAGTCGTTGTGGTCACGCTGGCTAGACGTTGGGGAATGCTTCCGTTTGTCGCACATTAGCCGCAGGTGCTCCGGAAGTGCGAAATGCCTGCTTTCACGACCTTTGAGGGGCAGATAGAAAGACGAGTCAGTCACAGGTAATCCGCCGCGCCCAACGAAGGGTGGAAAATCGGCTAACTCGCCCGCTGCGCTGCGGCGAAGCATCATCTAGTGGTCCTTCCGCGCCCCCGCCACCGCCAGGGGGCAAACGAAACTTGGTGGGGGAAAAAAAAAATAGAAACAACTCTTTGAACGCAAATTAATACGGAAAGTTTTAAAAAGCAAAAGAGGATGCCATCGGCACTCGGTGTTCCCAGGTGGTCTCCCTCCCAAGTACTGACCGAGCCCAATGCTGCTTAGCTTCGGTGATCGGACGAGAACCGGCGTATTCAGCATGGTATGGCCGATGGCGAGAATCGAAGCCTTACGTGCCTTTTTATAACACATTACACCAACAACCAGCATCTCTACCATTTCACCTGTTGTTCGGCAGGACACACGGCCGCCGCAACACATCACTCCATATCCTAGGGATCCCGCGACGTCGCACGAAGCCCTCAAGTCGCCGAACATTGCTGCGCGCACTTGGGGAACACTTTTGGAAACGAATGTGGCCTTGAGTCGTTGTGGTCACGCTGGCTAGACGTTGGGGAATGCTTCCGTTTGTCGCACATTAGCCGCAGGTGCTCCGGAAGTGCGAAATGCCTGCTTTCACGACCTTCGAGGGGCAGATAGAAAGACGAGTCAGTCACAGGTAATCCGCCGCGCCCAACGAAGGGTGGAAAATCGGCTAACTCGCCCGCTGCGCTGCGGCGAAGCATCATCTAGTGGTCCTTCCGCGCCCCCGCCACCGCCAGGGGGCAAACGAAACTTGGTGGGGAAAAAAAAAAATAGAAACAACTCTTTGAACGCAAATTAATACGGAAAGTTTTAAAAAGCAAAAGAGGATGCCATCGGCACTCGGTGTTCCCAGGTGGTCTCCCTCCCAAGTACTGACCGAGCCCAATGCTGCTTAGCTTCGGTGATCGGACGAGAACCGGCGTATTCAGCATGGTATGGCCGATGGCGAGAATCGAAGCCTTACGTGCCATTTTATAACACATTACACCAACAACCAGCATCTCTACCATTTCACCTGTTGTTCGGCAGGACACACGGCCGCCGCAACACATCACTCCATATCCTAGGGATCCCGCGACGTCGCACGAAGCCCTCAAGTCGCCGAACATTGCTGCGCGCACTTGGGGAACACTTTTGGAAACGAATGTGGCCTTGAGTCGTTGTGGTCACGCTGGCTAGACGTTGGGGAATGCTTCCGTTTGTCGCACATTAGCCGCAGGTGCTCCGGAAGTGCGAAATGCCTGCTTTCACGAACTTCGAGGGGCAGATAGAAAGACGAGTCAGTCACAGGTAATCCGCCGCGCCCAACGAAGGGTGGAAAATCGGCTAACTCGCCCGCTGCGCTGCGGCGAAGCATCATCTAGTGGTCCTTCCGCGCCCCCGCCACCGCCAGGGGGCAAACGAAACTTGGTGGGGGAAAAAAAAATAGAAACAACTCTTTGAACGCAAATTAATACGGAAAGTTTTAAAAAGCAAAAGAGGATGCCATCGGCACTCGGTGTTCCCAGGTGGTCTCCCTCCCAAGTACTGACCGAGCCCAATGCTGCTTAGCTTCGGTGATCGGACGAGAACCGGCGTATTCAGCATGGTATGGCCGATGGCGAGAATCGAAGCCTTACGTGCCTTTTTATAACACATTACACCAACAACCAGCATCTCTACCATTTCACCTGTTGTTCGGCAGGACACACGGCCGCCGCAACACATCACTCCATATCCTAGGGATCCCGCGACGTCGCACGAAGCCCTCAAGTCGCCGAACATTGCTGCGCGCACTTGGGGAACACTTTTGGAAACGAATGTGGCCTTGAGTCGTTGTGGTCACGCTGGCTAGACGTTGGGGAATGCTTCCGTTTGTCGCACATTAGCCGCAGGTGCTCCGGAAGTGCGAAATGCCTGCTTTCACGACCTTCGAGGGGCAGATAGAAAGACGAGTCAGTCACAGGTAATCCGCCGCGCCCAACGAAGGGTGGAAAATCGGCTAACTCGCCCGCTGCGCTGCGGCGAAGCATCATCTAGTGGTCCTTCCGCGCCCCCGCCACCGCCAGGGGGCAAACGAAACTTGGTGGGGGAAAAAAAAAATAGAAACAACTCTTTGAACGCAAATTAATACGGAAAGTTTTAAAAAGCAAAAGAGGATGCCATCGGCACTCGGTGTTCCCAGGTGGTCTCCCTCCCAAGTACTGACCGAGCCCAATGCTGCTTAGCTTCGGTGATCGGACGAGAACCGGCGTATTCAGCATGGTATGGCCGATGGCGAGAATCGAAGCCTTACGTGCCTTTTTATAACACATTACACCAACAACCAGCATCTCTACCATTTCACCTGTTGTTCGGCAGGACACACGGCCGCCGCAACACATCACTCCATATCCTAGGGATCCCGCGACGTCGCACGAAGCCCTCAAGTCGCCGAACATTGCTGCGCGCACTTGGGGAACACTTTTGGAAACGAATGTGGCCTTGAGTCGTTGTGGTCACGCTGGCTAGACGTTGGGGAATGCTTCCGTTTGTCGCACATTAGCCGCAGGTGCTCCGGAAGTGCGAAATGCCTGCTTTCACGACCTTTGAGGGGCAGATAGAAAGACGAGTCAGTCACAGGTAATCCGCCGCGCCCAACGAAGGGTGGAAAATCGGCTAACTCGCCCGCTGCGCTGCGGCGAAGCATCATCTAGTGGTCCTTCCGCGCCCCCGCCACCGCCAGGGGGCAAACGAAACTTGGTGGGGGAAAAAAAAAATAGAAACAACTCTTTGAACGCAAATTAATACGGAAAGTTTTAAAAAGCAAAAGAGGATGCCATCGGCACTCGGTGTTCCCAGGTGGTCTCCCTCCCAAGTACTGACCGAGCCCAATGCTGCTTAGCTTCGGTGATCGGACGAGAACCGGCGTATTCAGCATGGTATGGCCGATGGCGAGAATCGAAGCCTTACGTGCCTTTTTATAACACATTACACCAACAACCAGCATCTCTACCATTTCACCTGTTGTTCGGCAGGACACACGGCCGCCGCAACACATCACTCCATATCCTAGGGATCCCGCGACGTCGCACGAAGCCCTCAAGTCGCCGAACATTGCTGCGCGCACTTGGGGAACACTTTTGGAAACGAATGTGGCCTTGAGTCGTTGTGGTCACGCTGGCTAGACGTTGGGGAATGCTTCCGTTTGTCGCACATTAGCCGCAGGTGCTCCGGAAGTGCGAAATGCCTGCTTTCACGACCTTCGAGGGGCAGATAGAAAGACGAGTCAGTCACAGGTAATCCGCCGCGCCCAACGAAGGGTGGAAAATCGGCTAACTCGCCCGCTGCGCTGCGGCGAAGCATCATCTAGTGGTCCTTCCGCGCCCCCGCCACCGCCAGGGGGCAAACGAAACTTGGTGGGGGAAAAAAAAAATAGAAACAACTCTTTGAACGCAAATTAATACGGAAAGTTTTAAAAAGCAAAAGAGGATGCCATCGGCACTCGGTGTTCCCAGGTGGTCTCCCTCCCAAGTACTGACCGAGCCCAATGCTGCTTAGCTTCGGTGATCGGACGAGAACCGGCGTATTCAGCATGGTATGGCCGATGGCGAGAATCGAAGCCTTACGTGCCTTTTTATAACACATTACACCAACAACCAGCATCTCTACCATTTCACCTGTTGTTCGGTAGGACACACGGCCGCCGCAACACATCACTCCATATCCTAGGGATCCCGCGACGTCGCACGAAGCCCTCAAGTCGCCGAACATTGCTGCGCGCACTTGGGGAACACTTTTGGAAACGAATGTGGCCTTGAGTCGTTGTGGTCACGCTGGCTAGACGTTGGGGAATGCTTCCGTTTGTCGCACATTAGCCGCAGGTGCTCCGGAAGTGCGAAATGCCTGCTTTCACGACCTTTGAGGGGCAGATAGAAAGACGAGTCAGTCACAGGTAATCCGCCGCGCCCAACGAAGGGTGGAAAATCGGCTAACTCGCCCGCTGCGCTGCGGCGAAGCATCATCTAGTGGTCCTTCCGCGCCCCCGCCACCGCCAGGGGGCAAACGAAACTTGGTGGGGGAAAAAAAAAATAGAAACAACTCTTTGAACGCAAATTAATACGGAAAGTTTTAAAAAGCAAAAGAGGATGCCATCGGCACTCGGTGTTCCCAGGTGGTCTCCCTCCCAAGTACTGACCGAGCCCAATGCTGCTTAGCTTCGGTGATCGGACGAGAACCGGCGTATTCAGCATGGTATGGCCGATGGCGAGAATCGAAGCCTTACGTGCCTTTTTATAACACATTACACCAACAACCAGCATCTCTACCATTTCACCTGTTGTTCGGCAGGACACACGGCCGCCGCAACACATCACTCCATATCCTAGGGATCCCGCGACGTCGCACGAAGCCCTCAAGTCGCCGAACATTGCTGCGCGCACTTGGGGAACACTTTTGGAAACGAATGTGGCCTTGAGTCGTTGTGGTCACGCTGGCTAGACGTTGGGGAATGCTTCCGTTTGTCGCACATTAGCCGCAGGTGCTCCGGAAGTGCGAAATGCCTGCTTTCACGACCTTCGAGGGGCAGATAGAAAGACGAGTCAGTCACAGGTAATCCGCCGCGCCCAACGAAGGGTGGAAAATCGGCTAACTCGCCCGCTGCGCTGCGGCGAAGCATCATCTAGTGGTCCTTCCGCGCCCCCGCCACCGCCAGGGGGCAAACGAAACTTGGTGGGGGAAAAAAAAAATAGAAACAACTCTTTGAACGCAAATTAATACGGAAAGTTTTAAAAAGCAAAAGAGGATGCCATCGGCACTCGGTGTTCCCAGGTGGTCTCCCTCCCAAGTACTGACCGAGCCCAATGCTGCTTAGCTTCGGTGATCGGACGAGAACCGGCGTATTCAGCATGGTATGGCCGATGGCGAGAATCGAAGCCTTACGTGCCTTTTTATAACACATTACACCAACAACCAGCATCTCTACCATTTCACCTGTTGTTCGGCAGGACACACGGCCGCCGCAACACATCACTCCATATCCTAGGGATCCCGCGACGTCGCACGAAGCCCTCAAGTCGCCGAACATTGCTGCGCGCACTTGGGGAACACTTTTGGAAACGAATGTGGCCTTGAGTCGTTGTGGTCACGCTGGCTAGACGTTGGGGAATGCTTCCGTTTGTCGCACATTAGCCGCAGGTGCTCCGGAAGTGCGAAATGCCTGCTTTCACGACCTTCGAGGGGCAGATAGAAAGACGAGTCAGTCACAGGTAATCCGCCGCGCCCAACGAAGGGTGGAAAATCGGCTAACTCGCCCGCTGCGCTGCGGCGAAGCATCATCTAGTGGTCCTTCCGCGCCCCCGCCACCGCCAGGGGGCAAACGAAACTTGGTGGGGGAAAAAAAAAATAGAAACAACTCTTTGAACGCAAATTAATACGGAAAGTTTTAAAAAGCAAAAGAGGATGCCATCGGCACTCGGTGTTCCCAGGTGGTCTCCCTCCCAAGTACTGACCGAGCCCAATGCTGCTTAGCTTCGGTGATCGGACGAGAACCGGCGTATTCAGCATGGTATGGCCGATTTTTTTTTTTTTTTTTTTTTTTTTTTTTTAACAAAACCAGGTTTATTTACATCATAAATATGTACAGGGCAAGGCACAGGGCAAATATGTACTGGGGAAGACACACTACTATACATGCTGCTGCCTTTGTTACATTGTTGATGCCACTTTCCTGACTGGCGTGTTACGCTGTTCAATAGAAATCACACTCATACGCTATAGAGATCACATTTACGGGTAAAAAAGGAAAAAGGGGGAGTTGTGTTTCGTTTCAGCCTAGCCTGTTGCTGGCTTCATATCCACTTAAAGCGTTCCAGCTCCTTTGTTTTAAAAGCTACCGTCGCACGGCAGCAGCGCGCAAGGGCTTGTCCTAGTTCTGAGTCTGAGTCGGGTGCCCCGAGCGCGCTGACGGTCCACTCCATCTTGTGGACGAAGTGCCTCCACGCTGGCTTCGGGGTGGGGGTACACTCCACCGCGTCCACTCGCGCACGCCACAGTGCGTGTAGGCCAAGGGTAATGACGCATTCGCACAGCTCCGAGTGTTCTATCGGTACGTCCAGGTAACGGAGACCTGCCCAGTCAAAGTCCCAGTGGACGCCCAGAAAACACTGCACCTCGTCCCAGAAATAACGTGCAGTGTTGCATTCTAGGAACACATGCTCCGCCGTCTCCAACCTCCCGCACAGGAAGCAGCCCGCACCGCGCGGCAGAAAGAAGCCACGTTCTTCCTGTCGTGATCCCACCGGTAGCACCCCGAAGTGGAAACGGCAGAAAAAGTTTTTCGTCCCAGTCGGAATCGGCAGGCACATGATTCGCTTTAGTACGCCCCGCTTAGCCGCCTCGACTGGTGGCTGTCGGTACAGGGGTGGGGGAAGGAGCTTTGCGAGAAGGTCGCGGTATAGCCGGCGGGGCTTAACTGCTAGGAGGTAGTCCCATGAAAACTGCTGTTCCAGTAGGGCGATGGAGCCAGCGATTTCTCTATAGAAAGGGGCGGCTCGCGCGCCATGGTGCAGTTGGACAGTTGTGACCTGCCACTTTGATATGTGGGCAGAGCCGATTGACTGGAGTGCTCCACGGAGAAAAGGGTCGGACTGGTCTCGGAAATATATAAAACGTTGGACTGTCAGCTTAATCTCCACGTGGACCAGACCTAGGCCGCCGGCATCTAGTCCCCAAAAGAGATTTGTGCGTCTCATAGGCTCGTACGAGGAGCGCCAGACGAAGACCGCCCATTGTCGGTGCAACTTGTTCACCGATTTCTTGTCGATGGAGGTGACTCGCGCCGAGTATAGGGTAGCCGGGTACACTACGACGTTGCAGATGTGTGCTCTGGCGACCAAGGCGATGTGGCGTGTTCTCCATGGTTGCAACTTGGCCTCCGCTGCCGTTAGCCTAGGTCGCCATCTGGCTGCGTTGGCTTCCCATAGGGCCATGTTCACACCCAGGTAGCGGTGTATTGAATCCTTCCAGCGAGCGCCGCAGAAGCTGGGGGGCTTGAGTTCCCATTCACCCAGCCAGTACCCCTCCGATTTGGAGAGGTTTAGCTCCGCTCCAGAGAAGCGGCAGAAGCGACGTGCGAGCTCCGCGACCTCGCTCACCTGGGTTCGTGATGTGCAGACGACGGCGATGTCGTCCGCGTATGCTAGCACGCGGAGTTCTTCATTCCCGAGGACCAGTCCCCTGATCGAATTGGAAGTAGCGATCATTCGACAGAGCGGTTCCAGATAGAGCGCGAATAAGACAGGAGACATTGGACATCCCTGGCGGACCGACCTGCTGACCTCTATGGGTGGTCCGAGTGCTCCCCCCAACATCACACTTGTTGTGATGTCTGCGTAACACGTTTCTAGCCATTTCATCATTGTTTCCCCTATCCCGCAGTGCTGAAGTAGAGCGAAGAGAAATGTCCGATCGACTTGATCGAAGGCCTTTCGAAGATCCAGTTGCAGTATCGCAATAGGCATCACGCCCATCTCTGCAGCCTCGCAGGCGGTCCTCATCCGATGTAAATTGGTGTTGATTGAGCGACCTTTGAACCCGCAGGTTTGATGCTCACCAACCACGCCTCGGAGGGCCATCTCGAGGCGTCGAGCTAGGATCCTAGCGAGTATCTTATAGTCGGTCGATAGGAGTGTGATTGGGCGAAAGTCGGTTACGGCCGGTAAAGCTTTGGAGCTGGTCTCTTTGGGGATCAGAACGAGGTGACTTTGCCGCATGGAGGGAAGGAGCCGACCTTCCTGCCTGCATTTATCAAAAACGGTCACTAGAATGGGGCCCAATTCTTTTCGAAACGCCCGATAGAATTCGGCGATGATTCCGTCCGGACCTGGAGACTTGTTCTTAGGGAGTTTTTTGATTTCGCGGTCTACCTCCCACGCGGTTATAGGCGCGTTGATTAGGTCTTTTGCGTCATCCGGCACTGAGGGTAAGGAAGAGAGTACCTCGGTGGGCACGCCGTCTGGCGTCGGTCTAGACCGGAAAAGGTCTTTAAAATAGTCGCAAAAGGCTGCCGCCACTTCCTTCTGCCCCTGCGCGACTCCGCCACCGTGGCTGACCTCGTTGATCTTTTTGCGGGCGATGCGCTCGCGCTCGAAAGCTCGGAAGATCTTGGACGGCTGCGCCTCGTACTCGACCCTCTGCTCGCGGCTGCGGACAAGGGCGCCCCAGTATCGCCGCTCTAGCTCACTCCGGAGCTCTTCTTTAGTTAGGCGGATGTCTTCTCGGAACTCTCCCGGCCGTTCTTCGTCCGCCTCGATGAGGCCACGGAGGGTCTCCATAAGGCGCCGCTCGTTGGCTCTCTGTTCGGCCGCCTCACGCCTACCTATCTCCATGGCTACTTCCTTAACCGTGGTTTTGAAACTTTCCCACGCGGCATCATCATCTAAGTTGTCTTCCAAGATCTTCAAGGCCTCCCTTACCCTTACGGTGAAATCAGGGTGTTCGATGCACTTCGCGTTCATTATCCAGTGACTGCTGGACTTCGTTTGTGAGCGCGCCTGGCCCATTGATATTGAGCAGGACACCAGCCCATGGTCGGAGAAGGCGATCGGTATGACATTGTAGCTAGCTACCCGCTGTAGCAAGTCGCCGCTAACGTAAAAGCGATCCAGCCGTGCCTGGGACGCGCCACGCCACCGCGTGTAGTGGGGTGCACCCCAGTCGCGATCACGTGTCACGTCAGTTAGGTCGCTTTCGCGTAGTACAGATGACAGTGTGCGAGCCGCGACGTCGGCGTTGCCACGGTTCCCCGCCCTGTCGCTGGCGGTTAGTACGCAGTTAAAATCTCCCCCAAGAACGACATTTCCCGCCACGTTTAGGATTGGGCGAAGGGTAGAAAAAAAAGCCTGCCGATCTTTGGGTTCATTGGGGGCATACACACAAACGAAACGTGTGATCTCACCGCCCAAGATGGCGTCAACGAGTGAGAATCGGCCATCTCCCCCCAGTTCGCAGTCGATAATGCTACAGGATTCTGATTTCCGAATAAGAATTGCCGTACCGCCGGCACGACTTTGCGTTCGTGTGTGAAAACACCAAAAGTCATGTCCAAAGCAGCGCACGAAATTTTTGGCGTCATCAGCAGTTGAAATTTTTGTTTCTTGAAGGAGGGCCACATCGATTCTTTGGTCATTCAAAAGATCGAGGAGCCAGCGCCTCCGTTTTGCGGAGACAAGGCTGACTACGTTAATGGAAGCTAATTTGCTAATTTGTTTGGAAACGGCCATCGCTCGCTGGGGGGAGAGGGCTCACCTGTTTCGGGTTAAGCGCGGCCGCCGCCGCTATTATTGACGCTTGGGATGGCGCCGTCTTTTTGGCCTGCCTGCCTCCGAAGGGTGCGCCGCCCTCGTTGTGGTCCCGGGGGTTCGGCGTGGCACTGGACGCTTTCATGCTGGCCGGCGGTGTCTTCTTTCCCGTTGACATCTTCGTCCTCGTTGCTTGCCTCCCCCTTGTTGTTGTTCCTCTCCGCCGTCTTCGAAGCCCCCGAGGGGGGAGTCGCGTTTTCGTCGCTTCTGTCGGGGCCGTCGAGTAGTTGCTCCTCCTTGCCCTCCGTCGGCGGCTCCGCCGACGCTGTCCCGAGAGCCCCGCTGATGCACAATGGCGGGGGGAGAAAGGTGCTTTGTGTCTGCAGGACCCCGTCGATTTCCGGTGTGGTCTTTTGGAGGGGACAGGGGGCGGCGGCTGCGTCACTGTCGACTGGATCAACCGCGGCGTCTCTCTCCTCCGCAGTAACTCGTTCCGTGCTGCTGCTGTTGGTGGTGGTGACCTCACCTGGGGCGGAGGCGTTGGCTGGGGCTTCGTCTCTTTCGTTTTTCTTGGCAGCACGAGTTACCTCGGACTGGGAGAAGGGCTGGGAGGTCATCGTCTCCTGGATTTCTTCGATGTCCATGAAATCGTCCAGTGGTTGGGTCGTGCGCATTCCTCTGGCCCTGGCCGCGTAGCCTTGTTCGCACGCTGAACTGTCGTGACCAAAACCACGGCAGGCCCGGCACCAAGGTGTTGTGCACTGCCTCCGCATGTGGCCAAGTTGCTGGCAGCGCAGACACATGGCGGGGCGGCCAGGAACTTCTATGAGCACCATGTTCCCGTACATCTTCACCTGATGGGGGAGCGCGTCAAGAGAGTTCACGTTCCTTGGGGCGATCTGTACTATTCTCGTGGTGCTCCCCATGTGGCCCATGCCCGGGCGACGCCACTTTTCAAACGAAATGCTCTTCACTTCGCCGAAGCGTTCCAAATGCCGCACGAGGAGTTCATTGGGCACGGTTGTCGGCACCCAGTGAAGCTTCACTGCTTTTTCCTGGTTGTTCGGGTCGATCACCAGGCACCGCTTCCCTTTGGCCTCGATTTCGCCCTTCGAGGCCAGACTCTCCATGTCTTCTGCTGTCTGGAAAGTGACCATCCAAACGTGATTGAATTGGAATGGTCCCAGTCCAGTGATTTTCGTCAGGTCGGTAGTAGCGCTGAGTGCCGCTGCTATGTCATCGATCCTGTAGGGCCGGGCCGACGGATCGCCGTGAAGGAAAACAGAGTTTTCGCTTAACTTGCCTGTCGGCAGGGTCGGAAGCAGCGTCCGGTAGCCTGTCGCAGCGGCGGGCACGGAGGGCGGTGCGGGGGACCGGTTTGACGAACGCGCACCTTCCTCTCTCGAGGAGCCGTTTCCCTCCATGACTGCTCCCTCTGAGAGCTGGGGAGGGACTGCGCATGGTATGGCCGATGGCGAGAATCGAAGCCTTACGTGCCTTTTTATAACACATTACACCAACAACCAGCATCTCTACCATTTCACCTGTTGTTCGGCAGGACACACGGCCGCCGCAACACATCACTCCATATCCTAGGGATCCCGCGACGTCGCACGAAGCCCTCAAGTCGCCGAACATTGCTGCGCGCACTTGGGGAACACTTTTGGAAACGAATGTGGCCTTGAGTCGTTGTGGTCACGCTGGCTAGACGTTGGGGAATGCTTCCGTTTGTCGCACATTAGCCGCAGGTGCTCCGGAAGTGCGAAATGCCTGCTTTCACGACCTTCGAGGGGCAGATAGAAAGACGAGTCAGTCACAGGTAATCCGCCGCGCCCAACGAAGGGTGGAAAATCGGCTAACTCGCCCGCTGCGCTGCGGCGAAGCATCATCTAGTGGTCCTTCCGCGCCCCCGCCACCGCCAGGGGGCAAACGAAACTTGGTGGGGGAAAAAAAAAATAGAAACAACTCTTTGAACGCAAATTAATACGGAAAGTTTTAAAAAGCAAAAGAGGATGCCATCGGCACTCGGTGTTCCCAGGTGGTCTCCCTCCCAAGTACTGACCGAGCCCAATGCTGCTTAGCTTCGGTGATCGGACGAGAACCGGCGTATTCAGCATGGTATGGCCGATGGCGAGAATCGAAGCCTTACGTGCCTTTTTATAACACATTACACCACCAACCAGCATCTCTACCATTTCACCTGTTGTTCGGCAGGACACACGGCCGCCGCAACACATCACTCCATATCCTAGGGATCCCGCGACGTCGCACGAAGCCCTCAAGTCGCCGAACATTGCTGCGCGCACTTGGGGAACACTTTTGGAAACGAATGTGGCCTTGAGTCGTTGTGGTCACGCTGGCTAGACGTTGGGGAATGCTTCCGTTTGTCGCACATTAGCCGCAGGTGCTCCGGAAGTGCGAAATGCCTGCTTTCACGACCTTCGAGGGGCAGATAGAAAGACGAGTCAGTCACAGGTAATCCGCCGCGCCCAACGAAGGGTGGAAAATCGGCTAACTCGCCCGCTGCGCTGCGGCGAAGCATCATCTAGTGGTCCTTCCGCGCCCCCGCCACCGCCAGGGGGCAAACGAAACTTGGTGGGGAAAAAAAAAAATAGAAACAACTCTTTGAACGCAAATTAATACGGAAAGTTTTAAAAAGCAAAAGAGGATGCCATCGGCTCTCGGTGTTCCCAGGTGGTCTCCCTCCCAAGTACTGACCGAGCCCAATGCTGCTTAGCTTCGGTGATCGGACGAGAACCGGCGTATTCAGCATGGTATGGCCGATGGCGAGAATCGAAGCCTTACGTGCCTTTTTATAACACATTACACCAACAACCAGCATCTCTACCATTTCACCTGTTGTTCGGCAGGACACACGGCCGCCGCAACACATCACTCCATATCCTAGGGATCCCGCGACGTCGCACGAAGCCCTCAAGTCGCCGAACATTGCTGCGCGCACTTGGGGAACACTTTTGGAAACGAATGTGGCCTTGAGTCGTTGTGGTCACGCTGGCTAGACGTTGGGGAATGCTTCCGTTTGTCGCACATTAGCCGCAGGTGCTCCGGAAGTGCGAAATGCCTGCTTTCACGACCTTCGAGGGGCAGATAGAAAGACGAGTCAGTCACAGGTAATCCGCCGCGCCCAACGAAGGGTGGAAAATCGGCTAACTCGCCCGCTGCGCTGCGGCGAAGCATCATCTAGTGGTCCTTCCGCGCCCCCGCCACCGCCAGGGGGCAAACGAAACTTGGTGGGGAAAAAAAAAATAGAAACAACTCTTTGAACGCAAATTAATACGGAAAGTTTTAAAAAGCAAAAGAGGATGCCATCGGCACTCGGTGTTCCCAGGTGGTCTCCCTCCCAAGTACTGACCGAGCCCAATGCTGCTTAGCTTCGGTGATCGGACGAGAACCGGCGTATTCAGCATGGTATGGCCGATGGCGAGAATCGAAGCCTTACGTGCCTTTTTATAACACATTACACCAACAACCAGCATCTCTACCATTTCACCTGTTGTTCGGCAGGACACACGGCCGCCGCAACACATCACTCCATATCCTAGGGATCCCGCGACGTCGCACGAAGCCCTCAAGTCGCCGAACATTGCTGCGCGCACTTGGGGAACACTTTTGGAAACGAATGTGGCCTTGAGTCGTTGTGGTCACGCTGGCTAGACGTTGGGGAATGCTTCCGTTTGTCGCACATTAGCCGCAGGTGCTCCGGAAGTGCGAAATGCCTGCTTTCACGACCTTTGAGGGGCAGATAGAAAGACGAGTCAGTCACAGGTAATCCGCCGCGCCCAACGAAGGGTGGAAAATCGGCTAACTCGCCCGCTGCGCTGCGGCGAAGCATCATCTAGTGGTCCTTCCGCGCCCCCGCCACCGCCAGGGGGCAAACGAAACTTGGTGGGGGAAAAAAAAAATAGAAACAACTCTTTGAACGCAAATTAATACGGAAAGTTTTAAAAAGCAAAAGAGGATGCCATCGGCACTCGGTGTTCCCAGGTGGTCTCCCTCCCAAGTACTGACCGAGCCCAATGCTGCTTAGCTTCGGTGATCGGACGAGAACCGGCGTATTCAGCATGGTATGGCCGATGGCGAGAATCGAAGCCTTACGTGCCTTTTTATAACACATTACACCAACAACCAGCATCTCTACCATTTCACCTGTTGTTCGGCAGGACACACGGCCGCCGCAACACATCACTCCATATCCTAGGGATCCCGCGACGTCGCACGAAGCCCTCAAGTCGCCGAACATTGCTGCGCGCACTTGGGGAACACTTTTGGAAACGAATGTGGCCTTGAGTCGTTGTGGTCACGCTGGCTAGACGTTGGGGAATGCTTCCGTTTGTCGCACATTAGCCGCAGGTGCTCCGGAAGTGCGAAATGCCTGCTTTCACGACCTTCGAGGGGCAGATAGAAAGACGAGTCAGTCACAGGTAATCCGCCGCGCCCAACGAAGGGTGGAAAATCGGCTAACTCGCCCGCTGCGCTGCGGCGAAGCATCATCTAGTGGTCCTTCCGCGCCCCCGCCACCGCCAGGGGGCAAACGAAACTTGGTGGGGAAAAAAAAAAATAGAAACAACTCTTTGAACGCAAATTAATACGGAAAGTTTTAAAAAGCAAAAGAGGATGCCATCGGCACTCGGTGTTCCCAGGTGGTCTCCCTCCCAAGTACTGACCGAGCCCAATGCTGCTTAGCTTCGGTGATCGGACGAGAACCGGCGTATTCAGCATGGTATGGCCGATGGCGAGAATCGAAGCCTTACGTGCCTTTTTATAACACATTACACCAACAACCAGCATCTCTACCATTTCACCTGTTGTTCGGCAGGACACACGGCCGCCGCAACACATCACTCCATATCCTAGGGATCCCGCGACGTCGCACGAAGCCCTCAAGTCGCCGAACATTGCTGCGCGCACTTGGGGAACACTTTTGGAAACGAATGTGGCCTTGAGTCGTTGTGGTCACGCTGGCTAGACGTTGGGGAATGCTTCCGTTTGTCGCACATTAGCCGCAGGTGCTCCGGAAGTGCGAAATGCCTGCTTTCACGACCTTCGAGGGGCAGATAGAAAGACGAGTCAGTCACAGGTAATCCGCCGCGCCCAACGAAGGGTGGAAAATCGGCTAACTCGCCCGCTGCGCTGCGGCGAAGCATCATCTAGTGGTCCTTCCGCGCCCCCGCCACCGCCAGGGGGCAAACGAAACTTGGTGGGGGAAAAAAAAATAGAAACAACTCTTTGAACGCAAATTAATACGGAAAGTTTTAAAAAGCAAAAGAGGATGCCATCGGCACTCGGTGTTCCCAGGTGGTCTCCCTCCCAAGTACTGACCGAGCCCAATGCTGCTTAGCTTCGGTGATCGGACGAGAACCGGCGTATTCAGCATGGTATGGCCGATGGCGAGAATCGAAGCCTTACGTGCCTTTTTATAACACATTACACCAACAACCAGCATCTCTACCATTTCACCTGTTGTTCGGCAGGACACACGGCCGCCGCAACACATCACTCCATATCCTAGGGATCCCGCGACGTCGCACGAAGCCCTCAAGTCGCCGAACATTGCTGCGCGCACTTGGGGAACACTTTTGGAAACGAATGTGGCCTTGAGTCGTTGTGGTCACGCTGGCTAGACGTTGGGGAATGCTTCCGTTTGTCGCACATTAGCCGCAGGTGCTCCGGAAGTGCGAAATGCCTGCTTTCACGACCTTCGAGGGGCAGATAGAAAGACGAGTCAGTCACAGGTAATCCGCCGCGCCCAACGAAGGGTGGAAAATCGGCTAACTCGCCCGCTGCGCTGCGGCGAAGCATCATCTAGTGGTCCTTCCGCGCCCCCGCCACCGCCAGGGGGCAAACGAAACTTGGTGGGGAAAAAAAAAAATAGAAACAACTCTTTGAACGCAAATTAATACGGAAAGTTTTAAAAAGCAAAAGAGGATGCCATCGGCACTCGGTGTTCCCAGGTGGTCTCCCTCCCAAGTACTGACCGAGCCCAATGCTGCTTAGCTTCGGTGATCGGACGAGAACCGGCGTATTCAGCATGGTATGGCCGATGGCGAGAATCGAAGCCTTACGTGCCATTTTATAACACATTACACCAACAACCAGCATCTCTACCATTTCACCTGTTGTTCGGCAGGACACACGGCCGCCGCAACACATCACTCCATATCCTAGGGATCCCGCGACGTCGCACGAAGCCCTCAAGTCGCCGAACATTGCTGCGCGCACTTGGGGAACACTTTTGGAAACGAATGTGGCCTTGAGTCGTTGTGGTCACGCTGGCTAGACGTTGGGGAATGCTTCCGTTTGTCGCACATTAGCCGCAGGTGCTCCGGAAGTGCGAAATGCCTGCTTTCACGAACTTCGAGGGGCAGATAGAAAGACGAGTCAGTCACAGGTAATCCGCCGCGCCCAACGAAGGGTGGAAAATCGGCTAACTCGCCCGCTGCGCTGCGGCGAAGCATCATCTAGTGGTCCTTCCGCGCCCCCGCCACCGCCAGGGGGCAAACGAAACTTGGTGGGGAAAAAAAAAAATAGAAACAACTCTTTGAACGCAAATTAATACGGAAAGTTTTAAAAAGCAAAAGAGGATGCCATCGGCACTCGGTGTTCCCAGGTGGTCTCCCTCCCAAGTACTGACCGAGCCCAATGCTGCTTAGCTTCGGTGATCGGACGAGAACCGGCGTATTCAGCATGGTATGGCCGATGGCGAGAATCGAAGCCTTACGTGCCTTTTTATAACACATTACACCAACAACCAGCATCTCTACCATTTCACCTGTTGTTCGGCAGGACACACGGCCGCCGCAACACATCACTCCATATCCTAGGGATCCCGCGACGTCGCACGAAGCCCTCAAGTCGCCGAACATTGCTGCGCGCACTTGGGGAACACTTTTGGAAACGAATGTGGCCTTGAGTCGTTGTGGTCACGCTGGCTAGACGTTGGGGAATGCTTCCGTTTGTCGCACATTAGCCGCAGGTGCTCCGGAAGTGCGAAATGCCTGCTTTCACGACCTTCGAGGGGCAGATAGAAAGACGAGTCAGTCACAGGTAATCCGCCGCGCCCAACGAAGGGTGGAAAATCGGCTAACTCGCCCGCTGCGCTGCGGCGAAGCATCATCTAGTGGTCCTTCCGCGCCCCCGCCACCGCCAGGGGGCAAACGAAACTTGGTGGGGAAAAAAAAAATAGAAACAACTCTTTGAACGCAAATTAATACGGAAAGTTTTAAAAAGCAAAAGAGGATGCCATCGGCACTCGGTGTTCCCAGGTGGTCTCCCTCCCAAGTACTGACCGAGCCCAATGCTGCTTAGCTTCGGTGATCGGACGAGAACCGGCGTATTCAGCATGGTATGGCCGATGGCGAGAATCGAAGCCTTACGTGCCATTTTATAACACATTACACCAACAACCAGCATCTCTACCATTTCACCTGTTGTTCGGCAGGACACACGGCCGCCGCAACACATCACTCCATATCCTAGGGATCCCGCGACGTCGCACGAAGCCCTCAAGTCGCTGAACATTGCTGCGCGCACTTGGGGAACACTTTTGGAAACGAATGTGGCCTTGAGTCGTTGTGGTCACGCTGGCTAGACGTTGGGGAATGCTTCCGTTTGTCGCACATTAGCCGCAGGTGCTCCGGAAGTGCGAAATGCCTGCTTTCACGAACTTCGAGGGGCAGATAGAAAGACGAGTCAGTCACAGGTAATCCGCCGCGCCCAACGAAGGGTGGAAAATCGGCTAACTCGCCCGCTGCGCTGCGGCGAAGCATCATCTAGTGGTCCTTCCGCGCCCCCGCCACCGCCAGGGGGCAAACGAAACTTGGTGGGGAAAAAAAAAAATAGAAACAACTCTTTGAACGCAAATTAATACGGAAAGTTTTAAAAAGCAAAAGAGGATGCCATCGGCACTCGGTGTTCCCAGGTGGTCTCCCTCCCAAGTACTGACCGAGCCCAATGCTGCTTAGCTTCGGTGATCGGACGAGAACCGGCGTATTCAGCATGGTATGGCCGATGGCGAGAATCGAAGCCTTACGTGCCTTTTTATAACACATTACACCAACAACCAGCATCTCTACCATTTCACCTGTTGTTCGGCAGGACACACGGCCGCCGCAACACATCACTCCATATCCTAGGGATCCCGCGACGTCGCACGAAGCCCTCAAGTCGCCGAACATTGCTGCGCGCACTTGGGGAACACTTTTGGAAACGAATGTGGCCTTGAGTCGTTGTGGTCACGCTGGCTAGACGTTGGGGAATGCTTCCGTTTGTCGCACATTAGCCGCAGGTGCTCCGGAAGTGCGAAATGCCTGCTTTCACGACCTTTGAGGGGCAGATAGAAAGACGAGTCAGTCACAGGTAATCCGCCGCGCCCAACGAAGGGTGGAAAATCGGCTAACTCGCCCGCTGCGCTGCGGCGAAGCATCATCTAGTGGTCCTTCCGCGCCCCCGCCACCGCCAGGGGGCAAACGAAACTTGGTGGGGGAAAAAAAAATAGAAACAACTCTTTGAACGCAAATTAATACGGAAAGTTTTAAAAAGCAAAAGAGGATGCCATCGGCACTCGGTGTTCCCAGGTGGTCTCCCTCCCAAGTACTGACCGAGCCCAATGCTGCTTAGCTTCGGTGATCGGACGAGAACCGGCGTATTCAGCATGGTATGGCCGATGGCGAGAATCGAAGCCTTACGTGCCTTTTTATAACACATTACACCAACAACCAGCATCTCTACCATTTCACCTGTTGTTCGGCAGGACACACGGCCGCCGCAACACATCACTCCATATCCTAGGGATCCCGCGACGTCGCACGAAGCCCTCAAGTCGCCGAACATTGCTGCGCGCACTTGGGGAACACTTTTGGAAACGAATGTGGCCTTGAGTCGTTGTGGTCACGCTGGCTAGACGTTGGGGAATGCTTCCGTTTGTCGCACATTAGCCGCAGGTGCTCCGGAAGTGCGAAATGCCTGCTTTCACGACCTTCGAGGGGCAGATAGAAAGACGAGTCAGTCACAGGTAATCCGCCGCGCCCAACGAAGGGTGGAAAATCGGCTAACTCGCCCGCTGCGCTGCGGCGAAGCATCATCTAGTGGTCCTTCCGCGCCCCCGCCACCGCCAGGGGGCAAACGAAACTTGGTGGGGGAAAAAAAAAATAGAAACAACTCTTTGAACGCAAATTAATACGGAAAGTTTTAAAAAGCAAAAGAGGATGCCATCGGCACTCGGTGTTCCCAGGTGGTCTCCCTCCCAAGTACTGACCGAGCCCAATGCTGCTTAGCTTCGGTGATCGGACGAGAACCGGCGTATTCAGCATGGTATGGCCGATGGCGAGAATCGAAGCCTTACGTGCCTTTTTATAACACATTACACCAACAACCAGCATCTCTACCATTTCACCTGTTGTTCGGCAGGACACACGGCCGCCGCAACACATCACTCCATATCCTAGGGATCCCGCGACGTCGCACGAAGCCCTCAAGTCGCCGAACATTGCTGCGCGCACTTGGGGAACACTTTTGGAAACGAATGTGGCCTTGAGTCGTTGTGGTCACGCTGGCTAGACGTTGGGGAATGCTTCCGTTTGTCGCACATTAGCCGCAGGTGCTCCGGAAGTGCGAAATGCCTGCTTTCACGACCTTCGAGGGGCAGATAGAAAGACGAGTCAGTCACAGGTAATCCGCCGCGCCCAACGAAGGGTGGAAAATCGGCTAACTCGCCCGCTGCGCTGCGGCGAAGCATCATCTAGTGGTCCTTCCGCGCCCCCGCCACCGCCAGGGGGCAAACGAAACTTGGTGGGGAAAAAAAAAATAGAAACAACTCTTTGAACGCAAATTAATACGGAAAGTTTTAAAAAGCAAAAGAGGATGCCATCGGCACTCGGTGTTCCCAGGTGGTCTCCCTCCCAAGTACTGACCGAGCCCAATGCTGCTTAGCTTCGGTGATCGGACGAGAACCGGCGTATTCAGCATGGTATGGCCGATGGCGAGAATCGAAGCCTTACGTGCCATTTTATAACACATTACACCAACAACCAGCATCTCTACCATTTCACCTGTTGTTCGGCAGGACACACGGCCGCCGCAACACATCACTCCATATCCTAGGGATCCCGCGACGTCGCACGAAGCCCTCAAGTCGCCGAACATTGCTGCGCGCACTTGGGGAACACTTTTGGAAACGAATGTGGCCTTGAGTCGTTGTGGTCACGCTGGCTAGACGTTGGGGAATGCTTCCGTTTGTCGCACATTAGCCGCAGGTGCTCCGGAAGTGCGAAATGCCTGCTTTCACGAACTTCGAGGGGCAGATAGAAAGACGAGTCAGTCACAGGTAATCCGCCGCGCCCAACGAAGGGTGGAAAATCGGCTAACTCGCCCGCTGCGCTGCGGCGAAGCATCATCTAGTGGTCCTTCCGCGCCCCCGCCACCGCCAGGGGGCAAACGAAACTTGGTGGGGAAAAAAAAAAATAGAAACAACTCTTTGAACGCAAATTAATACGGAAAGTTTTAAAAAGCAAAAGAGGATGCCATCGGCACTCGGTGTTCCCAGGTGGTCTCCCTCCCAAGTACTGACCGAGCCCAATGCTGCTTAGCTTCGGTGATCGGACGAGAACCGGCGTATTCAGCATGGTATGGCCGATTTTTTTTTTTTTTTTCTTTATTGCCGTACAAAGCATAACAAAACAACTTATTTACAAACACGTACTGAACCGTAAACTATACAAAACACGCACTGAACCAGGTATTACCTGGAAAACCAGTGCACTTTCATCTTAACCAGTTCACTGAACATGGTCAACACTTCCTCGTCACTTTTTTCCCTCTCCAAAACTTCACGTATTCTTGCCACACTTTCAACAAAGTACTCTTGAACAGACCGTGCCCTAGGGTCGCTATTTCTGACAGCCATGCGTGACCGCCAGATACTGTGTAGCCCCAAGAGCATGATTGCATCATACGGGTATTCATTGCTTACAACTGGAAGAAACCGGATTCCGTAGGCGTCTATTGGGAGGTCCTTCTGCAGCGTGCGCTGAAGGACGTCCCAATAGAACACAGCGTCCCAACAGTCAATGAACACATGCTCTACGGTCTCCGGCCTCTTGCACAGCCTGCAGTCTGTGCCCCATGGCACGAGCATACCTCTCTCCTGCATCCACACTAGTACTGGTAGTGTTCCGGTGTGCAAGTTAAAAAAGAAAGTCTTCACTCCCGGTGGCAACCACATCCTCTTAACCCGTTTCAGCACATTCTGGCCCGGGCCACCAGCGTACACACTTCTATACAACGGAACTGGAAAAACAACACTCACTAAATCTTTATACAGAACTCTTTTGTTGACACTGTTCAAATACTCTAGAGAAAATCTGCTTAACAAAAAATTAAAAGACAACACAACCTCGCGCAGGTACCGTGAAGACACTCTCGACATTGCCCCGCACGACGACACAATAAAGCTCGGAAGCTCGCCGGCCAACATGACCTGCATGTAAGTGCGGAGGAATGGGTCTCTTTGATCTCTCAGGAACATGAACCTTGAAACAACCTGCCTCAAGAAGAGATGCCCTAGACCCAGTCCTCCACTGCCTACTGTTCGAAACAAGTTCGTTCTCGACGTTCGCTCCCACCCGGAGTTCCACACGAAGGTGGCGAACACACGGTGAAACAGCTGAAGGTTCGTTCGTGTACAAAACAACGCCTGCAGCACATACCATATCTTTGCTGCCAGGAAAACGTTACAAACGGTGGCGCGTGCAAAAATTGACAGGCCTCTCCCGTTCCATCGTTCCGTCTGAGAACGCGCCACTGTCGCCTTTTCGCGCCAAAATGTCGTGTTCTCTCTGTACCGATTCAATGGTACGCCTAGGTACAACGCTGGGGTGGTTTCCCACTGAACGTTTTCGAACACCCTGGGAGGGTCATCCCACTCCCCATGCCACAACCCCAAACACTTGTCTCTGTTCAACACACTCCCGCTCATATCGCAATAGTTCTGCGTGATGCGCAGAGCATTGCGGACACTTTCCTGGTCTGTGGCAAAAATGGCCACGTCATCTGCATACGCGAGTATGCGCACCTCGCTAGACTTTAACTGAAACCCGTGGACATTTTCACTACCTATTATCTTTCTACACAAGGGTTCAAGGAAGAGAGAAAATAACAATGGAGACATGGGGCAACCCTGTCTGACAGATGAGCGAACGTCAATACGCCTCGACAGCTCGCCGTTAACTATTAACCTGGTCGTGCAGTTTAAGTACGCCATGCGCACACCTTTGCAAAGGAGCGACCCAAGCCCCACATACTTTAAAATAGAAAAAAGAACTTCGTGGGGGACTCGATCGAAAGCCTTCGAGAGGTCTATTTGTAGCATAGCTACTCTGAAGTACTCACTGTCACAGTATTCTAGAATGCTTCTAGCGACATGGATATTCGTGAAAATCGACCTACCACGGATACCACATGTCTGGTGAACTCCAACAAGATCGCCAATCACAGATTGTAGCCTATTTGCAAGAACCTTCATTAATATTTTATAATCAACGTTCGTGAGCGTTATCGGCCTGTAGCCATTTACACTTTTAAGTTTCGCTTCCTCCTCACTCTTTGGCAACAAAATTGTGTGGGCTCTCGAAAATGAGATGGGCAATGCCCCCTTCTCCAACGCTTCTGAGTACAACTTCTGCAAAGCTACAGCCATTTCATATTTAAATTCCTTATAAAAGACGGCAGTCAGACCATCTGGTCCAGGCGCCTTGCCTGGGTTTAAATCCTCTATGGCCTTAATTACTTCTGCGACAGTGATTTCACGCTCCAACGATTCAGTTTGTACAGACTCCAGTTTGGGTAGGCATAAAAGGAATTCTTCATTAAACCCCTTTTTGCGGGGGACCTGAAGGGAGAAGAGTTCAGCATAGTGTTCCTCGAAGGCATTCTGGATGGAAACCTGCTCGCTCCGCACCACACCTTTATATTCTATTTCCAAGATTTCATTTTTACGCGCGTACAGCTTTTCATCCGACAAGGTTCGCTTTGTGGGCGCTTCACCACCTAACAGTTTCTCCGACCGCGCCCGGATTACTGCGCCTCTGTATTTCTGCTCGTCGATTGCTTCTAATTTCAGCTTAATATCCCTAACATCTTCTATGAAAGTCTGAGACTTATCTGTTTCCTGTCTGAGTAGTTTTTCTAAGTGCTTTCTTAAGCTTTTTTCCTCCATACGTGCCTGATGTTGGATTGTACCACCCCTTTCAATGGCTTTCATTTTCACGCATTGTTTGAAAAATTCCCACTTCTCCTCATTGCTCTTGCTGTCCTGCGATAAAAGGGACGCGATGGCTTCCTTGGTTGCTTCAGCAAACACTTCATCCTCTAGCAATTTAGCATTAAATTTCCACATCTCATAGCATATTTTTTTCTTTTTCTTTTGTCCTAACGTGACCATAACTAAGCTGTGATCGCTGAAGGACACAGGCTCTACACAATAATTTTCACACAGCACTGCCAACTCAGTTGACACGTAAATCCTGTCAAGCCGTGCTTGACTTGCCCCCTGATGATGGGTAAAATGATTACTTTTCCCTCCACAGGCTAGGTGGGCAGCGTCAACCAAATCCAAACGCGCCACTATTCCTGTAAGGAAGTCGGCGCTCGCATCCCTACACTTCACCCCCCCTAGACGATCTTCGGTTTGCAACACACAATTAAAATCCCCCAAAAGAATAACTTGTTTGTCACACTCTATAAGGGGCTCAATGTCCCGAAAAAACTCACACCTCTCTTTGACCTTCGTGGGGGCATATACACACACAACACGAAAGCTACATGCGCCCCTCGAAAAGTCACACGCCACAAATCTCCCTTTCTGACAGGCCACTACACTCTCAATTACAACACCGACCGCATTCTTAATGCATAAACAGCAGCCAGCCGAGTTTCCGTCCGCGTGGCTTACACAAACATTGAAACGCGCTCGAAACGGGGCGACCATGCAGTCTGTACCATTTTCGCTGTCTACCTTGGTCTCTTGGATGGCGACCACGTCCAGCTCTCTCTCGTGTAGCAGCCGCTGCACCTGGTATTGCTTTCGCCTGCAGCTCAGTCCACGCACATTGAGCGTTCCCACTCGAAGTGGGCCGCCCAAAGACGACACTCTTAACGCAAGCACGGGAGAGATTGTTCACCCTCGCACATCCATGGACCACCCGAAACCAGTACGATGACTCACTTTTGGCTCGGCGGCGGGTGTTCACCGGCGCCGTCACCTGTTGCTGCGTGTGCGCGATCGCGGGACGCTGTTCTCGTGGTGGGAACGTATTTTCCTTTCTTCCCCGTCGCCGTCTTCCATTCATTTTCTATGCGCCGCAGCCTTTGCGCCGCGACCACCTCCTCTCCCTTCTCGCGGGGACGCTTCGCGCTGGCCTGCGACACATCCATGGCCCCCCCGCTGTCGCTCTCCTCCTCTCTCGTCTGTCTCACCTCCTCTTCCTGTACAACCTCGCTCTCCTCCGGCATTGAGTTTGCTGGCGCACCCTCCTGCTCCTTTTCGCCATGCTTTCCGCCTTCCTCGGCGTCTCCCTCGGCCGTAGCTGCTTCCGCGGCCATCTTGGCTCCGTCGTCGTTCGTTGTTGCGGTGGCCTCCGCCGGTGCTGCAACGCCGACACCGCTGCGCTCGTTGTCGGGCGTAGTCAAAGCCGCGGTCGCCGCTGTCTCTGCTTCCTCCTCGTCCATCAGGTTATTCGTGGTGTCGCTGGGTCGTCCGTTGCCTGCTACGCGTGCGTACGTGCGCACGCAATCCTGCCTAGTGTGCCCAAAACCGCGACACTTTGCACACTGCGGCGTCTGGCAGTCGCGCCTGATATGCCCCTTCATCCTGCAACGTAGGCATGTAGGCGCGCGGCCCGGCACCACACACAACACCGCCCCTTCTCCGTACGCGAACAGATCGGGGATGGCGTCCGGCGTGATCCCTTCGTGCAGCACCATGCGCACAGTTCGCGTCGTGGAGTCTGGAAGATCGAACCCTGGCACCTTCCATTCGTCCAACTTTACTTCCTTCACTTCCCCAAAATCTTGCAACAGCCTTACTAGCGCTTCATTTGGGTCATCGAACGGAACCCAATGTAGCTTTAAGGTAACCTCTTGCTTCGCAGGGTCTATCACTGCGCAATAGCGTCCCTTTACCTTGAGTCCTGCACTCCTCACGAGCGCCTCCTTCGCCTGTGCCGACCTCAACTTCACGAGCCACACGTGGCTCATTTGGTAGGGCCCTATGCCACTCACCGCCTTTATCACGCCGAGTTCCTCCAGGGGTGCACGAAAGTCCTCGATGCGGTACGGCCGTGCGTCCAGATCTCCGTGCAGAACAACGCAGGCCTTCATCCCCTCGTTCGCCGGCAGCGCGGGCAGCAGGAAACGGTAGCCGGCGGGCGGCCCGCTCGGCGGCGAAACCGGTCCGGCGCCTCCGCTCGCCCGTACTCCTGCGGAGCTAGCCATCGCGCGACCGCTCCCTACGAGAACCGGTCGGCGAGTGCGGGCATGGTATGGCCGATGGCGAGAATCGAAGCCTTACGTGCCTTTTTATAACACATTACACCAACAACCAGCATCTCTACCATTTCACCTGTTGTTCGGCAGGACACACGGCCGCCGCAACACATCACTCCATATCCTAGGGATCCCGCGACGTCGCACGAAGCCCTCAAGTCGCCGAACATTGCTGCGCGCACTTGGGGAACACTTTTGGAAACGAATGTGGCCTTGAGTCGTTGTGGTCACGCTGGCTAGACGTTGGGGAATGCTTCCGTTTGTCGCACATTAGCCGCAGGTGCTCCGGAAGTGCGAAATGCCTGCTTTCACGACCTTTGAGGGGCAGATAGAAAGACGAGTCAGTCACAGGTAATCCGCCGCGCCCAACGAAGGGTGGAAAATCGGCTAACTCGCCCGCTGCGCTGCGGCGAAGCATCATCTAGTGGTCCTTCCGCGCCCCCGCCACCGCCAGGGGGCAAACGAAACTTGGTGGGGGAAAAAAAAAATAGAAACAACTCTTTGAACGCAAATTAATACGGAAAGTTTTAAAAAGCAAAAGAGGATGCCATCGGCACTCGGTGTTCCCAGGTGGTCTCCCTCCCAAGTACTGACCGAGCCCAATGCTGCTTAGCTTCGGTGATCGGACGAGAACCGGCGTATTCAGCATGGTATGGCCGATGGCGAGAATCGAAGCCTTACGTGCCTTTTTATAACACATTACACCAACAACCAGCATCTCTACCATTTCACCTGTTGTTCGGCAGGACACACGGCCGCCGCAACACATCACTCCATATCCTAGGGATCCCGCGACGTCGCACGAAGCCCTCAAGTCGCCGAACATTGCTGCGCGCACTTGGGGAACACTTTTGGAAACGAATGTGGCCTTGAGTCGTTGTGGTCACGCTGGCTAGACGTTGGGGAATGCTTCCGTTTGTCGCACATTAGCCGCAGGTGCTCCGGAAGTGCGAAATGCCTGCTTTCACGACCTTCGAGGGGCAGATAGAAAGACGAGTCAGTCACAGGTAATCCGCCGCGCCCAACGAAGGGTGGAAAATCGGCTAACTCGCCCGCTGCGCTGCGGCGAAGCATCATCTAGTGGTCCTTCCGCGCCCCCGCCACCGCCAGGGGGCAAACGAAACTTGGTGGGGGAAAAAAAAAATAGAAACAACTCTTTGAACGCAAATTAATACGGAAAGTTTTAAAAAGCAAAAGAGGATGCCATCGGCACTCGGTGTTCCCAGGTGGTCTCCCTCCCAAGTACTGACCGAGCCCAATGCTGCTTAGCTTCGGTGATCGGACGAGAACCGGCGTATTCAGCATGGTATGGCCGATGGCGAGAATCGAAGCCTTACGTGCCTTTTTATAACACATTACACCAACAACCAGCATCTCTACCATTTCACCTGTTGTTCGGCAGGACACACGGCCGCCGCAACACATCACTCCATATCCTAGGGATCCCGCGACGTCGCACGAAGCCCTCAAGTCGCCGAACATTGCTGCGCGCACTTGGGGAACACTTTTGGAAACGAATGTGGCCTTGAGTCGTTGTGGTCACGCTGGCTAGACGTTGGGGAATGCTTCCGTTTGTCGCACATTAGCCGCAGGTGCTCCGGAAGTGCGAAATGCCTGCTTTCACGACCTTTGAGGGGCAGATAGAAAGACGAGTCAGTCACAGGTAATCCGCCGCGCCCAACGAAGGGTGGAAAATCGGCTAACTCGCCCGCTGCGCTGCGGCGAAGCATCATCTAGTGGTCCTTCCGCGCCCCCGCCACCGCCAGGGGGCAAACGAAACTTGGTGGGGGAAAAAAAAAAATAGAAACAACTCTTTGAACGCAAATTAATACGGAAAGTTTTAAAAAGCAAAAGAGGATGCCATCGGCACTCGGTGTTCCCAGGTGGTCTCCCTCCCAAGTACTGACCGAGCCCAATGCTGATTAGCTTCGGTGATCGGACGAGAACCGGCGTATTCAGCATGGTATGGCCGATGGCGAGAATCGAAGCCTTACGTGCCTTTTTATAACACATTACACCAACAACCAGCATCTCTACCATTTCACCTGTTGTTCGGCAGGACACACGGCCGCCGCAACACATCACTCCATATCCTAGGGATCCCGCGACGTCGCACGAAGCCCTCAAGTCGCCGAACATTGCTGCGCGCACTTGGGGAACACTTTTGGAAACGAATGTGGCCTTGAGTCGTTGTGGTCACGCTGGCTAGACGTTGGGGAATGCTTCCGTTTGTCGCACATTAGCCGCAGGTGCTCCGGAAGTGCGAAATGCCTGCTTTCACGACCTTCGAGGGGCAGATAGAAAGACGAGTCAGTCACAGGTAATCCGCCGCGCCCAACGAAGGGTGGAAAATCGGCTAACTCGCCCGCTGCGCTGCGGCGAAGCATCATCTAGTGGTCCTTCCGCGCCCCCGCCACCGCCAGGGGGCAAACGAAACTTGGTGGGGGAAAAAAAAAATAGAAACAACTCTTTGAACGCAAATTAATACGGAAAGTTTTAAAAAGCAAAAGAGGATGCCATCGGCACTCGGTGTTCCCAGGTGGTCTCCCTCCCAAGTACTGACCGAGCCCAATGCTGCTTAGCTTCGGTGATCGGACGAGAACCGGCGTATTCAGCATGGTATGGCCGATGGCGAGAATCGAAGCCTTACGTGCCTTTTTATAACACATTACACCAACAACCAGCATCTCTACCATTTCACCTGTTGTTCGGCAGGACACACGGCCGCCGCAACACATCACTCCATATCCTAGGGATCCCGCGACGTCGCACGAAGCCCTCAAGTCGCCGAACATTGCTGCGCGCACTTGGGGAACACTTTTGGAAACGAATGTGGCCTTGAGTCGTTGTGGTCACGCTGGCTAGACGTTGGGGAATGCTTCCGTTTGTCGCACATTAGCCGCAGGTGCTCCGGAAGTGCGAAATGCCTGCTTTCACGACCTTTGAGGGGCAGATAGAAAGACGAGTCAGTCACAGGTAATCCGCCGCGCCCAACGAAGGGTGGAAAATCGGCTAACTCGCCCGCTGCGCTGCGGCGAAGCATCATCTAGTGGTCCTTCCGCGCCCCCGCCACCGCCAGGGGGCAAACGAAACTTGGTGGGGGAAAAAAAAATAGAAACAACTCTTTGAACGCAAATTAATACGGAAAGTTTTAAAAAGCAAAAGAGGATGCCATCGGCACTCGGTGTTCCCAGGTGGTCTCCCTCCCAAGTACTGACCGAGCCCAATGCTGCTTAGCTTCGGTGATCGGACGAGAACCGGCGTATTCAGCATGGTATGGCCGATGGCGAGAATCGAAGCCTTACGTGCCTTTTTATAACACATTACACCAACAACCAGCATCTCTACCATTTCACCTGTTGTTCGGCAGGACACACGGCCGCCGCAACACATCACTCCATATCCTAGGGATCCCGCGACGTCGCACGAAGCCCTCAAGTCGCCGAACATTGCTGCGCGCACTTGGGGAACACTTTTGGAAACGAATGTGGCCTTGAGTCGTTGTGGTCACGCTGGCTAGACGTTGGGGAATGCTTCCGTTTGTCGCACATTAGCCGCAGGTGCTCCGGAAGTGCGAAATGCCTGCTTTCACGACCTTCGAGGGGCAGATAGAAAGACGAGTCAGTCACAGGTAATCCGCCGCGCCCAACGAAGGGTGGAAAATCGGCTAACTCGCCCGCTGCGCTGCGGCGAAGCATCATCTAGTGGTCCTTCCGCGCCCCCGCCACCGCCAGGGGGCAAACGAAACACCTGCCCTTCAGGAGAGGAATTAACCAACCTCTTGGGCGGGTGAGGAGCATCGCTAGGCGGATGTGACGTCACGTCTGCTCGCAGCGTTCCCGCGCGGTATGTTTACATTTTTCCGAGTGCTGCCTACACGGCGTACGTGCCGTAGCGATTCAAGTAGTCGCGTTCGACAACGCAAGAATTCATACACTGGCGATGGTTGTCGCCCTGTCAGTCGTCGTTCAACAGCTCCAGCATCTTCTGGCACAACAGCTTTGCAGTTATCTGTTACCATCGGCCAGTTACCATAGGCCGACCAGGTGAGTGTTTTTTGGCGGGTTTGCAATCAGTTCGCATATCTCCTACTGCAAAGCGTGCTTTCTGTTTGCGGCAGTTATATTAGCGACGTTTGCGAAATTGTTAACGGCGCGTTCTCACCGTCTTGCATTATTGTTGCTGTTTATGCTGCTCTGTTCGCGTCTGTCGGCGATCGCAAGCTGTTGGCGGTTTGTTGCACGGCGCGGAAACCCGTCTCGCCCGTGGCGCTTCTTTGTCTCTTCTTCAATGTGGCGTCATTAACATCGCTTGTTATCCTATACGATTTTTCTAAGCAACGTGCCTTGTGCTAACCTCTCTTAATGTTGTAACGAAAGTGAACTTGCTGTGCGATCTATACGTGAAGTTAGAGCGTGACAGAACGCTGTTGGCAAGGTTTTCGTGTGCGCGTGTGGTTCGTGAGGGCGTTGTAACACGCTGCTTTAGCCTCTTGCACCTCTTTCCTGCATCTAGTACTCTTGCTTGCCAGGAGTGCCTGCCAAGGGATGGTTACTTCGTTATGTGTTTTCATATTTAATAGCAGGAGTGCCTGCCAAGGGATGGTTACTTCGTTATGTGTTTTCATATTTAATAGTGAACCACTCAGCGTTCTATAACTGATGCAAATGCAGGCGGAACGACCCCGGTAACAACGCAGGGCAGGGGCAGTGCTTGTGTGGTCTTCTCTGTCGTTTGCCCTTCTTTTCAGTCGTCGTAGATTATTTACTGTTGCGTGAACGTTGTTTGATTCTTCACGCTTCATTTTTCTCTTGCAGCATCTCCTGACTGCAGTCACGGTGCCCCTAGCCTGCGTGCAGCACTCATCCTGCCATTCTAGTGGGAACTGTTGTTCACAGGCCACTTGTCACGACCTAACGGGTTCCCGCCCTTGCCTGGCTTATAATTGATGGTATACTTCAGATACACTGCTGCGTTCTCTCTCTGCATACATTTAAAGCGAGTGTTTACACTAACACAGCAGTGGATAGCCATGAAGACAGCAGCGTGTGTACTGGTAATGCCAGTGAAAACAAAACCAAACGATCTACAGATCTATGCCAGCTTGACCATTACAAATCTTTCAGCGAGTGTCAAAGCAATGGACAGCTGGGGATATCTCGTGCGCTAAATTGTGTTCTTCTTTCTGTTTGTTTTCTATTTGCTGGTATAAATTTACGAATTGATAGTATGAGTAAAGTAGACAGAGAACAAAGTGATTGCGTTGCTCTTAGAAATGCCTTACACGAAATAAAACTGCTTCCTGCGAGTTCGCACTGCTCAGTGCGGGGAAAAAAGGTTCCGTATAACAAATAATTCGGTGCACCCAAACCCATCTGTGATGAACATATGTCATGCATGGATTATTTAAGGGCATGTTATTAGCTTTGGAAAAACAAGAAAGTGACCTCTTTCTTGTGCAGAAAACTAGTTTAGTTGTGATTTTGGCTCTTATCTGTCCAGTGTCAACAGGAATAGTAGCCTTGATGCGCGACTTTGCGGACACTTTCCTGTCACCTTCCTTCAATGTCAACACAGTGGTGGTGAAGACTCCTGGGCAGTCGAAATCGCATGATGACAGGCAGTTATATTCTACCACGAGAAGCACCCTCCATAAGCCGTGAGGCCTTGCTCTGTTTTCAGTTGGGGCTCCTTTTGTTGCCAAGTGCCTTGGTCTTTTTGGGTAAAGCTCCCAAAACAAGGTGGTCTTGTCCCTGTTGGAATTGTCATGTTGATCATACCTTTCACCCACAGCTTTCCAGTTCATTTCACTTTTCTAACCCAATTCTAATGTTATTAGTGTAGGGAAATCTGGTGTCCAGCAGCTTGCGTTTCAAAGGGAATAGATGTAGCAACTACATCAAGCACTAGCTGATTCTGATGCTTAGTGGACTTTGCTGTGAGCCGTCCAAAGCACCACAAGGGGAAGCAGTGCTGGTCTTATGTAGTTTAGTACTTTGGAGCTGCAAAATTACAATGCACCTTTTTTACCTCATTATGCTGCAGTGGAAATCATGCGAATGCATGTTTGTAAATGTCCATTCCACCAACAAATTCACGGCATGCCTTGACAGTAGGTGCAGTTTTATGCATCTAGATAATCACCTGTACCCATTTATCACAGGCCTGCAATTTGCACATGGTCGGATTTAAGCACCCTAAATGTGGCAAGTGTAACCGACCGTAACACACAATCTTGAAAACTGTACCTTATCAACGCGAAAGCAATAAGTGGCCCATTGACTAAGAAGCCACTATCCGCTGTCTGTACTAGCACAACAGCTCCTAAACCGGCCGGCAGTGCAAAGAGAGCAAAGAGTGGATTGAGTTCAAAACTTTGGGAAGAGTTCAAACCACATGGGAATCAAACCCAGGACATCCCTAGTGCAAGTCCAGCACCACATCCTTGACACCACTATAGCTCAGTGGGTCTAGCTGACTAAAGGTGGACCCAGGGAGCGCATTATGACCTTAAACTGAAAAAAGTCCACAGGTACAAGCAACCCGACATACAATGAGATTTAAATTTCTTGGCAATTCATTCCGTGGATATGGCGTGATTTTTTTTCCACCAGAATAACTGCCGGAGTGGCGATTCTTGGCATTGCGAGTAAAAAAGTGGACCCTGATTTACAAGGCTACCTGCTTCTACGATATCGAAAAGTAGCTTTCGTTAGCCGGCGCCTCGGAAATCACATCGCTCAGTTTGAAGAGAACAAACTGCAAGCAGGCGGAGATCAATCACTATTTCTACAATACATTAGGTACAAACAGCTTCGTGAATATCGGCCCAGTATTTTTCACCTTGCTGCACATCGAGAATCGAATTTAAGAAGTGGTCTGAAACTATAAGCCAGCTTCCACATCTAAATGATGTACTAAAACACAAAAAAGTTTCCTATATGTGGCACTGTTTTCTACTTTCAACAGAGGCATGTGCTGCTGAAAACACTTTACTTTCAAGTGAACTATATCTAACGCTCTACCACTAGTAAATACTTCCCTTGAGAATTGAACAAAAAATCTAGTTTATTGTTTAGGAGAAAAGCAGTTTCGTTAGCTTTCGCACTCCACGAGGAGGACGGCCGATATTTGTGCGGATGTATTTGTTACTATGAGAAAGGCTGATTTTGGTTCACTTAGCGAGTGAGGCAAAAGACGCCAAAATGTTTATACCTGCGTGTACAGCAACTCTAGTTAGGTCGTGAAACTTTTGGAAAGGTCTAAAAGGTGGCGTTGGGGCAGCCCAAATATGGCCGATATTGGACGGGGAAGTGCAAATGGTCAAGAATTTATAATATCTCTTTCTGTGGTAGGTGCAAAAGAAGTGACAAATGTAGGGCAACTGCTCGTTTTGCGCTTTGTTTTCCCTTGAGTAAAAATATTATTTTCAAGTAAAAATAGTTTGTAGGCTTCTAACCTCTTTCATTGCATTGAAAAAAAAAAAGGCGGATATTGCTACCTATGCGGTTAGTTTTAAACATGTGATGATGACGGCAGTACAGCGTGCTGGTGTAGCAGAGAAATCCCGGCCGAACGCATCCCTGCAGCCGGCGCAGCGCCATGCAAGTCGCCAGAGAAGCGCGAGCTTCACGGACAGGTTCCCCAACCTCCGTCACAAGGCCGCTCGGAACTGGTTTCGGCGACTCTCCGCCAGGTGCATACGTCGTCTGCTCGGGGGTGCTTTGAACGAAGGTACCTGGCGTGCTCTGTAATACCGGAGCTAAGGATTTCGCCATGGTGACTTCAAGAGCATAGACTACTTATCTGGATTAAATTTGGACAAACAAAAATTTGAGTGCAGTTGGCCTTTAAGCTACAGCACATAGCCGCAACATCCCCACTCAGGTGAATTGGCCAGTCACGATGATAGCTGCTGTCAGAAGCTTATGGCTATTTCACCAATTTCCGTTTGTCTTAAAACAATGCTGCTTAAATTACACACTGGCCAACTGCACCTCATAGAGTATATTTTACGCTCCTAGCATTCTGCAGTAGCCTTGTTTAGTGTTAAAGAACTACGTATTTGATCACATGTGAAGACTGCGATTTCTGTTTAAGCATTTTGTGCTTTCAACCTGAATTGGTTGACGCTCGTCAATTCAACACTGGCTGCAAACTGATTGTGGTGTAATAAACATAAAACCTGGATAGAGTAAAAATACTGAAGAGTAAATTATGCTAGGCTTATACATTGCACAGCGTAGCTGTAAGCATCAAAATTCAACTTTTTAGGTTTCACGAGGAAAAGCTCAGCATAACTTGGGCCAGCTATGAAGGTTAACTGCAGTGGAGGGCTATAGGTTAAGTCAGGTCACCTATAAATCTTTGACATGCTTCGAAATCTTGGCACACAGGCATTTTTTTTTCTGTTCTACCTAAACCAATGCTTTGGACTTTGGCCAAATGTTTTGTACGGGTTAAACTGCACAATGCAATTCCAAATAAGAATTGAACAAACGTACTGTTGTGTCCATTCGAGAATCCAGTGCTTGCCCAATATCGAAAATTGCCTCCAGCAATCGATTCAAGAAATGTACTTGTATGTCCAAGAGACAAGCTCAAATAAAAAGTTACCCTACTTCAACTGCATTCCTTGCATATTTATTTGAAAATATTTAGCACGAAAACAACAGAATGGTACAAACAGGCAGTGCTGTCACTTTTCGTGCTCTCTCTCTCTCGTGCTGTGTTGTTTTTCCACCGTTTATTAATTTTAAAAATATGCCACATTTGCCATTTTAGTTGTTTTTATTTGTTTTGATGTTATGCTGTGTTGCCAACGAAACTTTGTAAATGTCTTCCTAAGAAAAAATATGAATACCTAGCATTTGTAAGTGTATGCTTCTTGATGGATAGCAACTCTCACTATATGAAAGTGAAGCCAAGAAAACACCAAAGTCATCACAAACACTGAAGAATGTTTATTGACATGGCATCACATCACTTGCTGGACAAGCAACAAGGCACCATAATGCTGCTCACACAAGAGTGCGAAGCATGCTCTGCGGCTAAAACCACTTGATAAAAATACAAGCAGGCGCTTATCTGCCCCAAGGTGACCCTGAATGAAAATGTGACATGCGCAACACTGGAAATCAACAAAAGTTATTGGGTCAGGCATAAGTGAAAAGTGCGGGCAAAAGTCGAGGGCACTTTCATGTGTTGGATGACGAGACTGCTGGCACAAGACGGGAAGGATCGAAGGGTGGGAACTCAGTATTTTATGGTTACAAATACGTGCAGATTGCTACTCACTGGACCAAAAGTGCTTGAAGACCCTGATTTTAAAGCAAAACTTTCTATGACTCACCAGTGGAATATGCCATGCCAAAAAGGCATTGCAGAAAAGCCAACTTTTTCTGACAATGATAATGATCGTGGGTAAAGAAGTGCTGAAAGAAAAAAACGCTTCCTGCAGTCAGAAACAAATCAGGACCCTCGCGGTGTGAAACCAACATCTATTCCGTGACACCATTGCAACATGGTCAAAGTAGTTTGAATCTGGATAGCGGTGCATCGAGATGCAAAATTAGACAAAAATGGTGCACCTCACATTCTAATGACGACGACAGTTGAACACGAAGCTTTCGTCAAGCAAAATCAAGCGGCGAAGTTTCAAAGCCACTGCGATCAAAAGTCCAAACAGCATGCAAGTAAAAGTGATAGCTCAAACAGGCAACGTCCAAGCTCAGATGACAATCAAGCAAGGAATCCCTTACGAGAAAACTGAGTTAAACTGAAAGGCAGGTTCTCCTAGACACCCTTCCCACTAACTTATAACCAAATTCCTTAAATGATCTCTTGCGTCCCTCGTACCCACCTAATTTAGCGGAGGCAGTGTGGGACACACTCCTGCATTTCACATACCGACCCACTATTTTTCCCTTGCTATTTCCCACCCATACCCGTCGTGAACTTTAACTAATCGCTACTTCTAAGGGGGTCTGATGCACTAGCAAGAGGCCCCCGGGTGTTTTTTTTTACATTTCAATAAACGTTAATAAAAAAAAGCCATTATTGTCGTAAGACAAAAGCGTGCACGTTTTTTTTCCTTGCAATTACAGCAACTAATGAACACATGACAGAACAAGTAACAGAGAGCAATGATGAAAGTGACAACCACAGATTTGCACATAACTGTGGAGAGGAACTCTCTGGATAGAAGACTGAGCAATAGAAGAGCACAGCAGCTGCGGCTGAACCTTCCCACGCAGCTGAACAGAGACGAAGAATACGGCAAATGGACAAAATTAAGGGTTGGGAGTCTTAGTAGCCACTGTACTTTCTTATCAACCAGGCGTATGGCTGGATGGTATAGATGAACAGCAACGTGGGAGCTAGAGGACTGCTTGCTGGCGACACTACTACCACCCAGTAGTCTGTACTCCACAGTACACAGTAGGAGGAAACAAACTGGAAGTGGGACTGCGAATTGCCATGATGTTACAAATGAAAAAAGTGCTGCATGGCTGTCACAAGTCAAGGTCAATCACCCTTAAGGGGAGGTGCCAAAACCCCTTAGAGAGGGGATGAAGACTTAGAGAGAGGATGAAGACATGACATTTGAATCTAGTGGCTAAAAATGAACCATTCATGTAGCACCCCACCGCAAAAGGGGATTGATCTTCACTCATTTCCTGAAATAAAGTTTAAAAGCAATTCATCCAGGGCAGTTGCCACCAGCACCCTAGAGTAGTATGGTGGAAACACACCACAATCTTTGCTTTTGGGGTCTTTTACCGGGCTGTCTACCAAAAAACTCAAATTCTTTTTTTCTAAGGGGGCACCCTGGTCTTAAACAAAAAAAACAACATGGTTTTTACAGTTAGGACGATAAAGATGCATGTGGTTTTTCATTGAAATTGTAGATATGAAGTTTGTTTCTGTGTAAAACAACTATATTCAACTTTATTTGGCTTTTATGTTTGATTTTTTGACAGCCTTTGTAAAAAAACTGCTTGAGGGATGCAGCTGAACAAGGTACCGGTGAACTGTGCACAAATCAAGGACTGACTGCCATAAGACTAACATTATCATTATATATGGTCTGTAGCAGAAATGACAGCTGTTTGAAGTTTGGGCCTGGATGGCAACACCAGTTTTCCTGGTTCCCATTTTCTAGGCCCAAACTTCACATGGCTGTAACTTCTGCTACAGACCAGATAGAATGATAATGCTAGTATTATTGCACTCCTTGACTTGTGCACAGTTAACTGGTACTTTATTCAGCAGCGCCCCTCCAGCAGTTTTTTTATAAAGGCTGTCTTAACATCAAACATACAAATCCAAATAAATGTGAATAGAGTCGTATTACACAGAAACAAATTTCATATCTACAGTTTCAATGAAAAACCACATGCATCCCCCGATTCTTATCACCATAACTGTAAAAATAAAGTTTTTGATCAAAAACTGATGTTCCTTTTTAACTCGAAGCTTTCTGGCCAGCTCCGGCCTCAAAGGTCAGCTGCGCCTGATCAAAAGGACTCTCAACGCGGCTTGAGCTCAAGGCATCCTGGAATGAGGACACCTCTCTGAAGCATTTTGCGCATTTAATTAAAGTTTATTCTCTCTCTCTCTCTTGCGACTTGAGCCAAAGTCCAAAATCTAAACTGCTTCGACCGTATCAGAAGGGTGCAGTCCGACAGACAATGGTTTCATAATGCAAGGGACACTGGTTCCATTATGACCATGGAAAGCGTTTTTTCTTGAGGTGCTTGATGTGCTTTTGCTTATCCTCATCGCTTTGTGAAACTCACTGTGTAAAGTTAGCTTTCCTGCAGTGCATTATGTAGCCACATTGAATGTAATCAGTGAGGTCCTGAAAGCTTCACTTTAACAACAGGAGTTACGTATTTGTAAAGACCCTCGTCTCACAGCAAACTTCTCTTCACCAGCAGGCACAGGCTAGAGCCCAGTCAGCAGGTGCTGCAAAGACATGATGAGAGTATTTAAGCACGAACCTCAAGATGGAAAGGAGGTGGAGCAAAGAGCAAGAAAAATGCATCAGGAGGAGACTGCAAGCTCTGGGATGAGCAAGCTAGGTGTGGTGCTGTCAGGACACTGATGTCATAACCCAAGCCTGGGAACAAGCGGAGCAATAGCGCAGTTGTTCCAGCCTCCTCTGGAACAGCGATTCAGCTTCTCATGACTACCATCTTAGCGACCATGACTGCTCTAAAAAATTTGACACAATAGCAGAGAACCTTTCAGAAATACTGGACTGCAACCCAATAGATGGTATTCACTGAAAATTTCAGAGGGAGATTTCTTCACCCGACAACACTGGAAACCACCACGTCTGTGCCTGCGCATTGTGCCCACACCTCGCAGAAAAAAGAAAACCTCGGTGCATATCGTCTGCACCACTTCAACCTGATTGTCGGCCTTAGTATTAAGAGAAGACCTATTAATTGCACTCAAATTACGTGGTGGTGCTCTCCTTGCCCTCAAGAACTTTGCATCACTGTAGAGTGAAACTGCGGCTATGATCGAAAGCGACACGGCATGCCAGAGGCAACGCTGCAGTCGCCTGCGACTACCGATGTTGACACAAGTGCCATTTAATGAACAGTTGAAAACAAAAACCAAATATTGCTTTCGAAGAAATGCTTTATGCACACGCCGGTTTATATTTATATTCTATATTTATATTAAATGAAGCCAGTGCACGTGATGCCATCTCCCGAGTTGTGCCATGCTTGCACCGCTCACCCCCTTGCTGGTAGCCATGTGCTCGTACCGTGGTCAACCTCAAGTCTTCACCCCTTTCCTTTGAAATCCTTTGTGTACACGCACAACTCACCACATGCTATCGAAAAAGAAGAAATAAAAACGTGCATCACTAGAAAGCATAGCTGCTACCCCAGCAACAAGTGGAGGGGGCACCCTTTTGTTTGTTTTGCCCGAGACGACTGCCTAGAATGGCGGATTACCAGCCCGCGCATGTGCAGATTGGTAATAGAAAAAGGTCCATTACTGCAATCTCATGGAGTCCGACGTATCACAGACGCTGCGGCACATACATGGCGGCGCACACACAGGGTCGCCCACTTGTGGGCCACACCAGTGAATACAACCTATGAAGTGCTATACCCACCACCGATATAGCATTATCTAGGTGCAGTCAGAAACACTTTTTTATATGTTTACACGTACTTTCAAGCGTTCGGAGGGTCAACATGGCTGCTTGTCACTGCTTCTGACCGATCATCCATGGGTCGATCCCACCAATCTGGCTGCCACAAATCACGGTAATAACGCGGAAGTCTTCAATTGTGGGCCGGACTGACACACACGATTCGCGCCAGGGCTGTCAAGCTGGTGTGGCAACTTTCTGATCGCGGCGTTAACACGCCACAGTGGTTCGAACACTTTCCCAGTATGAAGGTAGCTATTTCTGCCGTCGTTGGTTTGTCGCATAATGCATGCTTTATTGATGTTTAAGTTCAAGACCTGGCAAGCTTCTCTAGCTCGCCCAGAATTTCTCGATACGCAACTCTGAGCTGACGTGTGAGCACGTCTGTTTGTCGTGTGGTTCCTTGTTAATGAGCCAGACCATGCAACTGAACGGTGCGAATGCAGATTTGATGCTTTCAGCACGTTTCACTTTTTTCTTCGATCAACAAGAGAGAAACTGTCAGTAATGCTCGTAGAAAGACGGGGCGAGTCAGAAATGCTGCTTGGACACTTCCTAGTACCATATAAATAGTGTACTTAATCTTCCCGAGAGCCAAAGCATCATTTTAGGTTGTAGTGAAACAGACCAGAAAACACCCCTGCCCTTTTTCTTGTCCGTTCTCTTTGAAGCACTCCTTTGTTTATGTATTGAAAACCAATTTGTGCAGCGGCACACTTCATTAGTTATTTGTGTATATGGCTAATTTTTCACATTTTAACATTTATATGTTCTCATTGTAGTATGATACTAATCTTGATCAGTGCATTTTTGAAGCAGAGGTGTTTTCTTCAGGTGGCAGTTCCTCTTCTCTACAAAAAAGTGCTTGCTGTAAACAGCATCAAACAACAAAAAAGGAAATCTGTTTTAAGTAAGGAGGAAAAAGGTTTCACGTCAATTTATAAGGCTGAGACAAAGATTATGGCACTCACTACACGTTTTGCGGTTCCCGTAGGGCTAACAAGCGATTTGCAAAAAACTGGACAACACTTCCCATGGTGCGGAAACCGAAGATGTACTCCTGCAATTAAAACACGGAATTATCGCTGCCCCTTCAAAGGTAGATAATTGAACCATTTTGGCACTTGATCTTTAGAAAGCTTTGATCGCGTATCACACCAGGCTATTTTGTGTAACGTTGCCACTTTCACTCCGGGTCGTTGCACATACAACTATATCTGTAACTTCCTTTCGGACCACACGGCTGTTATTCAGCTCGGTGACCTACAATCCGACACTATCCATTTCCCAACCATTGGCACGCCTCAAGGCGCAGTATTATCCCCACTCCTATTTAACATTGCCCTAATCCACCTTCCCAGTAAGCTCGCCGCGATCCCTCGCTTACTCCACAGCATATACGCCGATAATATTACGCTGTGGACCACCAGAGGCAGCGACTTTCAAATCGAGGAGGTTCTCTAACAGGAAGCTGACTTAGTTACCGCCGCCGCGCAAGTTGGGCTTGGATGCTCACCTGAAAAATCTGAGCTTTTAATCCTCCCTGCCAAATCAACCGGCAACCCAGCCCAGACACCCACCATTGAGGTCCGGATTGATGGTAGGGATGTTCCCCAAGTGGTAGTCCTGAAAATACTTGGGCTCTGCATACAGCGCAATTGTGCAAACATTAAGTACCTAGCACAGCTGACTTCTCAGGTGAATCAGACGATCGCCCTCATCCGCAGGATTGCTGCCCGCTACAAGGGGTTCAAAGAAACGGAGCGTATCCGGCTGATACAGGCATTTGGGCTCAGCCTTCTCACTTACTCTCTCCCGTATCTCTTGCCCTCGCGTACCGAACTCTCTAAAGTCAACTGCCTCATTCGAAAGACCTAAAAAACGGCGCTACAAATCCCTCAGAGCACTACCACTGCCAGACTCGAGAAACTCTGCATTTACAATACTGCGGAGGAACTCATTGAAGCCCACCTTATCGGTCAGCTAAATAGGCTCTCATCCACCCCCACCGGTCACACTCTCCTTGTTACTCTTAACCTTAAAGCCCCTATCCTCTGCGATGACAGGCTCCCGGTACCAGCCGACATTCATGGCTCCCTCACTATTTACCCTTTACCGCGCAATATCACCCTGTTTTCAACAAGCAGCGTAGGGAACTACGAGCACAAGCACTTACAGAGAAATACCCCGTCCACCCCACTACGGTTTACGTGGACGCAGCTTGCTATCGATGGCAGGATGCATACGCTGTCGCAGTAGTAATCAACTATCCCAACACTCCTCCTCTTAAATCCCAAACAGACCGCACCAACTGACCCGCTGAGGCGGAAGAGGCGGCAATAGGTGACCGGTAAAAAGCGCAAATGCTCATGGGTGCATTGTCTGCTCCCGCGGAGTTCTGTTACTTCCGGTTCGAGAGCTCTCCTGGCCTCCCATACGCCGACGGCTTTCACGCGCGCTTGTGCTTGTTGTTTATCTGTTTCCACTGAAAAAAAAAAAAAAAACGCTCATGCTTCGCACATTCAAGGTGTAACAACAATGAATTCTACTAGGGGCTTCTCTGAAAGGTTAGCACTCTGTGATAAATAAACAACACGCACACACGCACGTGAAAGCCGCCGGCGTACGGGAGACCAGGCGAGATCTCGAACCGGAAGTGGCTGGAGCAGACAACGTACCCATGAGCCTTTGCGCTTTTTATCGGTAACCTATTGATTGATTGATTTTAGGGTTTAACGCGCCGACGCAACGCAGGCGATGAGGCGCGCTGTAGTGGAGGGCTCCGGATTAATTTTGACCACCTGGGGATCTTTAACGTGCGCCGAAATCTCGTACACACGGGCGTTTTTGCTTTTCGCCTCCATCAGAAAAGCGGTCGCCGCGGCCGGGAATCGAACCCGCGACCTCGTGCTCAGCAGCGCAACGCCTTAGCCACTGAGCCACCGCGGCGGGTTATCGGTCACCTATTGCGCTAGCCCTTACACATAGGCCGCCCCCTATCACTATCGTCTCGGATTCGAAAACGGCCATTCGAAATTACACCAGAGGCATGATCTCGCCCCTGGCGCTCGGAATTCTCCTCAAAAATCCTCCTACCATACAAATAAAGCTGATCTGGACTCCGGCCCACATGGGTGTGGGGAGAAATGAGGCAGCACATAGGGCCGCTCGAGAGCTCACCGTCCGAGCAGGCCCTAGCCTCGAACCCTTTCACGGAGCCCTATCAGCTCGGGACAGTCTCTTGACCTTCCAAGACATTACGGCACATTACCGCCTCTCACGCCGCCAGCTCCCCCCCGCACACCCGGATTTATCCAACAGGGAAGAACGGCTATGGCGACTGGTGCAAACCCATACCCTCCCATGTCGCTACCACCTGCACCGTATTTATCCTTCCGTCTACCCCTCCACCAACTGCACGGCCTGTGGAGCAGTGGAAACACTGGACCATCTTCTTTGGAACTGTCCCCACAACCCCTATCCACTCTTAGCAGACGGTGGGCACTGGGCTGAGGCACTGGGCAGCTCCGACCTGTCTACCCAATGGGTGGTCACGGCGAGGGCTGCTGCGGACACCGGTACGCCGGTCACCACGTCCCCTAAGGGGCCTTTAAAGGCTCAATAAAATGTTTGTCCTCCTCCTCCCATGGTGCGGTCACATGCGGTTCTGCACAGATGGCATCTGGCCCCATTTTGTCTGACTGGCAATGAAAACTGCCTGCTTCAAAATAACAAAGACATTTTTAAGCCACATTTATATTCAGGCAAAAAGTGTTGTGCAGCCATTGCATGTAATGTTGCCTAGTATGAAAAATTGTGCTCAATAGGTTTCTGAGGAAAGCTGGTTTCGAGAATTGCATTGTGCCATAGGACAAAACAAAATTAACTATAAATGAAAAACAACACAACAAAAGTCCTGAGTTTTGCCATGCATATTTTTGTGCTCCTTTTCTATCATGTTTACAACCAACATAGCCATACTGTTAATTACATTGCACCTTTGGTCTCATAGGTCACCCAGAAAGGAAATCAACTGAAGTCGAGGAAGTAGTGTAAGGAAAATTCACTTTATATTGTAAAACAACAACAGTATTAATGTATTCTTGAAAGCGTAAGAAACAACAGCCTCGCCTGGACCTTTTTCAAATGTAAAATAGTTTCTTCTTGTCTTCTTTTTATTTTATGGTGAAGGAATGGGGCTGCTTCTTTTCCTGCAGCGTGTTAAGTTGGCCATTTTTTATGTGATCAGGTATTTAAGCATTCAGGAGTAGATGTGTCCTGATCAGGTATATCTTGAGTCCAACTGAGTAAAGCGTATTCTGATTTTTATCATGCTAAGGGTCATATTCCGAATGCTCCCCATGAGCACAAACGAGTTGCAGTGAATGAATGAAGATAGCACGGAATTCTTTTATCAACACGTAAATGCCTAAGACTAGTTCACATACTTGAACAAATCACAAGCACACCATAAACTTAATGCGGTTGCCCAGCAGTTGGGCAAGACGCCACTATTTAAACTAAATGCATATGTTACTCGATAGTTTCCCTCCAGCTTAGAGACTGCCTTTTCCATGTATTTTCTAGTTCATAAATATACCATAGAATGCTTGGCTGCAGCAGCTCTCATAAATTACAAAATGACAAGAATAAGATGGGCATTGCTTCCACAGATGATCCCTTTGTATCATTCCTGACATGAAATAGCCAAGTGAATCTTTTGACCTTGGTAACAAATTGTTTCAAAGCACAGTGCAAACCGTGATGAACAAACAGCATTGCGTCAGGTGCATAGCCTGCGACACTGTCCAGCTGAAAAAAATATCTAATGTCTTTCTGCTTCATTTTCCCGTGTCTACATATGCAAAGTGCCTTTATTAACAATAAAAGCAGGGCGGTAGGAGGGGTGTAAAACGTTTAAAGAGCGCACTGCAAAATAATGTGACACGGTTTTTTTAAACATTATGTATGAGCTGCCTCACGTAAGAGGCATTTCTTACAACATTCTTAGCCCTGTATGGCTTTCTCACACAGCTTAGATGTCGTGCGAAAAAGGCAACTTAGTCTAACAGCTCAAGGCGAGGTAGGTGCACCTTCTCCCGTTTGCACTCAAGAGTTTACATGAAAAGGCATTAAGTAATTGCATCATAATCGAGTAAACTGAGGTCACTTCACACTATGAGGCACAGGGCAGTGTGGTAGAACTCTCACTCAAGGATCTTTAGCGTAAACCAAGACATCGTGTACAGAAGGTTAATTTTTTTGGCTTTATAAATTCAATGCAGCCCCGGCAGCCAAGAATCGAACCCAAGACATTGTACATCCCTGCAGCCATAGGAAACAATGTGAGATCTGAGCAATCTGGCACCTGAGAAATCTCATTAAGACGAATAAAGCTACCGTGCGATATTACTTAGTGTTTACAAAAACCAAGGATAGACAGCATAGGGGCACTAGATACATCCTTGCTTACACAAAACTCAAGAGTAAAATTAAAAAATATATATATATGACGCGGGCATCCGAGGCACGGTATATCTATGGTGTTGACTAACACCATGTACTGTGCCCTGGCCGACCACATAATTTATGTTCCTGCCTCCACTGGAAGCTGGAAAGCACTGTAAACGGCCCTGTGGTCAGCCATAACCCATTACACGCCCAAGACTACAGTGCAAACTGTCGTGACGGAAACCACGTACGGTGCTGTTTGCACGAAGGTCACGCCAGCCCACCTCATAGATTGTGCTATATCGGTAGTGCATATAACAATTTCTGGTGGGACTTCACTAGGTGGTACAGCATCATCCATAAATTTTCAACAGTAAAAAAATGAAGGTAGTAATTAAGCAGTGCATGAGCTATCCCTACCTCTTCATTGTTTCACTAGTTACTGAAAGACTTGTATTTGAAAATGTCAGGCTGGAATGGATGCATAGACCAGGTTGGTTTTTTGACATTGGCATAAATAACTAAACTTGATTTTTAGTACACACGCTGCTGTCTTCATGGCTATCAACTACCGTGTTACTGTAAACCCTCGCTTGAAATGTACACGGAGTGAGAACGCACTGGTGGATCTAAAGTATACCATCAAATAGAAGCCAGGAAAAGTCGGGAACCCGTTTGGTTGTGACAAGTGGCCTGCACTAGAATGGCAGGATGAGTGCTGCAGGCAGGCTAGGGGCACCGTGACTGCAGTCAGGAGATGCTGCAAGAGAAATAAATGGAACATGAGGAATGAAGCACCGTTGAGGCAGCAGTAAGTAAACAATCTAGGGTGACTAAAAAAAGGGCAAACGAAAGCGAAGACCACACAAGCAGTGCTCTTGCCCGCCCTGCGTTATCCAGGTCGTTCCCGCTGAATTTCCATCGGTTATTGAACGCCGATTGGCCCCACTATTAAAGATGAAAACACATAACGACGTAAGCATCCCTTGGCAGGCACTCCGGGCAGCAAAAGTGCTGGATGCAGCAACGAGTGCAACAGGCTAAAGTAGCGTGTTACAACGCCCTCACGAACCACACGCACACACGAAAACCTTGCCAACAGGGACCTGTCACGCTCCTAACTTCACCAACAGATCGTACTGCAAGTTCATTTTTGTTACAATATTAAGATCGGTTAGCACAAGGCACGTTGTCTAGAAAAAGCGTCGAGGAAAACAAGTGATGTTAATGACGCCACATTAAAGAGACAAGGAAACGTCATGGGCGAGACGGGTTTGCAATGCGAGCGAGTTCCCGCGCCGTTAAGAATTTCGTAAACGACGCTAATATAACTGCCGCGAGCAGAAAGCAAGCTTCGCAGTAGGAGATATGCGAACTGATTGCAAACCCGCCAAAAAACACTCACCTGGTCGGCCGATGGTAACTGGCCGATCGTAACAGATAACTGCAAAGCTGTTGTGCCAGAAGATGCTGGAGTTGTTGAACGACGACTGACAGGGCGACAACCATCGCCGGTTTATGAATTCTTGCGTTGACCGCATAAGTCAAACGCGACTACCTGAATCGCTACGGCACATACGCCGTGTAGGCAGCACTCGGAAAAATGTAAACATACCGCGCGGGAACGCTGCGAGCAAACGTGACGTCACATCCGCCTAGCAATGCTCCTCACCCGCCCAAAAGGTCGGTTAATTCCTCTCCTGAAGGGCAGGTAAACGAAACTTGGTGGGGGAAAAAAAAATAGAAACAACTCTTTGAACGCAAATTAATACGGAAAGTTTTAAAAAGCAAAAGAGGATGCCATCGGCACTCGGTGTTCCCAGGTGGTCTCCCTCCCAAGTACTGACCGAGCCCAATGCTGCTTAGCTTCGGTGATCGGACGAGAACCGGCGTATTCAGCATGGTATGGCCGATGGCGAGAATCGAAGCCTTACGTGCCTTTTTATAACACATTACACCAACAACCAGCATCTCTACCATTTCACCTGTTGTTCGGCAGGACACACGGCCGCCGCAACACATCACTCCATATCCTAGGGATCCCGCGACGTCGCACGAAGCCCTCAAGTCGCCGAACATTGCTGCGCGCACTTGGGGAACACTTTTGGAAACGAATGTGGCCTTGAGTCGTTGTGGTCACGCTGGCTAGACGTTGGGGAATGCTTCCGTTTGTCGCACATTAGCCGCAGGTGCTCCGGAAGTGCGAAATGCCTGCTTTCACGACCTTCGAGGGGCAGATAGAAAGACGAGTCAGTCACAGGTAATCCGCCGCGCCCAACGAAGGGTGGAAAATCGGCTAACTCGCCCGCTGCGCTGCGGCGAAGCATCATCTAGTGGTCCTTCCGCGCCCCCGCCACCGCCAGGGGGCAAACGAAACTTGGTGGGGGAAAAAAAAAATAGAAACAACTCTTTGAACGCAAATTAATACGGAAAGTTTTAAAAAGCAAAAGAGGATGCCATCGGCACTCGGTGTTCCCAGGTGGTCTCCCTCCCAAGTACTGACCGAGCCCAATGCTGCTTAGCTTCGGTGATCGGACGAGAACCGGCGTATTCAGCATGGTATGGCCGATGGCGAGAATCGAAGCCTTACGTGCCTTTTTATAACACATTACACCAACAACCAGCATCTCTACCATTTCACCTGTTGTTCGGCAGGACACACGGCCGCCGCAACACATCACTCCATATCCTAGGGATCCCGCGACGTCGCACGAAGCCCTCAAGTCGCCGAACATTGCTGCGCGCACTTGGGGAACACTTTTGGAAACGAATGTGGCCTTGAGTCGTTGTGGTCACGCTGGCTAGACGTTGGGGAATGCTTCCGTTTGTCGCACATTAGCCGCAGGTGCTCCGGAAGTGCGAAATGCCTGCTTTCACGACCTTTGAGGGGCAGATAGAAAGACGAGTCAGTCACAGGTAATCCGCCGCGCCCAACGAAGGGTGGAAAATCGGCTAACTCGCCCGCTGCGCTGCGGCGAAGCATCATCTAGTGGTCCTTCCGCGCCCCCGCCACCGCCAGGGGGCAAACGAAACTTGGTGGGGGAAAAAAAAAATAGAAACAACTCTTTGAACGCAAATTAATACGGAAAGTTTTAAAAAGCAAAAGAGGATGCCATCGGCACTCGGTGTTCCCAGGTGGTCTCCCTCCCAAGTACTGACCGAGCCCAATGCTGCTTAGCTTCGGTGATCGGACGAGAACCGGCGTATTCAGCATGGTATGGCCGATGGCGAGAATCGAAGCCTTACGTGCCTTTTTATAACACATTACACCAACAACCAGCATCTCTACCATTTCACCTGTTGTTCGGCAGGACACACGGCCGCCGCAACACATCACTCCATATCCTAGGGATCCCGCGACGTCGCACGAAGCCCTCAAGTCGCCGAACATTGCTGCGCGCACTTGGGGAACACTTTTGGAAACGAATGTGGCCTTGAGTCGTTGTGGTCACGCTGGCTAGACGTTGGGGAATGCTTCCGTTTGTCGCACATTAGCCGCAGGTGCTCCGGAAGTGCGAAATGCCTGCTTTCACGACCTTCGAGGGGCAGATAGAAAGACGAGTCAGTCACAGGTAATCCGCCGCGCCCAACGAAGGGTGGAAAATCGGCTAACTCGCCCGCTGCGCTGCGGCGAAGCATCATCTAGTGGTCCTTCCGCGCCCCCGCCACCGCCAGGGGGCAAACGAAACTTGGTGGGGGAAAAAAAAATAGAAACAACTCTTTGAACGCAAATTAATACGGAAAGTTTTAAAAAGCAAAAGAGGATGCCATCGGCACTCGGTGTTCCCAGGTGGTCTCCCTCCCAAGTACTGACCGAGCCCAATGCTGCTTAGCTTCGGTGATCGGACGAGAACCGGCGTATTCAGCATGGTATGGCCGATGGCGAGAATCGAAGCCTTACGTGCCTTTTTATAACACATTACACCAACAACCAGCATCTCTACCATTTCACCTGTTGTTCGGCAGGACACACGGCCGCCGCAACACATCACTCCATATCCTAGGGATCCCGCGACGTCGCACGAAGCCCTCAAGTCGCCGAACATTGCTGCGCGCACTTGGGGAACACTTTTGGAAACGAATGTGGCCTTGAGTCGTTGTGGTCACGCTGGCTAGACGTTGGGGAATGCTTCCGTTTGTCGCACATTAGCCGCAGGTGCTCCGGAAGTGCGAAATGCCTGCTTTCACGACCTTCGAGGGGCAGATAGAAAGACGAGTCAGTCACAGGTAATCCGCCGCGCCCAACGAAGGGTGGAAAATCGGCTAACTCGCCCGCTGCGCTGCGGCGAAGCATCATCTAGTGGTCCTTCCGCGCCCCCGCCACCGCCAGGGGGCAAACGAAACTTGGTGGGGGAAAAAAAAAATAGAAACAACTCTTTGAACGCAAATTAATACGGAAAGTTTTAAAAAGCAAAAGAGGATGCCATCGGCACTCGGTGTTCCCAGGTGGTCTCCCTCCCAAGTACTGACCGAGCCCAATGCTGCTTAGCTTCGGTGATCGGACGAGAACCGGCGTATTCAGCATGGTATGGCCGATGGCGAGAATCGAAGCCTTACGTGCCTTTTTATAACACATTACACCAACAACCAGCATCTCTACCATTTCACCTGTTGTTCGGCAGGACACACGGCCGCCGCAACACATCACTCCATATCCTAGGGATCCCGCGACGTCGCACGAAGCCCTCAAGTCGCCGAACATTGCTGCGCGCACTTGGGGAACACTTTTGGAAACGAATGTGGCCTTGAGTCGTTGTGGTCACGCTGGCTAGACGTTGGGGAATGCTTCCGTTTGTCGCACATTAGCCGCAGGTGCTCCGGAAGTGCGAAATGCCTGCTTTCACGACCTTCGAGGGGCAGATAGAAAGACGAGTCAGTCACAGGTAATCCGCCGCGCCCAACGAAGGGTGGAAAATCGGCTAACTCGCCCGCTGCGCTGCGGCGAAGCATCATCTAGTGGTCCTTCCGCGCCCCCGCCACCGCCAGGGGGCAAACGAAACTTGGTGGGGGAAAAAAAAAATAGAAACAACTCTTTGAACGCAAATTAATACGGAAAGTTTTAAAAAGCAAAAGAGGATGCCATCGGCACTCGGTGTTCCCAGGTGGTCTCCCTCCCAAGTACTGACCGAGCCCAATGCTGCTTAGCTTCGGTGATCGGACGAGAACCGGCGTATTCAGCATGGTATGGCCGATGGCGAGAATCGAAGCCTTACGTGCCTTTTTATAACACATTACACCAACAACCAGCATCTCTACCATTTCACCTGTTGTTCGGCAGGACACACGGCCGCCGCAACACATCACTCCATATCCTAGGGATCCCGCGACGTCGCACGAAGCCCTCAAGTCGCCGAACATTGCTGCGCGCACTTGGGGAACACTTTTGGAAACGAATGTGGCCTTGAGTCGTTGTGGTCACGCTGGCTAGACGTTGGGGAATGCTTCCGTTTGTCGCACATTAGCCGCAGGTGCTCCGGAAGTGCGAAATGCCTGCTTTCACGACCTTCGAGGGGCAGATAGAAAGACGAGTCAGTCACAGGTAATCCGCCGCGCCCAACGAAGGGTGGAAAATCGGCTAACTCGCCCGCTGCGCTGCGGCGAAGCATCATCTAGTGGTCCTTCCGCGCCCCCGCCACCGCCAGGGGGCAAACGAAACTTGGTGGGGGAAAAAAAAAATAGAAACAACTCTTTGAACGCAAATTAATACGGAAAGTTTTAAAAAGCAAAAGAGGATGCCATCGGCACTCGGTGTTCCCAGGTGGTCTCCCTCCCAAGTACTGACCGAGCCCAATGCTGCTTAGCTTCGGTGATCGGACGAGAACCGGCGTATTCAGCATGGTATGGCCGATGGCGAGAATCGAAGCCTTACGTGCCTTTTTATAACACATTACACCAACAACCAGCATCTCTACCATTTCACCTGTTGTTCGGCAGGACACACGGCCGCCGCAACACATCACTCCATATCCTAGGGATCCCGCGACGTCGCACGAAGCCCTCAAGTCGCCGAACATTGCTGCGCGCACTTGGGGAACACTTTTGGAAACGAATGTGGCCTTGAGTCGTTGTGGTCACGCTGGCTAGACGTTGGGGAATGCTTCCGTTTGTCGCACATTAGCCGCAGGTGCTCCGGAAGTGCGAAATGCCTGCTTTCACGACCTTCGAGGGGCAGATAGAAAGACGAGTCAGTCACAGGTAATCCGCCGCGCCCAACGAAGGGTGGAAAATCGGCTAACTCGCCCGCTGCGCTGCGGCGAAGCATCATCTAGTGGTCCTTCCGCGCCCCCGCCACCGCCAGGGGGCAAACGAAACTTGGTGGGGGAAAAAAAAAATAGAAACAACTCTTTGAACGCAAATTAATACGGAAAGTTTTAAAAAGCAAAAGAGGATGCCATCGGCACTCGGTGTTCCCAGGTGGTCTCCCTCCCAAGTACTGACCGAGCCCAATGCTGCTTAGCTTCGGTGATCGGACGAGAACCGGCGTATTCAGCATGGTATGGCCGATGGCGAGAATCGAAGCCTTACGTGCCTTTTTATAACACATTACACCAACAACCAGCATCTCTACCATTTCACCTGTTGTTCGGCAGGACACACGGCCGCCGCAACACATCACTCCATATCCTAGGGATCCCGCGACGTCGCACGAAGCCCTCAAGTCGCCGAACATTGCTGCGCGCACTTGGGGAACACTTTTGGAAACGAATGTGGCCTTGAGTCGTTGTGGTCACGCTGGCTAGACGTTGGGGAATGCTTCCGTTTGTCGCACATTAGCCGCAGGTGCTCCGGAAGTGCGAAATGCCTGCTTTCACGACCTTCGAGGGGCAGATAGAAAGACGAGTCAGTCACAGGTAATCCGCCGCGCCCAACGAAGGGTGGAAAATCGGCTAACTCGCCCGCTGCGCTGCGGCGAAGCATCATCTAGTGGTCCTTCCGCGCCCCCGCCACCGCCAGGGGGCAAACGAAACTTGGTGGGGGAAAAAAAAAATAGAAACAACTCTTTGAACGCAAATTAATACGGAAAGTTTTAAAAAGCAAAAGAGGATGCCATCGGCACTCGGTGTTCCCAGGTGGTCTCCCTCCCAAGTACTGACCGAGCCCAATGCTGCTTAGCTTCGGTGATCGGACGAGAACCGGCGTATTCAGCATGGTATGGCCGATGGCGAGAATCGAAGCCTTACGTGCCTTTTTATAACACATTACACCAACAACCAGCATCTCTACCATTTCACCTGTTGTTCGGCAGGACACACGGCCGCCGCAACACATCACTCCATATCCTAGGGATCCCGCGACGTCGCACGAAGCCCTCAAGTCGCCGAACATTGCTGCGCGCACTTGGGGAACACTTTTGGAAACGAATGTGGCCTTGAGTCGTTGTGGTCACGCTGGCTAGACGTTGGGGAATGCTTCCGTTTGTCGCACATTAGCCGCAGGTGCTCCGGAAGTGCGAAATGCCTGCTTTCACGACCTTCGAGGGGCAGATAGAAAGACGAGTCAGTCACAGGTAATCCGCCGCGCCCAACGAAGGGTGGAAAATCGGCTAACTCGCCCGCTGCGCTGCGGCGAAGCATCATCTAGTGGTCCTTCCGCGCCCCCGCCACCGCCAGGGGGCAAACGAAACTTGGTGGGGGAAAAAAAAAATAGAAACAACTCTTTGAACGCAAATTAATACGGAAAGTTTTAAAAAGCAAAAGAGGATGCCATCGGCACTCGGTGTTCCCAGGTGGTCTCCCTCCCAAGTACTGACCGAGCCCAATGCTGCTTAGCTTCGGTGATCGGACGAGAACCGGCGTATTCAGCATGGTATGGCCGATGGCGAGAATCGAAGCCTTACGTGCCTTTTTATAACACATTACACCAACAACCAGCATCTCTACCATTTCACCTGTTGTTCGGCAGGACACACGGCCGCCGCAACACATCACTCCATATCCTAGGGATCCCGCGACGTCGCACGAAGCCCTCAAGTCGCCGAACATTGCTGCGCGCACTTGGGGAACACTTTTGGAAACGAATGTGGCCTTGAGTCGTTGTGGTCACGCTGGCTAGACGTTGGGGAATGCTTCCGTTTGTCGCACATTAGCCGCAGGTGCTCCGGAAGTGCGAAATGCCTGCTTTCACGACCTTCGAGGGGCAGATAGAAAGACGAGTCAGTCACAGGTAATCCGCCGCGCCCAACGAAGGGTGGAAAATCGGCTAACTCGCCCGCTGCGCTGCGGCGAAGCATCATCTAGTGGTCCTTCCGCGCCCCCGCCACCGCCAGGGGGCAAACGAAAGTTCGCTGTAGCTATTCGGCTGGCGTACCCATCGAGGTGTAGTACGCATTTTAGACTGGGAGAAAGCATGGGGTAAAATTTGCGGGTACTCCTGCCGAAATGCTACCATGGCGTTGGGTCCCAGGACGCAACTCTGGCGTGTCAATCCGGCGCTTTTCCAATCGGGATTAAGATTGCCGTTGACGACTGATCTTTCGGACATCTAATTTTTCGGAAATGTTAATTATTCCGACTTTTTCAAGCTACAAGGGTATTGTGCTTTTGGCCGGCCCATTTGTTTTTCCGGTATGCCTGATTTTCCGGAAATTTGCGCGGTCCGAATATTCGGCTGTCGTTCGTAAAGGTTTTTCGTCGGTATGTTGAATGTAGTATGTCATGTAGGGACAATATTGTTTTTGAACCGCACTGGCTGCACGAAAGTTCCGCTTGGCTTAGCGCGGACGCGGCTTCTGCCAGTTGGCTCCGATGTATGGTGGCGACGCGACGTGCCCTGACCTAATGAAAAGAGGGATATCTGGCGCGCAAGAATAAAAAAAAAAGTAATAACGAAATACGTACGTGGTGTCCAGCCTTGCTCAAGTGCGATATTTTGGTATGCTGGACTTTATATTTAGAGCTAAACAGCCCTCGAGCATTGTTTCCAAATAAAACTTAAATATAACGATCGCTTGACATATATTGTTCTACTAAATTGTTAAAGACAGAAAGAATTGTTAATCACAAGCCATGGCGGGCATATATATGCATGCCCATAATTACTGTGGCTGCTGAGACACGTACCATTATTTCTCTTAAATATTTCTCCTGTAAATCCTATAAATTATGCTGCTGAGTTCGAGGGATTTTTATCACCTTGCCCATGAATTCCGAGGGTCATATCGGCGGCCTCATCCAACACATTTTTTTTTTTTTTTTACGGCGAGGAGTAGGATCATGACCTAGCTTGTGCGACGATGACGATGCAATGTAAGGGATGGACAAATTTTTACACTAAGAGGGATTGGTTGCATAAGACGGATGGTATCCTTTACCAGTCTTGGGTAGGATTTCCATGACAACGACGGCAACGATGGAAGTTTCGGCTCCTTTGCACCAGTGCGCGGCGTTCCACAAGGGTATGTTCTGTCTGCGCTCTTTTTTAACATCGTCTTGTTGCCGCTAGCCTGGAACCTGGCCACTATTCAAGACCTCTGTTAAGTATTCTAGTTCACTATAACCTCTATATCCTCATGTACGCGGATATGACATTACTGTCTGGACAGTCCATCCAGACCTAGCTGCCAAGACAAGCCGAGTGCCTCCAGCAAGCATGAACAGACTCCCAGCATTGGTGCATGTGGGCCTCACCCTTTCTCAAGAGAAGACTGCTGCACTTCCACTCGCCAACGGTTGGGGCCCACTCCGTTGCAGTATCGCCGATCGTCTTGCAGCTGAATGGTACCGCCAATCCTATTGTCGGACACCTTCGGGTTCTAGGCTTGGTATCAGCCTCAGGATAGGCACCTGAGTGGCAATGATCTGCTCCACAGAAAGCCGGAAAACTGCTCCACCTTGTTCGCTGCATCTCTCATAAGTCTGGCGGGGCCGGCTGGACGATCGCCTGTCTCCTAGTGCATTCCGTACTACAGCCGAGGCTCGTGTACCAGGCACCGTTCCTTCACATGATGCAAGTGGACTGAGTTCGGCTTGAGGCTATTAATAGGGCCGCCACGCACACCATCACTGGCCTCCCCCGCTTAACACCAATTCTGCAGCTGCAAGCAGAAGATCAATTAAACACGCTCGATGAAACTGTTCATCAGCGTCGTTCCGCCCGCCTGCTAAAACGTGGACTAGTTCCAGAGGCGGCAGCTCTCGTCGCGTACGTGGGCCAGCCGCCCGAGACGGTGCCAGCCTTTTTTGCCGCTAGGCCACCCTGGTTCTACCATCAGGTGACCGACGACAAAAGGAATTAAAAAGGCTCCATGTCTGTACCTCTGGCCTACATCAGCCCTAGGACACCATCCTTCGTGTCCCTGACAGGGTACCCGCGGCGCAACCGCTTGTCCAGGCTTTTGTGGATGCAGGGGCATACGACAGCATCATCACCATGGCTTTGACGTGTCTGTCTTACCCTGCCTTGAACCAAAGGTGCACATACGAGACCCTCTGTGCTCTGCCTAGCCTGCTAGCAGAACTTACTGCCATTCGGGAGGGTCTGCAGGCACTTGCATCAACAGTGACTAGTGGGGTGATGCTGGAAATTTTCACAGACTCAACGGCAGCGGTGCGGGATTTACGTCGCGTTGTGCGGTGTACAAGCATGGCTGCATGCATTCACGCGATTATGGACACCTACTTATGTCCCGTCCATGTGTTGTGGATTCGCAGGGACATGCTTCCTGCCCACACTGCGGCAGATCGCACCTGCCACCGAAGAGACCTCCCATGGCTACAACCACTTCTTCGGGTATCTACCCTAGAAGAACTGTTGGTGGAAAAAGAGAACCTCCGCTGCACCATGCGTGCTTTACTTCTACCGCATGGAACTGGCCTCCCCAGTGGGCTCGCTCGCTGGGAGGAGGTCTTCCTGCGGAGGCTTCGAGTTGGGGTGGCGTTATTCCCAGCAGTTACTCACACTTGGCCTGCCCGATATTGCGCGTCCTTTGAGGACACCTGCCCATTCTGTGCGACTCCTGCGCCGGCAGCTGGCGTTAAACACCCGTTGTGGGCTTGCTCACACCTCAGAAACGCCCGAATCTTCGAGGCTCAGGGCTCCATCCTGGGAGACCCCCAGATTTTAAGCGTAGGATATGGGGACCCCAGTATCGGTCTTTTCTTGGATTTTTGCGGGAAACGGGTGCAATGTTGTACCTTTAAAACTTTCTGTTATGCCGTAGGGCAAGCTCTCGCAATTAAAAAAAAAATGTCTAGTACATGGGCGAGCCACGCAAGTCATTTCTACACCTTTTTATTACCAACATGTTTCGTTGCAGTGTACTGGTAGGATAAATCAGTTTTGAAGAGCACTAGTCCCACGTTTTCTGCTATTCATCTTTGGCGCTCCAAGTATAGAACTACCCAAGAAAGAAGTGCATGTCACGAAACGATACATGTGCTCTGCTTAATAGTCTTGGGCATTCTGTGGCTATGGCACCCATGCCAAGAGCAAGGCGGCCTTACTGACCTGCCATCAGTGTTTGTGCTAATAGTCACAGTTCAAGGCGACGGCACGATGGAACGGTTTCAACTACGTCGCTGCCTCCTGTTTCCTTTTCTGCTTTTTAACCCTCGTCAGGTTCTGCTGTCAGTAACTGCTTGTTGGTTACCATGTCATTTCCGAAGTTGACCTAGACATGACCTGTGCGTTGCATTATCCCTACGTGCCCAACAGTTTGAGGCACCCTCCACTATTTTAGGAGGACAATGTACAGCTGCACCTTGTGAAACTCTAGGACATATTGATAATCATATTCTTAGCTGGAATAGCAGATGTATTCACATTATTTACGCGAGTGCAACCAACACAGAGAATGCTGTAGTAGACAAAAGTGGGTTGCTTGCAAGCCATTCTTCTCTTGCAAGCCGTCTTGCAAGCCGTCCTACTCTTCGTTGATCTCAGCTCTGACCAGTGGCCCATTACGGCAACTTCGTCACTTGCTGGTCATTCCTCAAGCGTAGCGCAACAATCGGGTTTCTGCCAGCAGAAACCCCATGTACGGCAGAGTCGTGCGTTTACAAACACCTGAAACGCCATTAAAGAATTATAACCATTTCAGTCACCGTGTCTCCATATGGAGATGCAACTTTCTTCATCGTTTTCCTCAGGAAAAAGAAAAGAATTCATGCTGCAGAGCGGTGTGGCTGATGTTCGAAACCTATGGAAGTGAAAGGTACGTAGCACCATGTGATGTGGAATGGCAGAACCGCACTCATAAACATCCTTTCAAAATGGACGCCACCAAGTTTTGTGGGAGCTTCGGTGTGTCGCCGTCCTAAGTTCTCTTTTACTGCGGCGCAAATCATTTATAAAGGCTAAAAACACCTCTTTCATGTGCAGGAACTATTTCACCTCCTTGTTTGTAAAATGCCTCAGCATATTTATTATTTTTTATAGGGAAAAAAGCAGGATTGAGTAATGGTGTCTCCATATGAGGACGCGACGCCATTTGTGTAATAAGTATTCTAGAGAGACTGCCCTTTTTTTCCTTACCTCTAGACACTTGACACTGCTAAACCTCCAAGTATGGAATTTTCCTTCAGTGAATATAATAATTCGTGACTGAAAGGGATAATGTATGCACTGCAAAAAATGTCGCAATATCAGCCAGTCTGTCCACAAGCCCCGGGCAGGTATAGCCGCCGCTGTAATCCCAGAGTAGACACTCCGTTGCCGTGTCTCTGTCGTCACGAAGCAGGCCATCACTATTCACAGAAAGTTGCGGTGCTGTGCAGCAACTAACGATTCAGATTTTGATCTCTCTGTCTCAGGAAAAACGACAGCAAATGTTTTGTTTTGCATGGGTGGACTGTACGCCACTTTTCAGTTTTCCTTTCCAGAATATAGAGCTAGTGCAGGCAAGAAGTTCCCACGGTGTTCTTGACATCCAACTACAGCAAGCTGAGCAAGTTGGTATGGGTTCGTGAAAAAAAAAAGCACAATAAACCGGACAATCTGGAAGAAGAAATAGACGACATTAGTGCAGACTATCTACTACATTTTTATTAACAGAGACTATAGGGGTGTGCATGGTAAAATTATCTATGCTGTTTATTTGTACTGTGCAGCACTCACCAAGCGGTTCCCGTTTCGTCTGAATCTGTTCTGTGTTCTCCATAAACGTCTCTTGAGCAGCCGTTAGTTCCACACACGGTACTGTTGAAGTTCAACTTGCTGAGCCAAGCTGTATTGAGCTTACGTGCACCCTTCGTTTTGGGAGTGCATATAATATTTCCTTATTTTTTACATTACAGCTGTGCGTATTTCGATATACGTTCCAGCTGCCACATCAACGTTTCTTCACCTACATTTCACAAGCCAACAGCGCCAAGAAAAACAAAGCTGTAACACCAAGAGGAATGCTGCGGTTTTGAATGCCATGTAACGATTTGAGAAAAGCTAAACGTACTGGGAACCACTTCTCACACCGCTTGTCATCAATCAAGAATGTTTTGTTTAAATTCCTTGATTCCATAAGTACACTAGGAATACGTGGTGCACTGTACTAAAAGGCTACAGATTAATCGATGCACTTAATGCAGGCAATACTCAAGCTTGTTCCATGTGTAATACCTCTGGCAAATTGAGCAGAAGCACTCAGTCTGACATATCAATTATTCCCTCATTAGCCGCCAGTGTATAGGTTAACTGTAGCCTTATATCATTCTCTATCTTCAAGCTAACGACACATCACTGGTTGTCAACAACAGATGTACGGTAAAGCTTTGAGCGAACGCCCACCCCCCCTATAGGGGTGAAATATTCAATTTACTAAAAGACCCCAAAGATTTCCCAACCCCTGAAATCGATGGCTTTAACGTCGATGAGTGAACAAAACACGAATCATCTATTCGTGTGTTGATGCAGTCATGCACTTATTTGTCCTTTCCACACTTGAGCCGAACGTTCGCTTATCTGGTATTTTTTCTTGATATCTCCGCAGTTTTGGTTGGCGGCGCGGCCACGTTTTTGTAGTTTTTCGCACTGTACCCGAAAGATCGTCTATTCCATTCCGTATTTTTCATTTGATATCTCTGAAATTTGGGTGGGCGTTTCTTCTGAACTTTACGGTATACCTAATAGGAAAAAAAAAAGCCCTAGGAGGAGAAATATGCCGTTTAAAAAGAAGTGAGATGCATCAGTACTAGCATTGTCTACTGCCTAGGCAAAGATGAATACTAAAGAATCGCTCGGGAGTAAACAGCAATATAACTGAACATCAGCCATGCTAAGCAGGCCCCAAAAAACTGCGCAACGTTGTCCAGCCAAAATGTGTTCCATTATTACCTGCCTTTCAGCTAGAATAGGGCTTGACGGCAGCGTTATACATTACAGATCCTGAACTGTTGAACTTATTGACCGAATAGAATGCGACACGAAACTAGGAATATTTTCAATATTGCCCATCAGTATGCATTTTAGTACACATCCTTAAGTTCCTGCACTGGTCACTGTCCTACTGTGAGTGTGGTGTATGACTACTGACTTGCGTTAAGTTGAAGGCCTGGTAATTTATTGCACCTAGTTTCTTCAAACCAATTTTTCGAAGCAGCAATTTTGACAGACATGCCATTTTTACGGTTGGTTAACACATACTATTTTTTTCCCTACCTCCCACTGCATTTCTGCTGGGAAGAAAATTATTTTCTGCGACACAGGTAGTCGGGAAAACATTCATAAGGTGATAAGCAAACAAAACATGACAAATGAGACTTTGAATCCAAAAAATGACGCCACAAATGTAGAATAATTTTGTAATTCTGCCTTAATAACAACCCAACTAAAGTCATTTCCAACTGTTTCCTGGCATGTGTTTTAGGGCACGCCTCAGTGCTGAATAGAGTCCAGTCTTTTTACTTTCCATTGCTTACTAATCTGGCACATCTTTGTTTGACAAAGTTGGATAGCGCAACGAGAAAACTGCAGTCTCCTCAAACGACATAATCCCAGCACAGTTAGAGTAAGGATGCAATTCTAGCGCCTTGAGCAAGCAGTTAACGATAGATACCTATGCTACGAAACAAGATAGATCACAAAGCTAATGATCATATTTTGCAGGCTTTCTATCAATATTGGTCTGTATCTACTAATAACCATGCTTACGTGTGTAGTTATTGTACTAAATGGGCCTTTCGCGTCCACTTATTACCCTTTTCACTGCCTCTCCAGAGATAACTAAGGACACACACACACACACCCCTCCCGCGCCCAGTACTATACTCATGTTGCCTCTTTACCCAAATCCCTGCCACTTCTGAGACAACTGGTGTAAAAAAATAATTGTGTGCATGTCACAGCGTCTATTGAAAGCTTACATAAGCACACAGAGTGCGCCTGGTAAATTTTAGACGAGTGCAATGCACGTTACTCCACTCGCGTCGCTTCGTTTTATCTCGGCAGCACAGCCATGGCGAGCCAGATGTGACCAGAGCTCCGAGCGAAGCCTTGTTGCCTGCCACTTTGTGCGGTGCTATCATTCTGAAAAGTTCTCCAAATGCCTGGACATCCTAATTAGCAGGATAATTATTTTGGTAATTAGTAAAGTGTTAATGTGCTTGTATTCGGCACAACTGTTTTTAGCGAATAAGGTAATCTTGGATAGAGAGTTTGCATGTCCTGCTGAGCATCGTTACCGTAAATTTCCGAGAGAACGCCCTCCCCTGAAACATCAGCTACCACACTTTAAGCGTGAAATATCCAACTTATTAAAACACCCAGAAGATCGCACTAGCTTCGATGCCTTTGAAAGCCCGAGAGGCTCGCTCCGCGAAAACGTCCCTCGACCACGAACAACGCCGATGTCTCGATTTCGAACAAAAGAGGCACGTGTCCAGTTTGACTGGCAACGAGAGGAGGAAGAGGCAGTAGATGGGAAGGAAAAAATTGTGGGGTGACTCCGTCTTGGCATCGTTTAAGCAGTTCGGCGTCTAGGCAAGCCATGACGGTTCTGAAGATGAGGTCAACCAACGCCTGGCCTCTGCGAGCATGGAACCGGTGAGGGGTCTCAAAGCTCAAGACAGCATGGCGGGCGAAGCGATGCAGCTTGTGTTTGACTCTGAGAGCGACACACGACAATGGGCGAACAAAATAACGACGAATCATCTATTCGTGTGTCAATGCGGTCTCTCATTTGTCCTTTAACACGTTTACTGCGTTGTAGGTCACCAGTGGGTCACGGCCTGTGTTCCTCCTACGCGGCAGCGAAGTTACGAGCATGCATCTGCTTGCAGATGCGATAGCTTCATCACACTTGAACGTAGTGACGCGATTCCTGTTGCATGAGGGTATAAGTGGCCAAAAGAATACTTTTCTGGTGTTAAATGCCATGACCCACTGGTGACCCCCGACGCACTCAATGAGAACGTTTTCATGCTGTGTGCGGTGACTCCACGGTGACCCACGCTCAAGTACACTCCATGATATACTGCCACCCAAGTCCAAAATGCAACTGATGTCTATTTGTATAGTATTTATTGCATTGGACGTGGGGCGGCGCTATTGTTTGCAAGGAGCAGAGTGGCGGCCTATTTCTCTATTCTGTTGCTCGCCAACATTTTGCCGCAGTTCTTGAAATGCGTCTCACTCGTATTTCCTGCTGCTCGCAAATATTTTCGCATTTTTCGAATAAACGCGCCAAACTTCAGCAAGAAAGATTGCAGCGCCATCTCTTTTGGAGCCAATGAAACAGGCATAGGCACATGGCCCACCGGTGGGTCACGCTGCACCTGCGAGATTTGCCGAATGGCCCACTGGTGGGTCACTGCGCACGTAAGGCAACACCTCAAGAAGGCATGCCGCAGCGATTGAGTTAAGCACTTGACCTGAAAGTGCGCAAATCTCATATTTTTTATTTAGTACTCCGCAGCTTTGGTTAGCGGTGTGGCCATTTTTTTTTTTGAAGTTGTTTCACACCTGACCCGAAAGTTCGTCCAACCCGTACTGTTCACTTGATATCTCTGAAATTTGGGTGGGCGTTCTTTCGCACCTTTACAAAACTAATAAAATTTAGGCAGAAATGAACATGAAAAGAAAAACACAGGGGTTCCGATACAAGAAGCCTGAATTAATGTGAAGTCACTTTAAAGAGGCCACGAAGACAAAATGCAAGTTTGGTTTATTTGAAAGATTGCCTCGCTAGAATAACACTGACCTCTCTTTTCACACAAACGTCACTCAAATAAGCTCTACAATGAGGGGAGAAGTGAATGGCCGTGCAACCCACTAGCTCATTTCCTGCACTAAAGGCATTAGACCTGTGGCAGCTGTGCAGTTAGTTGGCTGAGGTCGTCAAAATCAAATACAAGTTGGGGAAGGCTTACAAGCTTCTAGAACGAGCTATTTGCACTTAAATTTATCGCATATTCCTTTTATACCAGTAAGATTGGTGTGGTAAACGGCGGAAGTTACAAACGTAGACGTAAGCATAGAAGCACCAGTGCGCACTGTGTGCATTATGCCGGTTATAGTAGCTGCACAGCCGTTCCGTGCGTCGAGCTTACACTGGTGAACTGGCATAACCGACATTGCCTTTTGTAACTCTGTCGAGCATACCCAATATTTCATGAAATGATCACTATCAACTGTGACGAAAACTAGCCAGGTACAAATCCGGCCATAAACAAAGCGAGTGTAGACAGTGGTTCTGAGAACTATCGTGGCGCCATCTGGGAGGACGAACAGTAAGTGAAGCAACAAAACATGTTTGGCTGTTCGCTGCCGCCCCGAACACCGTACCAACAATCGTTTCAAGTACCTGCCCTGGATGCGTCATTGCTGACATCACAGGACACTTTATTTAGCAAGACAATTAAAATTTTGCCTTCCAATGTTTAATTTTGAGTGAATAAAGCATCATCTGCTGCCGGCTGGGGGCATTATAAAATGCCGAACCTTTCGAGTAAAACAAACTCGTATTTTGTCTTCATGGCTCCTTTAACTGACCCGTCTGGCATTTTTTTTTCTTCAATCCTGTCACCATTACGTCCATACCTTAAACAATCAGAACAAGTTATCGCATACTCATTTCCTTCACGGTAACTTAACGTCCAAGGTGAGCAATGTTACTTCTACACGGTTGTTGCAAGATGCATCTGTAACTGCTCAACACGTCCCTGCAGGAAATTCCCGCAGTCGTGCTCAGCAGCACTCCGTTAGACATCCACGTCCCCTTCAAAGACGTCGTCAATACGTGTCCCACAATATGCAGTTTGCACTTTGCGATTGTTGCTTAGACAAACAAAGGTTGCACCGTTCCACAAAGAAGAGACACCAATCATGGACCAGGCATTCAAAGAACAACAGGGGGACTTAGCTCCTCGCTTCATGCACGTTCATTTAGCCAACGATCCTAAAAAAAATGGATGCGTATCTGCTCCTTTCGTTGCAAATGTCAACAGAAGGATGCCTCCCTTGTGTTTCCCGCTCATCTGTCATGCTGCTCCTCCCAAGATTCCTCCCCAGAGGTTTGCTCAAGTCAGTTTAAATTTACTGCGTTCCCACTGCTCCAGGCCAGATGCCAGCACTGCCATACGGCGGAGACGCGTGTGACTCAAGGCACCGTACTCCAACATTGTTAGTTAGTAGCGCATCTGTCTCGTCGTTCTTCGCTTTTTCTGTCCTCGTTTGTAGTGCTAGTTTTTCCTTAAGCAATGAACCAACTAGCCCAACAGCATATTTTACTGAACTCCAACATTTATAGAACCCCGTTGCCCTACTCCACGTCCGTTCCAAGCAGAACGTGGAACCTATCCAGTGGAACCTTTCGTTGCTGTTGCCATTTGATTTCTTTAAATGCAGCTTGGATCTATAGTGGCGCGGGTGACTGCAGGCGACGGAGTGAACTTTTTTGTAGTATTTCATTTGCTATCACAAAAACCAAGCATCCATAATTTTTTAATAAAGGGACACTGCAAGTACCACTTACGTATTGATTTTCAGCCTCATATTTGCGTAATCACTTGTTCTCGTTCAACAATGTTGACAAGTATAAACATTGCCACCGGACTTGGACATTTAGATTTGGCTGCAAGTATATAGGACTATTGCGCAGATTCAGCTTCACTTTGGCCGGGTGGCTGAATCGAGTCGCAGACAGGCAGACAGACATATGGACAGACCAAAATCTCAGCGTTTAAGTAGCCCATGAAAGGCTATTGTCTTTAAAAGCTAATCACGCACAATCGAACCTGTATCCACGCGTTCTTGCTAAGACATCAATGATTACTAAAAGGTTCCAATGATATCCCCACTTTTAGTGCATCTGGGTGTCCTTGTATCCCTTTTTTTTTTTAAATTCTGAAACCCATGAGTTTGCTGTCATCTGACACAATGCTTTAAACGCAATATGAATTCTTTCGATGCCAGCTGGCAAACAGCTGCTTTTTCCAGAAATTCAACCTGTGACAGCGTGTGAGAAAATTAGTGCGGACACAATTCAACAAACAGGACGCTCAAGTTTATTTTAATTCACACTTTGACCAGCACGACTCTACTCCACTATGTGACAGAAACGCTGAACTTTCAACGATTAAAAAAAAAGGGGCTGGAAGCAGGCAAAACAGCTTGGCGGCAAAGGCGTGCGCTAAATTCGTGCCATCACCTTGCCACGGGGCCCATCATCACATGCAGTGAAAGCATAAACAGCTCAGCTCGTCTAAAAAAAGCTAGCTTTTGTTTGCAGTGACTAAAAAAAGCAGCCTAATTTACAAAAAAAAAAAAAAAAAAAAGAACACAGAGACACAACTGGACTTGGCAAACAAATCTCAAAGTCACTCTCCAAGCAACACAGCTAACTCCACATTATTTTATTTCGGCGATGCTAAAATACAAGCCAATTCCCAATTACCGGAGAAAAAAAAAACCTTCCGTCGCATTTCAAGCGCCAACGATGCTAGCTGACACGAAACCCTCCTTCGCTGCTGGGAAGTGCATTATCCGACTCCTGATCGACAACACTGTCCTGACTATCAAGTACACTGCAACGGCAACTTGCTGATGATGCCTTGCTTTACCAGCACTGGCAGCCTTAACTAATCAGGCCTGAGCCAACGGCACTGTTCCCACAGGTTTGAGCTCCCCAGCAAACGCCTTCCTTACATGGCCTGAAATTCCACGTCTTCTATCGCAGGCCCCGCTTGTTAGGCCTAGGTACCTATGCGATACCAGTGAGGCGTGCAGAGAAAGCAACGGCACAGCCTGCCACCAGTGCAGACACGCGCGTCGAACAAAACGGAAAAGCGAAACAGAGGCCCTGCACTGTGCAACTAGGATCAGCGGGTGGGACTGGGTGGCAGCTTTGGGCTTGCGCCGGCCGTGCGAGGGTGGGAGGCCTGGTTGGAGGGGTGCCTCAGGACGACGCCACCCCCAGCAGGAAGCCACCCGCAAAGCCTGTAGCCAGGAAGACGTTGTCCTTGACAAACTTCTGGGCCTGCATTTGTGCGGGGGACAACACAAGTGGGTCAGTGCGGCAAAGGCGATCGAGCAATTCTGGCTCGGCAAGCAGGATGTTCACCAACACAAAGCGAAACAGAGCGCCGTCCTTTCTGCCTTGAAGCTCGTTTGTGTTGCCCGTCAAAGATTCGCACAAGGTAGAGTATACGTTCTAAAAACATGTCACAACTGTACTGACTCTATTTTAACCCAAAAGAACGTGTTGCTGGGGTGTTGGTTTGCAAGTCTAAGAACATACTGAGGACCGACTGACTGACTGACTGATTGATTGATTGATTGATTGATTGTGGGGTTTAACGCGCCGATGCTAAACAGGCGATGAGGCGTGCCATAGTGGGGGGGGGGGCTCCGAATTAATCTTGACTACCTGGGGATCTTTAATGTGCGCCGAAATCTTAAACACACAGGTGTTTTTGCTTTTCGCCTCCAGCGGCCACCACAGCTGGGAATCGAACCCGCGTCTTTGGGCTCAGCAGCACAACAGTATAGCCACTGAGCCACCGCAACGGGCACAGGCAACTTGAAGTTGAACTACCAAACTAATTCCTCTGTTCTCTCTGGCGGTTTTTCAGTGAACCAATAGGCTGGACTCTCACAGCAAGGTGCTTTCCAGATTATGCTTTGCAGACAGGCATCAATTAACTTAGACATTGTCACGTATGGACTTTACTCTTCCACTTTTGGGCTCTAGCTTTGCTATGCTTGAGTGCAAGGAGAGGACAGTTGCCTACGGCACATTCGCCAGAACTGCCCTGAATAACAACATTCTGCGCAGTTGTCCCAAGGTGTCAAACGAATGCCTAAAACGTGTCTGAAGGGGACAAGACACCTCACTGACACCTTCTTTACAGTGGCAAGCTGTTACTGCCACTCCTCGCAAATTCATGCCTGGTTCCCCCTGCAATGAGTGCTGTTTCTATGGTAACGAGGGGAGCCCACAGCTGCACCTCGACAGCAAGAGACGGCAGTGTTGCTACGGCAACAAAGAGCACGCAGCTGCAAGTACCTTTGCCAGCAAAAAGCACTGTATGCTTTGGACAGGGGTCGGGGTCAGCACGTTTCGGGTACGGCACCTAGGGTACATGTTGTGCGGACAATGCCATAGTTTTGGTGTTGAGGTGTTTGTGTTTCGCCGAGTGGAAAACATGTTGTAGTTTACCGAGATTGGTAAACCATTGGTAGTTGTCACCCTGCAAGGTTACCGGCCCACCATCTGACGCTCCGTTTTGAATTGGATTGAACTGAGTTTATTTCGCAACCATGTTGCAGGAAGACCAGGAAAAAAAAAAGCTGTTGAAACAGGTTGAAGGGCCCTGGCCACCTTACACACAGAGCAGCAAGCCAAGCATGACGAGAGGAATTACAAAGCAAGTGTAGTTAGTTACAAAACAAGTGCAAAAAAATAGTACACTAGTACAAAAACAAGTCTAGCACAATATGCAATTAGCAATATGCCCACGAGAAAAAAGGTGGCACCCTGCCAGTCATGTGCCCCAAGCAGACAATGGGCAATTGCACATTTTGGCCTTTTTATTTCCTACACTTGTTTTATCAAGAACCCATATGAGAAATTTAAATGAGAAATTTACAAATAAAAGGTTCCCTTTTCGCTCTGAAGGCAATCTTGCTCGTACGATGAAACCTCACAGTCCCATGAAAGGGCCATTTGAGTGCTAAAATATGGGCTACCTTAGATGCACTCAGCTTATACTAGGAGACAACTTTCTGAGGCAATGCAGTCAAGACTACGGAGCTAAATCACGGAGCGGTGCTGAAGCACCGCTAGAAGTAGTTCAACAAAAAATAATTGGCTGGCTGTAATTTAAGCGATTAAAAAATATTACAGCAGACTCGCGATGATTCAAACTCTGATAATTCGTACTTTCGGTTAATTCAAACAAAATTCAAATCACACCTGCTATCCTTTCAATGTGTTTAAAAGCCGCTTAATTCAAATTTCGTCATTCGGTTAATTCGTACTTTTTGTGTATCCATAACAGAAAATATATATACTGCTTTCCCACAACTATTTGAAAATTTGCGTGCTCATATAATCATAACCGTCGAAAAATGAAAAATAAGCGCCTCAAGCATTCAAGGAAAAAGCCGTTGCCAGTAAACAAACGTTCAAAACGATGGACAAGTAAGGTAGAACGTGATGTTCCTCAACTTTCTAGCCTTATTTACCATTTCCACGATGCGGATTAGAAACCGAAACAACAAACAGGCCCCCAAAAAATTCTAAACATGATTGGCTGCCTACACTTGTCAAAGCGGTCAAAACCACGCGGGCCACTGTCGCAAAAACAAAAAGAAAAATGCCCAATCACACTGCCACGTGTCACATGCAAGCAAAAAAAGTAAAAGAACGACACGGCGGTTACGAAAGTCACACCCACGGCATTCGGCTTGTGGACCTCAAACGTCTTCTCTCTGTTTTTGTGCAGTTAGAGTGTAAAAATGCTTAAAAATTAAAAAAAAAAAAAAACCACATGATTACAGTCAACGCCTAACTATAATGTGTGCTGCCACCTTGTCCGAAGTCATATATATGAGAACTTCTGATAATTCAAACAAAATCCTGGGGTCCCTTACTGTTTGAATTATCGCGAGTCGACTGTGGTTCTTAGCCTTGGATTGATAATCGCACTAAATTACTAGGCAGGATATAGGTATGAAACAGAGAGCATTATTTTTAGATTTCCGGGTTTTTTTGGTTGCGTCTTTTGCCACTAGCGCTGCCCGCATAGGTTCTCTTTCAAAGAAAACATGGCGTCCTCATCGACGGCACCTTTCTTTCTTTCCCTATGGTAGCTCGCCATTTCATTCTCCACATACGATTTTTAAGAAGCTTGAGAAGCAAAAGCTGCCAAAACAAACAATCCAAGTGTTCTGCGACGTGTAAGGCCAAGTTAGACTAATGCGACCGGGACTTTCCATCGTTTGCGGAATTCTTTCGGTTAGCCAGCTTGCCAGCATAAGCGAGCGTCTGCGTAGGCGTGTGTGCGTGCTGCTCTTCTGGTGTACCGCGCCAGTGCTATGTAAGCATGCTACACATGACGTCGGTGGTGCTGCCCAGTTCTCAGCTCCAGAAGAGTTTACAAATCACCGAATGCCCTCAAAACAGCAGCGCTGACAAAATTCATGTCTGTACGGTAGAGTTGGACGGTATTGTCCACGGTCAGTTCGAGTTCTCCAGTCAAAGCATTTGCTTGTGTTTACAAACAAACGAAGCATGGGGAAGAAGACGTCAATATGCCTGCATGTTTGGTGATCGCGGTTCAGAGCACTCAACCACGGAGCTCATGAGAAGAAATGGACTGTGTAACAAATGCATTTCTGTCACGCCGAAACTGAAACCAAAACCAGTCTGGAACTACTTTGGCACAGTCAGAGAGAACAGTTCACTCCACCTCCCCCTACCCACCGTAGCGTTTTCTCCATTGCCGCAGAAAGTTGTCCCCGAGTATAGCTGACATTACAACTCAAGTGAAATTTGGCAGGCCAACAAAAAAAAACAGCCTCATGTACGAAAAATGCCAGTTTCAAAAAATTGACTTTTCTGCAATAGTTGCGTCTCATACCCGCGCCGCACGTACACGAAAAATGACATTAAGTGTTTAGGCCTTAAAATATAAAGAATGACATTACTTGGACGGGCCATGCTGCATGCGAGAACGCAAAGGCATTAAATGTGCTAGGCATGATGGTGATAATGACCAAAAAGAGAAATGCACTCCCATTTTAGAAGTTTTTAACGTAGAGAAAAATGTCTCACAAGGGCTTAAAATGTTTTTGTGACAGAAAATGCTCTGAAAAATAGTGTTTTCTAAAAAATGGTGTGAGCCGTTTCTAAAAGTGGCTCCAGCAGCTGCCTTTGCCTGCCAATGGTAGCCAAATCCGAAAAATTTAAAACGACGGGTAACACAATGTTTTGCCTTTTGCCGCTGTTTTAGTGAGCTTCGTCTTCTTTAGAACTTGGCCACTAAGAGGGCACAAAAAAATCGTCTTATTTTGAAGTTCAGCTGCGTTTCCACGTCAACACTCTGGGGCTGGGAGTTTCGTTGGTTTCATTTGGTGCTCATTGCGTTCGAAAGTAGACAGATGTAAGGCGTTCGTGAAGGCGAATGAGTTGTGCGGAACTCCTTAAGACATTATAGTGAGTGGAATTAGATTTCTGCGTGCAGCAGCGAATTAATGGCATCAAAACTTAAGACATTAAGCACTTCATGTCATTTTTCGTGCACGTGAGGCACGGGTATCAAAGTGCTGCGCGTCCTCTCATCAACGCCAGCAGTTCACTGTATAGCCTCTAGCAGCCAGAATGGTGCAGTGGCATCAACAGTGTTCGGGGCAAGGTCAATACGACATGCAGCCATGCAAGCAGCCGCGTCTGCTACGAAAACAGCTTAAAGCATCAGCCACACTGTACATTATGAACCCCACACGCTCACCACTGCAATCTAGGCAGGCTGAAATCCATGTGGGGCCACAACGGGTACCACATGCTTTGGCAAGGAAAGATGAACTTGACTTATGTTGCAGTCGGTGTAGATTTCTGGCTGTCTTAGTGTTAAAAGGGCCATGCAGACAAAATGCAAGTTTGCTTGATTCAAAAGATTGCCTCGTTAGAATAACACTGACACCACTTTTAACACTAACTTCGCTCAAATGGGCTACATAATTAGGAAAAAAGTAAATGGCTATGCGACCAACGAGCTCATTTCCTGAACGAGAAGCTATGACGTATTATGGGCAGCTGTGCAATCGGCTGAGGCTGGCAAAAGCAAACTCAAGTTAGACAAGGCTTATACGCTTACAGAACGAGCTATTTTTGCTTACATTTAGGGCACATTCTTTTTATAGCAGTAATAATGGTGGGGTAAACAATAGAAGTTACGAAAGTACACGTAAGCATAGAAGCACCAGCGAGCACTCCTGTTGGCACTGCGCGCACTATGCTGTTTTAGCTGCACAGCACTGCGGCGCTTTGGGGTTGTCTCGGACAACACTGGCCGATTGGCGTAAGCGACATTGTCTCACGTGACCCTGTTTGTCGAGCATACCACATTTCAGGAAACCATTACTTTCAACCATAACAAAAACAAACCGGGTGCAAATGCGGTCAGAAACAAAGTGATGGCTGACAGCGATTCTGCGCAGTACGGTGGCGCCATCTAGGAGGACTGACAGAAAACAAGCCGTTCCCCAGTCTGCTGTAGACTAAAGAGCGCATTAACGTTTGCTGGAAGACCTGTCCTGGTTACCTCATTGCAGTCATTACGAAACACGCAATTTGGCGGGATGATCAAAATTTTAACTTGAAGTGATTAATTTCTCCGTGAATAAAGCATCGTTTGCTGCCAGGCAAGTACTGGGGGCAAAACAAAACACAAAATCTTTCCAATAAAACAAACTTGTGTTTCACCTGCATGGCCCCTTTAATTAAGCCAGCAGCAGTGAACTAAATGTGCTCTTCTCTGGGATACGTGGCTGATGGAAAATGAATGGAAGGCTGCCAATGCTTGTGGCAACCCGCGAACCAGTGCAATGCAAGCAGGTCTGTGCACAGAGTCCCACATTAGAGTAAACACTCAATTTGGCCAAGCACGTCTTTGCAAGCACGTCTTTGAGCTTGAGGTACCACTGAAATATACCTAGTCTCTAAGCTGCTGTACCATTCGACAATACCTTAACCCTTTCAGGGTCGCGGACGTACATGTACGTCCTCTGCAAACACCTTCAAAATGGTCAATAACGTACATGTACATCACCGCTTGTATGTTTAAAAAGCACGCCTCTTTCGCCAACTTCTCTTGCTTGGCATGTGCTGCCACACTGCGGAAATACGTCAAATTATTTTCTTGCGCCGATGGCTCTTTTTTTAATTTTTTATGATTTACTTCATCGGCGCGCCGGCTATCGCTTGCGCATCCGGTAACAAGTGGGCGCGCTGGGTATTGCCCACCTAAGGCCCCTTACGCCCACCGCCGCCTCTCGCTTCTTGCGCCTGCCACAGACCAAGGGCGCCTGCGAAACTGACGAGGCTCCTTTCTCCTTTATTTTGCATTTTATGAGCGGTGTGCTGTCTATCGGTCCCGCATCCGTCCACGCGCGCAGCGGATGGTTTCGGTATTGTCCTCCTGGCGCTTCCCGCTTTTTACACCCGCGAAACTGATGTCTATCTGATTTCGATTCACTCAAAAGGTGCCGGCTTGTTACTCTCTCGTTTTTAGTTAGAATTTTTCTTGGGTTACTCATGAATAAACCATATGTATGTAACAACACATAATTTTTTGTCACTTTATGGTCACCCTAAGAAAATTACGATAATTTTTCCTCGAAATAGATTCATCCGAAGAATTTAAATCAGTAATAAAAAAAATCGACCCTGGGGGGTCGCATTTGACGAAAAAATTCGACCCTCAAAGGGTTAATGACCTATGCCTGGCTTGTAGACAAGCTTGGACTGGTAGCTTGCATAGCTGGCCTGGTATGCCTCTATTGGGCTCCAGAGGCCAAGCAACGGCTCGTGATCGGTCTTGGCTGTAAACGGCCCTCTCCTGAAAGTGTTCGTGAACTTGACTCATTGCAAGAAGTGAAGCCAAAGCATGAAGAAAAAAAGCTTAGGAGAGGCCCCAGTGGCCACCGGCGCATTGGGAGAAGTGTGGAAGAAGTCACGTGGTTTTTCGACACTAATTGGAGGCCACTGGCAACCACATCCAAGCAACGGCCATGCAGTGGCGCAGGGCCGGCCCACCAAGGCCCCCACGCCACTGTGTGGCCAAGCTGACGGCCAATGGTCGGCAGGCAGGGACGAAGCAGACGACCGGGGAGTGAGCGATGATGGAGGAGGTACCGCGTGCATGCAAAACAAAAGCAAGAAAGAACAGTTTCGTTTCCAGCTCTCCTAAGCTTCTCTTTCCTCCATGGGCCAAGGCATCATCACCCGCTTGGCTCTAATCTGAGCTCTGTGGGGAGCAGTGTGCGAGCTGCACAAGCTACGGGTCTTTCCTTTCCAACCTGTGCCAAAACAGCACCAACGCAGTACAGTCACGCGTCACAGCCGAGAACGAGAGTGGCTGGTGTCAGAGCTGCGTAAGGGACTGCGACAGGTACGTACCTGCTCGATGAGGCGGGGCAGCTTTCCGTCGGTGCGTCGTGCCAGCTCGTTCTGGGCCTGCTGCAGGTCCTTGTTGAGCCGTGACCAGTTCACCTTTATGTATCCCTGGTGCTGCGCTATCTGCAACACGTTCGGGGAAACATGCGGATCGAGTGAAGTGCACGCCTCCTTTCTGCAACCCCCAAGACTACAATGCGCCCACACGGGCATCAAATGAGGAAGGACACCTTTGCTTTGACTCGCACGTCAAGCACTGCGGCTGTTAGCCAGCTTTCTTGCCCGCATTTTTAATTAAGCACACATCCACACTACCAACTCAATTTAGGGCTCAATTTGATGCCAGTAGGGCTGCATGGGTACCAAGGTACCATTTTGACTTCAACATGCCACATCTCATCAAAGTGCATCAGCATCGTGGTGTTTAGAAAATGTTTAAAAGGAGTAAAATGAGAAAGGCTCACTAACGCCCGTGCCACACGTACACGAAAAATGACATTAAGTGCTTAATGCCTTAACTTTTAATGGCATTATTTCACCGCTACACGCAAAAATCTAATGCCATTCGCTCCAATGTCATTTTTGGTTTAATAAGGAGTTCCGCGCACTCATTCACCTTCATGAGCGCCGTAAATCTGGATACTCTCAAATGCGATGGGCTCCAAATGAAACCAACGAAACTCTCAGCACCAAAGTATTGACAAGGAAACGTAGCTGAACTTCGAAAAAGACACCTTTTTGTGCCCTCTTGGTGGCAAAGTTCTAAAGAAGACAAAGTTCACTAAAACAGCGGCAAAAGGCAGAACTTCATGTTACTTGTTGTTTTGAATATTTCGGATTTGGCTACTGCTGGCAGGCGACAGCAGCTGCTGAAGCCACTTACAGAAATGGCTCACACCTTCTGTTTAGAAAACACTCATTTTCTTTCACAAAAACATTTTTAACCCTTCTAAAAAGTTTTTCTCCACTTTAAAGACTTCTAAAATATCAGTGCATTTCTCTCTTTGGTCATTATCACCATCACACCTAACGCATTTAATGCCTTTGCATTTTGGCGTGCAAATAATGTCATTTGGTTTCTTAACGCCTTAATTAAAGGAGCCATGAAGAGAAAATACAATTTCGTTTAATTTGAAAGAACTAGGTAGCACTCAGCTCCATTACAGCCACAAAAGATGTTTTTTTAATGAAAAAAAGCAAGAAGTATTTAAAAACTTTCAAATTTTGCGCCACAGTGACGTGTTATGAGCAAGAATGACGTCATACGGGCCAACAATAAAACATAATTATCAGTGCGCTAACTGCACGTTAGCATTCAAGTGATGCGGTCAAATAGAACTAGAGGCCCCATTACAGACGTCCAGTCATGTCTCGTCGCGACAGGTCCGTTAGGTGGCTGCCAATCGCACAAACAAGGTTCCGTGACGTCATAGAAAAGTTGCGGGAAATTGGCTAGGGGGTCGCGACTGCTTCACACGTTTTCTTTAATATCTCTGTTATTTGTTCGAGGATTGTGATGATCTTGGTATCATTGTTATCGGGACTAAGCAGTCTTTCTAATAAACCCAACTTGCATTTTGTCTTCATGGCTCCTTTAATAAGCACTTAATGTCATTTTTCGTTCACGTGTGGCGTGGGTACAAGTTTCTCTCCACGATTTTCCCACTGGTCGAGCAGCCAAGAAATTCATATCAAGTGGTGTGCCGAGCCACGCCAGGTAGCTCTCCTCACCTGGAAGATGAGCAGGCTGCCCCCGATGGCCATGGCTGCCACCTTGCCAGCCTTGGTGAACACAAAGCCCGCACACCTGCACACAGGCACACACACATGCACACTTCAGCAGCTGCATGGAATAGGTCCAACACCTGCAGGCCTACTGCCCAACACACGGTACATCCAGCTACAAACACTTTCTCTCTCAAAACACGCCACAGTGGCTCAGTGGCCAAGGAAGGTTTGATTGACTGATTGATTAACTCATTGATTAACTGATTGATTGATTGATTGAAGGGTTTAACGCACCAATGCACTGCAGGCGATAAAACCCACCATAGAGGAGGGCTACGGATTAATTTTGACCACCGAAATCTTGTATACACGGGAGTTTTTTGCTTTTGCCCTCCATCAGAAAAGCGGCTGCCTCGGCCAGGAATCGAACCTGCAACCTCGTGCCCAGCAGTACAATGCTTTAGCCACCGAGTGCGTACACGGCAGGTATGTTTACCGTAACTACTCCCGCATGCGTAGTCAACTCCCACAATCACGGCATGGGGTAACGTAAGCACGGTAACAGTACGCCAAAACTCCCCAATTAGTTCCGTTCCATGCTCTGATAAGGCAAAAGTGACTGGTGAGGTTCAAGGGAGTCTCCTTCTGTCGTATTTTCTGAACTCCTATCAATTTCCCAGGTTAGTTTCCATAAAGCAGTACAGAGGCAGAATGCAACGAATGCATCATAAAGCTTGATGGTGACATCACCAGCACACACACACACTTGTGTAAGAGGTGCGGCACAGCAAGCGAACGGAAAATAAAGTCCCAAGATGCAAACACAAAGATAAAGGTGTGAACAAGACAAACAAGAAGCCAAGGAAGAGGAAAAATACCTGCAAGAGCGTTCTGTTACAGCACTAAGAAAATAAAAAGTGACGCACGAAAAAAAAGGCAGAAACGTGGAGCTGCTGATTTGTCTTCACCTTGGCAGTGAAAGACAGGACAAAAAAAGAGAAGAAAACACAGGACAATTCTTCTGCCTATGTCCTGTCTGTTTTGTGCTGCCAAGATGAACATTTACACACTCACCCGTTCTTCAACAGTACCCGCTCTTCAACCCACCCCACCACACGAAACACAATTAACATACTTCACTGATAAGGTTGAAGCCGCACTAGTTTGACCCTAATCTCAGTGCTTCGAAGGCTCCTGTAAGTCTTATCACAATCATTTACTTCCAGGTGTGCTTACCTGTACCTGTCTTGTGTATATGGGCTGGTCCCTGCTTATCCTCTTTTATATGGAAAAAGGGAATAATTTATCACCTAGCATTATACCTAGCACACTCCTCTAATCAGTGATACGGCACCTGGAGTTAGTCTCACACGATACACTCTTCCAACCATGACAAAAAAACTACCACTTTCCCTCTTGCCTTATCTGGACTAATGGGTGAGCAGTTCACGTCCAATGAAGCCCCCACACTCACCACCCCGAGACGCCCCCAATGGTGAGCTGCTTGGCAGGGGAGGCCTTGGTGGCGTCCTTGAAGAAGTTCACCGCCCACGAATCCCCCTTGGAGCCTGCAATGTGGGTCGGGCCGATGAGGCAACACACCCTCTCTGGTCGCCCCCTGCTGCGAACACTACGCTAGGAGCATTGAGCATTTGCAAAGAGCTGAAAAGGCACCTGCAAGCTTCACTGCCCTTTACATGGGAATGCCTGATGAACCTCTCCCCAGCAGAATTGCTCACATGATTAGAATAAAAAACAGCAGTGGCCCCAAACAAGCGAAACCCAGTGTTCCCTAACTCCCATTTTTCCCATGGTATGTCAGTGTCCACTGTAACTATGCGTGCAGAAGATAAAAAAAAAACTAACCACTTTCAAGCTGAGCTCGACAAACACTCAAGCTGTTTTTAATCCTGTGCAAGTTTACCAACAATACAGATCCATGTGTCTAAAGTGTGGAGAAAGCAGTTTACAGTTTACGGGAGTCCGAACCCCTCTTTGGATAAGCGAGTGACTGGATGACGTGAACAAGCGATGCATAAAAATGAACACTGCCACCGTTTGCAAACTGTGTGATTTACAGGAATTTCTTCCAGAAACTGCCTGGCTGCATTGGTGTGCGTCTAAGGGAAACCTCCCTAATAGAGAAAAGGCTTCCTGTAAACCGGTAATGGCGGTCATAAAGCGAGTAAGATAAATATTTTGTGATTTTCACAAATCATTGCTTTAAGTACTTATGATGACACCTGTACACCTCACGACAGCAGCAGCGAGTTTGAAAGCCCTCATAAGACCCGCCCATCTTCAGAGTTCTCCAATGTACACCAGCTGCGAAACTCGGCTTCAAAATCTGCGCCATGCGAACACCCCTGCTTTATCGAAGCCAAGTGGGAAACGTATTTGCATGTCACCGAGGGGACAAAAACTGGACTTTGCCAAATGTTTACCCAATTACACAACTTAACAAAATAAAGCTTCCTTGTCAAATTAGAGAACCATAAATGAGGTTATGTTTACTTATGCTTCCGCGGTTTTTTACCTGTATGACTTTTAGGGCATTAGCAGCAAGCCCTTGAGTGCTACTGCAACTTCCTGTCGACAGACAGCAGGTTCGCCAACTTGCCCAATGCTTCCTGTTTGCCCCCCGGTGCAGGAGGCCAACTGCAGACCGTTTCTTTAAAGCCAAGCTTTGTACGCCTCCCTTATAGTTAGGGTTGTTCGTTTTCGGGTTTTATATATATTTTTTTAAACCGCAGGGGTAAAATCGGGGGCTATTTTTCGAACTAATAATCGGGGAGAAATCGAATTTTTTTGTGAAACCCTTCCGAAATTCGGGTATTTTGTGGTTAAACCTACAGATGTACCAAGTAATACACTCAGTTTATTTTACAGGGTATCACGATTTAGTTGGCATGGGGTTTAACGTGCCGACGCTTCACAGCCGATGAGGCACGGCGTAGTGGAGGGCTCCGGATTAATTTTGACCACCTGGGAACTTTAACGTGCGCCGAAACCTCGCACACACAGGCGTTTTCGCTTTTCACCTCCATCACAAAAGCGGCTGCTGCGGCCAGGAATCTGAATCAAATGTGTAAGACTGGTGTTTATTTCAGTCTGGTAATTGGAGGGACATCAGGGTGTTCTAGAAAATGCTCTCCAAAATTTTGCATTTGTTGGGAAATGAATCAGATATGAGAGTAAAGTACATTTATAACACCTAAGGAATGAAACATTTTATTCACGAGAAGACAGTCTCTGATTCTTTGCTCATCTTTGTTTACATATATTATGACTTCCTTGCGCAACATGTCAGTCTTCATTCGAGACCTGTCTGATCGCTGAACATATCTCAACTTTGAGAAAGTTCTCTAGACAACACAGCGTCCATTCGCTAGGCACAACCATATCAGGGCAGCATCCGCCAGCCTGAGGTAGCGAATGGTAGAGTCATGCAAATATTCAATGAGTTCGGAAGCTGTGTTTGCGGGGCTTGTTTACAGCAAGTACTGGTTGAGAACAGCAGGCCGTCAGCACACAACTGTGCAGATCACTACTTTGAAAATGTCCATTCCGAGAGATTGGGTTTAACTCGGTTCTCCTGAACCATGTTCGGGGTGTAAAAATAGAGTAAAATTGGGTTTTACCCGAAAATGAGCAACCCTACATATGGTGTTGTAACGTCAAAAATGCACTGCAGGAAAGCAAATTTTCTCTGACCATGATGGTGGTCGTGGTTGAAGTGAAAGAAAAAACGCTTCCCATGGTCGGACCGAACTAGGGTCCCTTGCGTTAAGAACCTGACGTCTATTTGATTGCGCCATTCCAATCCGCTCGAAGTTGCTGGGATTCGGGTAGGGGTGCATGGATGTGCAAAATTAGGCAGAAAAATCTCGCGGCCGTCGATCTAACTATGGCGATGGTTTAAAGTTAAAAAAAGAAGGTTAATTGTCAAAGTCGAAACCACTACACAATCAAAAGTTCAAACCATCTGCGAGTCAAAGTCGAAACTCAGATGACAACCACGGAATCCCTCATGAAAAGCTTCGCGTTTAACCATCGTTGTCGTAAGACGGCGGGGTGCATTGTTTTTATACATGGGCCTTAGTGTCACTACATAAGGTACAGAGCACAGTCACTGAGGCACGCAAGCGAGCAATAGCGGCCATGTCAGTGTTGCCACATCGCCGCTCCTGCGGCCTCACTGTTAACTTTGACCAGGTCATTTGTAAACAACGCTGCTGAAGACGCAGCAAAACGGCATCTTTGGAAACACTTTTTAGCTGAAATGCTGTGAAGCGCGTTATCTTTGATTCGCGTTCGGAACGACATCAGTCGCACGCAGCCGCAGAGCAGGGAGGACAAGCTAAGATTACCGCAGTTAATTGACTAAAACTCATAAACAACAAAATGGCAGCGCCCATGGACTGTCGCAGTGTAAACAAATGTCACGCGATTCTAATTGATCAATGATCCTGGCGGCAGCACACAACATTAAGAGAAAAAGAGTGCCGATACTCTGACACTTTATCTAGTGACACTAATACGGCCTATGGAAAGTTTCGCAATTGGTGTATATTGAGTAACTCTGGCCCATCTTATATTCAACTGTGGCGGCCCTCAAAGCTCTTTGATCCCCAAGGCTTTACTTACTTGGCTTCATCCTCGCGTTTCTGAAAAGAGAGAGACATGCAATAAGTGAGGACAGTGCAAAACACAGCTGCTCAGTAAAGTCATCGAAGCCCAGCTGATGGGAGAAGTTTTGGACTGAGTGGGTTGATTCAAGCTACTTGGGGTGAGCATCAAAAATCCCGTTATGAAAGAGAAATGCCATGACAGGCCACATGAAAGAGAAATAAAATCATGGCAATAAAACAGCGCACAGAAACGGTTTTTCGTGTGCGCTGTGTGTTCTTTCTGCCTTTTCTTACATTGCCTGCATGCAATAAAGTTCACTCAGTTGTCAGTCAGCGCCTGTGTTTGTCTCTATCTTGTCTTCCATTCCCTTTCATTTCTGTGTGCTGTTTTTTTGCCGTGGTTGTGAACTAACTAGCCCGTCTTCACACTCTAGCACAGAAATACAATGATAATCAACTTCATTTGATGTGCCTTTGACACACGTTCGGTTGACTTTAGATACAGTTCCACCAAGTAGGTCAGATCCACCCTACCTTCATGGAACACCTAGGCCGTCACGTGAAAGCTCAACCGTAGAAATTGTTCTACATTAAAAAGTCTACACATTGTGAACAACTTGAAACCTGATGGCAATTGCGCTGTACGAACACTTTTCAATCCACCACTGCTACACCCAAGCACAGCTCCAGTATGTTAGCAGTACGTCTAGCAACAGCCAGACGTTTCTTGTAAGCACCAGTTCTAGCGCAGTTTTAGCGAAAAGTGAATTCCTTGTGGCTTCAAATTTTGCACGTTGACATCCGGTGTTCTCTCTCGCGGCTGCTAGCGTGATTCGTCTCCTTTCACATTAGCTTTAGAGGACCAAACTTGCAAGCCAATTCACATTTTCGTAGGTATTTTTCGGCAGAAGAAACAATTATTTCATTACTACGCAGCAGAAATGAACAGGATATGAACTTCGGTTAGGAATTGTGTCCACCCAATGAAACCTACCAAAATATACGTGCTACCTGGTTCACCGCATTCATGCAAGCTTTTTCCTTCGGTTTATTCCAAGGTCCGTGCTTTCGCTAGGACGTGAAATGGGTGAAATCAAAACGACACTTGCTTGATGGGCCCTACTGACGCCCTTGGTGCATAGATATTAGTACCCATCGCTGAAGCAGCAGCTTAGCCTGAATCTTTTCTACCAAGTGCGCCGGCCTGAAGCGAGTTCGATTTTAACACTTCAACCCCGATTTAAAGCGCTTTGAACGGAGACGAGCCCAGAGATTTAACCACACTGCCCCTTGGGCCGAATCCTCAGATGACGACGCGCGCCCCGTGCTTGAAAAGTTTGCCGAGGCACTTACGCGAGTGAACACACAACACTTGATCGTTACTTACGGCAAAGGCGTTTGATAGTCAGTCAGGATACGAGCTGTGCGAGCTCAACACGCGCAAAGCACAACAATCGCACGCTGCCCCCGCACAATGCCTTCGCAATACTTTCGCTATTTGTCACCTTTCTCACTCCGACTCATGCTGCGACTGGCTGCGATTTGTGGCGGCTAGTTGCTTGGAAACGAATGATGGTGATAGTCCTCAGTTTTAGTTTTGTTTTCGCGAACGTGGCTTTCTCTTTTCTTTTTTCACGCGCGCAAGATTAGCGCATTTTGACACACGCAGAAACGCACCTGGTTAATGAAAAGCTACGGGTCACTTGAGCCCTTGAACGTTTTCTCTAGACGTTGGAATAGCTGTATCAGCGTATCAGTATGGCGTTAGCACGAGTAACTCTGGTTAGCACCACTTCTTCGCAACGCTCTGTTCTTCGCACTGTTCGATGATTAATTAGGTAGCTGTGGGTTAGTATGTTGAAGTAGCCACAAATGTTTATTATAGAGCGAAAGCTCCTCTACGCGACATTTTTCAAGGTGACTCATCGCAGCCACCGGCGCGCAAGCCGCGCCTCTCTTATCACTTACATCGCTCGTGGCTTGCCTGGCCGATGCAATATCACGTGACTAGGCGAGGGTAAAACGACTGCTTCGCCTGCGCGTGATCGCTCAGCGTCGGTTGGGCCGTCTGTGTATGCGTCTCAGTAAACGGTTTAACGGCTGCTTTGCCAGCGCTTGGTCCCTAAGTCTCTATGGCGCGCCGTCGGCTGTCTATGTGTTCCCTTCAGCGCAAGTGAAAGGATGAATCCTACTTTCCAGTAGATATGGCAAGTTAATTTTTTTGCGAAATCTCGAGCAACCAACCTTTCAGGAAACAATTAATGTGGGTATAATATCTTTGTTTTCACTCGTGGTAACTATAGGTTTCGAAGTGTTCAATCTGACCTCTTTTAATTTGCATAGTTTTTGTATTAGTATGGAACATTATGGTTTTTGGTAAATAGGCCATGACCCTCCGACAGCCTGCTGCTGTCACTTCCGATACCTCTGAGTGGAGCCATAATGGCTTTAACACCAGCAAAGCGGCTGAAGAAAAAATGGTAACTGGGACCAGCTGGGCCCAACTGTTGTTAACCGCCGCTGGGGGTAATAACAGTCGCTGTTAACCCAAGACATTGTAAAGTTTGTGTGGGCTGGGCAGACTTTCAGAACATTGCATATGGTTGTGCCCCATAAAGAGCAAGATTAATTCCTCCAGATGAAGCGAGCGGCAGTGAATACCCGTCTTTACGAGACATATAACTCGGAGCAATGGGAGACGGCACTGCTCAGCACAAACCCCGACATCCAAGTTCAGGCTGTCCAGATAGCCTGGATCCAATATGGCGTCAGGATCCTCCACCCCTTGACACCATTCTGGACACAATAACGTTGTTCTAATGGCTGCCGTCACCATTACTGGCCAATTCCTTTGCGTGGAAATGTGGGAATTTTGGGTGGGCATGTACTGACATCGTAGAATTTCAGTGACGGCAGTTGGTGTCGTGAGTGGCTAATCTAGCTGACTGGATGTATTGTTAGGCCGTCGCAGTTAATTGTAATTCCAATAAGAGCTCTATAGCCACGCTTTGTGATTTGGGGATGAACTTTTTTCACCATAGGTGAAGCTTTTGGCCCTTTTGAAACTTCAGCACATATCGGGCCGGTCTTGGTAGAAGTTAAATTTGATTTTCCAGTATTTAGGCCAGCATATTAACTTCACACAATCTTAGCTCTGCAAATACAAATGCAAGGACTCGCCTTTATGGCACCCTAATAAAGCAAAAGCCCTACATGTCTCATGCGGAGGTGCCCTTGAACAAGTCGGGCTGAAGTTAGGTACCAGAAACGACGCGACAACAAGCAACCTAGCTGTGTGAAGGAAGCATGCCAGCCATGCATGGGGAGTCATTGATCAGTGGTGGGCCCCTGACGCCCACTCCAGGCTGATTCCCCTTACCTTCCCCTTGAAGAACTCCTGGAACGACAGCTTTGCTGGTGTCTTCTTGTTAGGGCACGCGCACGTCCCCGTTTTGACCGCCCTTTGGCAAACAGGCGTGGCAGAGTACGCAAGAAAAGGCCTTCACATCTCTTAGGCGATAGCAGGGTCCTCCAAAGAAATGAAGGGCTGGGAGTTTTTACTCCGATTAGTGACAAATTTCAGATATGATTGTGGACGACTGTTTCAGTGCCATATGTGGACAAATTTTTGACAAATTTCCAAACGATTCATAATGTAACGGGCTCAACCAGGTATAGCCTGAATCAATACACTGGCTGGCGGGACAGCTAGCTTACAGTTGAAGTTGAAGTCGGTGCCATGCTGCACCTACCATTCATACACTCATTCAAGGTTTTTTTGGTGCAGTAGTCAAAAAAGAGGCTTGGCAAGAAAATTTTTCCAGAAGACTAAAATTTGTCATTTAATCACGGACATGCAAGACTTGGAGAATGCTGCACAAAAGTTTCATGAATTTGGGAGTGCATAAGAAAATTTTGTAAGCACCTGCACTTTGGTAATTAAACCCTGATACAAAAAAGAAAATGTGTTAAGCAGAGCAAATCCTTTGGGGGACAGGAGGTGCCATGTACACAAAATAAAAGTTTGTTGAATTTGTTTGAAATATTTAGTGTTTCATGGTGCCTTCAGCGCTTGTCTGGCAGCATAAAACGATGCTTTATTCACTGAGAAATTAAACCTTTCAAGACAAAATTTCAATTCTCCCGCTAAACCGTGTTTTCACGACGTCGAAAATGACGTATGCAGAGAAGGGCATTAAAAATAAAGATAACCTACTGACCGGGCCTGCTACTCACAGACAGCCAGTTAGGTTAAAGCCCCTTCATCTGCTTTAGCTAAGCGCCGATCAAGGGACTTTAAGTTAGGTTATCTTGTTTATCGCCCAGTTTCATAATGCCAGTGTTTGCACTTTGCTTCCAGCCAGACTTATATACCTGCCGTATTTTTATTACGGTTCATCATTTCCTAAAACGCAAGCTATGACTCAACAAACATGGTTATGCAAGTAACCGTGCCGCTTACCGTATGTCAGTTGGTGAGAGTTGTGTGAGGCAAGTTTAACGTGCCTGACGGCTGTCAGCCGGAAAAGTGCCGTACTAACGTTTACATGTTCGTAATTTTAATTGTTCACCCCCCAATTCTTACTGCTATAAAAAGAATGTTCCTTAAATTTAAGTGCAAACTGCTCCTTTGGCAAGCCTAATTTGTGTTTGTTTTTGCCGGCCTAAGCTAATCAATCGCACAGCTGGGCATGTGATATGGGAAATGAGCTAGTGGGTTGCTTGTCCTAATTATATAGCTTATTTGAGTGAAGTTTATGTAAAAAAAAAATGGTTCTTTTGATTCTAAATGGTCAGTATTCTTCTAACGAGGAAATCTTTCAAATGAACCAAACTTGTGGTTTGTTTGCAGGCTAGCCTTGTTTGCATGGGCCCTTCAAGTGAAAGCAGCGTTGTACTGGTGATGCTTGGAATTGGACGAGTTGGTTCATGACGACTGCAAATTTCAGATTTAACGTAAAAACTACAGACGGTAGACAAGAAAACGTGGACACAACGCTGCTATCAACTGAGTTTTATGATGATAGAGTGCCCATATAAATGATGAAACATTGCACAATGTTGAGAAAGACGGCACACGCCCTCGAGATCAGTTGACAGGGTAATCCCTGAGCAGGTCCATGTCTTCTTTTATCAATGCCAGGAGGCTGCACTGATGTAGATTTCACTTTTCTTGTCAACAACCTCCCGTGTGAGGAGACGACCGCAATCGCAGCAATAAAATGGAAAGTGGCCAAATGATGTTGTTTGGAGCAATGTCTACAAGTTTTCTTTTACACTGTCTGTGGTTTTTACATTCGAGCTGACATTTCCTGTCGACGTATATGAAGTGCTCTAGGTACTGCCACTACTCTTGTTCCAGGCGTCAATTAGGGGAAACAAACTACCACCACATGCACAGATTGTGCGTGCACGCTTGGCACGTGGTGTCACATCGATGCACAATATGAGCTGATCTTTCCGTCTAATGAAGTGCAGACTGCACTGTGCAGTGCCACAAAGACTTGGGTTGAAGTGAATTCACGTCAGCACTATCCCCCTGGCCCTCCATCACCTCTGTCCTCCAAGAACACCATTGCCATCCTTCCAACTGCTACCCGAGTAACTGAGATACGGCCCATTTCTTACTGCACTTTCGCGCTTATAACCCGCTTATAACCCGCACCAAAAATGCGAAAAGTTCAGCGGCAAAGTAGGGGTGCGGATAATGCGCGGGTTTTTTCCTTGCAGCTTCACGGCAATGTGTGTTCTGCCATGAAACGGCACTGCATGTTGTGCCGTGAAGATGACCTCGGGTGCAACAATGAGGACTACGGCTCAAGTGATAGCTCTAACGAGAGCAGTGACACTGAGTGAATTGCGACTTTCTCCCTGGAGTCAGTGTATTATACTTGCTAAATATACGCTTTTTCTGTCTACATATATTCTCTGTGTTGCTTGAGTCGTAGCTTTGGTGCAGCCTTTCCTGTATGAAATGTGCGAGCAATACGCAAGTTTTTTTTCTTTTCCGGCGGGCTGAAAGTGGGGGTGCGGATTTATGCATGGGGAGGGCTACTATGCGCGAAAATACAGTACATTAGGCTGCGAGAGCCAGCGTGATCGGGGACATGCTCGTGAAAGACGGTGGTGGTCAAAAAGAAAGTTTCAGTGAAGGGTGAAATTGTACTCCTCGCAAAGGATAGTGATGAATGAATAGTTGGTACAGTAGAACAGCACGCCATGAGTGCGCATGCTTATGAAAGCACCCAGCTGCTGTCAATTTTTTAGACGCGACGCATCTCTTGCTCTCGGGCTTGTCCCTCCTGCGTCGTCGTCACGGTGTCCGTCCGCATCCCTCCTCCGTCCTTCTCTCCCACAGCTGTGTGCAACACTCTCACTCCGGCTCATTAGCATACCACAGCTGGCACGCTTGTTTGGCGCGCACTTCACTGCGTTAACAACTGCTCCGGTGCGCGCAAGTGCACGCATGCGCAACTCTTCTCTGTTGTCTCCTCTCCTTCAATTGCTGTGAATATAAAGCGGGTATCGCGGCGCGGCGGTTCAGTCAAGCGCTCGCTCTCGCACTGACGTGACCTTGCTTTGACTACTTCGTGCTTGACTTGATTCTTCCGATGAAGACGTGATGGAAGCTACGGTGCCTTCAGTGAGTGGTGTGACACAACAATTACGCCCATCGTCCCGCGTATAGGAACACCCGCATGTGATGGAAATGCATCATACGCGTTCACAACACGTTTCACGCGATTTGGAGAATCAACCCAACGGAAACGCCAATTGAACCCCCCCGATGCGTCGCATCACACCAGGGTTCCCTTGCGGGAAGATGGGCGTAATTTTTTTTATGTCCTGTTGCAACTTTGTTTCCCAGCCTGTGCATGCAGTCACAATAAGACGTGCTTTTGTTGTTTTGGATCTCACGCACAGACTTACCCTATTCGGCTCCTGACTCAACAGCAACAAGCCCATAAGTCACGCAAGTCAGTCAAATGCAGCTCACTCGCACATCGGCTTTTATTTCTCTTGCGTGCACGGAATGGGAATATGTAAAACTGCGCGGTGCGGGCCATGAAAGCAGACACTGTCTACGCACAGTGAAAGAAAAGGTATATAAACACAAGGTATATAAAACGCAAGGCAGGTATATAAAACACAAGGTATATAATTGACAAGGTCTTGCTTGTGGGCCTGGGAGGCCAAGTTAGCTGGAGTCAAAACTCGAATCGTTGCGGGTTTCGAACTTGGCTGCATGCTGCACAGAGACTGGAGGAGCACGCTCTTAGTGTCACCCAAGAGACGACTGAATTCAAATTGCATTTCACAGTTCAGTTTCATTAATTATGTGTTACTGGATATGCCCCTCTAACGACCATCGTCAAACCTTTGGCCTCTGGCTACGGGCAGTATTCTGTGGGGCATATCCATTTCAAAAGTATCTATTCCAAACCGTGTTGTGTAGTTTCTAGGGTATAAGTGCACGAAAATTCTGCAGAAGTTCAGAGAATTGTCTACTAATGCGTACCATTGTTATGCCGCTTGACCTGGGTGTGTTCTTTACAGCCAAATTTTTTGGTTTTTCTAAACCCTGTCCATCCAATTATCTCAATTTACGCTATCATAACAATTATAACTGGTGGAGCTTTCGCAAAATCTGCATCATTGTGGAAATGCGAAGCGTTACAGTTTGCCATTTTCCGTAATTGACCAATTATCTCCATTTACGCTAATATAACGATTACAGGTGGAACTTCCGCAAAATCTGCATTGTGGAAATGCAGGGCATTGTACGGTCTGTGGTTATACTTTTTTATATTTTTCTTTTGACCAATTATTTCTATTTATGTTATTATAACAATTACATTTAGAACTTTCACAAAATCTGCATTATTGTGGAAATGCAGGGCGTTACATGGTTGATGCTTTTTCGTAATTTTCTTATATTTTCCTTATTTTTGTTTTTCGAAATTTTGTCCCACAAATGATCTCCATCTACGCTATTATAACGATTACAGGTGGAACTTCTGTGATATCTGCATTTTTGTGGAAACGCAGGGCATTACCCGGTCCTAACTGCGGGGCTAGCTACTCTGCAAAGAATGCTCTGCATTCAAAAGAAAAAAAGGAAAGAAAGAAAGAAAAAGAAAAACTCAGTGCATTTGAAATGTGATAATAAAAGGTGGTATCTTTGCTGATGGCAAGCTTTAGAGATGTTGATATTGTCAGCACCACTCATTTCATGCTGTACAAATATGCCTGTATTTCCATAAACTGCATCTCCCCCCAATTTTCTGCTGTCTGATTTGACAGCTGTAGCTTTTAACCAAAAGACAAGTACTGAGGTGTGTTGAGAGCACTTTCTGTTGAGGGTAATTAAGTCACTGACCTGCAGAAACTAAAAGGAAGAGAAAAACGCTAGCAAGTGCAGTGTTCAACTTTTTTTGTTGCAGTATAACCACAACATAACACCACAAGTTTAGTTTTTTTTTTTTTATCAGCCGCATTTAGCAAGAAAAGGTGTTAATGCCTGGGTCAAATTACTCCCCAGCGTAAGTTCAACAGCGATTATGCAAACTTACGTTTGCGCACTGCACAAGATGCACCAACGGGAATTCAAAAAAGACTGGAACTTATCCACCAAAAAATGCTGCACTGGTGAATCGACTCCTATCAGGGCTTTCCACTTCATCGAGAGCTCATGTGAATAGCAGCTACTGATTGCCCTAAGGAAGTGGCCTTAATGAACCCCGTCGGCTCTGGCCTGGACTGTCAATGCAGTTAAACCCGGAAGTAACAAACCTCTATGCAACAAATTCCTGGATTTAACAAAGTTTTTCGATTTTCCATTGCCAGCCTCACAGAAACCCATGTGTTTGCGACCTCTATGCATTGAATGGATGGCTACGGATAACCTTGATATAACGAATTCACTATGCTGATAGGCCATTGTTTTTCTCACTTTTTTTTAAAAATCGGCTGGAGATGTGCACTAATTTAGCGAAATTTGCCTGCACCACAAACTACTATGCATTTCCAGTGTGAGTGTGGTGTCGATTAGGTGCTAGGCCCGCCTGTCAGTGTGTAGTTGCACGTCTCTGCTGCTTTCTGAGGTGTAAGTTAATTCGTCAGTGATGAGCTCTGCTGTCAGGAAATTAAAAGTTTTGTCTTTTCAAGACAAGCTCGCAATTTCAGGTGCCATCTCCGCCGGCAAAAAAGATGAACGTTGACATGTGGTACAGTATATCCCAGCTGCCACCCTCTCAAAAAGTTTTGAGTGCACCAAAGCATCAAGTTCGCGAAAACGCGCGTCCTTTCAGCATACGTTTGGTCCTTCAAACTGGTTACCGAAGAGTGTCAAAAGGCAAAATTGCTTCTTAATGAAGTTCCGTTTGCAAATACAGGGGTAAGTGACCTTGGAGTGCCGTATACTGAATAATTCCGTGAGCAGAAGGCAGAAAGCCCGCATTTTTTCACTGTGAAATAAATTCTTCAAGGTAGAGTTCACTATCCACGATGTCTAGCAGATCTGCTTCGTATACAGGAGCCTTAACTCTGAACCTGCATGCAACGAAAAATTGTGGTGAATTTCTAGCAACTTTGTTGCATCCCGGTTTACTGTAGCGGAGCATTAATTTTGTTGCAGTTAAGAGAGGTGGTGCCTACAAAGATGGAGGCTTGTGAGTAAAGGGTCAATTTCGGCCACAACCACTGTGCTTGCAATCCACTTGGGAGAAGCCGACTCCCGCAGCAGAGGTTAAAATGTCGTCTGGCTTGATGTTCCTGCACAGCCACCAATCATGATACCATTAATCAGAGCCGCCTATTGTGGGCTACATGAAGCGCCGCATTCCGATTACGAGTCTGTCCTTCAGGACTCAGTGTGGTTCCTCGACTCGGGCGAGTGGAGGATACCGCAGTGCTTTTTTGCATGCAAAAATTGCTTTTGAAGAGGCCACACAGACAAAATACAAGTTTGTTTTATTCGAAAGATTTCGTGTTTTATAGGGCCCGAAGTGCTTGTCTGGCAGCAAACGATGCTTTATTCACTGAGAAATGAAATATTTCAGGTCAAAATTTCGATTCTCCCACTAAATCGTGTGTTTTTGTGACGTCGACAATGACGTTTTTATAGCCGGGCCTTAAAACTAAATATATATTCTGCTGACCAGGGCTGCTAAGCATCTCACAGGCGCGCGTTTGATTAGCTTATCTATTGCACGCTTTCATAGACGGCACTGCAATACCTCTGAAGTGCCAGTGTTCGCGCTTTGCTTTTGGCCGGACTTCTACACCTGCCGTATTATCGGTTTCTAAAATGTAAGCTATGACTCGACAAATATGGTCACGTAAGGCGACCATGCCACTTATTGTGTAATTAGTTGGTCAGTGTTGTTTCAGACAAGTCCAGCGCGTCCGACGGCTGTGTTAGCGGTGTCAGCCAACAAAGTGCTGCATGCACTAACTGCTTTGGCGTTTATGTGTGCATTCGTAACTTTAATTGTTTACCCCAAAATTCTTACTGCTATAAAAAGAATGTGCCCTACATATAAGCGCAAATAGCTTGTTCGGAAAGCTTATAAGCCCTGCCTAATTTGTGTTTGAGTTGGGGCCGGACTACCAAGGGCCCCCATCGCGAACTCTCTGCCCACGATATAAGAACGGACACGCAATGGAAGTTTTTTTTTTTTTTTTTTTTGTTTAAATCTGAGTACCAAGAAGCGAAATGACCAGCCTTGATGATCAGATATTTGGGTACGCGCAGCCACCCACTCACCCGAAAGCGCCCTGGCCGATTGGCTTCGGCACCGCAAAGTCGCCAGCGGTGTAGGCATGCAGCTGCAAAAAGAGACGCAGAATCGAATTTAAAACGCACTGCATGGCTTCACAACACATGCAGGTCCGGGCGCGCCTCACTTGCCGCCACGAAACGGCAGGTTGAAGGCTGCGCCAGTTAGTTTCACCGTGCCAGTACGGTTTTCGACACTGGTCGAGGCTTCCGCAATCAGCGCGGACAAGCTCTGTCTCTTGAAGCCGCTTACCTTAGCGGCGGACATCTGTCGAGTCACGTACCGCGCACGTCGTCAATTTAGCCGCCTGTCGGAATGATGGCGAATGATTCCGAACAGACATCGCAGCGACGCGCGCATCGGGACGCTCGTGCAAGCCGGTCGTGCGCTGGCAACAGCAAGAAAAGAAAAAAAAAAAAAAGACGTTGATAGTGCGACAGTTAACCACTTCTGCAAGTTTGAAATAGCCGCCATGATACCCATCTGGTCACATGACCAACGTTTTTAATTGCTACAATTTCGCTTCTAATGAAAGTCAACTGTAAACAGGAACATTCCAGAAGATAGACAGTTTTTGTTTTAAAACATTTTCGAGAAAACGAATGTGCGCTATGCAGAATGTTTACTCCAGTTATCGCGATGAAACCGATGAAAGCGCGCGTTCGCTTCGGCGCAACGAGTTTCTCGCTACAGAAGTCACTAGAAAAACTCACTGGCAGTGTCCGCTATCAACGTTACTAGATAAGTTCACCTATCAGTACAGGAACTCGTCCTGCTTCCTGCTCATACTGCTTGCAATGGGGCGTGTTTCGACAAGAAGTTTTGAAACAAGGCTGCGTCTGCTGCAACCCGGGGCTTCCGAGCCGATTCCCCCCGAACTGGCTGCTGCACCCCACGGAAGTGACGTACGTCAACAAAAAATTGCGTAATTGCATTACATTGCAATTACTTTAATAGTATTGCATATATTTTTGGCAGTGACACACTAATATTATAGTATCAAGATTTATTTTTAGCCTGAGTTTATTGTTTTTTAATATGACGTCACCTAGTCACCGTGACGTCATGGACATGCTTTGTAGATGTTTGCATTATATTTTTCTCTGCGAAACTCGAGTTTATTGTTTTTGACACTCGCGTAGAAGAAGTTGTGTAAACAAAGCACTTTTTATAGATTTACCACGGGTTTTACGGATGACCTACGGACGAGCGGCATGGAGAAGAGGCCGAATTCCATCGAAGAGCGAATTTTGGCCCCGTATTGACATACGTACGGGTAGAGTTCACTCTAGTACGGGCTTCTCTGTTCCGAGTTTGTTCCGTTGGCCTATTTCAAATATTCCGGCTTCGCGCGGTGCCGAGGCAAGCAAGAATGTTACGAGCGTCGGCGTTGTGTGGAGTCGCTCACGAGTGGTGCGGTGCTGCGCTGTGTTTTCGTTTCATGTGAGGTGTTCAGCTCCAAGCCTGTGTCACCGCGCTTGTATCTTCTGCAGTAATTCACAGTCTTTAAAGTCCGATGACTATTCGTGGCAGCAACGCGAAGTGCTGGTCAGCGCTTGCGCAGAGCGCAATGTTTTCATATCAAATACGTACGTATCAGAACCAAATGTTGCCCCAAAATATGCAGTAAAGTACGAAGCACCGTGTTGCCTTCAAAAAGTGACCGATGTGTGTGGTGCGTCATAGTTTTCCAGAGAGAGAGAGAGAGAGAGAGAAAATTTTATTTGCCCTTTTGGCTAAGGCCTCCTCATTCCAGGGGGCCACTGGAATTCCTCGTTAGTTGGTCTTCCAGGGGTCTAGCCGGGAAGGCGGGGTGCCTATGGTCTTTTGGACAAAGCTTGCCAACGATAGCTGCTGCTCTAGCGTGGCCGGTTGAGTCAGCCACTCCCTGCGGATACTGCTTCTATCTACCTTGGGGCATAGCCATAGCATGTGCTCTTGATTTATCGGTACGTGGCATTCATCACACTCTGGCGGGGAAGTGTTCATACAGCCTTTGTAGATGCAAACTTTGTCGGGTGTGAGTAGCGTTTGCGTTTGCGTCAGCCTTATAGTGGTTTGCTGTTGCCTGGACAATTTCTTGTGCGGAGGAGTGAATTTGCGTTTGCTGTCTGCGTATTCTTTTAGCTGCAGTTTTGGCGGTGTCACGGGCTTTTGGGTTTGACCACAGTTGGCAGGTGCCCGGAGAAGCGCTTCGCGGGCGAGCAGGTTTGCTCTTTCGTTTCCTGCCAAACCTGTGTGTCCCGGTACCCAGTGTACCCTTATCGTGCCTTTAAGGTGCTTAAGCTCTTCTAAAGCCAGTTTGGGAATGAAGCCTTGTGTTAAAAGGGTGCAGACGTTCTTGCAGTCAGTGTATATGTTGGTGAGAGTTTTCCAGAGGTTTGTTTGTGTGAAGCTGCTGGCGCCGCAGTCATCGATACAATGATCACAGTCATTGTTATACACGGTGTTGTGTCGGTATCACAACGCGAGGCAAATACTTTGATACTGCTCCGTACTCGACTTGCAAGTGTCCAGATTCGTGTCGCTGCAGGAGTGTATACGTGAATAATTTACGTGAAAAAGTCGGCCCCATCAGCTAGCAATGGTGCGTCGCAGTGACAGCGAGTTTTCGTTCGTTCGCTTCAACTTGCCGTGATCCCTGTCGTTACAAGCGTGGCCAAAAAATGCGCCGGATATCTGTCGTGAGTTACTGTGGCATTTTCCGTGTGTGTTGTGTTCGTGTGCTCCAAAATTTACGATGTCGCCAAACGTACGTGATCGTGCCCATTTATGACAGGCTAGGTGATGCGTCAGTGGCTTCAGCAGTAACAGATGCTACGTGCTGTGTTGAACTGTTATATCTACATTCTAAGCATACCATCTAGGTGACTCTGCGTAGTTGTTGTTTCTATTTGCTCTAACCTCAGTTGCCTTGTTCATCTTTTTTGCAGGGTATTTTTATTTACGTGTGCACGCAGCATATTAGCACTAAATCAACCTTACACACTTACCTGTACATGCCATAACCCTCTTTGTAATCACGTGTGCATGTGCTACTGTTACCCTGCAGTATTTCGTCAGCTACTGTGCATGCTAGCAAAGATTGTTTGCATGTCGTTCTGAACCATTGCTAATAGCCTGAATTTCCTTTAGTATTACTAGCATACCTTTTTCTTTCTCACCTGCTGGCTTCGTGTTGCTTTTAAAAGGAATGAATGATTTAACGCTTATGTCGGACAAACTTGTAAAAAACAATACACGGGATTTACCTGCTAAATTTCTCAATGGCACAAAGCGCGTACACTGATCGCACAGGCTAAAAGTATGTCTGACGTGCTCCACACTCTTCGTCTGCCCCTCAACGCAGTCATGCTTGATTTTTACCCAACCGGCAAAATCACTTCTGCTCACTGACGAGCCAGGGCCACTGTCACGCCCACTTCACAACATATAGTGAAAGCAGTCTGTTCTGATTTTTACCCAACAAACCAAACCACTTCCACTCACTGACTAGCCATGTAGAGTCACTGTTAATAATTCATCGTTACTAATAATTCAAAAAATCCAGATGTAACTGTAGTGATGGTGAAGGCGGTAGGGAAAGTCTGGGGTGGGCGACTTTGACGGCGCTTGTGGGTTTCAGTGCATTTGGACTAAGAACGGCTCTCACGGGGTGGAAGCCCTAACATCCTTCTGCTCGCAAATCCATAAAATATTTCTCTGTCTCGTTTAATGCAATGCAAAGTTGAGGCCATTGAAAAGCACCATCAGAGAAACATGAGAAAGCGTTGCTTTTGCCTCCGTGGAATGAACCAAGGTGGACCCGCTAGGTATATCTGCATCTAAGCATACATTGGGTGCTACTGCGCAGCCGACTGGTACCCGTTGGCAAACCTGCTTCCCACACAACAACACAAACACATGCCTGTTGCATGCGGCCTGTGCGCATTTTGTTTGCCTGCGTGGAATGGAATGGCTGTGCCAGCAGGAAATCATTCATGAAGCACTGCAGGCATAGGCGTGCGCAGGGTTCTCGATTAGGGGGGGCGAAGTCTTACCTGAGCGCCCCCTCCTCCCCCTTCCCCCTCCCCTCGGGAACTCCCGACCTCCTCCCATTGAAGGCTTAACGGTCAGGACGCGGTGTGGAAAGACGAGGTATTGTTATAAAACTTTTATTTCAATGAAATGGAATTGCAACACATACAAAATATTTCTGAGCAGAAGTTTTTACTCTCATGTGTAACATCGGCAAAGGGGGCAGGTCCCAGGGCGGATGCGGCATCAATTTCATAACGCGCTGCCGAAAGGACTTCCATTCTCCCTAAAGCACAAAAACATGACACATCTGTCTTTTGTAAACGGCAACGTGGTTCCCGTGCGTACCGCTCGAACGCTAGCTTTTGAAATTCGTAAGAATTTAAGGTAATATTGTCTGTTCTGAAATTATTTTTACGCGGCTATTTTGCTCAGTACTATAGGCACGTTATTTGCGAGGAAAAGTAGGAGGACAAGCTCCGCAGTAGCTGCAAATATGAAAATTAAGTGATAACATGTTTCTCACAGCGACCTGCTTTTAGATGCGACGCATCTTTCACTCGCCTTGTGCCTCCGGCATCGTCCGGCGTAGTCCGCATCCCTCCTTCATTCTCCTCGCCGCTCCAGCTGCGCGCTAGCGCCGCTCTCACCGCAGCGCCATCTGCGTGTTAGCGCTCGCCGGCGCTCGCTCCGTCACCGTGCCAGCTGTGCGTGGGTGCGGGTTAGCGTGCAGCGTGCGCGCAGCTTGCGCTCGGTTAACACATGCGCATGCGCTGCTATGCGCTGCTCTCTCATTCCGCTGCATATAAACGTGGTAACTGCGCCGCTCCGCTCAGTTGTTCCGCCGCCGCTCCGCCGATGACATCCTCCGATGACCACCGATGATTTGAATGGAGACTAACAGGCCTGCTATCGCGATGGTCGGCGCAACCGTAACAAGCACCAGCCACCCCGATAAAAATTTACACCATCTTCCCGCGAGGGGAACCATGGTGTAGATGCGACGCATCGGGGGTGAACATGCTGCGTAAAAAATGGACACACAACAACAATGGACACGCTAACATAACGGAAATGCAACGGAAACCCCCGATAAGTCGCATCTACCCCATGGTTCCCCTCGCGGGAAGATGGTGTAAATTTTTAGTCCCAGCATTTCCGGGGCTGAAAGTAAACAGCTTTTGGAAGGTAACATGAGGGTTCTTCAGCTGCCATGAATGTGAAAACACACGTGGTCCTACGGGTCCTACGTGAACCTACGGGACAGGTTCGATTAAGTTAAGGCATGGGGCAAATTTGGCGCTCCCCCTCCAGATAATTAGGGGGGGCAGCTGCCCCCCCTGCCCCCCCCTGTGCGCACGCCTATGACTGCAGGGCAGTGCAACAGTCGCCAGAAAAAATTTCCATCGGCAGACTCGCATACTCAAATGGCAACTGGCAGGCTCCATGGTTCAACACAGTGGTAATTCCAGTGTGCCACCAATGCAACAAGTCTCTCCATAGTATCAGGAGATTCGAATATAGGTTAACAAGGGCATGTGAGACAACTGTCGCCGTGCTGAAAAATGCCACAACAGGGCTGTATTGTGCACAGATTTTTGTTGCCACTCCCATCCCACCGAGTTGTGCCAGCTTCCAAGTTTACCCCATATCATTTCAAATTAACTGACGTTTGCTGGTGTTTGATTGATAGATGCAAGCACCAGTAAAGTGTGTCTGTCATCTTTAGCACTAAAATCATGTTCTCAAGGGGAAACCGAGTTTAACGAGGTTGCGGACATGAAAGCTGGCAGTGCTCATGGGGGTCGTAGCAGAAAAGTTGCAGCATGGCGTCGTGCTGTTTTTGCTATGTTGATGTTATAAAGCGCATGGTATTTATATGGGTCATACGTTTCAAACAAGGCACTATCTGCAAGTCGTTGCTGTCCCTTCCCTTTGTTACACTTTGTAGTCGTGCTCTTTGTTTGAAAAAATTATTAGAAACTAGCTAGTGTAATTACAATTATAGAACTAATTTTCTGTGAAGGAAATGCTGCCTTGTGCCGGCTAAAGGATATACACTGTTTTGGCTACACACATCATAAGACAAGATAGCAATGCAATACTCTACAGAGCCCGTGCACAAGCTGCTGCCTTGCATTGGTCTGACCCACAGAATTGACAGGAACAGCTCCCCAGGACTGATCCCGAGCAAAGGTTCTGGCTCGCTCATGCCCCTCAACTTTACAAAAGTCAATGAAACCTTGTTACACAGGCTGCGGCTTAAAGTAGCATTGACCTGAAAGTATCTGCACACAATCGGACGCGAGGACAGCCCAGACTGCCTTCTGTGTAAGGCTGTACAGAGACAATTGATCATTTGAATAGTTTTTGACCAAGGTATACTAGTGGGTGAAAAGACCTTGAAGCAGCCTCACTACGCTTGAATGCTTACCCTCTGTCTGAACGAAAGATTTTTGGCACGTGGGCTGACACGAAGAAGCAAGATCGAGCTGTCAAATCGCTGCTGGTCCTGTCAGGACTCTTGGGTCTATGTGGCGAAATTTCACAAACTGGGGAACTTTTTTTATGGTCGGTAAATAAGTTATGCGAATTATGCAGTGATTAGTCTGTTTCTGCGCCCCATACATGCTTTAAGTGTACAAAGTTCATTGGTTGATTTCACTGTCATTTCTCATACCCTCAGTATTCAGTACCTTCCTTGCCCCAGTGGGATTTAAGTACCAGGCCCAAGTTCAGTTTCTCAGGCTGGCCTCTTCTCCTTTCAAAAATCTTTTACTATCTCTACCTCTCTCTTGCCAGCATGCCAGGTGCTTGTAACGGTTTACTAGGATTCGCAACGGTCACCATACGATAAAAATTTCTTATGACTACTTTCATTGCTGAAGTTCATTCACTGCACTCAGTGTACTAGGGTGTTTGGCGCACAATAGTAATTATGACTGCAGACAGCCTACAGTTCTTAAAGCCCACATCGAAATCCTGCCACGTACTCATTCTTGACTTCACTTCGATAAGGCTGTCACAAATGGGTTGATCAGCCGAACATGCTGGAAGGGATGTTTTTCTACCCTCTGAATTAATGTTTGATCATTGTGCATACATTAAATACATTAAAGCATTTTTGCTGGTTCTTCCTTTTTATCTCTTGACACCCAGTGCAACCAATGGGCTGGTAAAAGCTGTGGCTTGTCATATGTGTTTCCAGTTCATAATGGTGCATTCTGCTTGTTGCCAAAGCCAACTGCAGAAAAGTTCTTCAGCCATAATGGAGTGCTGGCGATGGTCTTTTGTGGGCTATAAAAGCAAAATGTACTGGTTGTTGGTCAAATAAAGTGAGCCAATTTTAAATGTTTCTTCCCAATGCCGGATGTGTTTTCTTGGAGGTTGTGTGTTTGCTTAGTCCTTTTGGGAACAGTTGAGCATGTATGGCTCATGTGTTGGCCATGAGACTAATCAGCATTTGAAGGTTCATGGGGCAGGTACAACTTGTACAGCTGGTGAGCGAAGGGATATAACTATTACATTTCCGATTTTCTTGCAACATGTCACTAGCATACAACAATTAGGATTTATAATTTAGCTGCAGTTCATTTTTACGGCAATACTGCTATTGTGCCCATTATAAAATTAATAGTAATTACGACCAGCCGCCATACGTTGCTGGCCGTAATGTGTGCGGCGTCATCAGAAAACATCATGTCATAGTTACTCCCGCCGTTTACCCCGCACGCGTTTTGCGATGAGCGTGCGGCATCAACCTGGCTTGCCCGTGGTGCTCGGAAAAATACCAGGAAAACAGTCACGTACGTCTGCGCCACAAGGATGAGCACAAGACACCTCGCAGACGCCCAGCTCGCGAAGCCGGTTCTACCGCGTGCCGACGCATTTCACTTTAGGAGGAATGGGAAAGCCTGCGGACAAAGCAATCCGGGTCAGCCAGTCATGCATGCGGAAGATGGATATGACGATAATTTTAGGGACCTTATATGACGATGACTACTACGCCACAGTGAGAAGCGACGCGGAACACGTAAATAAACAAATTTCGCAATACGTGGTGGTGTCATTCAGTGCTTCAAGAGGATCTAAAAAGAAATCCTCCAGCTCGCCTTGCGTCACTTAGTGCAAGTTTCGCCAGTTTTAAAGACGAAGGTGTAACATCAAACGCGAAAACTGACCGTACATATACGTGGCGTCGGCGGGGCCACCGCTGTATGGACTAAACTCATTTCGCCAGAGCAGCAGCCAAATCTTCTCACTACGGCGCTAAACCGGCACCTTGGCAGAATGGAACCTTGCTGCCACGTGCTGCCAGCTTCAGGTCCACGTGGCAGCACGTATACGCGTAAACGGATGCGCACACACAGCTCTGACTGCTGGGGAACTTCAGCGTGATGAGCATCCAGTCTGTTTGTCAGAAAACGAAGGCCTGTATGCTTCTTTCTTTTTGGACAACAAACGTCACATGGTTGGCCGGTTCTTCATCACTTGCAGTGGTAGGCTGTTGGACAGCTGCTGCTATGACCAGAAGCAACATGCGCACTACTTACATGACGTTTGTATACAAATTATGTGCAACAACGCTTTTATCAATTCGGTGTTGTCAGGAGCTGTGGGCGCAGTTTATGTGGGAGACTATACTGGCGCTACATTTGCTGCCCTTACCAGCGTGTGGTACAGCGCTGTGCTCTCGCTGTTTATTAGTTACCAGCACAATTTTTACAACGGTGTGTGAAGTTGGTGAAATGAAGTACAGTGTATCTCCTGGATTGGTCGGTGCTTCCTGCTTCGGCGTGATTCTTTCCAGGCCATCACTAACAAGGGTGGCAAAGTTGTGCTTGTGCCAGAAGCCAAATTTTTTGACACTTTAATTGTGATCAGTACTTGTAGCACTGCAGTATACCTTGTAACTTTGGAAGCTCGGAAAAGTTGGTACAAAAAACATGACCAAATATACAGAGCTGTAGGCACGACGAAAAGAGGCATATTAACACGTACGCGTTTACTCCAAACATCTTTTTGTCACATCTAATATAATTCAGGCCTTTTTTGTCCCATCTGTGCTGATTTCACTCCCCAAAATAAGGCACCTGCTGGTCTTTTTATGCACAGAAAGTATGGTGAGGTTTCAAAACATTTCAGGCTGCTGCGCCAAAACTATACGGACAAAAACGCTGGTGTTCAGCGGCGCGTACATGCACCAGAGTGGAAGATCAAGTGCACTGGGCACCAGTAATCTAGACCCAAGAGAACTCTTGTCAAATGAGGGCCTTCAAAGGTATTCCTTCGGCCTATATTCTTCTCCCCACAAAAGCCACAGATTCTATGATCTAAATGGGAGCGCAAGCAGCCTTCGTGCAACACTATTTAGACCTTTGCCAGCAGAGTCTTCAGCCAGTGCCCACGTTTGAGGACACAGACCCATTCTTCCCTATTAAGCCACAGCAGATCAAACCTGATGGCGTGATATGGGGCGCGCACACACCTTCCAAAACAAAAAGAAAGAAAGAAGTTCGGTTACAAAAGCCGGCGAATTTAAACGTGCCACACAATCCTCCGAATCCTCCACTCGGAGTGGTTTTGCCTTGCCCGCAGGTGCGCCGTAGATAATACAACACGTACCGAACGACAGCCGATGTACTACAGTGCTCTAGAAACTTCTAGAGCACTGTAGATGTACCAAGGAGGAGAGTTATCAGCCTGCGCTTACGGCGCGTGCTTTTCAAGCGCGTGCTTTTCATCGTAAACAATGAAAAGCACAGCCGACCTAAACATGAGTGCCGGCACGGCCGCTTTGCACGGCCGGCATGGTACTTCGTACTAGTTTCGGCGATCAACAACGACGACCAAATCCAAGAAATAATAACAAAAAACAGGTGACGTCACTTCCGTGGGGCGCTCCAGCCTGCCCCGATCGGGCGAGGCTGGAGCACCCCGGGGGAAAGGATCCCCGGGGTGCAGCAGCCTTTGCCTTGAAACAACAACGGCGTCATACCGTTACCAGTGTTGCCATCTTTTTTTGAAGCGTGCCGCTAAGTTAAGGTAAAGAAGTCGCTAAATAGTCGCTAAATTTTACAAAAAGTCGGTGAAATAATAGCTAAATTTCGAAAGCCTAATAAACCAATTTAAATAGGTTTTTCCAGTTAAACTTAACTGAAATAGTTCAAGAAGTTGAATGTACAGTGAAAACAAATTTATTTGCTTCTTTGAGCTGCAAAGGTAAGAACAAAAAATTACGCCCACCTCCCCTCGCGGGAACCCTGGTGTGATGCGACGCTGAGGGGGGTTCAAGCGCAAGCGGAGAGCAACCGTCGACCGAAAGGCCGCCGGAGAGCGGCACACCGGTTATATGCGCAGCGCGCCCGAAGGAGAGGAGACCGCGGAGAGAGAGGGTACTGCACATGCGCAGCACCGCGCGCAGCGCCACCCACCGGCGGAGTGAGAGCGCGCTGGGCCGCACACCCGCAGATGTTGAGAGAGAGTGTTCCCTCTCACCTGGGCACGCGCCGGCGCCAGTGCGTCTGCCACGGCTATGACGCAACACAATCCAACACAATCCACTTTAATCCAATCCAAATCCAATCCAAGCCAAGCCAAGCCAATCCAATCGAATCTAATCCAAAGCCCCTCGCTAGAGAGTGTTCGCTATCGGAGAGGAGAGGGGGTGAGCGGAGGAGAGTGCGGACGCCGACGACGACGGACGCACGCAGGAAGGACAGGGCCGCCGACAAGAGATGCTCTCAGCGTCGCATCTAAAAACCGGTGCGTCTTGTAAACTTTTACAGTGAAAAAAAAAAAAAGACTGATTTGCCGTTAAGCTTAAACCAGTGCACCAGAACACGCGCACACACGCTGCACACTTATGTAGAGTCTAGTAGAAAAGCTCTTCCTCGATGGTGGTAATGGCGGTCGAGTCCGAATCTGCTAACGTTGGCGGTTCGTTGGCAGCATTGTAGGCGTCGGCAGTGCTAATCAGACGCTACATGCTTCTCTGTTGAGGTATGGGGATGGGGGAAGAAAAGGCTCAAGAAGGAGCTGGGCAGGAAAGAAAAAGAAAAAGAAACTGTCGTGGACTTGGCGCGATAACGGACGATGTCTGTCACGCCATTCATTCCTCCATTTCAGAGACGGCTCGCCTGCCTTGCTAAAATGATTCTGATCAGGCTCCCGCGTTCCGCTTTCTTTTTCTATTTCTGTCTTCAACCTATGTACTAAATTCTTTATTCGACTGCGCTTTTTTGCCTATCTGGTTCCTTTTAATGAAAAAAAAAATCTTCTTGGACAATCCCCCTGAGTGGGTATGCGCCACTTCATGGGCCGCCCCCACCACCACCAACGGACTTTCACAAATTTGATTTTTGGTCTGAGCTTGGGCCACGTAATTTACGATTCTGAAATAAGACCGTGTCACCCAAATAACAGAACAGACTCCTTAGAGCTTGGCGCGGCTTCGATGATTTGGCGTCGCTCTAAGGCGAAATAGGTAACTATTTGTGTATGCACAGTTCAGCCGTATAGCGATGATATAACATTTCCAGATTAAGTCGAGAATCCTGAGACAGCTCGCCTTAGGTGACCCTGTAATGCATGTATGTCCAAACTTGGCAACCGTAAAGTCTGTGGCAAATCTTCGGAGATGTCTCTAACTAAGAGGGTGACCCAATGGTATCCTGGATACACAAGAGTATGCGCACTTAAAATTAAAATGGAATTTATCACTTTGTGTTTCCCACCAATGTGAAGTGGTCGTCACAACCGTGAGGGCTTTACAGAAGTTTAAAGTATTAACTCTATGTTTAAAGGAGCACTGACACGAAGATTTTATGTTACACTTTTATTGCTTTTATCGATGCTTAATGGCCTGGCGAACCTGAAACAGCACTTCAAATACTTCAGCGCGCGATAGTTATTTATATTGAACGGCCTGAAAATCGTTTGTTTCAAATTCCCGCGCTTTCATCCCGAACGGCGCATATGACAGAATCCCTGACTGACCTCACCGCTTTGTGCGGACATCACCGGCGCCCGCTTGAGAGGGTGTTGCACCCGCTCGCCGCTCGTGGGCCCGCGCGCGTGAAGTGACGTAACGAGTTTTTGACGAGCGCTTCCGCGTCACTTCTTTTGGCTTTCCCGGGATGATGTCACGCTGATGTCCATTCGCTGAGTGCCGCTCCGCGCGCTGCTCCGTCGGCGCGATAAATGACATCCAATTAAACTGTGTTCTTCACGTCGCAGGCCGCTCATATTTCAGCCAGGGTATTCTGTTGAGTGAAGGAAGCGAACTGTGCAATAATATTAACGCCGAAAATTGGTTTCAGTGCTCCTTTAAAACCGAGGTGTTCACGATAGCGCTAAAGCCGTTCAAAATACTAAGATTACGGTTGTATACGGAAGTCGCTAAAATTTCGCTGAACTCTTGGGCGATTCCGTTAAAAAAAGTCGCTGTCCGCTAAATTTGAAAAATCTGTCGCTAAATAGATGAAAAGTCGCTAAATTTAGCGACAAAATCGCTAAATTGGCAACACTGACCGTTACATCTCCCTCATATGCTGTCATCGTTTGCAGCGCACCAGCGGCGGCAATGCGAAACTGGCGTCCTCCGGCGCCTTGTGCCCTAGAAAGTGAATGCGGTAGTGGCAATAGTGGCAATAGTACCGGTGGTGTCGAGTGAGTGAGCCGGAGCACTCGGCAGCATAGAGTTTCCTCGTAGTCGCTCGCAGTTACTTCGCAAACGCCGTGCTCGGGGCGCTACCGCTGACGACTGGCTTGCAACATGATGCGACGTGTGGCTTCGTACGCCGCAGCCGGCAGGCACCGATGGGGGTATGTCGCTGTTGCACTGCTTGTGTGCTATGTGTTAATAGTTCACGCCTGATTTCGTCTCTACTCCGTTGTCGCGTGTCTCGCCAGGGAAGCGGCCGTCCTTGAGGGTCGTTTGCCGAGAAAATTGGGGCTGTCATCGTCAAAATCGCCTGGAATGAAAAGATACACGCAACCAGTGATGGGTTCGAACTCGGGTTCTGCGCGCGGGCGATGGTGCGCTTTTGAAACTGGGCCACGCACTAATTGAGGAAGAGTGGGTGGTTTGCGCGACGGTGAAAAGGAAGGAAAGCTGACGTAATCCGTAAGCGCCGATAGAAACTCTTGTATTTCCTTTTGGGCAATGTTTTCCTTTACGGCGTTATCTGTCAACAAAGTGCACGCCTGAAGCCCTTAATGCATAATTTGTTTGGCGGACACAACCCTTCTTTCCCACCTCGTCAAGCCATGCAATGAAAGAGGCAAAAAATCACAGAATTCTTGTCGCGCGAGGACTGGACGGCATGTTCGAGCTGGTTCCCACTTGCGAACACAGTTTCATCTCGAACCGTGAAAGTTCCAGGTTGAAAAAAAAAAAAAAAATCTGTCCCCAACAAATGTGCATCTGTTGTAGAAAGTGCATTGTTAATCTGCAGCAAGTGACGTTCCAATCGTCGTAATGCTTATGTGGTCAAAGCTCGAGGCAGAAATGAAAAAGGAAGCTTTGATTTTGATGGGTCTGTTTATTGCAATACAAGTTAAAACTTGTTGCAGTTCTCCCAGTGCAATTTTAATCTGCAGCAAAAGATGACATCACTTTCGTTCATGGTAACATGGAACTATCACTTTAATACCACTTTAATACCTCCCTAGAATGTTGAGAGAGGTTTCCTAAGAAAAAGTGAAAGCATACTAGCAGACAGCATTACTACGATGTGTCAACATCTATTTCTGTGACTGGTTTTGCATTCTAAAAATTCAAACATTTCCGAATCAGCAAAATTCAACAGGTGGAAACATCTGCAACTAATTTTAGAGTGGTAGTCGAAACTATCGCATTTAACGGCCACAGTGGCTAAGGCAGGCTGCCAAGCCGAAGGATGCGAGTTCGATTCCCTGCCGCAGTGGCCACTTTTCTGATCGAGGCGATAAGTGAAGCCCCAGAGAAAATGGTAGTTGGTTTCAGCTGGTGTATGGCCGAATTCCCAGCTGGGATCAGCTGGGACCACGTACCATTTTATCTAGGTCGCGGGTTCGATTCCCGGCCGCGTCGGTCGCTTTTCTGATGGAGGCGAAAAGCAAAAATGCCTGTGTGTACGAGATTTCGGCGCATGTTAAAGATCCCCAGGTGGTCAAAATTAATCCGGAGCCCTCCACTACGGCGCGCCTCATCGCCTGCGTTGCATCGGTGCGTTAAACCCTACAATCAATCAACCAACCATTTTATCTAGGGAAACGCCAGTGTTTCGAGATTTTGGGCACACAAAAAAGATCTCCAGGTGGTCAAAATTAATCTGGAGCCCTCCACTACAGCTCACCGCATAGCCCAGGTGCCGCTCAAGCTTGTTAAACCCCGAAATTCGGAATTTGAAACTACCGCATCTCTCTATTTTTTTTTTTTTTCTCTGGTGAGTCCAGTCAAAAGGCAACCTTTCTTTTATGTGCAAGCCTACCCAAAACCTGGCTAGCCTTGATCAAGGGGGCCAGGGAACGTTATTTAACTCAGTGAGACACAAGGTCCAGGAACTTTGCAATGTGAAAAAGTGACCTTTTGACAACAAAGCAGGGAGGGAAGATGCCTAAATGCACATATTTATGGTAGTCTTCAGTTCCCTACTTGCATGTCCTGTAAGGTCTTTTTTTTTTCGTACAGCAGTCTTTCTCCACTTTCTTTCGCTGTCTCATTTGTATTGCTCACTACTGTCTCAGGTTGGGCTCTCCATCTTTGACTGACAGTAAGCAAAAAAAGGGGCGGGGAGAAGTGGATGGGAGCGGGAGCAGAAAGTGGGACAAGGTGACTGACAGGGCCGTATCTCGGAGCAACGGTGCACACTCCTATCCTTTATCTCTCGCACCCGGAAGCTTGGCCATTGATAAGTTAGGTTTCTTTCGCATGTGACACTCCCGGTCAAGTGCACGTGTCCTCCAGTCGTTTTGATTTTGTCACTGCTCAGTGACTAACACGAAGTCACTCCTGAGTGAACAGAGTGAATTAATTGGAAGTACATTCAGCAAGGCGAAACAAGCTTGCTTGAAGTCAGCTGTCGGGTTTAGTCGCAATATCTGTGTCCACGATAGGTACGGTTAACTTGATGCTGCAAGCTGATGTGTGCACAAAACTGCAATGATATGCTGGGAGAAAACTTCCTCCTAATGTTCATTGAACATTGTTGTTGTTACAGTTGTCAGCGCACCATCTGTGCCTCCAATTTTTGTTTTCCAATCCTAATTCGAGCTACATGCTGTTTTTCCTGATCTATTTTCCAGCTCTCGATTTTATTTTGAACCGATCGGCTGTGTCTGCTTCTATCTGACTCTTATATAAGAAAGGGGTCAACAAAACTTGACTTGGGACTGGTCTGTGACCACGTACACTAGCATATGCTGCACCGAACTAACTGAGCTGATAAGCCTAGGGAGGCATTGTGCCTGTTGTTTGGGGTTGTGGTTTGCTTTTTGTTTTGCACCCGGATGTTTTTGCGGCCGATTAGACACCAGGTTATATCTGAGGTTTGGCAGGGACGATGGAGCCTTCTGTGACAAGACACAGTGCTTGCATTGTTCCCGGGACAGTTGTGAACAATGCAAGATGGGGCTGCATTGTTTGCGTGGCAGCATCGTGTGTGATGCCTTTTGTGGAGAAAGCGGAACCCTGCAGAGGCAGGGAAGGGGGGGGGGGCAGTGTTAGGAGGCTAACATTTATGGTGCCTCTTAGTTGTGGCTTAGCCCCTTTCTATAAATGCTCCTGTCCCTCGCAGCAAGTCCAGGGTCAAGTATTATGCACCAACCATGTGCGGGTAATGAGGGTGGTGACATGGCTGTTTTTGTTTGACATGGAAGTGACCAGTTTATCTTGACATGTGCTGCACGTCCTTTTTTTTTTCCCACGTCCTACCAGCAACTAGATGACTGTGTGGAGGAATTTATTTATCGTGCGATCCTACTACGCTTGTAATGAGTAATCTGTGTTCGTAGCTAATGGGCCCCTCTCTAAACTGTCTGCTGGCAGGCCTAAGGAGACGCAGTAATTGAAAATACTGAACAAAAACAAAAGTAATATGTAAGTAAATTGTTCTCTGCATCTTTTTCAGTGTCACACTTGATCTTGCGCAATCTGTATCTGCCTAAAAAAGAGATCTGAAGGCAAGGTGACCAGTGACGCGTGATGGATGCTGCATTCTACAACTTGCTTACAGTGCAAATTTACAAAAAAAGAAAAGCTTTCCCTGTTTAGCTCAAAGAAAAAGCCATCTGCCAACAATCTTAAAGCCGTTAGCTGAGGCAACTTGAAGACACTATTGTGCACCTATGTCCGGTGTACGTGCTGCATCTTCTGCGTACCGTGTTTTCGCATGCATAACCCGCACCAAAAATGCGAAAATTTCAGGGGTGAAGTAGAGGTGCGGATTATATGCGAGGCATTTCCTTTGGTGCAGCTTCACCGCAATACGCATTGGGCCATGGTGCCCCTACAGAATTAATAGCGACTAGGCACTGTTATTCCGTTGACAGTGTTTATTTTGCACACCCAGCCCAACAATATACCAACCTGAAAAAAATGTATGCGGCAAGTCATCTTGTTATGTAGTCAGCTAGGCAAGTTCTTTTGCATAAACGAATGTGTAATGTTGCTTGAGTAGTAGCTTTGGTCCATCCCTTTTTGCATAAAATATGCGGGCAGTACACGGGGATACATATATTTTTTATTCGTCGACGGAAAGGGGGCGTGCGGGTTATATGCAGGGGCGGGTTGTACCAACGAAAATACGGTATTTTGCGTACAGAGCAACACATCGTGCAACAAAAGCTTTGGAATCTAAACGACAGGAAAAGTAGCACAAAGCTGACCTAGATGATGGCTGTGCAGCTGGCTCTTACTGATATATGTCAGAAAAAAGTTGGCAGAGCGGAAAACGGGGGACTGAAGGTATTTTTCACGTTGAACTTGGTTTTCTCAAATGAGATTTTTGGTTATGCTGGTACCATTTTTTTTACAAAGAATAGCAGGCTGCTTTTTTTTTTTTTTTTTTGCGCATGCTAAATGGCTATGTTGCGATATACTGAGCATTAGGGCTGTACAGTAAACAATTTATGATTACAAAAAGATGTCCAAAAGTTTGTTTGGAATCATTTACTAGGGGAAAAGTTTGGTTCTAATTCTTTTGTTTGATAAAATACAGTGAACCTTAGTTATGAAGAAATTTCTTGGTTCCAAAGCTCATTGTATTTAAAGTTTTGCATGTGCTCCTCTTTGGTGCATTCAGGGCACATCTTTTAATGAATAATTGCCTATAACAAAGTAAGTACCCAGTCCCAAGGGCTTCGTTTTAATGTGGGTTAAGTGTACTTTTGGTTCAATCGGTAGAAGAAAAAGTGCTGAACAAAATGACTCAAACATGTACCCGATATCTCAATTGCTGAAAAAAGTGCAGCGTACGATATGCCCCGAAATATGTGGGAATTAGAGGCATTACTATGTCCTTCTAAAGGAATATATAAGAGAGTTGTGAACGCTGTCTGTAATTGCTGTATCAGGTTAAAGCCCTGAGTTTGTGGACCATGTTGCAAGCAGATTTTGGCTGTGCCCTTCTTTCTCTGAGAACACTGCTTTCGAAAGTGCTGGTTCCCTCACGCCATTCTTTGTGCCCATTTAGGGATGCTGGCTGTGACGAGACGTTTGCGATCTTGGCAGCTAGTGTCTACTGATTTGCAAGCGTGCTTATCCTGCATAAACTGCGCCCCAGTGAACACAAAATTAATGGCTTTAAGTAAACTAACGAAAAATCAAAATTTTGAAGGCTAAATAAAACGGCAGTGTGCCATGTTGCAAACCAGCTAGTAATTATTTTGTCGTCTGACCTAGCTTAGACACAAAGTAACGGTCCAGGCTCCCAATAGACGGGAAAGTGAATAATTGCAGAAGTTGAGTTCAACAAGTGTAGTTCAGTGTCCCATTAGGCAAGCTGTTGGGAGTTTCTACTAGTACAACTACATTGCAAGCACTGGCGATGTCACGTGCGAGCTTGTTACGTTAGATAGACACTATTACTTTACTTACAATTGTGGGAGCTTGTTGAGGCACTTATTTTTTAATCGCGGCCATGGCGGCCGCTTTTCTGATGGAGGCGAAAAGAGCAAATGCATGTGCTTGAGATTTTGGTGCACATTAAAGATCCCCAGGTGGTTAAAATTAATCCGGAGCCCTCCACTAGGGCGCACCTCATTGCCTGTGTAGTGTCGGTGCGTTAAGGGGGTACACTGCTTTTAAAACAGCTTGCTTTAATTAAGTAAGTCACTCATGTTGCCTTTTCCCCTACGGATTTCAAGTAGGCCATTATTTTTTGAGTAAGTCAATTAGTTACCAAGATAGAGGTAATTAGCCAGTTTCGGGGGAACAATAGACAAAACAGTGTTGGCCATGAAACTGTAATCTTTATATTTTCCATTACTCTGAATCCTGGGGAGTTCAATAAGAGAATCGGCTTCTTGATGCACCGCTTAAGACTAATTTTACAGCTCATTAAGCTTTGGTGTTTGAAATGGGCATTCGAAATGGTCTCTTGCCACCAAGGTTTAATGAGCTGTAAAATCAGTTCCAAGCAGTGCAACAACAACCTGATTCCCGTATTGCACTCACCAGGGTTCACAGTATTGGAAAATATAAAGATTACAGTTCCATGGCCAACACGGTATTGTCTGCTGTTCCTCCAAAACTGGCTAATTATCTCTATCTTTGTAACTAATTGACTTGCTCAAAAAATAATGGCCTACTTGAAATCAGTGGGGGGGGGGGGTAGCAGCAAGACTGGCAAGTTTCACAGTTTACTTAACAATTAAAGCAAGCTGTTTTAAGAGCAGTCTCCCCCCTTAAACCTCATAATCAATCAGTCAATCTATTTTTTAGTGCGTGTCGGTTGTGGTCTGAAATGGGCACGTCTGTTTGTGTGTGTAGGCGGCGCTGGGCGAGCAGTGAGGCTGGCCATGCAGCACCAAGCGGGCAGCGGCAGCGGACCTTCAAGAAAGTGGTCAGTGCACCCTCTCCCCCTCTCCCCCTCTCCCCCTTTCTCAAATCGGGAGAGTAGAACGTCCCTCTCCATGGCAGGCCATGGCTGCACAAAAACTGAGGCAGCTCACTCGCGATAGGCTGGGGGTGGAGTGGCTGGTTTCGCATCCCTGAAAGACGACGGTGTGGCTGAAGTGGCTGCAGTGCGTGTACAAGGCTGTGCTTTCACAGCTGAGTATTTGCAATGCTCAGCAATGTTGAACGCATTCCACGGGTGGGTTTTCGATAGGAAAGGAGGAGGGGCGGCTTTCACAGGTGTGTTGCCAGTACCGTTCACGGCTTCCACCCCGCAGGCCCCACTTTGTCCTAATGGGGGCAACGGGCTGGTTTCAGTGTGGGCCCAGTTGTGCTGTTCTGTTCCAGTTTCATTTGTTTATTTTATTTTTATTTATCATATACTGCGAACAATTTAAGGTCCAAGCAGGAAAGGTACCGCTTGTTCAAAGGTAAAACAAAGGTGCAACAAATTTACAACAAAATTATTACTACGATACATCAAAGGTAAGAAAAACATGTCAATCACCACCAAATTTTACGCGTTTTTACATGGCAGAGTCCACACACTGCAACACAACCCAAAATAAAAGCACCGCACTCTTAGGCACACAACATGTTGTCAAATGAAAGAGGTAGACTTGTCTGCTCCCAGCCAGGCTCTAGCTCCGTTGAAGTGCACTAATGCCCATAAAACGCTTCTTGGAAGACATTGGTTTTCGGTCTGATTGGTTGGCATGATTGCCTGGCATATCTGTATGCCCACTCATTCTTGCAAATTTATCGGCAGCGTTTTCTTATTTCGCACTGTAGCACTAGTGAAACAGTGCACTTATAACTTCCTTTGATTGCTTCGCCAAGCAGCTCTATATGAACAAGTGTAAGTCATTTCTCTGCCGTCCCGCTGGTGTATTGCGTTATCAACGTGGGTTTCTTTATCAGCTTAGGTCGAGTGCTGTGGTAGTGATCGCATTTTTATTGAAATTTTATCTGCACACGCAACGCATGCTCATCTGCTGCGTCAGCTGAAACGACCGAGGGACGTTTTCAAGATAGCTGTGAAACCGCGATTCTTTGTCGTCAGTAATTGAATGGGAAGTGGTGGCAGGAGGAGGAACTTGAGCCTTGCTACCGCACTTGCCAAGCTGAATAAACCGAACAGGAAGAGGTGTAAAAAAACGTGAGAAAAATAGTTAGCCCCGACCTTTTTTGCACTCTTTGACCCAGACGTCGGATTCATGTACTTGTCGATCTTTTGCGGCATAAACGAAATATTTGTGTAAAACGAATAGAAGGCAGATTTGAATGCCAGTTTAAATACTAACGTTTGTGTTTTGCGAGAAACATTACTGCAGCTGTCTTGTTTGTTTGAAGCAGGACCAATCAATCAATCTACCCATCTAGTCACGTGCGCACCAATTTGTTGTCCTACATTACATCTAGCCATTGCAGCCCCAGTGGCATTTTTAGTGAAGCCACGCCCACTTCTTCCATGTCTTCTCTCTCTCTCATCCAGTTATAGCGGTAGGCAAGAAAGTATAGTCAAAATATCCTGCTATGATGAAATTCATGGGTCACGGGAAAAAATTTGTCGTGGTTAAACTTCGTTGTTGTGAAAACAACAAAAAGGAGGGCTATACTGTTAAAATTGAAGTTTATGCTGCGAAAATGTGCGCTGACAGGCAAAAAATATTATTTTCTTTAAATAAGGCAAAGCAGTGTCAGTTAATAAAGGCTTGAGCAAAGCAGGTGCACCTGCTCCCTGCTTTTTTTTTTGTTTAATTTTTATAGGCTATTTGTGGGGCCTTGGGAAGTCACTCGGCCAGGCTGTACGCTACCTTTTTTACTTTGTAGATAACATGCCAATGCCCACTGGAAAGGTAATTATGCCGTGTATGTGTGGGTTCATTTTTTTTTTTCGTGATCGTTCTTTTTTTGTGTATGCGTTGATATGGGATACTGTGCTGGCGCAGTTTGTGTCTTTGCTCTGCACGAAAAGAAAAAAAAGATTCCAGGTGTATTTTGAAATTATTTTGGTATACTTGTATTGCTGCAGGCAGAGCGACCTTTTATGTCGTGTATGTTTGAAAGGTGCATGGTTGAGCAATCACTGTTATCGCTTTGCGCAGGCCTCTGACTGACGTTCACCTCTGACTGAAGTGCAATTATGTAACTGAAACTCGCTGTCACTGACCCAAAATTGCAAAATGATTGGCAGTCCACGATCACTGTCAAAGCAATGGTGTCTTCACTGCGGGCCACATTGTCATGGTGTGATTTACATGATGAGGTGACCTATTTTTCCTCACTGATGTGCGAACATAGCGCTATGCGACACTGATCACTTCTCGTGGTAATATAAATTGCTCTCAGAATAATTTGGGAGCTTCAGCATTACACTTAAAAAAGCATTTTGGTTTTCAAGTCAAATTGAAATCATCGATACAAAGCACTGAAGGCGTACGCCGGGGGCTGAGGTGTAATTTTGTCTTCATTAGGCCTAACTGGAACTGGATAGCAAGTGAGCTCCCTTACAAGTTGATCGTGGTTACATTGCCATCTAGGGGTAACGTTCAAACACAACAAGAGAAGAGTGGAGCGGGTCAGGGAACAAACGCGTGTTACGGACGTATTAGTAAAAATTAAGAAGAAATGGACGTGGGCAGGGCATGTAATGCGAAGGCAAGATAACCGTTGGTGATTAAGGGTAACGGAGTGGATCCCTAGAGAAGGCAAGTGTGGCAGGGGGCGGCAGAAAGTTAGATGGGCAGATGAGATCAAGAAGTTTGTGGGGGTAAATTGGTAGGAGTTAGTGCAGGACCGGGATAATTGGAGATCCATGGGAGAGGCCTTTGCGCTGCAGTGGGTGTAGAGATGATGATGATGATATTGTCATTGCCATCACACAGTGGTTTCATTATGAGGCATTCGAGGGGGCACACATGACACAGGTAACACCACGGATACGAGTGGAGTGCTCAAAGGATGGGCAGCCAGTAACAGCGCACTAAGCTCAGTTGACATTACCAAGTGTCAACTAGAGGTACGATGAAGACGCACTTGTTAAAATAAGAAGGGACGATAACAAGTGAACCTGTTGAGCCCAAGATGCCCGAGTGATTGTATTCACCAAGGAGTGTCATCCCGTTACAAAGGGAAAGCCACCGAACCATTGTCGGCGTCAACCTTCGATTTACTTTACAAATGTACAGAAAATGCTAACTTTTCCTTCACGGAAATTTCATCGAAGGGAAATGGTTAAGAGAAAGTTGTTTGTTGACGAGGGGGCCGTTATGCACTGCGTCCTGTAGGAAACAAAATGGGGTGTCGGAAATCCTTCGTTGTAGCAGAAATTTCATCGAAGCAGACTTTGTTGTAGTGTTGCAGACTGTACTTCTTTGTCTGCAAATGAGCTGCTGCATTCACTACTTTTTTTTTGTGTTATGTCAGATTTCTTTTCTCGTCTTCTCTCTGGGATAGGACATTACTAGCCATTCACTGCCATCACTAGTGGCAAGAGCCAGGCGTGTGGGATAATTTTGCCTCGCTTTTAATTTTAGGTGGATAAAATGCACACGTAGATGAACACACCTGCACCTTTGCAAAGTGCCGTAGTAACACTTGACAGCATTTGAAAGGTACATGGGTGGCCAGGTGCATTGCAATCGCACTTTAATTGCACAACAAAAAAAATAAAAAACGCTTTCATCTGGTTTTCTCTCATTGTGGCCTCAATTTGAACTTTTTCTTCAGTTTCTAGTATGTACCAGCTTTGTGAAATTAAACTGTTTTGATGCTTGCTCGTGCTTTGCTGTTGGGGATTATAGCTTGGTTACAATCCCCTCCTTACCACCCTTGTTTTAGTCTTTATTTTGGGTTTGCATTTGGTTTGTTACCTCTGCCAAGCCAGTCAGTTTCCAAAGCTTTCCCAAAGCGGCCGCTGCAGATATAGCACAACAGGTCCAGCCTTGGCAGCCAAAAAAAAAAAAGCCGTAGTAGTTGAGGACTCTCCATGTTGTCACATAAGAGAACCTCGAGTGAAAGCTGTGGCCCATAACGAGGCCTAACTTAAATCCTCCTTGAACTCTAGTAATGTGGGTCAGTCTCACCGCCGTGCCTTTTAATGACCAATTACAGCATTCAGTAGGGCAGAATAAGCCAATGGCAAGACGAGGCAAACAGTTTGACCTGTTTGTGCTGGGACATTATGCTAGGCAAGCATGGCATTCTTGCAGTGCATAGTGTCACAGCACAGGTCCTTTTTCAAATTGCACGTCCCTTCTCTTGCTGTTATGGAGTGCTGCCCTGCAACATCTCTGTTGCCGTAGAAACCATCCTGATAATCCGTTGCCCACTTTCATGAACTGCTTAGGGAAATTCTTGGCTGAGCCTTCCATATTGAGCTTTTGCTCTACTAAACATGACTGCAGCTCTATCAAGGAACCTTCGTGGGGCTGCAAAAATTTGAACTAGCCGTTGGGACGTGAGCTCCCCCTCATCGACCTCGAAAGAAAGATGGCCCCTGACATCACTTCAAAATTTAAAGGCAGGACAAGGAATGACAAGTGGGAGGAGACAACTCTCTCTCTCTCTCTCTCTCTCTCTCTCTCTCTCTCTCTCTCTCTCTCTCTCTCTCTCTCTCTCTCTCTCTCTTTCTCTCACTCACTCACTCACTCACTCACTCACTCACTCACTCACTCACTCACTCACTCACTCACTCACTCACACACACACACACACACACACACACACACACACACACACACACACACACACACACACACACACACACACACACACACACACACACACACACACACACACACACACACACACACACACACACACACACACACACACACACACACACACACACACACACACACACACACACACACACACACACACACACACACACACACACACACACACACACACACACACACACACACACACACACACACACACACACACACACACACACACACACACACACACACACACACACACACACACACACACACACACACACACACACACACACACACACACACACACACACACACACACACACACACACACACACACACACACACACACACACACACACACACACACACACACACACACACACACACACACACACACACACACACACACACACACACACACACACACACACACACACACACACACACACACACACACACACACACACACACACACACACACACACACACACACACACACACACACACACACACACACACACACACACACACACACACACACACACACACACACACACACACACACACACACACACACACACACACACACACACACACACACACACACACACACACACACACACACACACACACACACACACACACACACACACACACACACACACACACACACACACACACACACACACACACACACACACACACACACACACACACACACACACACACACACACACACACACACACACACACACACACACACACACACACACACACACACACACACACACACACACACACACACACACACACACACACACACACGGGTCTGAGTGGAAAAAATTTACTGTCCCGTGCTAAAAAAAAGTTGAGAAAAGCGAGGAAGCATACTCACATCAAAACTGCGTCAGAAATGCGTCAAAAAGCTTTCGCTGAAAGTGAGTACAACCGTTGCTGAAAATGCGTCCGATGGATCATGGATCATCAAACTTTCAAAGACCGCAATTGCAAATGAAGAACGAACTCGTGCAATGGTTTTTTGTGCAGTAAGTAAACGCATCTACGAGGGATCTAAATGTATACCGATACATGGTTTATGAGATAAAGCCATATTATTGTACTTCTTCTTCATGATCGATCCGTGTATTGTTTTATTGTATTGTACTAGAACCAAACATTTTTTGCAATTTTCAAGTAGCTGGTTTGACGCAATGGAGGCCCGGTTTCACACACACAAATTGCGTCCAGAGATCTTATCGGAGCTTTTTGGTAGGCCAACAGGTCTATGGGGAAATGCATTAGTTTTGTAACAGGACGCCATCGGTCCTGCTATGAAAGCCTTTGCCTTAAGACTCGACAGAGGCTTGATGTGGCTTTTTCGACGTGACCCTGATGTGACCCTTGATGTGACCCCGTGTGACTTTTTGTGTGTGTGGCTGCTGGCACAACAGTCATTCGTTAAAATGGAGGATGGGAGCCTGACTGTGACATCCCTCTATGCAGGAGTCCAACTCGTTCCTCACCAACCTGTTCATGGGGGAGGCCAATGTGACGCAGATTTTCCCGTTTCCTGAAGGTGAGTGGCCCTCGCACGGTGGCACATGGTTTGTTCACGTGATGGTACACAGACATTCCACTCTACGCGGCATTGATGGGCTTATCAGGGTGGCCAGGACTCGGTCAAGTGTGTTGTGTTCAAGTACGGGGGGTGAAGTGAAACGTATTGCTGTTGCTACCAAGCAGAGTGGTGACTAAGTGTAGTACAAGCAGCGCTGATTGGCTTATTAGATAGAGAGCATGGCTGCTGGGTTGGGCAAGAGTAGGGTGGTTGGTCAGCTTCTAAAAAATGTGCATGCAGTGGCAGTACGTAAAGTGCTTATAACTTCTCCTGGCAAGCTGCGGGCCGCAGTGTTATTCAAAGTGCTTTTAGTAGTCAGTGTGGTTAACCAGTACTTTTGTTTTCAGAGGGTTAGGCACTCCAGGGACTGGTTGCTTGGCCCTGAAATGTCTCTGCGAGAGCTGTTCGTATACAACGGCAGGCAAGAGCGAGCCCTCGGATGTGCTCATCATCTTCCTCACAATAAAATCCAGTGGACACAGACGACGTGTGTAGTCGAGTGTATCGGGTAGGAAAGGAAAGGGAAGAAAGAAATGACAGGTATAAAGATAGAGAGAGAAGCAATTGTATGAGGATGCTTTAATTAACAAAGACTAAATGAACAGCTGCAGTGATTTGTGTTTATGCGTGCCTATTCTTCAAAACGAGCTCTAAAGATAGGTTAGTGCTGAACTGGCTTTTCATTTATTAGCAGTCATAAATTACATTGCCTGACGTGCTGAGTGAGGCTCATTGCTACAGTATCATATGAACAATAGCATGTTACTCGGTCAAGAAGCAGAATAGGCGTCACTAACTGCTATCTCCAACGAAGCTTCAATTCCCTATTTGCAAAGTGTATGAGGGAATACAAAGAAACCGGCAGGGGCAGAGTTCTCAAGTTTCGGCTGATTGGTTGGGAGCTGACACGCATTTCTTCTGCTGCTTCTTCTTCTTCTTGTTCTCTTTTTTTTTTTTTTGAGTGGATAGTAAGAACTCGAGATGTGTCCCATGTTTGTCAGTCTCAGTAGCATCTTACAACTTTGATACTATATAAATCAGATGCACATCTTCATCTGCTGCAACTCGGGGCGAAACTACTGCTGGGAAAAAGTTTTACGAGAGATGTGTTGTTGCAAGCCATGTTCTGTGAATTGTTTTGTTTATGTTTTGTTCCCAGTTGTGTAGGGTTATCTTATCCCGTGCTGGAAGTGAAATGTCTGTGCGTTCCTTCTGGCGTTAGGTCCTGCCTAGACTGCTCTTGTTCGAACTTAGAATGACCTCCTCAATCTGATTTGACGTTTCTGAAAGGACAGCGCTTTGAGATACATGTGTGCAGACTGAATGCCCCGGCATTTGATTTGCGGACGCTTGGCTGTGGACGCCACTTTGTTTTACTGCTTGTTCAACGTTCGGGCATTAATTTCAGTTCATTTGCGAAGCAGTAGTTTAACTCCAACAACCTTTTACTGAGTTGCAATGCGAGAATCTTTCATTGTGCCGGGCTGCGTGAGAAGATGAAGCATTTCACTCACTCTGCCAGTGAGTGTCCTGTTCTGGCCACTTGTGCGAGCGCTGCGACAGGTTTTCTTTTTTCCTTTTTTTTTTTGCTTTTAACGAAAGGATGATTGTCTTTCATATGGCAACCCAGCTGCTCACTGACGTGTCAAAACTGCCGTGCAATTTGTGAGAAAGTTTTGTAAAACATGCACTTGTGGGAAAAAAAAAAAAGAAAAACAGAGCTGCACAATTCATCACTGTGCACTGGAAGAGCTGTGTGTGTGGAGTGAGTTGAAATTGGATGGCCTCTTTTATTTGTCATTTTGGTTTGCTCAGAACTGTTGCACAGCTGCTTCGGTTTTTTTTTTTTTTGCCCTCAAAGAATGTCTATGGCGAGAGTGGGTCTGTACTGCCCAGTACTGCTCAGAACTGTTTTGGATGGCTGAATAAAAGAGGGCAACAGTTTTAAGCGCCAATTGGACACATGCGTTATGGGACACTCCGTGGGGGAGGGCTATGGGTTTTTGATTTAGGCTCATCTTTAACTTGTGCCAAAATTGCAACACCAACCGCAGTGGCTCAGTAGCTAAGACGTTGTGCTGCTTAGCCCAAGCACGCAGGTTTGATCTTGGGTGCAGGGGTGGCCGCTGTTCTTATGGAAGCGGAAAAGCAAAAATGCCTGTGTGTCGAGGTTTCGGAACACGTTAAAGATCCCCAAGGCGGTCAGAATTTGTCTGGAGCCTTGCACTATGGCGTGCCTCATAGTGCACGTGTAGCTTCACGCGTTAAACCCCACAAATAAATCATTGAAATCTCGACACGAGGGCGTTTTTGTTTTTCACCTCCATCAGAGGAAGAGCCACAAGCAGCTGGGCATTGAATCCATGACCTCATGCTTGGTGAACGTTAAGAGGGCACCACTAGCAGTTTTGAGGTCAGGGGTAGGTCTTGGAAAGGCCCGTTGACGAGTTGGTTGTAGTACCGTATTTATTCGAAGGCGGTCATGATTTTAAGGCGTGGGTGCAGTTTGGAGAGTCAAAAAAGAAAAAAAAAAGTATATTTGTGAGTTTCGAATGTAAGGCGGGTTATGACTGAGAGGCTACGGATTTTGGAAAGAAGCCTCGCCTTGTATTCGAATAAATACGGTACATAGATGCCAGGCCTGGTGTTATATTTGAATGAATACAGTGCGCGTATGCCACTTATGGCGTGTGCATGTGGGGGCTGTGTGCAGTGCTGACAGCGGACCAGACGGAGACGTTAAGGATGCTGGTGGATCCGTTGCAGCGGTTCCTGACGGTAAGCGCTGCTTTCATTCGAAAGGTTTGCGTACGGCTCGTGGGGTCGCAGCTAACACATTTCTTAGTGTGCCGGGAAGTGTTTTTTTAGACCGGACACGAACTGATGAGTTTGCTGCTGGTGGGCCTTTGTTCGCTTTCGATGACGCAGTTTCAATTGTGCAACAGGATTGAGAACGGGGCCACTTGGTAAATATTGTTACGTGGCGGACTGGCGGGCTGTTTACAAGTTACCGTGAAGTTCCGAAAGAGCGGCCACCCAAAGTACAGAGATATTGAGCGAAAAATGCGGGATGGCTGTCTTTCGGGTCAGGTGTGGGAAACGAAAAAAGTAGCCGCACCGCCAACCAAAAATGCGGAGATATCGGGAAAAAATACCAGATGGGCGAGCGTTGGGCTGGGCGCGGTGGCCGCGGTGGCCGCTTTTCTGATGGAGATGAAAAGCAAAAACGCGTGTGTGTTCGAGACTTCGGCGCACGTTAGAGATCCCCAGGTGGTCAAAATTAATCCGGAGCCCTCCACTACGGCGCGCCTCATCGCCTGCGTTGCGTCGGTTCCTTAAACCCCACAATCAATCAATGATTCGTGTTTATTTTGTCCACTCATCAGTGCTAAAGCCATCGTTTTTAGGGGGTTGGCGATGTTTCGGGGGTCGGAGTTTGCTCGGAACTTAACGGTATGTACATAAATGGCCTGTTTACAAATTATTTACATACAGTAGCAGCAGCACGGAATCGCAGCTTGGTGGCCTAGGTGGATTGTGCACAAATCTGCATTGGCACTCCTTTTTCTTCGCCGACAGTCGGCTTTACAGGCTGGTAATAATGGCCCTCACAAATGACTCTTATCCACTCAGGGGAATTTCCCTCTGCGCATGGGGTCTTTTCTTCGTCTTTTTCTGGCCTGGATCATGGCAGCACCGTGGACACTGTGTTCTCCATTCTAATTAACTGTGCCCCATGGCAATGTATTTATTAATATTATGAAGAGAAGACAACAACATCAACAGTGGCCAACCACTGATGTTTTATTTAAGAGCATGACATACAGTGGACTCCCGTTAAGACCAACTCGGTTAAGACTAACAACATTTTTGCTCTCTTGTAGTGTCCGCAATGCAAAAAACGTGCACTTTTAAGGTGAATTTCTGATAATACAAATTTTTACAGTCCCTTCGAGATCGTCGTAATGGGAGTCGACTGTGTTGAGTATGCTGCGCTTCTGTTTAGGGCTCAGGGGTTCCTTTGTGTCTTTCTCTGCTTCTTAGTGAAAACTTCTGTTTCTTAGTCAGCGCTCGAGTTGTTGTCTTCTCTTTGTCTCGTCAAGTTTGCTTTGTTCCGTGATTGCGATTCCAATTGAGCACTGTGCACTGTACGTTCCCAGCACACCTGTTTCGCTCTTCTAACAATCGGCAATAGCTTTGTAGGAAAGTTCACCAGCAGCGTCAGGTGTGAGATGTGGCTCATAGGCCTACTACTGCCATGCATTCGGGGGCAAACCTTACGGAAATGGCTTCCGCAAAATTAGCTGCATCTTTCGTGCCAGTATCCAAGTACAGTCGGACCTTCTTGTGAAGAAGTTGCATCAGGAGAATATCTGGCATCAGGTGTAAAAGTGGGCACCGAAATGAGCCCCTCGCGCTGTTTCAAGAGTGCTGTTACAAGACCTGCTATTCACTGCATGTGCCATTTTTGTGCGTATAACATGCCCCCGCATAGAAGCTGCACATATGGCTGGCCATGACTCAGAGCCCCATGTTGCACCCATGGGGAAAAACAAGAATACCTCATGCATCCCTCGCGTAATTCACTGTGCGTTGCAACGTTTCTGCCGCCGTTAAGTTGATTGTGTTTTTCATATTTTCACGCGTATAACCTGCCCCTGCATATAATCCGCACCCCCACTTCCAGCCGTCCGGAAAAGAAAAAAAAATCCTCGCATATTGCCCGCACATTTGATACAGGAAAGGCTGAACGAAAGCTACTGCCCAAGTAACGCATCACGTACTATGTAGACAGAAAAAGCGTATATTTAGCAAGTAGAATACACTGACTGCAAGGCGAAAGTCACAATTCACTAATAAAATTCAGTTAGAGTGCACTGGTCCTTGTTTTTTCTTCCTTGTCCTTGTATGTTTTGCGCTATCACTGCCATGGAAGGCTTAGTCACTGTTACTGCGTAGGAGCTTCACTGCACGAGGCGCATTGCCGTGAAGCTGCACTAAAGGGAAAACCCCGCATATTACCCGCACCCCTAGTTTACCACTGAAATTGTTGCATGTTTGGTGTGGGCTATACACGCGAAAATATGTTACTCTGATATTTGCGCTGCTATGGGTATCTCAGCCTGAAGTTTATGCCGAGTAAGTGCGAAAGGTGCAATTACTCCGATTTACCCCGTGTACTAAGCTTGTCATTCTGCTGTGGAAAAGATTCCTGCTTCAGCCATGATCCAAGAAATGATCCATGATCCATGATCCAGCCAATAAATTGAAATATAAAGTATATATTGTATAGCCTGCTTACATTTTTTGCTTAGTTTTAGCATTCCAAGCAGCTTAGACGACTATTTCTTGAATAACGCTCGTGCAGTAAGCGTCCCCCAAATTCCCCCAAATATCTTATCTCTAGCGACTGCATTCCTTGGGCAGAAAAGCGATCGCAAATGTGTGGTCTGGCTGCTGGCTGCTCTGCTAGTTCACCCAGCACGAAAAGTGCTTCTCACACTTCTGTTTTTTGCTGTGCAATAAAAGTTTCGGTGGATTTTAATTTCTTAGTACCTATATTAACTTCGCTGACTCTTCTCCCGCCTTCAATTGGCCTTAAATTTTTCTACTAGCGTACCAGTCAGCAAAGCATCGCATGTGCGCTTGTGTGGAGCTACGTGGACTTACAGCTTGATACAGTCTGCAAACTAAAGGCACATTCTTCTGGCACACATGCCATGGCTTAGTTTCGACTGAGCGAAGGAATTGCGACGACCTTCCAGCGACCGCCGACTTAAGGGTGGGCCGACTGATCTTGCCGGAGGGTCGGCGAACCGTGCAGTGGCACAGTCAAGCCAAGCAATCTGGTTCTGACGTCATGCGAAACCTCATGGGAAATTGGCAAGGAGGATGTGGAGAGGAGGACAGCATTTTCCAATTGATTTTTCTACGGAATAAAGTCGCGTAAATGCAGCAAGAGTGGTTGAAACACGGCCTAGAGACTTCAGAGTACAATTTGCGCAAGTAATCCCGGAATGTTTACGAATCTTAAGGGGTGACACTGCTCTTAAAACAACTTCTTTTAATTTTCAAGTGAACTCTGTGAAACTTGCCAGTCTTGCTGCTTTTTTCCCACTGACTTCAAATATGCCAGTATTTTTTCAGTTGGTCGTTTAGTTCTTAAGATAATTAGAGATAATTAGCCATTTTTGCTCACACAATTAACACAACAGTGTTGGTCACAAAACTGTAATCTTTATATTTTCCAATACTATGAACCCTGGTGAATGCAATAATGGAAGCATTTTTTTGATGCATCGCTTGGAACTAATTTTACAGCTCATTAAACTTCGGTGTTTGAAATGGGCCCTAAAAATGGTTCCTTGCCACTGGTGCCACCGAAGTTTAATGAGCCCTAAAATTAGTTCCAAGCAATGCATCAAAAAACTGCTTCCATTATTGCATTCACCAGGGTTCATAGTATTGGAAAATATAAAGATTACAGTTTTGTGACCAACACTGTTTTGTTAACTGTGTGAGCAAAAATGGCTAATTATCTCTAATTATCTTAAGAACTAAATGATCAACTAAAAAAATACTGGCATATTTGAAATCAGTGGGAAAAAAGCAGCAAGACTGGCAAGTTTCACAGAGTTCACTTGAAAATTAAAAGAAGTTGTTTTTTAAGTGTCCCTTAAGTTGTAGCCGAGTATCTCTGGGTGTGTTTGACCCTGCCTTGCACCGTGGATGGGGGTGGTGAGAGAAGCGTGCCCTGTTCCTCTTCTGCCCTGTCGCCCCTGCAGGAGGTGAACGACCCGAACTGGAACGACGCGAACGAGCGGGTGTCGGACGCGTCGATGCAGGCCCTGAGGGAGATGGGCGGCTTCGGCATGCAGGTGCCCCCCGAGCTGGGGGGCATCGGGGCCAACAACAGCCAGACGGCGAGGCTCAGCGAGGAGGTGGGCCACCATGACCTCGCCCTGGGCATCGTCCTGGGGGCGCACCAGGTGGGTTCGTGTTTTAAGTGCAGGGCACTTTAGAAACTCACCTTTTCGTTGTAGCTCGCTCGCTGGATCCAAGTAGAGCCCCACTGCGTTCCGTCGTCGCGGCGTAACCCAGAGGCTTTGAAAGCCAAGCGGTTTATATAGTCATAAGCTATCGAAACTCGTGAACCGCTGGCGCTTGTCATACATCTGCCCATTGTTTAGGGCAGAGAAAACTGCGGCTACATTTGAGCAAAATATACGTAACTGACTGGCAGTGCCCGCATTCATTTAGTTACGGACGCTCGTTGGGTTGGTTTTTGCGATAGTAAGCGAAAAAAAGTGGCAGTGCGACGCCGACCCATGCAGGAGGAAAAGCAAGCACAAAAAGACAGGAGTCCCGCTGGCACAGTTTCAGGCAGGGGGCGCGCGAGCGCTGCGAAGGCGGGAAATTTGAATTGCATTGGGTGGTAGCAGTGAGTGGATAACGGCGCTGCAGCCCATTATGACTAATCACTGCTCTGCACTTCCGACAGCTTTCACATTGAGTGGAACGAATTGCTTTAAATTTTTTTAAATTCTCATTGTGCGAAGAAGCTGCCGCCGGCATTGTAAGCCGTGAAGTGGTTCCAAAGAAGTCTGGGGAGTGTTATATAGTGCAAAGGGATCCGCAGCACCAGCTTGGACCCGGCAGTGACAAGCGGTTGCTGAAGCAAAAATGAGCTGTCGTTTTTGTGTGTACTGTGTTGTACGTTTGTCATGTGTTGTAGAAAAAAAAAACAAGTACTGAATAGTGCAAGATAAGTTGGGATGAAAATGGCATTTTTAGCGTTCCCAGTGTTGGGAGTAGATTATGAGTGGATGTTGAGTAATGGTTTCAGTTGTGCCTTTGGCCTATTTTTTCAGGGAAGTGAGGAATTTGGGGGGATGTTCATGATGGGACGTAGATTATTTTTCGGTGTTTTGCAAACGGGAGAACCTGGGAAGCGCATTTAAAGGAGCCGTGAAGACAAAATACAAGTTGGGTTTATTAGAAAGACTGCTTAGTCCCGATAACAATGATACCAATATCATCGCAATCTTCGAACAATAACGGAGATATTGAAGAAAATGTGTGAAGCAGTCGCGACCCCCTAGCCGATTTCCCGCAACTTTTCTATGACGTCACGGAACCTTGTTTGTGCGATTGGCGGCCGTCTAACTGACCTGTCGCGATGAGACATGACTGGACGTCTGTAATGGGGCCTCTAGTTCCATTTGACAACATCACTTGAATGCTAACGTGCAGTTAACGCACTGAAAATGATGTTTTATTGTTGGCCCCTATGACGTCCTTCTTGCTCATAACACGTCACTGTGGCACAAAATTTGAAAGTTTTTAAATACTTCTTGCTTTTTTTTTTCGTTAAGAAAACATCTTTTGTGGCTTTAATGAAGTTGAGTGAGATACTGAATCCTAGTCCTTTCAAATTAAACGAAGTTGTATTTTCTCTTCATGGCTCCTTTAATGCCATATCTGTGAACTTGTGACTATGTGGAACGTGCTGCAACTAATGTGCGACCACTGGCTTCATTATAGCATGTATGTCGGCACCAGGTCAAAGCTTACTTTGCGAGGATCTTTTTGCCATGCCTGAAGCACTTCAGCATGGGTCCCGTGCACCCCAGGGGTCTATGTACCACGACAGGGCCTGCATATGTGTATCGGCGTTACGTGGAATGCTGGGAAGTTGAAGTTTGTGAAAAGTGCAAACCCCCTCCGACATCGTTTTCCTTCTGCAAGAACCTCGCTATGATGCAAAAAGTTTGCTTTGAAGCAAAGCGCACACATGGTCTGGTTTCCGCAGTAAGCACACGTGCGTGGCTTGGTTAGTATTTCCCACTGAATAGTAAGCCTTTGTAAAGAAGCCAGTTGCGTGTAAAACATGTATGAAACAGGCTTGCAAGAAACTTTCAGTTATGGAAAAAAAAAATTCTTTTAAATGCTTTTGATTCACTGCTGCTGTTTAAAAAGTCAGTAGCCTTCTGGCAGTGCGCTTCTAATTGGATCTTTATGTTGAGTGAGTAGAATCTGCAGGCTGACCTGCCTGAAAATTGAGAAGGTAACCTTTTACGATTCAGGAGGGGGCCTGTAAAGTGTGGTGCAGAATGGGTGCTCGTTGAAGTGGTACAACGAACTCCTTCTGCCCACTGAATTTATGTGTCCAGGAACGAAGAGCAATACCCAGCAATTTACAGCAAGAACTCGTCGTTATCGACGGAACTTTTGTTTCTGAAATTCCTGACACCGTTTTTTTTTTATGGCGGTCGAACGGCGACTGCACTGCTGCATGCTAAAGTGGCAGTGTGCTGTAGTGAAGATGTTTTGGTGGCGTAAGTTGGACTAGGTTATTCACTGCAATAGGAGAGACCTGTATTACGGTCTGTGGGCTAACGTAAGGGATAGCAGAGGACCCCGGCTAGCTTCGCTAGAGAACGCTACGCGCCGTACACTAGCCCTGCGGAATCCGAAGACTCGCGCACGGGTTCGGGTGCTCACATGCGGGAGACAGGCTCTGGCAATCCAGAGTGAGGCTTTATTGCCTGGCAGATACAGGGCATATACCAGACAACACGACTATCGCTCGCGGGGAGACAGTGGCTCCTGTCGCTCGCTCAAGCCGCGGGACTCAGACCTCGATATCTGTCATCACGGCCGCGGGAGCAGGTGAGGCATCCCGTGGCGACCGATCAGGGCAGAATCTCTCAGCCAAGTCCGTGGAGCCAACTGGGTTCACCGTCATCGGGGCATTCGGCGTAGGCACTGCCGAGCCAACCGACTCCGACCAAATCGCCCAGTCGACTCCTGGCGGAGCGCTCGTTCGTCCCGCAGGTCAGCTCGGAGGGGAGAGGAGGTCTTCCCCTGGTCGAGGAGAGGGTGGCGGGAAGGAAGGTGGCAAACTGGTCCTCCTTCCCTCGCGCTCTCGCGCACACGTTCGCGGCGAGCTGGTTTGGCGCGTCGCGCGGGGTCATGAACGACCTACGTGACGCGCCGGCTACCCAAAATGGCGGCTACCAGCTCGCGGAAACATGTGCAGGCGAGGCGTAGGGTAACAAGGGTCCCCACAGGTCGAAGCAAATACTCATTACCCATCGGGGTGGAGGAGTCAGTGGGGGCAGTTTATGGGGTTTTAAAAGCTGCCGCTGCGATGTGTCGCCAGCGATGCCAGCTAAGTAGTGGTGCCATGCGGTGCGTGCAGTCCATTGGCTTCAAGGGCATCCTGCTGTTTGGCACGGACGAACAGAAGCGGAAGTACCTGCCTGCGCTGGCCGCGGGCGAGAAGATCGCCTGCTACTGCCTCACTGAGCCCGGCAGCGGATCCGACGCCATGGTGAGCGGTTCTTCCCTGTCTTACCCCGGCTCTTCCAGGTCTAGTGTTCATTTAGCTTCAGCTTGTGCCCTTCGTAGCAGCAGTCAGTTGCACTGTCAAGATGGCATCCCTAGAAGTGTATGCAGCTTGGGGAAAAAAGATAGTTACTGTTTGATGCTAACGTGGACGTTTGTTTTCACTACTGGAAAGGTGACTGCGGTAAAACCTCGTCACAAGAGACAAAACAAAATTGCGACATGTGCACCTTGCAAACCCCTGGCACGCATTTCACTTGACGGGGCCAACACACGAGTGCCGGGTTTAACTGACACAAACAAGCCTCAGTGTCATCGATTTGGTGGGCAGCTATCTGTCCTTCATATGCTTATTGAATGTAAGATGTGCAACATTGAAAGGAAACGTCACTGTATAATGAAGTTTACACATATAACATTCCCTTGCACCCTTCATTATTTCTTTCAGACCATCCCATGTTCTCTTACAAAAAAGTTTTTAGCTGCCTTGCAGATGTGGATTTTTTAAAACGCACATCATACTGTCCATAACCTCACCCGTGTTCAAGACCTGTTGTAAAACAGTGGCATGACCTGAGGCTCTACACCTTAGGTGCCTGCACTCTGTTTTAATATGGCCCTATACACCAATTATCTGAGTATACTCATTGTGTTCTAGTACGGCCCTTTACACCAATTGTCTTAGTAAATTTTTAAACTAGTGCCTTTATTGCAAGTTTTTCTCATCTCAATCACCATTGTCATGGTGCTCTTTGCCTTTGTTGGCCGTGCGCCATAAAAAAACCTGAAATCGTCATCATCATTAATGCGAGTGCCGGGTACACCCTAACGTGGTGCGGCTGTCCTCCATCACGTGTGTGTGTGTGCAGTCCATCAAGAGCCGGGCGGTGCTGTCGCCGGACGGGTCCCACTACATCCTCAACGGGGGCAAGATCTGGATCAGCAATGGTGGCATCGCGGACATCTTCACCGTCTTTGCCCAGGCAAGGACCCCGCCTCTTTTCTCTCGTTTGGTGGTCAGCTGTCTCGTAACCGCATTGGGGGGGGAGGGGAGGGGAGGCCGAAGTGTGACATTGTCCCCCTTCCTCTCCTCTACTCTTGCACCATGTGCAGTTGTAATGCAATTGTAATGCAATGTAATGCAATTTCGCGCTTGAGCACAAAATGGAGAGAGTCGATGTGGGCGTGGAAGTTCACCGGGCACTTGGGTACAAAAAATGGGGAGAGAATGCACACGTTGTAAAGCTCTTTAAAACTTGGGGAAAATGGAAAGGGGGAGAGGTAACAACAAATGAACAAAATGGCGTTGTTAGATCTGAGACGTGGGTGCATATAAGATCGCAGCTTCCAACAAAATTTGAAGTCAATAGCAAATTCGGTCTGTCAATTTCAGATAAAACAGTAGCTCGACTCAGTTATGGACCATCCCGCGTCCTTCAGTAGAGTAGGAACAGTGAATGCTGGCAGGAGTGTTAAAATCAAACCTACGTACAGTGTAGACCATTTATAACGTAACCGCTTATAGTGCGGGACCGGATATAACGCGGGTTTTTGTGACCACTGGTTCACCTCCCATAGAACTCAATGCATAAGCATACCGCTTAGAATGCGGTTGGCCGAAGCACAATAGCGTTTATAGTGCGGTTTTCTGGTGGGACTGCTGGTCGACCGGCGCAGCTGGGGCACCGTTTTAGGGTATCAAAAGAAAAAATAAAGGATGAAATCGGCCATCTGACGCAGCGCACACCCCTTGCTCTCCTCTAACTTCGACGCACAAGAAAAGAATAGGCACCCTTTAGTTCACGCCTACGTGATAACCACAACTGACCTTGCTTGACGCACCTCGGAAGATAGCGACCCCCGTCCCCGTTCGCGCGCGGCTTATCAACTTGTTTCTATTAAGCGTGAATCGCATGGCCCGTTTTCGCACACGATTCGTGCACGTCAGCGTTGCGCGTTTGTGTTTTTTTTTTCTCTCGGTCGTGTCGACGATTTTGCACTCGCGGTGGCTTCTTCGCGTGGCAGTGGGTGTCTTCGATTTACAGTCTCGGACTTACCGCGGACTCCCTGAGAAGCAGTCCGGCATTCGATTTTCCCATGTATCCCTATGGCTTCGGGGAATCCTCGGACTACCCGCGGACTATCCGCGGTGAGTCCGAGACTGTAAATCGAAGAGCCCCAGTGGGACGAGCCTGACGACTTGCACCAATGGGGAGAGGCGCACCTAATGGCGGCAGATCCGAAACGCTCCGATAAGCTGGCTGGCCGCGTCAGAGATGTTTAGGCCTACCACCGCGGTGTTTTTTGATGGGCACTTTCACAAGCAACGTGAATGGCAGTTTATATTCCTCTTTTTGCCCATATTAGCAGCTCTTTTCTTGCGTGAGCACCCTCGCTTGCGCTTCGTGCGGCATTTTAGCGAGCAGTTAGAAGCGGCCGCTGGAGCTGTCTGCACCACCTCGCGGCCAGGGCCGACGCTCCGACGCCATGTTGCTGCCTCTTGACGCGCCGCACACCACACTGTAACCACGCCAGTTGTAACTGGGCCGGCGTCGCCGCGCCTGCGGCGTGCACTCTGTGGTGCACTGCATGTTCCATGAGTGCACTGCAATCGCTCCATGCGGTTCACGCTTTAGAACGTTGTGCAGATAAGCCACCGCTCTTTCCCTTTCCGAACAAGCGAGCCGCGCGAAGCCGAAGATTCCCCCCACCAGTAGTACGCTGCGCTGATAAGCAGCCGCCTTCGGCAGCGTGAACACAAGGTGGGGTAAAAAAAAAAGGAAGTCCCCCTGGCGTTCTTACATCGCCTCCTGTAAAAATACAGGAGGCGATGGTTCTTATCACGTTCCGTGGCATCTGTTCAGAGACGCTAAAAACGCAGCCACGATCATCCAAAACACAAACACAACGGAAGTTAAAGCCGTGCTCGCTGTTTGTAACACCGCGCTTGCAGTGACCCTGCAGTAGGGGCTGATGAAAATAAAAAAATACGATATAAAGACCAGGCCTTTGATTTTAAGTGCCGTGCGTTTGAGGGATGATAAATAAAGGATGATTTGAGAGTTAGGTTGCGATGTGGTTGGATTCGCGCATGTTTTGGTTATAGTGCGGTACCACTTATAGTGCGGATTTTTACGGCTCCCGCGACATACGTTATAAGCGGTCTACACTGTATTTGCAATACTTGGTCTACAATTTAAAGTATGTTGCAATTGTTAGTTTTAAATGTGCTTTTCAAATGTCATAGGTGCTTCTGTGATGACACTGTTGTTACCGAAACAAATGTGCCTCGGGTTGTGATTTCCAGAATTGCTGAAAACTTTTTCTCTTAATTAATGTATTATCGGGATGGCAGTGGTCGGTGAAGCTGCTGGAGGTTGAGTGCAAGTTACAGAGAATATTTCCCACGTCTGAGTTCTTTGTGGTTGAGCTTATTTCCTCTGTTTTAAGAGACCATTTAAATGGCAGTGATTAGGATAACAGTGATGCTTGCTTTATCAGTTGGGAGGTATGCAAGTGGGAGGTATGAATTTCGAATATTTATGTTTTTGGAATGATTACTCAGGACCACAAATGTTTGGTATAATTCAATATGTGATACTGCAGTTGATAGGAAGATGAAACGGAGAATTGTTTTATCAAGCTTTTAAGTAGAAATGAATATTTGACAATGCCTACATTAAACGGACGTCGTTACATCTCACAAGGGAGTTATGATGCTTTGTGAGTCTTGTTTCAGGTTATCTTTCACATTTTGAGCTTCTAAAGGGACTTCTGGTATGTAGCATATCTATTCAAAGGTTTGGGTCATGTCATCTGCCAACGATATTGCGTAGCGAGATATGAGTACTATGATTGGACATCTGTTTGTGATGATTTTAATAACGGCCCTCGCTGGTTCGCTCTGAAATCTGCACCTCATGCCAAGTACACCGTTCAAGGCTTTGGAGTGAAACATTACACACAGGGTCCCCCACTGTTCCCGCTCCTATTCGTGACGTGTGCAGACGCCCGTCAAGCTGGACTCTGGGGAGACCCGTGACCGGATCACGGCCTTCATCGTGGAGCGAGGCTTCCAGGGGGTCAGCTCGGGTCCCCCCGAGAAGAAGATGGGCATCAAGGCCTCCAACACGGCCTCGGTGAACTTCGACGATGTGCCCGTGCCCGTGGAGAACGTGCTCGGGAACCCGGGGGAGGGCTTCAAGGTGGGTGTGCTGCTGCATGAGAAGGGAGGCCTTCTGGAAAGACGAGTGAGTGAGTGAGTGAGTGAGTGAGTGAGTGAGTGAGTGAGTGAGTGAGTGAGTGAGTGAGTGAGTGGAATGTTTGATGTGGAAATTAATGCAAAACAAAAACGGAAAGGTGGGTGGCCCTTTCTCTGTCCACAAAGCTGTGAGCTGTCACCGCTGCTCGCTTTCATATCATCAGATTTCTTAATTATCAGGCTGTGAGCGAGTTCACACTCCCACCTCTCTGGGGAGAAAAGGGATGGAAGAGGTGTTGTTCATACCTGCCAGATTTCCTGAATTGCCCGGGACACTCCGAATTTTGATGCTTTTGTACGATTGTACAATTGAAACAAAAGTCCCCCGAATATGCACCTCTGTTTGGCCAAACCTTTCTCCCAGTCTGGCCACATCGCATTGGAGCTACATGAAAATGCAATCCAATCCTACACCAATTGATATCGTTATCGGTGAAGAGCTTAAAATGCATAGTCAGCTATGCACGCTAGTCGAACTGGTCAGTACCAGCTGAATACAAGAGGCAGTTCAGCATAGCAAAAGAAAATTGCACCCAGTTCCGAGCATCCATGTCCGATAAGTGAGCATTGAACTTTTTCGTTACCGTGGGAAAATTGACTGATTTTTAGGGGTCCAAGAAAACATTTTTTTATGCTAAAAAAATTGGTTAAGCACTAATTACAGTAACAAAAAATGCAGATTATTTGATGGCCTTTCCAATACCACCATTTTTTTAAATGTTTTTATGTGTCATAGTTGCAAAAAAAATATCAAAATCAAAGTTTTTGTCGAAATGTTGAAAAAAAAATAATGAAAAAGGAGGTGTGTATAACAAACCGTTGGTATTAGAAAAAAAATTAGAATATACATTTTGTAGGGAAACGTTTCAAAAACACGCCCTAGGAAAAATTTCGACATGCGCGGTACAGTTTTTCAGATATAATAAAAGTTGTTAGCATGCGCGGTGCTCGTGTCATGCGGTGAAGCCCAACCTCCAATTCAAAAGGTGCAATTTGAGTGGTTCCATGGAAGAAATCTGGCAGTTCCACATTATCAAAGGCACCAATTTGCCCCCACATAACGTAAAAACATCTTCCCAATGACTGACTTTGCATTTGCAGCCAGCACAATAATTGGGACAAGCACGCGATGTGGAAAAACATGCATGCAGTTGAAAACGGAACTTCGTGATTGATGCTTGTTGACGTTCACGGTCAGTTATCTCTCAAAACATAAAGTTGAGCTTTATTATCATCTTCTGATTCGCAATTGTAGCCTTGCTTGCAGGAATGAGGTGCGATGTGCTAAAATCGTGCCCTACAAACTTTGGCCGAGTAGCAGTTGCGCGCTAAAAAAGATCAGCACAACGAGCCTCCTCCATTGCAGCTCCACCTAACATTTCTGAAATGAAACAGTATAAAAACTTTTCGGAGACTCTGTCCGAATAGACAGGTCAACTAAGCAGCAACACTAGACCCCAGGAGATACCCTAGCATGGAAACGAAACTGGAAGGCGAACAGCTGGCAGTGTAAGGCCAGTTTGAAGCTCTGTCCTCGGCTGAACAGATATCTGGCGACTGGGTGTGAACTTTTAACTTGCATCTGAAGTTCTTATCGCAGAAATCAAGTTAGGGTGGGGGGAAATCAGGAGCGGCGTGCTTTGTTCGAGGATCAGTTGCGAACACTCAAGGCGCCATGGCAGGTAGCCTTGAAGTTGGATAACTGCGTAGTAGCGCTAAATATGAATTTCGTGATGCAGAAGCGAAACCGAAACTGTTGTAAACTGTTCGCAAATGGTCCCGGGGTAAGTAGAACTACCGCAGAACTTAGAACAACGTGCACAAAGGCAATAAAACTGCCTAAAATCATAAAATAGCTTTGCAAACAGTCACTGCTTGACATTTTCAGCCGATTTCTGGGATTACCGATTATTGTCAAAGTGCAAACCTGACGATCGAACATCGTTTGCTGGTTTATCATTCATGCCCTGATAACAAAAAACAAACTCTGATGCAGAATAATTACGAGTGGCACACATTCTTTGTTGGTAGCAGTGACGCGCGATGACAACGCCCCTTTTCCACACCCATGTGATTCACACGCGTGTCAAAAATCACGTTTTTGTTGCAAAAATGAAAACAAAGCTGATTTTGAAAGGCCATTTTATGATCTAACTCCAAACAGCTGTACTTGTTCGAGCAACGCCTGGAATGCTATGAAAAGGCGCTCCCAAAATATCGTTCAAAGTGAACGATTTTGAATAGGTGCGGTAATGAAAGAGTTAAGTTCGACAGTATTCCCAGGACTTCCTCAAGGCGGCAGTGTCAGCTACGTCGGAGATTTAGAAACTGACCAGTGGTGTAGCCGGTTAGTAGTTTGGGCAAAACAGTTCAAGCAAATATAGGTGTCGAGAGTGTTTGGGGGAATCTCCACACAAGGTGCTACGTGGTGCGGGGAGTGTGGCAAGAAGGGCAGTTGTAGGGGCCGTGGGTGGGAGAGATGCCATGCAAAACGGGAATGGCTCTGTACAGATTCCGGTTTTTCTGCAGCTGCAGTAAAAATGCGGGTAGGAGGAAGGGAAAAGTGGTTGACCTAGGGGAGCAGGGATTTCTTTCGGAGCAGGCAGGGCAGCGGCATTTCATCGCTAACGGTGTTCTTGGTGCACTTAGACTGGTACTTTTAGGAAAGAAAGTGCTGTTGGAAAGACAAATTGGCGCTTCGTTTCTCTCTGAGGTCCGTCGGTAAAGCACCTTTGCCAACTAGCCCATTGAGCCGTCCTTGTGAAAGACATTTCGTCCTTCACCTCACTGACTTGAGGTGCCCTCATGACGTGCTGTTGGTCTTATTGTACTCCTTGGTTTGTGCATTGTTCACTGGTTCAGGTGCATCCCTCCAGCAGCTTTTGTACAAAGGCTGTCAAAAAATCAAATATAAAAATCCGAATAAATTTGAATGTAGTCGTTTTACACGAAAACAAATTTTATATCCACAGTCAGAAATGAAAAAGTACGCATGTCCTCCAATTTCCATCATCATAACTGTAAAGATAAACATTTTTGGTGTAAGACCGGTTTGCCCCCTTAATTGTGAGTGGACCAAGGGTCGGAGGTCACCTCCCTTGTCGCCGACAGGGTGGTTGAACCGCTGGTGCTTGCCTGTCCTGTCCGGCCGTGTGCAGGTGGCCATGCAGATCCTGAACAACGGCCGGTTCGGCATGTCGGCCATCCTGTGCGGCACCATGCGGGCGTCCATCGCCAAGACGGTGGCGCACGCCACCACGCGGGCCCAGTTCGGCAGCCGGCTGGCGGCCTTCGGCAACGTGCAGGAGAAGCTGGCCCGCATGGCCGCCCAGCTGTACGTGGCCGAGTCGCTCACCTACATGCTGTCGGGCAACATGGACCGCGGCTTCACCGACTACCACCTCGAGGTGCGACTTCAAACCGTGCCTTTTGACGTGTTCGTTCGCGTTTTGTTGCCGTGCCTCACCGCACCGGGCTATCTTATCTCGTATTGTAAGCGCAGTGGGTGTTTACTTGTTCTTCTTTTGCCTGTCACGCCATCAGTCTTTTTTTGTTTTGTACAGTGAAAACCCTGTTACAAGAGACACTGTTACAAGAGACACTTGGTTATAAGAGACATTTGAATGAAGAAAGTTTTGGTTGGTTTCCCTATGTTCACCATGTTAGCGACATTGCTTACAAGAGACCTTGTTTGCAAGAGACATGTTTCGTGGGTCCCTTGAGTATCTCTTGTAAGGAGGTGTTACTAGGGAAAGGGTGTTGCTTATTTGTCAATCTAAAATGTTTATCTATAATAGGAAAGGGGGGTATGAACGCTAAAGTGGGTACTTTGACTGATATTGCGTATACATAGTACAGACACTTCGTTCTTTTTATACGCCTGCAGCACCTCTGCACAGTGTTCGTGCGAGGGCAAAGAATCGCCTAACAACCATTTCCAAAGCTTAGCACCGGCACTTGGAAAAGGCTTAGCATATGCGCTCAAGTGTGTAAAGACGTATGATAAGCTGAGCAAATAAAGCAAGAATATAACTAGGAGCAATTATTAACCAGCTACAAAAATCAGTCATGGCCTTCACAATTAGCTAGGCTCTTTTAAATTCCTTCGTGACGAGGTAGGTTTTCCCGAAACCATTCGTCAAACAAGTCGGATCGCTGCCTGACGTTCCCCCGATGTAGCTTCCACATTTTCGATGATTTTAGTCTGGTCATTGAAACAGCTGGTACGAAATAATCTGACAACGGACAGCTGGGAAATTGAAAGTTAGACCAGCTGGACTGCACACGGCCACGCCCATTTGGGGGTGGGGCAAGGGGAACTCGTTATCTTTAGAGATGTGCCAAGAGCACAGGCAGTTGTTGTTGGTCCACGAGTGCAAACGGAACACGCCAATTAACGAGTGCCTATTTGTTTATTTTCTGTGTCTAAGCTAGAGGAGAGAAGGGAGCGCGGGGTGCCGTCAAATGGCTGAATCCACCTTGAATCCATCCTTTCTTTTTTGCAACCCTAAAATGATGAGACACCGGTTGATCAGCGGACCCGGCAAAAAACCGCACCATAAACGGTATTGTGCTTCGGACAACCGCATCATAATTGGTACGCCTATGCATTGAGTTCTCTTGAGGATGCGCTACAGGGCTTGCTCCGGTGGCGTGATAAAGTCACGGCGCCAGGCACGGCACCGACACACCCTCTGTCGCGAGGCGCCAAAGGGAAAAGGCCTGCCGGTTCAAGGTCAGACGACGCCGACGAATCCCTTGCGCGACTGAACTTTCATTGGAGCCGGTTTGCGGTGGAAGAAATCTTCATGTTTCAAACATCGTTGTCGTAAGACGAAGGGGCTTTGATTTTTCTAGAATGCAAAACCTACAAAAAAAAAGTGTGGTTGAGAATCTAGGTATGATTAGTTCCAGTGAATGATGGTTCTTATCCTCTATGCCATTAGTTCATATTCAGACTGTTCTAAGTTTGCCGTTCTGCCTGCGCAACATGAAAAGCGCACGCAAATCTGAGAACCTGCCCGCGAGAGCGGTGAGAGTAAACCACTCGTGGCGGGAAGGCGGCGTTGGCAGACGTCGTCTGCTCCGGGATTCCTTCTGGTGTTTCGTTTCAAGCGCGGTACGGCTTGTAACTAGGGCAGTATTTGTTAATAGCTGCTGCTAAAATGGCCAGCACTTCTATTTATTTATTTTACAGAAAGAAATATGGCAATTTTCACAACATATTCGCTCATATTACGATTTTTGTGCATTGCGTCCGTAGAACAACATGTAAATTATGGCAACACGCTTGACGTGCCATCTGTTCTGCTCTGCAAGCTGCATTTCCTCCTCGCCAGACAGTGACATTAACGTGGCGCTTGCCCGCGCTGTTCCAGCCCGGCAGACTCCCCTCCTCGAATACTTCTTTCTCCGTGCTTTTGACAATGAACAGCCTATACTAGGCTGTTGCATCAGCAAAGTTGTGACAACCAGTAATCAGCTGAAGTTCTGTGGGCACATTAATATAAAAGAAAGACCATGCGTTACTTTTTATGATAACTTTTGGGAGAGCTACGCATTAGGCATACATGAAATTGCTTCGGTGGGCATAAAACTGGTGCCTCTCCTATCTGAAGGCTTGCACATAAAAACCTTCGATGAACTGGGAAGCACCCCAGGTGCAGGCGCAGGTCTGTGAGGTTGTTCCCTAAGCAAGGATAGCAAGGACTATTCTGCTGGTGCAGTTTGAAAATTATGAAGTCTCTGTAAACTTCAAGAGCTGTTCGCTCAAAAGTGCGTTTTACGAGTTCGTTGTGGCTCGTGGAAAGGATAGCATGGCAACCACTGGGTGGATTTTGACCCTTTCTGTTTAATTTCAATCTTTGAAGAGTTCTCCGGGGTATCCCGTCCTCGTTTTTTTATTTGTTTATAGGCCGAGTCAGTTATGTCCAACTGGGTATGGGTAGCAATAATGTTCTTTAAAAAAAAAAAAATGAAGGGTTTAAAAAGAACTCTAGGACTATCATACCCTGTGTTGTTCTTTTGACTGCAATTGAAAAGTATTCAGATGGTCCTATTTTGTTTCAGTACCTTGCTTGGCTTTCCACGAGCGGGTCACGTGTAAACCTCCGTGAAACATAAACTGCTTAAGGTCTCGTCATGGAATTTGAAGTTTTGCCACTTTGAGTGTGGTCCAGTGTGCCTTATAGGCAAAAAGCGAAAACACCCGTGGGTTGGAGATTTTAGCGCATGTTAACGATGCCCAGAGGGGGTCAAAATTAACCCGGAGCCCTCTCCACTATGGTGTGCCTCATCGCCTGTGAAGCGAAGCGTCGGTGCGTTAAACCCCACAATCATGATATCAATCAATCCAGTGTGCCTGCCAAATTTCGTTACCATAATTACCCGATTCTAACGCGCACCTGATTTTCCTGGCAAAAAAAACGAAAAAATTTGCACCTCCGATTGTAATGCGCATGGAACTTTGTGAGCAAGAAAAACGAATGTGAGAGAAACGGGCGATTTATTTCCCGAAGTAATCTCACTCCTCGTCGCTCTCCGCTGACCGCAACATCTTGTCCTCGGTGCCGTCAAGCGCGTTCGCTATGCCACACTTCTGAACGAACGTTCAACCATGGCCGATGGGATCGTGGCCCACGCCTCGCACGCCCATCCCGCGAGCTTCTCCAGAGGCGCACGCTTCAGCTGACCGCTCATTTTGAACACGAGAGAGCCGCTACTGCCATTGCTGTTACCAAGCGCGCAAGTGGAACGATTTGACGGTTTGTGTAAACGCCGATAGAAAAGCCTAGGCGTCTATGCTTCCAGCGTCTGAAAAATTGTTGATAAAAGCTTTGGCGCAATCTTGAGATGGCGATGGGTGGGACGAAATTTCCACTGTTTCAGCAGTTTCGGTTTCGTATGCGATTCTAACGCGCATGCAATTTTTTTACCTATTTTTCCGGAAAAAAAAGTGCGCGTTATAATCGGGTAAGTACGGTACTCTGCGCAAAAAAAAATGAAGTTCACTTCAATCTTCCTTGAGTTCATTGTGGAGCACAAGTTTACTACGATAAAAGCTTATTTCTTCAAGTAGCCTGCATCGTCCTTGGCTGCGTGACAACATTGATTGAAGGCACCTCCTGCATGGGCGGTGCCCCTTTCCCACTGTGCAGGCGGCGAGCACAAAGGTGACGGCGTCGGAGTGCGCATGGCACGTGACGGACGAGGCGATCCAGATCCACGGGGGCATGGGCTTCATGCGGGACGCTGGCCTCGAGCGCACCCTCCGCGACCTGCGCATTTTCCGCATTTTCGAGGGGGCCAACGACATCCTGCGCCTGTTCGTTGCCCTCCAGGGTACGCTGTGTGTTCACTGGCTCACCTCTTTCCTGTGGCTCTGGGACAGGAGCTGCGGGCATTCGAGATCTGGGGTGTCTTGGTTGATTGAAATTACGGAACACAGAGACAGCGATAGGCAGGCGTGACAGACAAACGGAACCACCCTTTCCACCTAACCGGAGTTGGTGCAACGAATTATTGGTCACAGGTGTGTGCAGGCGGCGAAAGCTTGTCAATGTATATAAACTCATTGATATTTTGTGCGAAGCAATGCCAAATGGCAGATTTAAGGGGGGACATGGCAAGTAAAATTACTTTTTTATTGATGGATTGAATTGAATAGAATTAGGAGTTTATGCAACCAACCATTCTAACAACAAAACTAAAATTTTTTTAGGATGTCTTCTATACTTTTTAATGAATTACGTGAAACTGTCATTCAGCATAATTAACTAATCAGGCAAGAACTCAACGAGATTTTTACATCAGCGTGATCAGAAATGTCTGTGCTGTGCAAGGAAGCTATTAGATTATTGCTACTCGCTTGTGGACTGTCAGGGGACGGTCCTCACTGTCCCGTGTCCAGCATATGCTAGCCACGCACTTCAAGACCGCCCACCAGCCACTGCGGCTTCATCTTCCCCGTATCAGGAGTCCATTTGAGCGTAGAGTTTCATCGAGTGATAACTAGAGAGGAATCTGGGGCTAGTGTCAATGCGAACTCTGAGGCGGTGCTTACGGTTCGATGAGAACGATGGGTAGTAGTGGAACCGGATTGTGTAGGGTTGAAATGTGTCTATGACTGTGCATATTGTGTTTTTAAAGACGATGGTCTTTCTTGGGCTACTTATACACAGAAATTTTGGTCTGTGTGTCTGTCTCTCCATCTGTGACTCGATTCAGCCACCCTGCCAAAGTGATGCAAAAGCTGCGCAATAGTTTTACGGTAACAGAGTGGATCCCTACAGAAGGCAAGTGTTGCAGGGGGTGGCAGAAAGTTAGATGGGCAGATGAGATCAAGAAGTTTGCGGGGATAAATTGGTCACAGTTAGCACAGGACCGGGGTAATTGGAGAATAATGGGAGAGGCCTTTGCCCTGCAGTGGGCGTAGATGGGCTGGTGATGATGGTGATGATGAGTTTTATATACTCGCAGCCAAATCAAATGTCTAAGTTCGGTGTCAGCGTTCACACTTGTCAACATTGTTGAACAGGAACAGGACATTACGCAAGTACGAGGCAGAAAATCAATACATAAGTTTTACTTGCAGTGTCCCTTTATTAAAGTATTTATGGATGTTTGGTTTTTGCGATAGCAAATGAAATACTACATCAACTGCAGAAAACTGCCGCCTGCTGTTGCCCGCACTACTGTTGCTCCTGGCGGCATTTAAAAAAAAATCAAACGGTAACAGTTACGAAAGGTTCCACTAGATAGGTTGCGTGTTCTGCTTGGAACGCTCGTGGAATAGGGCAGCGTGGTTCTATATACGTTGGAGTAGGGTGCCTCGATCCGCACGCGTATTCGTCGTATGGCAGCACTGGCATCGAGACACCCGACTTGGAGCAGTGGAACACTGTAAATTTAAATTGACTTGAGCAAACCTCTAGGGTCATTTCAGATACGATCGAACAAAGCATGGCTGGTCGACCTCTTCAATTTGCTTGAAATTTTTTTACCTCATTCCCGCATGTATGTAATGTGCGGATTCACAAATATTTTCGGTAGAAAAAATTTTGGCCGACTGAAAAAAACTTTAGAACACACCCGCGGGGACCCCGGCCGCCACCTGCCCATGCGCCGTGGCCAAATTTAGCGGCGTCTACCAAGAAATATACTGATCAGGCGAGAATGGTAATTTGTATGCTTAATCTACGCCTGGTGTACATTGCGTGCCCGAAATATCGTCGGCTAGAAAAACATATATTTTTTAAAATAAATTTCCAAATCTTGCTCAGAGCGCATTTTGTTGTGTACTTTGCGGGCCAGTATTATCGTAAGTAATGGAGCTAGAGCGTTCAAATTTGAGTGAGGGCTGTTCCTGGCAAGCACACATAGGGGCCGTAAATATCGTGTCTGTGCACACTACGGTTAAAAAGTAAATGGCGCACAAGTGTGACAAAAAAACTAAAACACTCCGAGTTCAGAGGCTTATTAAAAAAAAAAAGAAAACACTTCTTCGATTTTGCTGAAATTCTCCCCAGATGTTCACCTGTGCATGTACTTCAATGATCATTAAAAACATGTTGCAACATTTTGTTCCTCACGTGCCTACAGCGCGAGAAAAAAGCCTGGTTGGCCAGGTCTTCACAAGATCCTGAGACATGAAACAGTGAGCAACTTCCAGTGAATGTGCAGACATTTGATAATTGTTTTTGTACCAAAGGCAAACTATTACTTATATATAGCATTACAGAGAATTCAGAAGTGAAACTGAAATTTTTATGTGAATTTGGAAAGAAAATATACAATCTGCGCACCGCTAAACGTGTACTCTTCGAAGAAGAAACGGAGGAACTCCAGATTCACGCGCATTTAAAAAAACGCTTCTTCGAGTTTTATGAAGCTTTCCACGGATATTTACCTCCTAATTTAATTGCGTGAGCCATTAAAAAAATGCGCATCATTTTGATCACTGAAAAGCAAAAGAGCCTTGTCAAGCATGCCCGTGACAAGGAGCTGAGACATAAAACGACGATTGTGACTTTCTGCAGATTTCCCTAATTTATTTTGTAGAAAGGGCAGAATATCTTCTGAGTTAAGGAGAACAGAATAGCCAAGTGACACTACCGAAGTCAACGTTTGACATGAAAGAGTTCCATCGGCACCCCATTAATACCGTGCAGCTACTAGCTGTTTATTTACACATTGCTTGCTGCATCAATGTTCACAGTTTCCTCAAAGGGGCAAAAACAGTCCTCGCTTCTTATAGTTCGCATATGTCTGCTTCTGATGACTTCCTTAAACGCCACACGTGCCAGGACCGTATGCCGGGAAAGGCACGCACTGTTCGCCATTCTTCCTTTTTTGTTTCGCGATAGCTGGAAACTTCGTTCCCCTTGAGGTATATGAAGTGAACGCCCTTGATCTTCTCAGACAACACAGTTACCATGTCTTTTGCCGTCTGAATCGCATTTCTTAGTGGTTCTCTTAGGTTGTAAAATGTCGCCTGGTGTTGGACGATTCCCCCAACTCCGCCGCAGGCATTCTTTCCGTGCCCTGTTGCGGAGAATATTCATTGCGTTTCAGGCACATCGCTCTTTCGCAACTCATGAAGCTGGTACCTGTTTTTTAAAGTGACTGGCAGCTCCGTCACTCACATAAGTCACCTTGGAGTACAGTGGGAGATTGTCGTCTACCCACACCCTGATTTTTTTCAAACCCAAGCAGGCATGCGGAAGTCATGGCAGACTTCATCGCTTGCAACCACAAAACTATGACAAAAGAGACTGAGTAAGAAGCTAAATATATACAAAAAGAATAATAAAATCAGAATACTTAAAAGGAATAATAAAAAGTGATGAAATGAAGATTAAAATGCGACCGTAGTCAAATAGCGGGGAGGCAGCGCAAGGCACTCTCCCAGTGTGACAGAACTGAAAACTTGTAACCGTTCGAACGCATGCAGCACCTTTTCTTCCAGTCCCCTCTTTCGCTCTTTCTGTCAGCCAAGTCCCCGCCGCCGCATACGGTTGAAAAAGCCCAAAAAATACTCGACTCAAACACAAAAATGAAGATCCCACATGTGTCGTCCCGGACCCCACCGGGCTCAAGGGCGTTTGCCTTCCTGTTTGGTCGCTAATTCGGTAACTGAACCAGTGTGTCCGGAGAAGGACCGAAGAGGGGCGCGCTACCTGGAGACGTTACCTGCGCCAGGGTCGTGTGTGGCCGATGTCCGTTTTTAATACTTGCCATGTGTGCTGCCGACCAGACGGGCTTCCGTTGAACCTTGATTTCAGGCGAACGAAAGTTACGTCCGGGCGAGTTAAAAAACAAGACTGCGTGCACCTTGTCAAATATAGGGATGGGCGAATATTCGGTATTGTCGAATATTCGATCGAATAGCTCTCTATTCGTTATTCGCTTCGATCCGAATGCAGGTATTCAATATTTTCGAATTATTCGATGCTCCCGAATAGGCAGCTGAAAGCCAAGCTTTTCGGTCAAGCTTTCCGAGAGTTACCCCAGGCTTGGCTCAAGACCCACCGACGCGGACATTTCTATTATCAGTGCCGGTACTGCCGAGTTGCTGCCTTGCCTAGAGGTTCGACGAAGCTCTCGGCCGCCAGCACACTTTAGGTTAAAAAAAAAGGCGGCACTGAAACGACACCGCTCCGAACATCGCGGCACCAAGCCAGCAGACTTGTACAGGCCACCATTTTGAATAGGCATGCCGCCATTTTGAATAGGCTCGCACAGCGCGGCAGTACGCCGCACTAAGCGAGCCTATTCAAAATGGCGGCCAGCCACTTGCGCTTTGCTTGGCTACGGCCGAGGATACTAGTGGCTACAATACTTCTTTTTTTAACGGAGCTTCTAGGCGGCGCTTAACTCTGCGAGTTTCTAGGCGGCGCTTAAACTTGTGAATGAGCAGCCTGCGGAAACTGCTGCACCTAGAGCATGTGGCGCAACAGGCATTTCTTCATGAAAACTTGTGAATACAGCAAAGGAAAGCTGTGTGTAAGATTTTGCAATAAATGTTCAACTGGTAATAGTTTTACACAATGCTGTGCCTACGTGAGTTCTAATTATTAGAAAAAAATGTGTACATTAGTCAGGTCACAAGTTGCTCATTTGTCTTTGTGATTTGCAATGTGCACCATTCGAACTATTCGATTCGAAATTATTCGACCAAATCACTATTCGCTTCGAATTCGCTTCGAACCTCAAAATCTATATTCGCCCATCCCTAGTCAAATAGGTGATCTTATGAACCAAATACAGCGCATCACGGCAGCAGTGCGCACAAAAAAAGAGCGTTGATAATGTAAGACAAAGAGTGACCACGGTTGGGGAAATCTAGAGGAAGCTATAAAAATAGACCCGAAGACATTGAAATTGCGAGTTTTACCACCATACATTGCAGCGGTTTTGCCACCGCATGACTGTATCCGCGCTGTGCTTAGAATGACGCACGATATTTCTATGGCTCACACAAGTGCGTTTAGAGGAAAATATCCGTGGAAAGCTTCATAAAACTCTAAGAAGCGTTTTTTTTAAATGCGCGTGAATATGGAGTTCCTCCGTTTTTTCTTCGAAGAGTACGCTTTAGCGGTGCGCAGATTGTTTATTTTCTTTCCAAAATTCACATAAAAATTTCAGTTTCACTTCTGAATTCTCTGTAATGCTATATATAAGTAATAGTTTGCCTTTGGTGCAAAAACAATTATCAAATGTCTGCACATTCACTGGAAGTTGCTCACTGTTTCATGTCTCAGGATCTTGTGAAGACCTGGCCAACCAGGCTTTTTTCTCGCGCTGTAGGCACGTGAGGAACAAAATGTTGCAACATGTTTTTACTGATCATTGAAGTACATGCACAGGTGAACATCTGGGGAGAATTTCAGCAAAATCGAAGAAGTGTTTTCTTTTTTTTTTAATAAGCCTCTGAACTCGGAGTGTTTTAGTTTTTTTGTCACACTTGTGCGCCATTTACTTTTTAACCGTAGTGTGCACAGACACGATATTTACGGCCCCTATGTGTGCTTGCCAGGAACAGCCCTCACTCAAATTTGAACGCTCTAGCTCCATTACTTACGATAATACTGGCCCGCAAAGTACACAACAAAATGCGCTCTGAGCAAGATTTGGAAATTTATTTTAAAAAATATATGTTTTTCTAGCCGACGATATTTCGGGCATGCAATGTACACCAGGCGTAGATTAAGCATAAAAATTACCATTCTCGCCTGATCAGTATATTTCTTGGTAGACGCCGCTAAATTTGGCCGCGGCGCATGGGCAGGTAGCCGGCCAAATTTTTTCTACCGAAAATATTTGTGAATCCGCACATTACATACATGCGGGAATGAGGTAAAAAAATTTCAAGCAAATTGAAGAGGTCGACCAGCCATGCTTTGTTCGACCTTATCTGAAATGGCCCTCTAGCGTGTTATCTTGGGAGGGACGACACTGGAGAGTAACAGCATGAGAGGTGAGCAGGAAAGAGAAGGGAGGCATTTACTTGGCAGGGGCACCAGTCGACTATTGTCTTTCATCGACGTTTGCAACAACAGGAGCAGATACGCGGCCATTTTTTATCAGAAAACACTTATTGCGCGTTTCACGATTTACAAATTACTCTGTGCACAAAAAATTTAGTTCCTAAAAACTGGTGTTGAATGAAATAAAATGGCGCGTTTAGATAAAAGGCAGATGCGGAGTCAAAAAGGTTTTCTGAGTGCGTTTGCCATTTCGTGCCAACTACAGCGGGATGTGGGCTTCTTTAAAAACTATTTGTGGAAGTTTCAGTGCTTGTCGTTTTAATATTAAGAAAAGGTTTTGTGCTTCTAAAAAAGAAAGAAACTGTTTACTTTTGTAGAAGTTTTTTAAGCCGGAATTAGTGACATTCATCAAGCTGTGTTCCTATTGGCTGTCAGTTTGACTGGTCTACGCCGTAGTAGCTGGCGTTTGCATGATAAGTATGGCTGTAGCAAGCAGTTCGCAATCTTCGTCAGCTTCGAAAATGCATCATTCTGTCAAATGAGCGCCACCGCAACTCCTAATTCGCAGGCAAGCTCACTGCATACAGCACCGTCATATGTGTTTTTGTGCTTGCTATGCTGGCAACCAATTCATAACCCACCTGATCCGCAACTTTTGTTGTAGAACATTTCCACTCAGTGCGTCGTCAGCCTGCGTGTGGCATTCAGTTCAAGGGGAAGTGTATTTTCGAATGCTTCTTCCCAACACCCTGCATAGACAAAGGCTTTCATGCGAGACCGCGACGAAAACAAAGCTACCTGAACCATGTAATCCAAAGTGCTTTCCACGAAGCCACCGAGTGCCAATCCAAATCCACTTTTACCCATCACATCATGGAGGAAGAAAAAGTTAGGAGACGGCATGACGTCACGCAGCTAGCCTTCGCAAGCCCACCTCCCTTGACGCCACACCCTCCGCCGTTTCCCTTTCTCAAGCCGCCAGAGTCAGCCCAGCACGTGACCTCCATGGTCGGCTGGGCCAGCGGCGGCGGCGGTCTCCGACTCCACCGCATCTCTTGTGTTTGGTTGGTGGTAGCTTTTACTTGACGTTCCTGTATTTGTCTGCTCGGCTCAGCGATCTCATGCCCGTGTGTGTGCGGGCAGGAGTGCCGCGTACGTGCGAAAGACCAAAGCCGTCGAAAAAAAAAAACAACATATAGCAGGCTTCGCGACAACGGGCTGCAGAGTAGTTTCGAGCAGACGAAATTGAAGAGCGCGCGGCGGCCCATAAACCCCACCGTATGCTCTCACACGGCGGCTCACGGCAGCGCGGTGGGGTCACGTGGTGCAGTGACGCCCTGAGCCGACTTCGATTTTACTTTTTATGCATAGGCTTCACGTTTCTCCGGTGGCGCCGTCTACTTTTTTCTTCCTCCATGCATCGCATCCATCGCGACAGACAATTGCGGCGCCAGATTCTTTTCCGGTTATTATTGTATGAAACTGTGCATTTGAGACTCTGAATGTAGTCCTCAAATAGTTCTCTCTCTCTCTCTCTCCTTCCCTCTCTCCCTCCCTCTCTCCCTCCATCACTCACCTTCTGTGCCCCTGCCGTGCAGGCCTGCAGTATGCGGGCGGACACCTGCGGGAGCTCCGGCGGGCCCTGCGTAACCCCGCGGCACACCTGGGCCTACTGCTGGACCAGGGCTCCAAGCGGGTGCGGCGGGCCGTGGGACTGGCGGGGGGACCCCCGCTGCAGCAGTACGCGCACCCGCGCCTGGCAGGCCCCGCCGCCCTGGTGTCGCGCTGCATCGAGCAGTGCGGGGCCGCCGTCGAGCACCTGCTCATCAAGTACGGGCGCAACATCATCGGTGGGTGCCTCCTCCTCCTCCGCCTCCTCCTCCGACCTCACTTCTCATCACGTCTTGCTGAGGGCTGTTCCTTCCTTCCTTCCTGTATGGCAGACGAGCAGTTCCTGCTGATCCGGCTGGCCCAGAGCGCCATCGACGTGTACGCCATGATGGTGGTGCTGTCTCGTGCCAGCCGCGCCCTCTCCCAGTCCCTGCCCTCGGCCGAGCACGAGGCCCTCCTGGCACAGCTCATCTGCTCCGAGGTGGGTTGGGGGGGGGAGGGAGTGCATTGGGGGAGCCCCCAAAATGCAGTTTGGTTCCACTGCTGTTCCACAGTGTACTTTTGTGGTGCTGTCCCGGATGGCACGGACCTTGGCTGGTGTCATGCATAAATGGCAGCCCTACGCTGACCTTACGATGTTTGTGACCTTGCCACATCGTAAGCTTTGATGGAAAGCCAGCTACCCCTACAAGGCGTAGCGCACACCCGCAGGGGTGCATAGGCTACCGTATTTACTCGAATCTGGTCCGATACTTTTTTTTTTAAAGTAGTTTACGGAAGTCGGGTCGGCTTAGTTTCGAGGATGCGGCCTTCTTGTTACTGCCAGAGTTACTTGATATGGGTGTTGCGAAACTCCCCGTAGGCCCCATGCATCAAAAAGTGACCCTACAATTGGTCCACTGTTTTGGATTTTTTCCGTACAGTGGCGCCATCTGTTGGGGACAAAATAAAATATACAACGTTGTTCGCCCCTTGATGACGTGGGCGAAAAATGCTATTTGGGTGCTTATGTGAATTTTTCATGCTGAGGAAGCCCAACGTGTTGAACTAGGCGAATGTTCTATATGCATTCGAACCAAAAGTACGTAGAAAAAGAATGCGACCGTGTGGTCAGCGAGATGCGTTGTCGCCTGCGCGTTGTCGTCTGCTGAGTGTCATCTGCGGTCTTCCGGCAGGAAATTCGCTTCGATGGCTTTACGCAAGCTTGAGAGGATTATTTAGAGCCGCTTGACCAGCTACTGGATTAGCTTTGGCATGCAGTGTGATGTAGGCCAAGCGACAACTGCAAATTTAGTGGCGGAGTGCCCGCACAAGCGCCTATCGGTCGTGGCAGTTGCACAGATGCAGTAACAATTGTCACAAATAACCGCAGTTATGAAAGCATTGAATAACTTAGGGAAGTACAGAAAAAAAAATTATGCACCCTTAAAACAAAATTTAACGTTAAATTGTCAGTTATAATAATTAGTTTCTTTTCTGGATAGTGCGTGTGGTGGCACCACCGTACGTACGATCCAAAGCAGAGGGGGTCCAGGTGCTGGCCGTTTTTTGAAGCAAAGTTTCGCAACTGCCTACATCGAAGAGTTCTGGTTACCGCTAGGCACTCAATGCCATCTTGCGGCCACAAGCTTGCAGCTTGCAGGCTCCATTTTGCTTGTTTGAACGTTGGGAACCCAGCTCTCAGCATTCCGTGCACAAGGTAGTCTTGGAGGCCAAGAGAACTTCAAACCTCCAAGCACAGCGTGACTTCGGCGTTGATGAGAAGAACGTGCACCGATGGCGGAAGCAGCGGAACGAACTTTTCAACTACACTGCCAAGCGAATGGCCTTCGCGGGACCCAAAAAAGGTCGACACCGTGAGGTGGAGAAGGGAGTCGCTGATTTCATCCGGCAACAAAGACAGGGTGGAATGCCTGTGACGACGTAGATAATTTAGACGAAGGTGAGGGAGATCGCAAACATTCGAGGTGTCGCGTGTACTCAGTTCAAGGCCAGCAGGGGCTAAGTTACTCGTTTTATGAAGTGGTTCGGGTTCAGCCTGGGACAGTGGACATCTGTGGGCCAAAAGCTACTCCCTGACTTCGAGGAGAAGCTAGTCGAATTCCAGCGCTTCATGATTAAGAAGTGGGTGGAAAAGGAGTACCGACTGGGCCACATCTGTAACGACAACCAGACCCCGGTGCATTTCAACACGCCTGTGGCCTACACAGTAAATGAGAAGGGCACGAAACAAGTGAAAGCAAAAACTGCAGGCTTCAAGAAGCGGCAAGTGATGTTGTGCTGCACGGCCGATGGGCAAAAGCTGTCGCCGTGCACTATTGTTAAGCGAACTCTTCCAGCCGGAGAAGTTTTTCCTAAGAATGTCGTCGTACGAGCCCACCAGAATGGTTGGACGAGCGGTGCCCTCGTCGAAGATTGGGTCAAGACTGTTTGGCAGTGCTATGCCGGGGCTCTTCTGTTTAAGGAGTCACTCCTGGTTCTGGACTTGTACTTACTGTGGGCATTTGACAGATGCCGTTAAGTCCGTGCTTTTGGAGGGCGGTAAGGACATTGCGGTAATACCCGGCGGTATGGCGAGCTTGCTACAACCGCTCGACGTGGCCATCAACAGGCTGCGGAAGCATTACAACGACTAGCAGCTGATGCTGCAAGACCACGACTCACGACTGGGCGCATCAAGCACGCTTCACTCATCCAAGTGGTGGACTGGGTCGCCGCGGCATGGGACGAAATTCCGCCTGAGCTAATTGTGTGGGCCTTCCACGGGTGCAGCATCTCGAGCGCGCTGGACGGAAGTGAGGACAGCGAGCTGTGGGGAGAGGACATGGACGAAGTGGTCAGTGATGTCGACAAAGGCGACGACGAATGAGAGCATTGAACATGCTACGGCCAGTGCCGCAAGTGTAATACAGTGCATGTTCTATTGCCAGTCAAATGCCCTTTTTTGTTTGGCTTAACGTTTGAGGTAAGCTTTGTTTGTTTTCTGACCTTCCGAATTTTGGGAGTCAGCCTAGAATGGAGGCTGGCCTAGATTCAAGTAAATACGGTAACCTAGCCGTAACATTGGCAGCGTTTCAAATCTTCATCCTGTCGAATTATTTGATGTTACAGATACTAGATAATTTGAAAGTCAAATCGAATTATTCAAGGAGGAAATATTCGATTTGAGTTCAAAAATCGATTATTTACATACCCCTAGTACAAAGCCCTGTGCAATGCAAAAGTAAGCACTCAGAAAGGTTCAGTTGGACATTAATACTCTTGCATTCATGAATCATTACTGTTTTTTTTTTTTTTTTTCTGTGTGGCGCTGGTATCTTAGATTATGTGTACAGCTGTGCTCAAACTGGCCAACTTGTGCGTGGGTTTTTTCGCGTTCCTAATAACCCTTCTTGCCTTTATTTTGCCTACATTGACACAAGTATTCATTCCCCAGCAAGCACAGCTACTAGCACTGCAGGATGCGCTATGCGTTGTGGCATATAAGGGTGTTGCCCACACCCGGAGGTGCCTCAATGCAGGCACACTGGTTGTAGCTGCGGTGTTGAAGCCCCAGCTAGCTAGCTACGGTAGGCAACAGCAGCCCCCAAATTTCCCCAACAGTTCGCGGCATCTGAGGCACACCACATGGCTTCGACTCGCCGACAAAGCAACAACAGGCTCCAAGGGCCAAGCCTAACCGGGGGATTTGTTGGTCAGGGGTGAACGTGCACTCTGATCGGTACTCTGCAGCCACGGCATAGCCAACACCAAGAAGTTTGCCCATTTCCCCCTTTCAACTTCCTCCTAGATGAGTTACTGGTCTGGCACACTGGGCAGATAACCGAGATGCTCGGGCCTTGTTCACTAGGTTGGCGTGCTGGCATTTGACCTTTGTGCAGGCTCTAGTAGTGTGCATTGTAGAAGGCAGCTTTACGGGCATGCAAGCCCAGCTAAATGACGAAGCGTGTTTGTCGTAAACGACATTTGACGCTGCCCCCAGCCCATTGCACAGGGAACGAAAATCAATCAATCAGTCAGTTTTATTTTTCGCTCCAAAAAGTACAGCGAAAAAAGGGGGGCCGGAAAAAAAAGCCGCTCGTTTGCGGCTTGACGGGGCTCCGGACAGCCATCGGCAGTGGTCACAATGCAGTCACAGAAGCAAACGTACATTAAAACATACATTTAAAAACATACTAAGCATTATGATGGGGCATTGAAATAAAACGCACTAAAAACAAAAGATAGTCACAAGCACTTTTTAAAGGAACATTTCGACAGTTTTCTTCGGGTTCAGTTTCATAATGTCAACTTCTTTTGAGTGAAAATAATTTAATACCGTATTGTAGGGAAAGCGGGATCTAATCTTTCTTTCCCATAATTTGTGATCTAATCTTTCTTTCCCATAAAATGAGCTGCCGTGTAGTGGTCCGCTGTTTTGGAACAGTGCAGAGCCAACTCACCAAAGCTATCAGTCTCTCGGAAGCGGCAGTGTAGTTTGTACGTTGCGGGGTTTGGTGCTTGCCAGTGTGCTGCGTGTTTTGTAAGGGGAGTGACCCCTTGCTCGCAGGCGAGCGAGCGGGTCCAGTTGAACCTGGGCAGCCTGCGGTCGGCTGAGAAGCTGGCCAACTTCAACACCATGCGGACGGTTGCGGAGCAGATGTGCGAGGCTGGCGGCGCCGTGCCCCTCAACCCACTCGGCGTCTGAGGAGGAGGAGGGACCTCCGCCATCACTCACTCACTCACTCCCTGCCACGGCCACAAGAAACAATGGCGGAATGGCTGGGATCTGCACCACCAGAGATGCATCCGTCCACGAGTGTATGGCTGCTGTTCCAACAGCTCAGGGACAGAACACGTGCAGTGTGTTCAACAGACTGACGGAGCTGGAGGATGTGCTGCAAATGGTGCAATGGTATTTGCACGGCACTTGACCGCATCCGCCATTTCTACTGTTTTTAGCTGGTACTTTTTATTACGCTCGTTACGGAGTTTTTAATGACAGTGACGGTTAGCTGTGTTGAGCTCAATTTCTGTGACAGCTCAGACTTTCGGGAGTAGCGGCAGAGGTCTGTTGAAATTGTTGATTAGCACGCAATATGCACCCCCCTTCAGGTGTTTATTATAGAAATGGACAGCCTTGTGTGTCTATGCCACGTGTGATGCTTTCTCCAAAGTGTAGCCAGGTGTTCAGGGATGTGCATGTTTTACGATACATTTGTATTGTGCAGTGCTGTAGGTCGGAACAACCAACGTCTGCCCGAGGACCGCTTCCTGTTCAATAATGGAATGGCCGCATTGGAGGCCCTGAAATGGTACCATTGCTTGGCAAGCGCCGTTGAGATATGCTCACAGGCACTGCTGAAGGGTTTGTTGCTACGCAGGGCGGTAGACAAACTAGCAGGTCCTCCAGGCTTTTTTTTCCCTTGCTAACATCAGCTGAGTTCACTAATGAAGGCCGATAACAGTTTTAAATAGAAAATAATCACATTGCTGATGTCGTACTCCCCAGAAGAGGCAACATTCTTTGTATCGTGTTGTTGTGGAACAGTAATGTGTTGCAATTATTTGTTAATAGAGGCGTGTGAATATTTCAAGCTATTGAACTCGAAGCGAATAAACACCAATTTTATTCAGCTCTGAATCGAATAGCACTGTTTGAAAGCTTTGAATAGTTTCAAAGTATTTCAAAGTTTGCAAACGCCAGTTTGTTTCACTGAACTCTAATACATGAAATTATGCAGCCACGTGAAATAAAAGTTACCTCCATATGCGATATATCATCAACAAAGCTGGAAGGGGCAGAATAGCTTCTGTATGTTTGTTTCACGCTGTAGGAAACATTTTTGAAATTTGTTTTCTTATTGTAAGTCGCTGAATATCCATTTTGATTTGAAAATACTATTCCTTTTGATTTGAAACTATTGGAGTAAAATTACGAAATGCTTTGTATTCACTTCAGAAACAAAGATCTGTACTCGCACACCCCTATTGATTGCATGTTGCAGTTGCACGTCTTACGAGTACATTATCACCCACTTGTAGCGAACCCGGTTTTAATGAAATCCCGGTTATAATGAACAAATCTTTGTTTAACGTTACTATTTGTACACATAGATTTTATGTCCAGATATAACGAAAAACGAATATAACGAACTGCTTTCTATTTCCCAATGTGTTTATTATAAGTGGTCTGCACTGTACTTCCAGAGCATGTAACTCTTATCAAAGCACGGAAGCCACAGCGAAATCTGTTTTAGTTTCAAGTGGCCTGGTGAGGCATGAATTTTCTTCACCGAAGCGTAGCTTGCGTCTCTGCGTCTTAACATTATCTTAACGTACACTAGGGGGAAAAAAAATATCTTAAAGGGACCCTGCACCACTTACCATCGACTACACGAAATGTATTGTGGATTGTCCCAGCAATCTCCTCCCACATAAATTATGAAAATTCGTTCACTATCACCTAAACTCCGCGCGCTCTCAAAACACAAAAGAGATGCCAAAAACTGTGCGTACAGGTTCAGGCACAGAAGAGGTTGGTACACAGCGCCGACGACAGCGGATCGTCACATGAAATGCGAGAAATAAGCCGCGAAGTTGACCAGCGACAGCCAGTAGGACAGCCACGGTCGCAATGATGTCACTTCGGCCATGCCAGAGGTGCATAATGAGGAAAATTGAGGGGAGTGCAGTTGGTTTTTCCACGCCTTTCACAGCGATTTGCGTGCTCACCACTCCACGTGCATGTGTAATATTTGGCTCGGGTATTCCTGGCAGTGCGACCTAAACGTCGCGCAGGTTTACTTGCACTGCTCAAAGAGTGTTGCAGGGTCCCTTTAAACTATCTGTTGCGTATAATGTACCTTTTACAACGTTAGCGCAACCATGGTGTCATGCCAGAGTACTCAGAGTAAATACACTTGGAAGCCCCGATTTTTTTCAACGCTTCACCTGTTAAGCTTTTTCTTTCTTGCAATGCAACTCCACATGCACCAGCAAGGCTGGGTCCCTATGGCCTCTGAGAGGCACTTTTAAGAAAAGGGGGTGTAAATAAGAGTACTACTATTACGCTGTGTATGTGCAACCTGTCGTAGTATGCAACGAAGTTTTTAACGGGCCTTTTATTTCTTTTGGGTGGTTTTTTTTTTTGCAGAGAAGCACACAAGCTTCTTTTGTGGCTGTGCTGATGTGATAAGGCGTTGTTGTCTTTGACTTAGGCCAGATGGCAAAGATGTGTGCGTAGTCGCGGCCCGAAACCAGTTGGGTGATTTTGATGCAGTCGCTTTACTTAGCCTAGAGAGTCCCGGATTGTGTGAACGAATACAAAGCCGCCCACAGCTGTGCAGCTGATAGCCTAGGTCAATGCGTTAAAGGGACCCTGGAGACATTTTTTTCTTCTTACGGACTATGGTCTTGGCTTACTTCACTCATTTGATGCAAAAAAAAATGCTGTTATAACAATAATTATTGCGAGTAAGAGCTTAAATTTCTTCGTTGGCAAGGTACCAAAAAGTGGGGTAATACACACGTTAACTCAATGCTGGCATCAAAGGAGTGCGACCAAATCGGAGTAGAGGAATCGGTGCAATTGTGCAGTTGTGTTAATTGGTGTTTGGTTTTTTTGTTTGCGGCAGTCAATCGAGTGATAGGCAGTTTGCACCAGTTTCCTTGATGAGACAAACTAGTCACTGTAGCATCACAGGCAATGCGAGAAAGTTTTTGGTGGGTGTCGACTTTTTCCATTCTCTCTTTGTAATTACCTAGCTCAGTTGTTTGAAGTTTGCATTGAAATTGGTGCAATTCTGTCGTGGCAGTCTTTTGAATGAAACAGACTTGTGTTTCGACTGTGTGAGCCCCAAAATAAATTTTTCTCACAGCCTGGGCCACTAGGGTAGGCTGTCTGTATTTAATTCGAACAAAGGCGCTCATCCTATGGGACTGTGGGGAAGTGAACGTTCACTGTACAGCAGCCGACCGTTTTTTCAGACTCCAAAAATTCGGACTTGCTGGATATTCCGGACTTTCCCGCAGAACCGCCAGTTGTCCCATAGGAGTAATGACTCGCAGATTTTTTGAACTGCTGTTTTATTCGAACTATTGTTCGTTCCCCTCCAGGTCCGAAAAATCGGTTGGCTACTGTGTCCGTTTGACTAGGGACTTTGTTCCGTGACTCGTTTCATTTTATCTGTCACTGTTGGCACTCCAGTGCTGTTAAGTGCACGCTTTGCCCCTTGCAAAGCCTGCGCTCTGAAGTGCGGGGATCTGTATTGAGTCGTGCACTGTTTCAAGTGATGAACCTTGACGTGCCTAATCCAACGACCAAGATGCTGTATTTTTACGGAGTGTATCGATAAAACTACTTCACATTTTAATGCACTCTCGTGTGTGGTGTGACTTCTTTTTTCAGTTTTACTGGCGTTGGTAGTGGAGGCTTCTTGTAATGCTTGTTCTTGTAATTAGGCAGTGAGTGCTTCGGAGCACTTGAGGGGAGAGAAGGTGTTTGCCTGCCTGCCTTCTTTAGCCTTAGTGCCACAGGCTGCGCAGTGCAAAGAATGCCTGAGAACACAACGTCTGAAGGAATTTTTAAAGGGGCCGGGAAGGCAATGAAAGAAGTGACCTTTAGTAACTCGCTGTGCTCTATTCAGCCAGGAAAGACATTTTTTTAACCGAAAGAATGCAAGAAATGTTGAAAAACACTCAAATTTCGCATTACAGTGATGTCTTAACGAGCACTATAAATGCAGTTACTGACATGTTAACTGCACGTTTTCATGCAAATGACACGATCTTCGCCTGCCTTCTTTAGTAGTATTAAGATTGTTTGTTTGAAGTTTGCGATAAAACTAGTATTTTTGGTTTGTAAATTGGTTTGTATTTTGTGTTCATGGCTCGTTAAAGGAAAAAGCCTGAAGTGCCCCAGTGTGCCGAAAACTGTCGTCGTGGTTGTTCAGCGCAGAACACGGCTGCAGGTGTAAAAAGTAAATAAAAAAAAATTAAAGCCATTCTACTCAACGTGAAAGCTGTCGGAAGTGCAGAGCAGTGATTCGCCATAATGGGCTGTGGCGCCATTATCCGCTCACTGCTAGCACCCATCACACTCTTTGTCGCCCTGTCACACTCCTCTCCTGATGATGAATTTAACGGAGGTTTGTCCAATGCAATTCAAATTTACCGCCTTCGCAGTGCTTGCACGCCGCCCCCTGACTGAAACAGTGCAAGTGAAAGTTTTTTTTTTTTTGTGCTTGCTTTTCAGTATGCACATGCCAGCGCCTTACTGCGCAGTTAGGAACACATCATTTTTTTCTTGCTCTGCCACTTTTTTTCGCTTACTATCGTAAAAACCAACTCAACGGGCGTTCCTAACTAAATGAACACAGGGGGCTGCTGGTTAATTACGTATGTTTTGCCTCAAATGTACTCGCAGTTTTCCTTGCACTAAACAACGGGGAGATGTGTGACAAGCACCAGCGGTTCACGAGTTTACAGTGGTTATGACTATATAAACTTCTTGTTTTTCAAAGCGTGTGTGGGATGCCGTGACGACGGTACGCCGTGGGGTGAGCTACTAGGACGAGGCGAGTCCCTAAAGTGTTAAGGGAGTCTCTAAGGCGCCTAAAAACAGTGATGCCAAAGAGAATTTGATAAGGATATGCGTGCATGCTACAAATGCACCCACTTCCCTCTGTACCAACGACCAGTGGTGAGACAAAAGTGATTCCCTCGGCGTTGCGCAGTACTTGTGCCATTGGATGGATCAAACGGCTCCTACGTCACACCTTCAAGCATTCTCTACCCATATTGTTGAGCATGCACTAGGTGTCTCGTAACACCTTCCTGTCTCTTAATACTTTAGTTGGGCATATCCAACAACCAGTGTGACATTCTTCTCAACAAAAGAAATTTTACCTAGGAATTTTATTAATTTCGTTCACAACCTCAAAGCACTTCTGACAACTTGTGCCTTACAGAATGTTTGTCTGGAGGGCCTGGGACACTGAGAGATCCAAAAAAGTGCCTACAGGGGGACCTTGCGTGATAAATAAATTTCGCTTGACTTAATCCTGTTAAAGACTCCCATGTATGGGGTATTTTGTAGGGGCTGGAGTAACAGATAGGAGTTACAAGCACAGGTTTTCAGATGGAAAAGTGCACTGTGATGTTCTGTGCAAAGGTTGATAGACTCGTGAACCAGCCTGCAAGGAATGTGGTTCGATGTACCTTCATTTCAAGGAAAACTGAGAGGTCCTCCTGTATTTTCTGGCAAATATCTACTGTAGCACAGCCAACAAGAGCACATAGTATTGCTAATTTTGGCAGTGGATGCCCAACTTGATTTGGGCCCTCCTTTTAAATAGCAGCCTAAAAAGAGCTATCAAGACGTACAATGTAATTGGCAAGGTCCCCCCCTTACACCCACCCTTTTTTCTGTCCAGAGCATTTTAACTCCAGAGGTTCGTTCCAGGTCTTTTTCCTCAATAAAAAGCCACTCCTTCGTGGTAGCTAGAACAACAAATCTAAACAACACTTACTTGTTTCTCAATAAAGAGTTGTACATTTCAATCAGCAGGAGGAAGACTTCTAAACTATGTTTGATCAGTGCAGAATTTTATGAAACGCTGTACCGTAAACATTTTCCCATTAACATGATGTGGAGGAGGTGGTGCCACCTGCAAGGAGCAATGGGAACTACTCACGCAATTACCCATGGCATGGCGGCTATCTACCCAATTCCACTAATTGCAGAGTTTTGTTGCTGTTTCTTGTACAGTCCAACCCACTTGCAACAATACTGGTTATAACAATATATTGAATATAACAATGAACAGTTGCAGCACCACCAATATTGCTATATATTGTATGGTAAAATAAACCCTGTTTTACAATGGCCATTTTCCTTATTATTGGTTATCAAAATTGTGCCTGACTGTGTGAGCATGAGCCTACGTAAAATATAGTATTTGGAGATCTGTGAGAGGCCATGGATGAGGCATGACTTTGAGCATGAAATGATTTGCGTCATCTTATATCTCTTCAGCACTCATGAAAAAATGGTGCCTTTTATGTAGCTATGCTACCCCTGAAAGAAGAGACCTCCCGACTGCCCCTCTTATCTCCTGCTATCAGCTGGCCCAGGCAACAAGAGAGGCAGGGGGCAGCTCTTCAACACTGCCCAGATTAAAATAAAGCTACAGCGGGGTAAAGGCTACTGTTGATTACCAATGTTAAAAAAGGCACAAAACAACACCACTTTAGTAACATGCAATCTGACAATCGTTAATAAAGAAAGAAAGAGTCAAGGATTCGATGCGAGACTTCCTCCTGTGTGAAAGATGGTGAAAGTCTTTCCTAGAGTAAAGTGACCAGATTCCTCAGAACCCAAAGGGGGACGGGGGAAGGAAGGAAGGAAGGAAGAACGTGGCACATAGCTTGACGGGATACTAATGCTCAATGCAGTTTTGTTTCATGTGAAAGATCATACGTTTCGTAGTTTTCTCGGCCTTTGTTCGGCGAGCAATGATGCGTCACTTGCTGAATAAGTAAATAAGTCCACCCACCATTCGTCAAACGCAAATGGGTGTACTGAACGATTTGTTGGTACACTGTAACTTCAAGAAAACAGCTCAGCCATCGGAACAAAGCAAGAAACACGCAACAGTTTTTTTGTTTAGTCCTGTCGCATGCGCTCTTTTCTTGGAGTTCCTCAAGCTGTTTCTTTTGGCCTTTTCATTCCTCCAGCTTTTCGTTAGTAACACATTTCCGGCCGAAGGTGGGACGAAACACCGTCCCAGAAGCAACCTGCGGGACAGCGGGACCACAGCCAAAAAAGCGGGACGTGTCCCGCCTAAATCGGGACATCTGGTCACTTTATCCTAGAGGCCTATTGAGTTGGTTGGCACACGCATGGCTAAGCCTTGGTGGTCGGCCTTGCAGTTACATTTCTGTTTTGCAAAAAAAATTGGGCGAAAACCACTCAACGCTTACAAAAGTAATTTTTTGTGCCCAACCCTGTTTGTGCCCAACCCTTAACAATGACGTTTCTGTGGCACTTCAATATTCTTTCTGTGTATAAATAAAGCGATGGTATAAAAAGGGGCAACAGCTCTCATGTTCATTTGCATGTCTTCTAATGGTACATATTACTATGCCAAACGTAATTGGACTGAAATTGAAACAGTTATTACCAGCAGTTGTAGTATAAGAACCTGCTTAGTGACATTTAAGCGCTTAAATTCATGCTTTTTTTTAAACACTTGCTGCTCAAGAGTTTATGCTTGCTTGTACATTAAATTACCATGTTCCTGCTGTATGTTTGTTTCAGGCAACTGCTTATACAAGCTACCCCAATTGTAAAGTTTACAATTTGTTACATCAGAAATTGTATTGTGGGAAAGTGTATGGGGAAGAATGAATGGGATAGCGATACCCGCTTTCATGCTTCTAGCATTTTCTGCTGTCGCTGCAAGAGGCATATACTACAGTCGATGACCGACAATTTGGACACCGATACTTCTGACATGCTCAGCAATTTGGACAGCTTCAGAGCACCGCTGATGGCCTTATAGAGTTAATGTTGGACAGCTAGCTGCCAGCCCTACGTTCAATAATCCGCACCCGTCCATGATTGAAGAGCGCGCTGAATTGGCTGCCGTTATCACCTCCGGTGGCTTAACTATACAAGGTGCAGCCTCAGGGGTAAAAAAAGTGGTTGCCATCCCACCCTGCGAAAGTGGATGTCCAGCAAAACTGTTGTAACCGCTACAAATGGTGATCGAGGAAGGTATGAAATGTTTCTCGTTGTCTCAGCAAGCTTGGCGCTCGCACTCTGCTTGTGTCACCAGGTCCTGCCTAGCCTTCAAAGATAATCTCCAAACATAATCTTCACCAGGATCACATGGTGGGGTGGTCATCCCATTCTTCACAGGTGCCTTATCATCCATAATGTGGTTTCGATGCTCAGCGCGTGGCGTATTAGGCCTTGGCGTTTTTGCCCACAGATCCGGAGATGAAACCAATGGGGGTTGGACGTTTACAGCTTTGCTGTAAAAGTCTCGTGGCTTTGAAGCACGAATCATTCTAGCGCGAGGGATTGGAAAATGAGTGTCGTGGTATGTTCTTTTAGTATGCGTTTTTGCCCACTGAGAGGAAACATTCTAGCGTGAGGTGTTGGAAAACAAGTGCCTTGGTGTTCTAGTACGTGTTCTTGCCCACGGAGATGAAAACGGTGGGGGATAGAGGTATACAACTTTGCTGTAAAAAGGCTTCTTTTAACAGTGAGGCCACATCAACATCTCGATTGCCACATCCTGTTTCAGCATCCCCACACGTGGCCCACTGTTGCCATCCGCCATTCTGTTGAGTTTGCTTTCTTGACAGAGCTCTGCTGTCTCCAAGAAGTCAGCCCCGCAGTCAGCTTCTGCGACCGTCAAATAGCAACTTTGGCTCAGATGATCATGTGCTGTGTGCTCTGTCACAAGCAGACCTGACTCGAGCTTTTGCTGTTCTTTTATCATTGTGCAGCGATCATATAGCACTGGCGGATATACAGGGATATTTGGTTGTACGTAGGCAGAAGGGCGTGCAGCAATGCATTGACAGCTTGTTTTTTCTCCAGGGACCTTAAAGTGTTAATGAAGGGATCTTTTGAGAATGCATTCATTTTTTCGGACATCCTTCAGTCCTTTAGTAGTTTCGACTTATTCAAGTTTCTTGCGGAGTCCAAATTATTACTTGTCAACTCTATTTTCATACACGGCAGTGTAGATAGATAGATAGATAGATAGATACAACTTTATTTGAGCCATTGAAGTGACCGTTGAGGCGGCCTCCGACGGGTGGTCCCTTATTCACAGGGCCCATAAACAGCCAGCACCTCCAGGCCCCGGGCCACTAGGGCGCATGGGTGGCATGGGTCGTTGCGGCGGGGCTGGACCGTAGAATCCCCCATCGCTCTTTGGGGGAAGGAGGTAGGGGGGGTGTTGGTTGGGGATGCGATTTGTGGGATGGGGGCTTTGAGTGACGTACACTCTGCAATCACGTGTCGCAAGGTGCCTCTTTCTTGGCGACAGAAGGGGCATGTGTCTTCATATTGTTGTGGGAACATGGTGTGTAGCAATGTTGGGTGGGTGTCACGTCAATTAGCTGGGCAAACTGGACGCAGAAAAAAATGAGACGTTTAATATGCAATGAAAATAACGCGCGCGACTCCACTACATCACAGCGCTCCTCACTGCAGTAGCGTAAAACGTTCGGGGCGCAAGCACTATACACAGTTAACTTCCGCTCACTGTCCACTTGATGTCCGTTGCTGGTTGCAGCTGTAGTCACTAGGGTCCGGTAGTCGGTGGCCACTTGAGAGGCTTGCCGAACACGCTGCTAGAGACCAGGGTGCGTAGCCCCGGGTGCTGTGGAGACCTTGTTTTGGGTGTGCAGCCCGAGCGTTCAAGCCAGGTAGCCCGCTGGTGGTCGTCTCTGAAGCCGCCAAGGGTGCGTTGTTGCGCTCAGGATCGTTGCCGCGCACAGGAGGCTGGCTGGCCGCCTTTCCAGGTTCGGTGCCTAGAGCTTCCGTGTAGGCCACGCCATTCCTCGCTCTCCTCCGTCCACGCGCCTCTCTTCTTTTCCTTCTTCCAGTCCCCTCCTTGAGGGGGTTGCCTGGCCAGTGACCCCGCTTGAATTCTTCTTAATACTGTCTGCTCTTTCCATGTTAGTGTACGATGGGGTGCCGGCAGTGCGCGCCTGTCTTCATTGTACATTTCTGTTATTTCTTTGAAGCTAGTGACGGGAGTCGGGTCGTCTTCTCCTCCACTCGCCTCCTCTTGTGCCCGGCGTGCCATCTCTCGGGTGTAGTAGTCAGCAATTGTGTTGCCGATTAATGAGGAGTGAGCGGGTGTCCATACGACCTCGACTACCCTCTCTGGTGGCTCTCTTTTGTTTATAATGTTTGCTGCCAAGGAGGAGATCGTGCCCTTCCGGTAGCTGCTGTAGGCCTTCTTGCTGTCAGTGACCACGACCTCGACGCCAGGTTGAAGCAGCGCTAGTGCCACGGCCACTTCTTTCTCTGTGGTTGGGTCTCGTGTCCTCGTGGATGCCGTGGTAATTAGCCTGTTTCGAGACGTTACGGCCACTGCTGCTCTGTCGCTTCCCTGTAGTAGGGATGCGTCCGTGTACAAGACGTGAGGGTTGTCGCCGAATCTCCTCTCCAGAGCTGCTGTTCGTGCCTTTCTTCTTCCCTCGTCCTCTCCCGGCATCATATTACGTGGAAGGGACTTCGACGGGACTTTTGCTCGCCAGTGTTCTGGTATGAGGCCTGGTGTTGGCATCAGCTTGATCTTCCATCCTATCTTCTGGAGGACCCTTCTGCCGTGTTCGGTGCAGCTGAGTCGCATCCTCTGGTTGGACAGGTGGACTTCCACAAACTCATCCATGGTGTTGTGGACTCCCATTTCATGCAGCCGTTTGGTGGACGTGTAGATGGGGAGATCCAGGGCTTGCTTCGTTGCCTTTCTTATAAGTATGTCCAGTCCTTCCCTCTGTGTCTTCGTCAGTTGCAGGTACTGTGCTGAATAGGTGACTCGCTAACTTCACACGCGGCAAATAAAGGTGACCGACTGTGGCTTCTTTTCCACAAATAATAGTAGTACGAGCTTGCTGGAATGCGAATAAAATATTTTGAGCTCTGTTCTGTCATTTTATTTCGCAACCCGCTTATAACAATTATCGGTTGTAACGGTGGGATTTCCTTGGCTCTTGGATATTGTTATAAGTGGACTAGACTGTACAAAAAGTTGATTCCTGTCGGTAGATTACACTGCTGTTGGTGACTCCTTCAAATAGATGGAATCAAGATAAAGCCCACCCAACGGCAGTGTAATCTACCGACAGGGACAGGAATCGACTTGTTTCTACAGTCTAGTCCACTTATAACAATATCCAAGAGCCAAGGAAATCCCACCGTTACAACCGATAATTGTTATAAGCGGGTTGCGAAATAAAATGACAGAACAGAGCTCAAAATATTTTATTCGCATTCCAGCAAGCTCGTACTACTGTTATTTGCGGAAAAGAAGCCACAGTCGGTCACCTTTGTTTGCCGCGTGTGAAGTTAGCGAAAATCTTTTCCAAGAGCATCTACAGGTGCTTCACCTAGCTGAGGTAAATGTGCTTGGCTGAAACAAAGTCCCCGAGGGCCTGTGTCAAGCATTGGGCTTCCTACGAAGACACTACCTGAGTAGGCTTTGCAACCGCGTCATTAGTCATCACTGCTGCACTTTTGGTGCGCACTATAACCGGATTCAATCATTATATTCGATATTGTTGCACTAGAGCATTGTAATAAGCGGTTTATTTTACCATAGAAAGAATACAAAAGTTGACAGTGCAATAGCGGTTCATCGTTATATCCGATATATTGTTATAAACGGTATCGTTATAAGTGGACTCGACTGTACAGTTAAGTGCTTTTGCATTAATAAAATAACAAGCACAGCTACTTAATTTAGTACATGTGGCCAGGCTTTGCTGAGCACAAGTTTGAAGTGTGCACAACACCATTTCCTCTTTATCAACGACGAATGCCAGGCGCCAGCACTGCCACCTGCTTGAATTGGCCGTCCATGCGTGCTGTCTTTGCTGGTGAATTTAGCCTCGATGATGTTCCTCTATGCGCCAAGCTGCAAGCAGACAATAATACGGCATGTAATTAAATTTTGCTTTGTGCATTGCAACAGTAATAAATTTGCACTTTCAGCTTCACACGTAGCTTTTTGGCGCATTGGGCATTGTTTACCAGGCTGCGGTTTGCTCTTCCTGAGTATGCACGTACGCTGCCTTTGGCACTCACGCAAATCGTACTCGAGATGTGCCTTGTAGAGGCAGTCCCTTTTCCCAAAAATTTCCCGATCTCGTAAACCCCAGATTTTTTATGCTTTGCAAGCCGCACCCTAGAACAAGAGGCAGAGCCCCACCGGCTGCCACGGTAGAACCAAGGTAAATGTTTGTGGAACTCTAGCCACGGGCGCCGCTCCGCATTCCACTGACGAGCGTTTTGCCACAGGTGGCGCTACGGATGGCGCTAGCATAGGGACCTGGTTCAGGTCCAGGTCCCGATGCTAGTGCTCTGCAACGGGCACCGGTCCCAATAATGACACGCCACTGGCGCGGACACGGATGTACACAATAAAATTTAGAGCAAGAACAAATATAACTGTGAAGGAGGAGTCGCGAGCGTGATTTCGGAAAGTTAAAGTAACTTGGCTCAGCAGACGACGACAATCCGAAAGTTTATGAGAAAAAAAAAGAACATTTATTTGCATTGGTAACGATTAACCGTGTAAATATTTAGAGTGAAGTCGTATTATGATGTCAATATTTGTGGCCATCATGAACTGTTGACGAAAAAGGTTATAAAAAAAGGTTTTCTGATTATCTGCCGCCCTATTTGGCTCGTTCCGTCCGTGAACCTCCGTGAACGTCCAAATCGTTTTTATTTATTTTTTAAATAGGAAGGTAAGTGCCGACTTTGTTTTTGGTGTTGAACAAAACAGACGACAGAATTCGACCTTGTGAAATTTGGGCGCGAACGAAGGAGCGGTTTGATCAGGAAATTTTTTTAAAGACACGCGTTTAAAATTTGATAAGCTTTTGTGCCAAATTTAATTTTCAGAAATGGCATGTCACAGGGGATAAGCCTTCCGCCAAAACTCCGAAACTGTAACCGAAACACGTGCTTTTTTCCCTTCTTTTTTTTTTGTTCCTTTTTTCCTCTTTATGACGGCTGTGCACTTCCGGTCATGCAGTGTTTTTTTCCGGTTGACACTTTGGGCGGCTTTTGAGTAGTGTCATCAGTGTCATTGTGCCTGTCAGTAGTGTTTGACAACGTTCCTTGTGCAGTGCATGTGATGTGTGTGCGTCTAATCGGCAGAAATTAATCGTCCCTGCTGCGAAGTGTAACTGGCGAAGTGTTTGACAACGTTCCTTGTGCAGTGCATGTGATGTGTGTGCGTCTAATCGGCAGAAATGAATCGTCCTTGCTGCGAAGTGTAACTGGCGAAGTGTAAACGCTATCGAAGGACCCGGACCAGCGAGCTATCTGGCTGAAACTGATCGGGCGCCCAGGGTGCCCGGAGTCGTCGAGTCGTCGCTGGCCGGGGACACTCGCGTTTGTGGGAGGCACTTCGCGCCCGAGGCATACATCTACGTGCCAGAGTTGGTGGACGCGCGTGCAGGCATCGGAAAGCGCCGACTGAAGCCAAACTTTCTTTCCCGCTATGTTCCTTTCCAAACCAGAGGTAAGCTGGCCAGGTGGCTCCGTTCCAACGAACGCGCGTTCCTGGGTACGTCGTGGGATTAAAACCTGTCCCTGTGCAAACATTGCCAAAATCGGACTCACTCCAGCCCATGTTTTGCCGTGTTTTTCTTCTCATTCGCTAGAACATTCGTGTTTCCCTGGGCCCGTCCAGACGCACAGTTCTCTGCCCGCGTAGAGTTTTAGTACAGCGTTTTCAGCCTTTGCGTACGCTAAACGTTATTTTTATTTTTGCGGCACGCTACGTCCGCACCGCGCGGAGGGTTTTAGTACAGCTATTCTAGGCACTATAGTGCATCGTTTCGTCGGTTCTGCTTTGCGGCAGATAAATAGATACTTGTCGGTCGTTCCCCGTGGATCGGACGGGCGCCTCAAGTATAGGGTCAGCCAGACCAAACAAGAAAACAAAAAGAGCACTAAAGAGCAAGGAACAATGAGTGGAATAAAAAAAAAAAACGAAAACAGCTTGGAACTAAACAAGAAAAAGGAGCAGATACAATGCCAAGTGAAGAAAACTGAACAAAACAAACACACAAAAGACCTATCGCAGGGCAGAGTCTTGTGTTCTCGGGCAGGTGCGCACCACTGCCTGTGTTAGGGTGGCGCTCTCTACCAGAGGTAGAGAGACGCTCGGGCACTGCATCACAAGGTGCTCCATCGTCTCCTCGGTAGCACTGCAGGCTCTCCATAGCGCCGCCCACACTTCGTCGTCACCATCGAAGCGGCAACTCTAGTCGAGTGTGCGTAGTGCTCCTGCTCGGGCCTCGAACTGCAGTGTGCTCCCAGGACTATTGTCGTAGATCCACTACACTCCGATAGCAGGCTTGTGTTCGCAGTACGTGGCAAGCGTCGATTTGTCCGCGCTGCTTATGCGCCACTCTGCCTCCTCTTCCTCTTTGATCTGCGCATATGGGGATAGCAAGCACAAGGTACAGGCTGTCGCACAAGTAAAACTGGCGGACGCCAAGCTACGTCAAATGCAGCTTGGTGTTCGCTAGTTTTACTTGTGCGAGTGCCTGTACCTTGTGCTTCCGCTCAAGATACAGTGCCCAAGCCGCTGCCATCGCCTCGGCATCCCATGTTTTGGCCAGCCGACAGTGGGCCCGACTAGCCTGTCGACGTGCCTGGCACGCCTCCGCCACGTCCTTGTCCCACTGTTGTTTTCATATCCCTGTCTTGGAAGTCCTACCAGTCGTGAGCTTGAGCATCACCTGCCGTAGAACCTTCACATATTGCTCATACGAGGTAGCTTCTGGGCAATCTCCGCTTTCCTCGAACTCCTGGGCCACAGCCTCCATCGCTTTCCACGGCAGGTAGTTGGAGCATTTGTCTTTGGTTCTCCTGTTAGCCTGGTGTGAGCAGCAGAAGTCTAGCCAGAGGTGGTTATGGTCGCGGCCCAGGCTGACACGTCCTCGTCTGTGTTGATGCGTCACAGCAATCCCGCAAGGCGAAGTGACACCAACGCGTAACCAGTCGCTGTTGTGCTACCCCGCGCGCACCACGTGTACTGCCCCTCACAATGTGCACTCAAAGTGGCAATTTCCAAGTTTAGCTGGTCCGTGAGTTGAAGGTCAAAAATCCCATTCCTGTCCGTGTGCGCATCCAATTCTACTAGGCGACTGTTGAATTCCTCAGGTATCACAAGCTACTTGTCTGTAGCGTACCACTGGGCGTCCTTGAGCATACAGGCAATGAGCTCCACATTCTGCTCTAGTCGGGCGTTTTGCACTGACAGGTATACTACACATACTTCCTATACTACACAGGTATACCTCCTGTATTGCTTCGGCTCATCTCTCGGCCATGCAGTAAACCAGTTAAGTTCGGCTTCTTGTCGTCGTCACTACTTTTGCTGGCTGCTCTTCACCGCGCTACCACACGCATGACGAAGGCTACGGAGCCTGGTTCGGGGACGTTTTCCCGACGGCGGCAACTGGTTGCCAGCGATGGGATGGCAACGTCGTAACAGTGGAAACTGACAGTCCATACTGAACACCTGCCACCAGTTGGTGAAGACTAAGTAATTATCGTTCGTCAGGCGGTATGCGGCGAGTTGTGGAGAATACAGGTGACAGTTCATGGACATTTAGAAGTGTGCATGCACGATATAAAGCATGAGGTGAATCAAAATAGCGGATAGTGTAACTAAGGTGCCTGTAACTAGCAGGGCTCATCGCATCGAGGCCGCAGTTCTCCCATCTGACCTAGAGCAGCAGTAAGAAAAGCAGAAGCCGCATTTGGCCACTTGCAATCTTGCTTAGCTTGTGAGTGCTTTTGAAAACAGAAAGAGAACGTGGGAAGATCGCAGTGTTTGGCCAGACACGTAGTCTCACTGCGCCCGTGCAGCTAGATGATGATGATTGATGATGATTAAAGGCCTCCCCTTTGAATCGGGGTGACGGCATGCGCCATCTAGCCTATCACCTAGTAAACGTTGTGGTAGCGCCACCTGGCAGTGCCGACGTCAACCGGCGTGGCTTGGCTTGGGACACTCCCCTTATTCTAGTGCACTCTACTTCTAGTGCTGTCTACCAGAATTTTGCCGAGGTGGCCATTTTCCGGCGACCGGTGCGCTGCCTTGCGGGAATTTCTTGGGGACTTTGGGGCGAGCAGACGCCGACACTGTTGCTCCGTGCCGCGCGTGGATATCGGACATCCAGGCAGCATCGAAAATTGGTGTTACTTATTCGGTATGTCAGCAGCGACAAGTTCAACAGTGCTTTAAGGGTAACGTTCAAAGCGTCCGAGAGCTGTCAGGTTTGCCCATAAATTGTTCCCAACACGTATGCACTTTGCCCTGAGGGTGTCGCCTGTGAAGCTACGTTTTGTTGCTGCGACTTTTTACGACAAATCGATGTTTATTTCCTTAATTCTGCGCAGGTTGCCATCGTTGCCTTTACTCGGCAGTGTACAAAAGCCACTCATCCGGGCGTCATTGCTCTGTCGTTGGCTGCACCAACAATCAGCGTAAGCGCAAACTGCTCATGCAAGGAACATGTGAAGTGCACCACAACAAAAGAAGTGCCTGCATGTGTGGAGTCTATTCGCTGCACAAATTTCCTGTGTCCCTCGAGCGCCGCCGTGAGTGGGTCGTCGCGCTGAATCGGAAAGACTTCGAACCTAGCAAATTTGCTAGGGTAAGTACAGTCGTACGCTGCTTTTGGAAGCGCGGTTTATTCACCCTCATGCTCAATCCTTGTCGCACGTTTCCATTTACTGCAGGTATGTTCTGTTCATTTCGTCGACGGGAAGCCGACAAAAATCAACCCGACACCTAGGCTGAAGCTTGGGAGCGCAAAAAAGGTGAGCCGAAAGCGAAAGAAGAGTGTCGCGGTGGCGGAGCCTGGCGGGTTGTGTCGGGTTTCCACTCGCCACTGAAAGGCAGAAGCTCTTTTAAAGGTGTACTGACACCAAAATCTTATGTTCCGTACTTATGGCTTTTATCGATGCTTAACGGCCTGGCCATCCCGAAGGGAAACTAAGTTTTCATTTGCTAGGCTCTTGCGGGAAGTGTTCCTCTGGTTGACTTGCTTGCACCCCCTCTAGGAAGCTACGAGGAAATGGCTGTGCTTACTTATCCCTTCCAAAGGGTACATTGCTCCTAAAGGTCTCTGAAAGTAAATTGCAGTGCACGATGCTGCAATTTACATGGGCAAGGGCTGCCCCTTTTTGCTCAAGGTCAAGGAACATGCCACAGTGCAAAAGTAATGTACTGGAAGCCAAAAAAAGAACGTTACCATTAGAAATCTGCCGTATTTTCGCGCATATAACCCGCAACCTGCATATAATCCGCACCTCAACTTTCAGCCCGTTGGAAAAGAAAAGAAAAAATCCCCGCGTATTGCCCGCACATTTGATACAGGAAGGGCTGCACCAAAGCTACTGCTCAAGGAACATATCACATACTATGTTCACAGAAAAAGCGTATATTTAGCAAGTATAATACACTGAATGCAAGGCGAATGTCACAATTCACTCGCTACTCTCGCAAGCTATCACTTGAGCCGCAGTCCTCACTGTTGTACACAAGTTCATCTTCACAGCGCAACCGCAGTGCAACTTCACGGTACAACGCGCATTGCCATGAAGCTGCCCTAAAGGAAAAACCCCGCGTATTATATGCACCCCTACTTTGCCACTGAATTTTTTGCATTTTGATGCAGGTTATACGCACAAAAATACGGTATTTTTGCATCCATTAGAGGCTGTTTATTACCACTATTTTGTTTCGCATTGTTAAACACAACCGTTCAGTATTGCTATCTGCTTGAGATTTAAAGCTGGCAAGAAAATGTGATATGCTTGTCCGCCTAAGAGCAGTCATTGCCACAATAATATAGTCCATGATAACAACAACACAGTGCACTAACGGCATCAAAAAGACTTGGCAAAAACAGCGAAAAATTGAGCAGAAAAAAATATTGGTGCCTAATTACACTCGCCGGTTACGCTATGCCGGCTGATGGAGACATAAGGGAGTTTTTAGTGTAGCGTTTTTCACCTTTGCGTATGCTAAATGTTAAATTTTTGTGGCACACTAAGTCGGCACGAGGCAGAGAGTTTTTAGTACAGCGGTTTGTCAGTTTTGCGTTGGACACGCTGATGCTTGCAGCGCCATCTGTGAAACCAAATGTGGAGTGACTCACATCTGGTCGAAGGAGAACCCCGAATTTTTCGCGGCTAGCCATATCAGTGGAACCAAAGGCCGTCTTGTTTGTACTGAATGTAAAGCGTACATAACATTACGCAAATGCTCTCCTACATAAACACACTCTATAGCGGAAGCATTAAAGCCCCGAGATACTTGTTTTGGCAAATCACACACAGCGTGCAGCACACCAAAAGACTGGGTTTGATGTATACAGTTCATTCATAAACTTGGAAACAATCCGGAAATTCGGTTCAAACAAGCGCAACGTTACGGCCTGCTTTGCGAGGCTAAAGCGAGAACGCAAAGCGAAGAAGGCCTTTAGCCGCAAACACTGGGTTGCGTCGTCGCTAGTTATAACTAATTCCGAACATAGTAAGCATTGTTTGCCAACAGGAGCATACCGACGCATTCCACCGTGAAGCGAACGCATCTGCATGCACACACGCAGCTTTGGATGGTGCAGCTTGCAGAAGCTTAGATTGGGCAATCAGCACTGTCATGTTAGTTTCGCTCACCGCGAGGGCAACGCGCAAACCACGGGACCTGTTTAGGAAGACAGGAGCGATAAACTCGTTCTATAAGATGCGAGTTAGTGCTCACAGAAGAGTGTAAGCATTTGGGACAGAGGGGCTCCACTCTATTCGCCACCATCGTTGCAAACACAGAGACACGCCATAGCATACGCACGCTATTTTGCTGAAATAGCGTGTGTTCATCTTACGTCTGCTAAATGCAGAACCAACTTTCCATACGGTGCGTGCGCAGTGCGAATGGTGCAAGGGGAAAGCGTACACGAACACTTTGCGTGGTGCTGAAAACACCATTCACTCGGGTATGTGTGATTGCTGGAATGTTGGTAGTGATACGCAGAGGATGTTGGAGTGTTAGTGCGGCAGCTTTTGTTGTTGGGTTGCACTGCTAGCTTGGGCGCGATCTCTAAGCCCTGTCCCAGTGAATACGGTTTCTTCGCCTTTTATGTGTGACGTTTGTGGTGGTGATGCTGGGTGACCTCGTGCAGTTTGGTAATGGATGTGCACTTCACAGAGCACCTCCATGCATGCAAGCTGAAGGGGCAAGCGGGGGGTTTATGTTGCGCTTAATAAACAGTTGAGTCACAGTAACCGATCGGTGCGCTCGCATTCTTTGTTGCTCGTCAAACGACGAGACAACTTCGAGCCATGCGGACGTGTTGACCCACACAGTAGTCGTCTCCAGGGGTAAGGCAGTGGTGCATATTGCGCAGTTTTGAGACAAGTTGGTTTTCAAATTTAGAAATTTTTAATTTTGATACAAATTTAGAAGGTTGAATTTGTGTTGCATAAAAGATGCCATGGTTGTTTTTTTTTTTGACATGCAATGCCATTTATTGTAGCATTTTCACAGAGAAAGATTGAAATCAACATAATGTTTGTACTGACAGTGATTGAGATTTTGGTTTCTGCTGTGCGAGTGTGCTGCACTGAAAAGTGACCACACTTGCTGACCGCGGACATGGCATTTCGTTGTGTTGTTCCTCCCTTTGGTTCCTCTCCATCTCAGGGAGCGCGCTTGTCGACGCATTTATCGTTGTAGTTGATGAATTGACACTAATGAATGAATGAAATGTCTTTATTTATTGTGGAGTGGCTCTTTGGACTAATAGAGGGGAAGAAGGGGGTCGGACAGAAGACAAAAGCAAAAGAAAGAAGAAAAAGGAGTGCGTACACGCATGCGTGTACATGGTGTGCATTTGCAATCACATGCGGCGGTCAATGCCTGCCTTGTGAGTGAACGCCCAGAGGGAGAGCAGTGTGTCGCGGCTGTTGTTGTTGGGGGTGGTGCTGATGTGCGGTGGCAGGTACTGGGCACGGAGGTTCTGGTAGCCAGGGCACTCCCACAGCAAGTGGGTCACTGTTGGGCACACTTCCATGGTGCATGTGGAGCAGCTCACTATGGGACCCTGTCCCTGGTCGCGGTCGTCGCTGTCATCGTCAATAGCCTCGGGCCTGCATTGGTGGTGGGCCCGCCATTTGGCAAGCACGTCTTCTGTTAGATCGTAGCACGATGACCAAAAAATCTCGCCAATGACGGCCGGTTTTAAGTACAGACCGGCAACCAGCCCACTGTCTAAAAAACCTGCCAGATCCAAAAACCAGCTCCAAAAACCTGCCTTGGTCCAAATCAGGGCAGGTGGCAACCCTAGGTGCACCATTCAACGCTCGGTGTCAAGAGGGAGCCAGTGTGGCTGCTTGCGCTTCGCCAATCAGTGATGAAAAGGTGCTCAGGGAGCTTGTGTGAAGTTTTGTGAGCGACGAACTGTGAATGCTTGAGCAGGGTGACTGCCATACAACGTTAACTGCCGTCACTGGCGTCACTTGCGACAAATTTTAATAACGAGCAGTGGCATGGGCGCATGGAGCAGCCGTGCCATCTCTCAGTGCTTGGCTGAACCACTAGTGGCACAGCCTGACATCACAGTTTCGGTGCGTGCGTCCACGACTGCGAGAGAGATCACTGAGATGAGAGGTGAGCTGAACATGGCGAGCTGCATGGACATGAAGCAAAGCATCGCATGTGGCTGTTTTTGTCGCAAGCCATCTGTGCTTCCCGTTCCAGTCACGACCAGACGGCGGGAATCACGAACACCGTAAAGCCTCGTGCTTGCTTGCTTTTGGGAGATCCCAAATTAACAGCTGTTCTTCGGCACTACCGCCTATCGTGTTCTTGTATCGGCAAACCTCGCTGACGTGGTTAATGCCATTAATATGCCGGCACTGTCATGGTGGACTGTGCCAGAAAGCTGGCTAGGTCACCACAGAACCCCATGTGTTCCACAACGCACACACCAAAATCGAATTTTCTAAATTGCAAATGATGCAATTTGTGTTTGGCCATATTTGAAACATGCTGCACACAGCTGATATTGCTGTAGATAATGGTAGTCCAGAAGCTTTTACGGTGCATCTGTGCAGCAGTGAGTGAGGAGGAAGGGTTTCACTTGCTTTGAAGCACAAACCAATGATCTTGCATTTTGCTACGAATGCAGGCCGCTCGTAAGAGAAGTGACGGGCCGGCTGATCCAAAATTCCAAGCCTCCACTTCTCAGGTGCGGAATGATGGTTATGCTTACTGATCCGATCGTAATTAAGGAACCACGGACATTATTAACATAGTGGCATTTTATTTTATCTGGCTTTTCAGGTGATTCAGTCGGAGCAGGCTGGAACAAGCAAGGCTGTGGCTTCACCCAACACTGATCAGGTAAAAGAAGCTCCTGCTGTAGTGCTTAGTTCTCTTGGATTGCTGTGCTCTTGAAGGACAGTGCTTGGTATGTGATTCAAAAAACGGGCTTACGTATTCCTTTTTTCCCAGGGCCCAGAAGAAACAGGCCTACTAGTCTTCACTGCAGAGCTGATCGCTCCCACACAAACGGCACAAGAGCCCCAGTCTGTCGGTAAGCTAAAAAGCGCAAACGAAGAAGCCCTCTGGCTACAAATAGCAAGCATGTTTTACAAAAAAAGGAACTTCAAGTTTAGGAATCGTTTTACTTGTTTGCACGTGGAAGTGTAATGGGTAACGGGGAGCGTGTCGGCCAAATTTTAGGGCTGTAAAGAATTTGAAATGCAGCTTTCTCAACTGATAAGGCTTTCGCGATGGCACAGTCATTTCGGTGTATCGCCCATCTATGTATCTATGTGAAAAACAGGCCGTTCACTTACGCTTGTGCAGCATGCGTAGCAGTGTCGCAGTGATCTGTGTGACTTTGGCCAGTGCTGCTTTCCATTTGTAGCTTCCATGGAATTCTCGGCAATAACCTGGTATGGTGACTCAGTGGCAGAGGCATTATGCAGTGGCTGAGGCATTGAGCTGAGCACGTAGGTCTGAGCGGTGACTGTTTTTTAGATGGAGGCAGAAAGTGAAAATGTCTGTGGGTCAAGATTTTGGGTGCATACACAAAAAAAAAAAACCTCCGCAGGTTGTCCAAATCAATCTGAAGCCCTCAACTATGGCATAAATTTGAATTTTTGTACTTGACATTGTTAATTTGTGTGGACAGGAGGAAGAAACCCATGCTGCGTCGTTGGCTGCGAAGCTGACGACTGGTGTAACGAGAAAGAGTGGCACACCCTGCCGAAAAAATCGCACCTGCGAGCTGCCTGGCTGCAGCTGATCGGACACACGGAGTCGTCGCTTCCCCTGAATCCCCATGTTTGTGGGAGGCACTTTGCGCCCTTTGCGTACAACTACAGCCCAGCATCGGTGGGGAGCACAGGCGTGGGGACCACTCAGCTTCGCCTGAAGGCGAACTCCCTGCCGACACTGTTCCTTCCCGGGTGGGAGGTAAGTTTGACTGGTGGTTTGCACCAACAAATGTGCGCTCCTGGGTATTGTACCCCACCATTTTACGGGAATGAAAACTTTGTCATGCACAAATAGTCTGGACCGTAGAGACTGGCGCACAAGAGGCCACCTTGAGGTGTTCTACCGTCGTTTCCTCGCAGTTCAAGTAGCACGCACGCGCAGTTCATTGGGTTCATCCAGAAATCACAACCGTGACCGCATTGCACAAATCCAGGATGTAGCAGCATTAATCGCTAATAATTGCAACGGTAATTCATTAGTTTGTAATTAATGGACACTGAGGCAAATTTGTTAAGCTTCTGCTCGTGTCTTCATTCCATGGACTGGCTCAAATAAACATATACGTTTGATTGTTCTGCAGTCCCCAAAGCAGCACTTAATTTATGTATAAGGAGAGAAGAAAAAATTGGTGGTGCAAGGCTGGAGAAACGGCAGAGCTGTCGGCCCCTCTCCCTTAGTGGGAGACATGGATTTCCAAACTTGCCGCTGAAAGTTATCCATGGCTGGCAGGCCCGGATCGTTTTGTCCACAGGCGTTCACATCGCTCCCAAAGTGGACCGTGTGAGCAGCCGCACTGTTAGCAGCCACAACTAGTGGCCTGAAAGTTCATGCATATGCACTTTCGGTTTTGTTAATGTTTTTTTCTTTGTGGAAGGGCTTTAGTGTATTTTTTGTGGCTTTGTTAGAGAGTTGCCCTTGTCAGCTTTGGTTTCAGTTCCCCGCAACAACATGCATCCTTGGTCGTTATCCTCTTGGTCATGCATTTTCGATATCTGTGTGTGAATAAATCGTCATTTGTTGCTAAGCAAGCACGTAGGGTGCTGTAAAACACCAAACTGTTTTAATTGGAACATAGTTGTTCACTGGATATGTGGTTTTCTTTAATTAAGGAACTTCCTCCGACTTTGTTACCCCGTTGCTACACGGCTGTTTTCTTTCAAATTGCTTTGCAGGGGCAAGCGATGGAGTCGGCCCAAACAAGCCAGAAAGCAGTTACATCAGCCTCTAGTCAGGTAAAAGAGGCTCCTGTGATGTCGTTACTAGCAGAGTGCCTCTACTTTGGTAGCCCAATCCTGCGTTTAGATCTGTTGAAGTGCTGTGCTTTGGAAGCGCAGTGTTTGATGCGCGTGCAAACCCTTGTCAGTCAGAAGGCAGCTCACGCACACCCTTTTTTCCCTAGGGCCCACCACGGACGTACCTTCTTCTGTCGACTGCGAAGCACATGGCTTGCGCACCGAAGAAGAAAGAGCACCGGCCTGTTGTTGGTAAGCTGGAAAAGGCATGAAGAAGCCTTTGGCGAGGAATACCAAACAAGATTAGCAAAACATCGGCTGCAAGTTTAGGCTCACTTTTACTTCTTAGCTTGACTTGCCCACATTGGCTTTCATCTAAAACTACATTTTGGGTGATTGTTCCTGTTTATTTATTCTTATTGGCTGTAAACCTGCCGTCGCTTTGCTGGAGTGGGTGGTGTTCCCCACTTTATTTTGTTATTTTTGCTAGAGGGGGGACACAAAAAAGGAAAAGGATGAAAAAGGGGGGGGGGGGTGCATTTGAGCCAAATTGGAGTGGTCTGTAATTGAATGTAATTTAATTTATTTTACTTGTTCATGCAGCAGATTTTCTTTGCCTGCTCACCGGAGCACTCAAGAAAGGTCTGAACCGCACAAACGTAGAGCATACAAACGTAGAGCATTGCAGGTTCGATTCCCGGCCGCGGTGGCGGATGCTTTTCTGATGGAGGCGAAAAGGAAAAATGCCCGTGTGTGCGAGATTTTTGCGCACGTAGAAGATCCCCAGGCGGTCAAAAGTAATCCGGAGCCCTCCACTGCGGCACTCCTCATCGCCCGAGTAGCACAGGCGCGTTTTAAACCCTACAATCAAATAAAAAAAACCTAGAGGATTCCTTCATGTTGCAGCAGTACACATAAGAAATACCATTTACAGGGCATTTGCATTACAAGTTTTGCTTGGTTTGGGTCTAAAGAAATAGAAAATTACACGCACAAATTTCTGAGTAAAGAGTACAAATCCCAGCACATGAGAATAGAGTAACGCTGTCTGCAGCAGTAGTTTCTTGATTGTTAGTTGAAACAAAAAAGAAAGCAAAGAACCGACGAAAATGTGACGCACAAGAATCAATCACAGTTGTAGTGGGACAATATCTACTGCTTGATAAACTCGCTCCTTAACTTTCTTTTTCTTTAAATTCTGAAAATAGGGTGATTTGCTGGAAATTTGTCAACATAGGAATGTACATAAATGATCGCTTGTTTTTTTTTTTAGTTTTGTCTGGTGTAGTTTTGTCTGGTGTAAATTAATCCAAGGCTTCCATCGGAGGCCTTGGATTAATTTTGGCCACGTGGGGGTCTTTAATGTGCACCGAACCAGCCGCGGTGGCTCAGTGGCTAAGGCGTTTTGCTGCTGAGCACGAGGATGCGGGTTCTAATCCCGGCCGCGGCGGCCGCTTTTCTGATGAAGGCGAAAAGCAAAAATGCCCGCGTGTGTGAGATTTCGGCGCACGTTAAAGATCCCCAGGTGGTCAAAATTAATCCGGAGCCCTCCACTACGGCGCGCCTCATCGCCTGCGTTGCGTCGGTGCGTTAAACCGTACAGTGAATGAATAATGTGCACTGAAACCTGTATGCACGCGCGATTTCGCTTTTTGCCTCCATCTCAATAGCGGCCACCGTGGCTGTAAATTGAACCCGCGTCCTTGGGCTCAGCAGCACTACGCCCTAGCCACTGAGTCACCATGGCGGGCTCTTTTCCTGCCGTAGTGGCCACTGAAATGAGCCAGGTTCCCTCACTCGTGCTGCCTAGCGATGCAATGACATGATGTGGCCCGATTTTGGTTGGCGGTTCTTTCTGGTTGTAGCTTCTGTGTGTTGCTTTGTGTCGACAGCAGTGACGCACCGATGCTGCGTCGTCGGCTGCGGAGCCATCGACCGGGGTGACATAAAAATGTGGCATGTCCTGCCGATAAAGCCAACCTTGCGAGCTGCCTGGCTGGAACTGATCGGATGCTCGGAGTCATCGCTGCCCCCTAATCCTCGTGTCTGTGGGAGGCACTTCGCGCGTGAGACGTACAACTGCGACCCAGCGTCGGTGGAGCGACTAGGCACGGGGAGCCCAAAGCCTCGCCTGAAGGCAAACTCCCTGCCGACACTGTTTCTTCCCGAACGAGAGGTCAGTGGGCTTGCACAAATGTACGCACGTTCCTGTAGCGTACGGGCCACTGTCTTGTACCCCTTTCATACAGCAAATCTAATGTTGTTCAAGGTGATTGATATTAACTGTGAATGACATCTGGTTTGCCCGTGTGGGTATACATGGCAAAGTGAATATTATTTGATAATGATAGCAGTGATGGCTAGAAAGAAAGTTCCAGACTTCCAAGATAATGATGTAAATGCGTCTGTAATGTTGTTAAACCTTTCACATTTTAAAACAAAAGGAATTTGTTTTTGAAATGAAATAAGTGTAGCTCTGTTCTAGGCGACATTCACACCACAAGCTGAGACAAGCAAGTAAAAAAATCCATATCGGGGTAGCTTTGCAAACATGGCGAAGCTTTGCAAAGGTGTCGCGTCGTGAACATTTTTTTTTCTTTAAAAACAGCAGGAAGGGGGGGAGGGGGGGGGAATATCGATTTACTGGTAGGTTTTAGACGTGGGGCTTTACAGTTTGTTAGTAAACTTCTTTTTTTAGTGACAGAACACTGCCGTCGAGGCTTCTCCTCTTGCTTGGAAGCTGGTGCGGATTTGTTGTCCGAACCGATTTGATCACCAAATGCCATTCGCGTAAACGTCATTTAGTATTCTCGTGTTCCGCCGAACTAATGGCATAAACAGCTAGTAATGACATCGCTCTAAGTGTAATTAGATTTGCCGTGTGACAGGGGCATTACTGAGAATAAACCCTCAGAATAAGCACACGCTAACTGGCGAGTAGAAGAGCACGCGATAGAGGTAACGCCGCAAATGCTGAGCAGAGTGTTCTCAAAGGTCAAGCTGGCTGGCGCTGGGCAGTTTTCGTAAGGCTACGTGCTCAAGCGAGCTCGGTCTTTTTTCTTGTTTTTTTTTAATTCCCCAGGCAACGCCGTATGGCTTAACTAAAAACGCAAACAGCTCTGCTCTTGAAAACACCATGCACCGCCGTCTGCAGCAGCTGCAACAGCTACAGTAGTGGCGTGAAAGTTCATGCACGTGCAGTTGTGTCAGTGTTATTGTTTTCTTTGTGGGAGGCCTTTAGTGTATTTTTGTGGTTTTGTTAGAGGGTTGCCCACATCAGCCTCAGCTTCAATTCCCTGCAACAACGTGTATGGCATATCTGACGTTATCCTTAGTCATGCATTCTCGACATCTGTTTGTGAATAAAGCGTCGTTTGTTGCTGGACGAGCACAGAGGGTGCTGTAAAACACCAAACTCGTTTGATTGGAACATAGTTGTTCACTGGATACGTGGTTTTCTTTAGTTAAGGGACTTCCTCTGACTTTGTTACCCCATTGCTATACGGCTGTTTTGTTTCAGATTGCTCAAACAAGCCAGAAAGCGGCTACACCAGCCTCTAGTCAGGTAAAAAAAAGTGGCTCCTGTGATGTCGCTGCTAGCAAAGTGCCTCTACTTTGTCGGCCCAATCCTGCGTTCAGTGCTCTTGAACTGCTGTGCTTTGGAAGCGCAGTGCTTGATGCGCGTGCAAACCCTCGTCAGTCAGAAGGCAGCTCACGCACACCCTTTTTCCCCTAGGGCCCACCACGGATGTGCCTTCTTCTGTCGACTGCGAAGCACATGGCTTGCGCACCGATGAAGAAAGAGCACCGGCCTGTTGGTAAGCTGGAAAAGGCATGAAGAAGCCTTTGACGAGGAATACCAAACAAGATTAACGAAACATCGGCTGCAATTTTAGGCTCGCTTTTAGTTTTTGTACCTGATGACATGCGACGCCGGCAGCCCGAGCCCCTAAGGGTCTTCGCCCGTAGAAATGACTAAGTCCAGTTCATGACAAGTGGGTTAACACTGCATACAACGCCAATCTTTTGGTTGTCAGTTTGAACGAAAATGGGCCAAAAATGCAGTGCACAACACTCAAAACAGTTACGTTGTAGTGTACAATACTTATGTGTTGGTGTTTTATTAAACCCATATCTGAACTTTTCTTGCTTTACTTACCGAAGATATGGCAGGATTTGCTGGTACTAATTTGTTGAAATGCGAGGGTACGTAATGAGCTCTTGTTATTCTACCCGAATCCATTGTAAGTTGTAGCCCTGCTATGAGGTAATATGTGCTGTAGGTCTGATATTTTTTTCTTTTTTGAATTGATTAGCCGAGAACAAAGACGTTAAGTAATTTAACTCTTTCAGGGTCGAATTTGTTCCCGAAATGCGACCTCCCGGGGTCGATTTTTTTGTTGCTGATTTAAATTCTTCGGATGAATCTATTTCGAGAAAAGAGTATCGTAATTTTTTTAGGGTGACCATAAAGTGACAAAAAAATCGTTTTGTGTTGTTACATACATGTGGTTTAGTCATGAGTAACAAGAAAAATACTAAATAAAAATGAGAGAGTAACAGGCCGGCACCTCTTGAGTGGATCTAAATCAGATAGACATCAGTTTCGCGGGCGCAAAAAGCGGGAAGTGCCCGTAGGACGATACCGAAACCAGCCGCTGCTAGCACGGGTGCGCGCGGCCGGATGTGGTAGCGATAGACGGTGCACCGCCCATAAAATACAAAAAAAAAAGGGAGAAAAGAGCCTCATCAGCTTCGCAGGCGACCTTGGTCTGTGGCAGGCGCAAGAAGCGAGAGGCGGCCTGGTATTTGGTGGGCGATACCCAGCGCACCCCCTCGTTAGCGGATGTGCAAGCGATAGCCAGCGTGCCGCTGAAGTAAATCATAAAAAATAAAATAAAAAGAAGAGCCATTGGTGCGAGAAAAAAATTGACGTATTTCTGCAGTGTGGCAGCACATGCCAAGCAAGAGAAGTTTGCAAAAAAGGCTCGCTTTTTAAAGATACAAGCAATGCTGTACATGTACGTCATTGACCATTTTGAAAGTGTTTGCCGATGCCGTATGGACATATGACCTATAGACATGTCGGTCGTATGTCTGTACGGCATCCGTACGTCCGTACGGGCAGACCGATGCCGTACAGACATACATACGGACATAAGGGACATACGAACAATTGTTGTGGAGTCTGTGTCTACTGGCTCATATGTAAGCCAGCATTTTGTGTAGAGGAGTATCCAGAAGGAGTGTCTAAATAAATTGGTGGAAAGCATTTTAATTCGCACTAAACTTTGAAAGCTGGCGCCATGTAGTGTCCAAATATGACACTACTGGACGTATACCATGGCCTCCGCGATCGGCTGCCGGCGGCACGCCATTGCTCCGCTTGTCCCAATCGGCCGGAGAGAGCTCAAGTTGAAAAAGGGGCGCGGCCGCGTCTTTCGCCGCACCGTGACGCGCGTAGCTTACGGGCGCTTTCACTGTTGCGTGCGGGCGAAGGGGACCAAAACGCGGCCGTTGCAGCCTGTGTGCAACGTGTAATAAAAAAATTACTGAACACCAATGCAGGGGAAAGGTAGAAGCCATTGCTGATGCCTTTACGGACTAGCCATATAAATTTTGACGTGGACTAGGCCCGCTGTGAAGCATAAGTGAATTCACTGCACAGCAGTAATTTTTAGTTTTGTGGTCACGCATTATTCAAAAAGAAAAGGCCTGTTTTATTTCGGGAATGCTTATGTTTGTTATTTTAGTACCTGAAAGTAGTTTTTATACGGAGAAAGGGCGCAGTGCCTTGATTTCTTGTGTACTAACAATAATACTGTTCATTTTTATTTATATTCATGCAATAGACAAGCAACTAATATCAGTTTCCAGGGCTCACAGATGCCTTTAAATAGATGAGTACCTCAATCCAGTGTTGGGCAGGACACGGCATTCTGCAATGGCTGATGTTGCTTTGAAGTTCGTAACACTGAAACTCTGTCAATTTTTGTCTCTTGCGGCTCCAGGGAATTAACTGAAAATACGGCTGGGTCAAAAATGGAAAAATCCTTGTGCGCCATGTAGATAAATCGCCTTTTACTTCTATTACTCATCTCGATGATCTGTCTGTTATTGTGTAGAGAGGTTGTGTGCATGTTCCGTGCGTTCTGAGCAAGAATCAGATTATGGGAGTTCAATCTACGGAAATCTAAAGTAAACACGAAAACCGCAGCTATGTCGTTTCTTTTTTTATTTATTTATTTAAAAGATACTATTTTTGGAGACGTGGTGTACTTCAGCACCAGGAGTGTATTGTCCAAATGGCTATCAGTATTTGCCGCAATAAGCGGGGTAAACATGCTGGTGCTGTTTTGCTTCTTGTTCAGGAATGCATCGCCTGTGACATAGTCGAAGAATGAATTAGTTACCGTGCGTTCCAACATGAGTCCAATCTCAGTTATGTAGACACCACCTTCAGTGGATTTAAACCAATTAATTTCCTTTAGTGACCTTTTTTTATTATGCATCAAAGCAAAATATTGATATTTTTTTAGGGGGAGATACCAATATTGACATGCTTGCAGATACAAACGCACAAAGAGACTTCCTGTCTTATAAATCGACGTGGTCTGGGTAATGTAATAAAAATCTCTGCACGAATTACGATAGGTAGTTCTTCTACTTGAGGTGTTTATTACTGATATCCCAAACAACTTACTTGCGGCCGATGTTGTGTATACAGATATTGGCGATCACTTTGAGGTAATACTGAAAAAATAGTTACCCTTAATAAAATGTCAAGCCAACAAATTATGCGCAGAATACAACCCCAGCGAATCTAGAAATTCGGAAACATTCTGAACGGCGGTGTGAAACACATCATGGAAAACCATGACATTTTCACCCACAGCAAATAATTTGGTAGTGAGATTGCAGTAGGTACTTGAGACACCTAGGCATACTAAAACGAAATGCAAAAAAAATATTATTGGTTCATGCCCGTTGATGCCGAACGTAGATCTTGTGACTGTGTTAGTCGCCTGTCTATGAACAATACATGAGAGGTTATCGGTATTACGCTGTTTTCGCACGCACGCACGTGCACACACATACACACACACGTGCGCACAATAAATACCCAGAGCTTTCAAAACAACTTAAAAGGCATAAAAAAGCATATTTTCGCACCGTCATATTGCGCGAAAATGCTGTAACAGCAGAAAAGAATTGAGAACGCTGGCATTTACTGACAGAATCTTGGGCTGTGACATTCAGTAAAAAAAAAAGCACTATAGCTGCAGGCAAAGGCAGTCGTGGCTGTTAAACAATGTACGTTAAACAATTTTGTACTCATAGAAACGAATCTAAACACATCGACCACGTACTGAGAGTTTTTCTGGCGTGAAAACGCGACAACGGAGGCGGATTTACAACTCAAAGCGCAGGCAGCATCGGCCAGACGAGAGTCTCTTCAGCCTTAGGCTAAGCCGTCACCTCGTGGTTTGAACAGGAGTTAACAAAATTACACCTCTCTGCTTGGCTCCGCGCCAAATGGGGCGGCCAGATGGGGCGGCCGGAGCTATGGTGAGCCACCGGCAGCGGATCGCGGAGGCCACGTGTATACAAACAAGTCCCTCGGCCTCAATGCCTAATTCAAAAACGACATAAAAGAATTGGAAAGACTGCATTTTATTATTGTCTTAGATGGGAACAATTTTTAAATGTCTCTTTTCATCTCTTGTAGAGTTAAAAGTACGTTGCTGCACCGTCCATTGTCATGGTTGGCAGCATTTATTTTGGCAGCATACATAAAGCTGGTAGGTGTAAAAATTTCGCTTCCAAACATTATCAAGAAAACCGCTCCGGTTCAAAGTGTTTCAAGTGATGCCCTTTCATCTGGAATAGAGAAGAGCATGTACTCCAAAAAAATTAGTTGCCTGTAGTCATTTATAGCCATTTTTTTTTCTGCCGTGCCAATCAATGTAATGAGTCAGACCATTCTCTGGCTTGCACTACGTGGTAATGTCGCGACACTGGTGCGATTTCAGTCCGTGCCTGTGTCCCGTTGTAGCTTGCACCTATTTCTTGCCAGCGTTGTTTCGTGCTTTGTGTCGACAGAAAGGACTGTCCCATGCTGCGTTGTCGGCTGTGAAGCGGTCGACCGGCGTAACGTAAAGGTGCGACACGCCCTGCCAAGAAAGCCGACCCTGCGAGCTGCCTGGCTGCAACTGATTGGATGCGCGGAATCATCGCTGGCTGGTGGTGATGCTCGTGTTTGCGGGAGGCACTTTGCACCTGATGCGTACACCTACGACGCAGCATTGGTGAAGAGACTAGGCATGGGATTCCCAAAGCCTCGCCTGAAGGCAAACTCCCTGCCGACACTGTTTCTTCCCGAACAAGAGGTCAGTGTGCTTGCACGGACAAACGCACGTTCCTGTAACTTACAGGCCACCGTTCTGCTGGGATTGAAATCTTGTCATGCATGAACAGTAAAAGAGTTGGCCTGGGCCATGGTGGCCGGCGTGCGAGAGGCCACTCCAGGGCGTTGTGGTACTGTCCTCTTTTTTGTGTGGTCACAACCATGTGGTTCATGGTCACAACCAGACTGCATTTTATGATTCGTAGATGTAGCAATGCTAATCGCTGGCAGTATGCGCAGTGAATTTGTTGTAGTGTGTATTGCGGGGTGCTTGCGACTTCACTTTCGCCTGCTGTCGTGGAATAGGACCACAGCAGGTGCAGAGGCGAGCTGTGGAAAAGTGCGTTAAGCAACATGAATTTTGTTGGCAGGCCGATTACATTTGCATGCATGCATGCATGAGGGTAGGGCACTTCGAAAGTTACCCGCCGCGGTGGCTCAGTGGCTAAGGCGTTGCGCAGCTGAGCACGAGGTCGCGGGTTCGATTCCCGGCCGCGGCGGCCGCTTTTCTGATGGAGGGGAAAAGCAAAAACGCCCGTGTGTGCGAGATTTCGGCGCACGATAAAGATCCCCAGGTGGTCAAAATTAATCCGGAGCCCTCCACTACGGCGCGCCTCATCGCCTGCGTTGCGTCGGCGCGTTACACCCTACAATCAATCAATGACTCCGAAAGATTTATTAGCTGCACAGTTAAATGCTACATGTTACAGCGAGTAATACAATATTGGAAAAAAATAATGAATTTGTCTAATTACATTGCTTTGCAAAGTTTGGTTCCAAAACAAGTTTTTGTTTTTTTTTTAACACAAGAGAAGTTGAATTGTGAGGAATTTTTGCTTTTTTTTTTTTTTCTCCCCCCCTTGGGGCATCGAAAAACGTGAACATCCCACTCTCTTCCTCGACCGTGCAGGCAAAGGCAGTGTCTGCAAATTTAAATGAATATTATAGGTTTCCTTTAGTGTAATGCTTGCTTGAAAGGCATGTATCTGGGAAAGCTGTTTGCCAGGTGACAGCGGAACTACAATCAACCCTCCTCCTTATAATGAAGTAAATGGTACGGCAAAATAATTCAGTATAACCAGTAATTCGACAGACGCTCCCTAAAAGTTGAATAAATAGGGTCAAATTAGCCATGATGACTCAGCAGAAGTGCTAAGTTCAGGAAGATTATTTTCGGGAACATTACTATTGCAAACGATTTGGAGTCTCCTTCCACTTTTTTGCCAAAACTTTCTTGCCTTCCACTTCTTCGATTCTGTGCATGTTTTTGCAGAGCCCGGTTATGAAGGGGCAAAAAGGGAGTCTTTAGCCCAGTCACGATAAGGCGAAAGTACTTGTTGCTTGGCACGAAAGGTGCAGATTGCAGAAAGAAAAGGGCAGCACAAATGTAATTTTCCAAATGCCACACTTCCCCCTCCTCTACTTGGTAGGCCAATCCCACATTGAGTTCCCCTGGACTGCTATGCTTTAAAGAAGCACAGTGCCCAGAGCGCACGCTAACTGCGAGAGTTCTGTCAGTTGGAGGGGAGCTGACGAACACTTTTTTTTTCTAGGGTGAAGTACAGGCAAGCCTTTCATCAACGAAGGAAGCTGCTTGCTCGCAGATGACAGAAGAGTCTATGGGTAAGCTGGAAAGGCATGGACAAGCTTCTGGCTGGGGGTAGCGAATTTAACTGAGCACAGTTGGGGCTGTCTTTACTCAGCTTGCTCACAGAAATGGAATGGATGGTGGGGAGCATTTAAGCAGTGGCGTATGATTCAATTGAATTAGGGTCGAAGCCCCCTAGGGGTTGGGGATGTTGGCGTCTCCTGTCGTCATTGTAATCGTTGTCTCGTGTAGTCACGGAACTAAAACACCGGGAAACTCGCTTACGCTTCGCGCTGGAACGTAGTGTGTACTAAAAAAACACTGGGACATTCGTTTACACCTTGTGGGAGAGAGAGCTTCGTGCTTCAAAGACACGAGACTTTTACAGCAAAGCTGTATACCTGTACCCCACAATGGTTTCGTCTCCGTTAGCAAAAACGCCAAGGCGCCAAAAATTATGCTTCTACACTGCATGCTTTGCCCCTCCCCAGGTTTCACGTTAGTGGAGATGGCCAGGATTTTTTTTATTTCGCTTGTACATGCAGCATGTCTTGTCTGCCTCAAAGCTCTCAACAAAGACGGTATGCATTTTGTTCATAAGGCATTTGTTCATGTTGCAACAATGCCCGTAAGAAATCAGTTGTCAACGCATCTGGATGACATGTCTCACTAGGTGGTGCAGGCCGTTCTCTGACTTGTTTTTTCCTTTCGAATTTATCAGCAAAAAAATAGGCGTTACGTAATTTAAAGAAGTCTCTCAGCCGATGAAGCTTCCACAATGGTGTACATCTATTTTCTTGCTGTGCCGATCAATGTAATGGGGGAAGCCATTCTCTGACGTGTGGCTGCGTGGCGATGTCACGGCAATGGTGCCATTTTAGTCGGTGCTTTTTCCTAGTGGTAGCTTCCAAGCCTTTCTTGACAGCGTTGCTTTGTGTCGACAGGAGTGGCCTACAAATGCTGTGTCGTCGGGTGCGAAGCGGCCTACTGGCACGACGTGAAAGTGTGGCATGCCCTGCCCCAAAGGCTGAGCGTGCGAGCTGCCTGGCTGACACTGATCGGATGCTCGGAGTCGTCTGTGTGTGAAAACGCTCGCGTTTGCGGCCAGCACTTTGCGCCCAGTGCGTACAAGCACAACCCGTCGTTGGTGGAGGGCACGGGCACGGGCTTCGCAAAGCATCACCTGAAGTGGAACGCCTTGCCGACCCTATTCCTGCCCAAAAGAGAGGTAAGCAAAGGACTTTTTAGAAATGGCGTTGTAACTGAGCGAGTGAACACAGAAAGAAAGTGGTGGAGGAAAGTGTGGCAAAAGTGTGAGGTGGGAGGGCAGTATGCTGAGCCCGCAACACTAGACACTCATGAGAGCGTGTGGTGAAAGTGGGAGGGGGAGGAAGGCGCGCACTGCTGCTATGGCATCCTCTCTCACTGCCTCCCCCTCACACTTTTGCCAGTCACTCCTCCTGCGTTCGTTGCTCATCTGAACTGCGTGCCATTTGTGCGGGAGGTTCAAACACGGTTTTCAAAAACATGCTTGGCGGCAGCCAAACGCTGCGAGATAATTGCAGGGTAGTGCCTGCCGCCGTGTGTCCCCTGATCACGCGATCACTTCCCGAGACGCAGCAGATATGTGCCGTGGCCGAGAAGACTGCAGTTCATGCTGTGCACACACACAAACTTTGCATTAGGGATTATAGTAATCGTCAGTGCTTTCTTTCTCCCTTTTCTCTTTTCTTTTGTGAGGGAGGAAGCTGGTAGAATAAATAACTTCCCGAGGCCCTTGGGTCGGCTTACGTGCTTGGAAGGCGAAAGCCTGATAATACTTATTAACAATTTATTTACTGCTACATTTATTTGCATCTTTTATTTTCCTTTTTTTCTTTTTTCTGGCATGAGTTACCTTTGGCAGCTTCTTTTCTGCTACACAATGTTTGTGTTTCCTTGCTTTCGCTTCTTCGTCTGGTAGCAGGAAATAATTCGGCGAGCCGACTGGCGCACGGCGCAGCTTCCCTTAAAAAATAAGGGTTCTCTGGGGCTGGTGCGCCGTCACGCAAGTAAAATAGGTGCGAGGCATGTGCTGTCTTGCAACTTTTACCGTAAAATCCCGAGCAAGCGCCCCTACCCGGACAAGCGCCCCCCCTCCATTCTCGATTGATTTGAAATTTGCGCCAAATCCCGAGCAAGCGCCCCCTGCCTTTTTTTAACCTTGTCCGGCGCTTCACCCATTTTCACAAAACCTCTTACCTAGTTGTTCAGTATTTTCTTTTCTTTTTTTGCTAAATATTTGCATGTTAAATTATAGAATGATGCAATTTTTTGGAAAAATAAACTGTTTGGGCTTACGTATGTCACGTGCAGTATCCCTTCCCCATGCGTAGCCAGCACACGGCCGAAGCCGAAGCTGGCGGAAACGTGAGCCAGCCGGAGCCAGCATAGCTGCTGACAGTCGCCATTTGCCATTATCGAAAAACGTGTGGACCGTCCCACGTGTGCGAGACGTAAGCGAGAAGGATGCATTCGTACACAGTGAAAAAAAAGGTTGAGGTTGTAGAATGGCATCGACAAACCGGCAGAAACGTGCACGCAACTATTTGCGTCCATATTGCGTCCATATTGAGTTCCGGTCCGCTACTGTAAAAACTTTCGCGGGATAGGTATTGGGGGAGGGGGGGACGCTAGCTCGGGATAATACGCCGCCATTTTGAATTTCGGTCGACGACCGAGCAAGGGCCCCCCTCAAAAATTCCTCAAATTATCTGTTACCACAGGGGGGGCGCTTGCTCGGGATTTTACGGTATGTTTCCGAATCATTGTCTTGTGAATTTTGTGAAGCAGGTGCATCACCTCCTTAAAGCTCCAAATTTTTGGTCAATCCCCCAAGTGCTAATCCCCCAAGAAAGTAACGACAACAACAACTGTTTTTTTTTTTGTTGCTGGTGGCACGTAATAAGCCTGACCTTGGTTTCAAATCCTGTCGGATCACGCAATTTTTATTTGTGTACAGCGGCGCCATTTTCTTGTCCGGACAACGGCATTTTTTTCTTGTTTCTTTTTGCGGAGAGGGGCACTTCAGACTTTTGCCTTAGGAATATTATCATCACCGTTATTATGACGAGAATTAGTGGACGGATGTAGTTTTTAATTCTGGTTGTAATCGCAAATTCTGCATTTTTCGAACTCGTTCAAATTTCTCAATTTAGTTTTGTGACCGCTTTTGTTAGCACTAAATTGTGACATTGACGAAGCTGAACATGATACTACCATTGAACTGGGCACAAGTCAAGGATTGCGCTAAGACATTATCTTTCCATCTTTGTTGGAACAAAAGTTGTATTTACTTGAGTTTCAGGCTTGGAAGTGGACACCAAAAAGAAAACTGCCTTTTGTGTTTCAAGAAGCCTGCGATTCAAATGATCATAACTTCTGCTCCAACAGAGAAAGGTGGTGTCAGTCCAATCGCAATCCGTGATGTGTGTGCCCAGTTCACTGGTGTCACGTTCAGTTTCGTCAATGTCATTTTTTTCAGTGTCAGTGTCGGAATCTTGTAATTTTGTGTCAGCTTACAAAATAAGAAGATTCTGAATTAGAATTAGAAGATTCTGAGTAAATTCCAGAATAGTAGTTGTTTTACACAAAAACAGAATTTCTTTCTATTGTCAAAAGGAAAAACTACATATGTCCCCCAATTTTCGTCATCACTTTGGCTACACAGAGTGTAGTAAACGTATGGTGGGGGGCAGTGCATTCAGTGCTGTAGTAATAGCTGGTGTAAGACATTGTTCCACTTTTCTTGCGGTGTCATCCACTGTGGAGGACAGGGCTCTGGGATCGTGGGTTGAAAGGGGCTGAGGGGATAGGACAAAATCTCTGCTGTTTTGACTGTAGGTAGCTGTAATTTTGAAGTTTATTTGCGCGTTCACGAAGTCAGTGCATGAGAAAAATGGCTGTGCTCGCTTAGAGGTGCCAACCAGTTTGTCTCCTTGTGTATTACTGTGAATGCAGGTCTCTCACCAGGAGAGCGAAAGGCCGGCTGGTGTTTTTATTCAAGCGTCTAGCTCTCAGCTGAGCAGTGGTGGCGGGTACTCGCCCTTTTTGTTTGGGGTGAAGCCCCTTAGAAGCTGGGGCGGTTGGCGTCTCGTGTTGTCGTTGTAATCATCGTCCCATGTGGTCACAGTACTCAAACACCGGAAAACTTGTTTACGCCTCACGCTGCAGAGCTTAAAAGACAAGAGACTTTTACAGGAAAGCTGTATACCTCCACCCCCAAACGGTTTCATCTCCGTTGGCCAGAATGCCAATGCGCCAAGAATACACTTATGCGCTGCATGCTGGCCCGCGATTCTTTTCATTGTACCAGACATTCTGGCAGGGTCCCATGCGTCGTGCACGGTTGTCAACCTTTCTATTACCTTTGCGGACTTTGCAAATGGTGGCTTAATACCAGCGTTTTTGTGTTCTCCTTGAAAATGAGGACTAGAAAGCGGCGGGTAATTCGTGATTACGAAACACGTTGGTTGCACTGTTCAATAGCGCATCCGAACTGACTTTCAGCAGCAACGCGAAGTGCACTCGGGCAGGCTTAGCACTAACTTTGATTGGCTGTGCTCATTTCGTGCGGGAAGGGATTTGACGGGGCAGTTGAAATACGATAGCACATAGGCAGTGCAAATTAACTGAAGGTGTCGCCATCGACAAAGCCCATGATGTAAGGGCAATGCGTATTTATATTTATTCGATCATAAGGCGGTCACGATCATAAGGCGAGGGTGCAGTTGGGAGAGTAAAAAAAATCGCCTGTGTACTGAGCTTCGAATATAAGGCGGGGTGGTATGACTTTGAGACTACGCATTTTGGAAAAAAAAACCTCGCCTTATATTCGAATAAATACGATACTTCTCCTCAACGCAAGTGCATGAGAGAGCTGTCCGAAGGCAGCAAAAATTTCTTCTCCGAAACGCGTGAACGTGCAGCACGACGGCAGCGGTAATAGAAACAAGCAAAAGAAAACTGTCACGAACTTCGCAGCAATAGTACTGTGATGTTCCCGCTGTTTGTAAAAATATTCATGCTTCACAAACTTCGCCATCGTAGGAAAACATTGCTGTTTACTTTGCTATATTGCTTTGCAGGTGCAAGCGATGCAGGGGGCTGGAGCAAGCAAGGGTGCGGCAACACCATCCACTGATGAGGTAAGAGTGGCTCCTGTGACTCTGTTCATCGCCCCCTCTATGAACAACTTCGGGCACCTTTGATCATAGAGTTTCATACAGTAACAACTAAAGAGGAATCTGGCGCTGCGATCGTACGCCTCAATGGGCGTGATGCATGGAGGAAGAAAATTCCTCCATGGCGTGATGGGTAGTTCTGGATTCGGATTGGCGCTCAATGGCCTGCGGAAGATGCTATCGATTGCAGGCAGTTTCGTTTTCGTTATGGATTTACATGAACGCATTTGCCTACACGAGATGTTGGGAGAAGCGATCAAAAATACGTTTCTCCTTGAACTGCATGCCTCATGTGCACTGACGCCGCCCTGAGTGGAATGTTTTTATAACCAGAGTTGCAAATTGGGTGGGTTATCAATTCATTGCCTCACAGCGAGTACGAAAACACAAATGACGGCGCCCTGTGCGGTGAAGTTGTCTGCGAATTAGGAGTTGCGGCACTGCTCATTCCGCAGAGCAATGCTGACGATGGTTGCGAATCGCTTGGAACAGCCACACCTTTCGTGCGAACGCCGGCTCCTACGGCTGACAGGAACGCAGCTTGATGAATGTCACTAATTCAGGCAAGAACAACTTCTCCAAAGGTAATCGGTTTCTTTTTTTTTTATGAGCACAAAACGCCAACAGGACGTGCGACCCTAAGAAGATTGCACTATAAAACGCCGCCAATACAAGACCACAAGGTTAGGATTCCCCTACTTATTCGACAGAACATCAGGGTAAGGCCACTACCACGCCACATGCACCCAATTTACAATCAAGCTCGCAGAATCGCACGAGCCAGGGCCATGGACATAAAGTATGGGCGAAATCCGACCACAAGGTACACTGACGCGTCTCCTTATCTGCAGCGACCAGCGCACGCGGTATGCGTCACCAATTCAACAGGGCAAGAAGTGACCTGCCTCACCGTCCGTACAACGCAGACGGAAAGCGCAGAGGAAGTGGCTATTGCTCTGGCCGCAACGACTAGCGAGGACGCAATCACAGTGCTTACGGATTCGCAAGCAGCGTGCCGCAGCTATCTACGGGGACACATCTCCAAAACAGCCCTCCGCATCCTCGAAACCAAGGGTCAGCTACCTGAAATAGAAATCGTCTGGGTACCCGGACACACATCCCTCGCTGGTAATGAGGCAGCCCATGCCGCTGCCCGCGCGCACGTACACCGGGCCATTATCTACGAGGGACAAACATCGCCTGCCGCTCCCAAAACAGAACCTCTTGTCAAATATGGAGACATTCTGGCCCACTATCGCCAAAGCAGAACATTATTCCCGGCTCCACATCCCCAGTTATCGAGACAAGAAGCCACCAGCCTGAGAAGGATACAAACGAACTCCTATCCCCATCGCACCCTCCTTCACGCGATCTACCCCACCATATACCCGGCCACCTGCAATTTCTGTCCCTTGCCGGGCACGCTTTACCACCAAGTATGGGAGTGCGGACAAACCCCAGGCCTACCCCCCAACCCTTCCCCCTCTTACGAGCAGTGGGTGGCGTGCCTGAAAAGTCCAGACCCTGGGACCCAGCGTATACTGGTGAAGAGGGCCTGGACTGCCAGCCAAGCCCAGGGCATCCCGGACTAGGGACGCCCCCCACCGGGCGGGTGCCCTAACAGCAGCACCAGCGCTTGTGGAATAAACATTTATTCCTCCTCCTCCTCCTCCTATTACAAACCACCAGCGCCGAAACTTTTACAAATAGTTTTTTAAAGAAGTCCGTGACCTGCTGTAGTTGGCGGCAAATGGCAAACCTGCTCCACAAACCTCCTCGATTCCGCGTCTGTTTTTTATTTAAACGCGCCGTTTTATTTCGTACAAAACCAGTTTTTCGTCACTAGCTTTCTTGTTCACCATGTAATTTGTAAACAGAACCGGGCAATAATAGTTTTTTTTGTCCAAAAACACAATTTGCGCAGCCATAGGCCCATTTTGATCCTACGCAATCCGGTTCCAGAACTACCCATCATTCCCATTGAAGCGGAAGCGCCGCTGCCATGTTCGCGTTGACACTAGCGCCAGTTTCCCCTCTAGTTATTTGTATGAAACTCTATGCCTTTGATGTGGTGCCCAGGACGTACTTAGGTAGCTTGTGTTCTCTTTTTTTTCCCCAGGGCCCAGCGCGGAAACGTGCTCGCTCTTGTGCAAGCCAAACTGTGCACGTGCAGGCAACGCCACGGCAGCAGTCCATCGGTAAGAAGGCTAAGAAAGCACCAACGGAGAAACCGTGTGGCCAGGAGTACCAAACAGGCTCGACTATAAGTCGGCTTCAAACTTGGGGCTCTTTGTACCTGAATTGCTCGTTGAATAACTGGTCAGTTAGAGTGCGAGGGAATAGCGGTGCTGCCACTTGTGGCCATTACGTAAATTTCTGAGGAAATTCTTCTTTCCAGTAATGCTGAAGCCGCCTTGGACTGTAGAATCCTGCCATTTTTCACTCGTTCCTTTGCAATGAGTTTAGTAAAGTAGGCTCATCAGCGCACCTTTCTTATGTCCAGAAGCTGAATACAGTTGAACCCCTTGAACCCCTTTATAAAAGACATGTACAGGGGAGCAGTTCCTGCCTCTTATATGAGAGGTATCTTATAAGCAAGGAAACATGTTTTCACTAACTGATCAGCCCCTAGTTCAATGCGGGCACTGTACGACTGAAATAAGCTAAATAGAATGCTATAGAATGTTGCAAAAGATTTATTCTAATTCTTGTTTGCCCCCGAGAATATATGAAATAGTTCTGATACTTTTTTTCGTCATGACTGTATTTACACTGTTTTTTACAACAGATTCTACAGGCTTTCTCTTCTTTTTCACTGTTTACGGAAGGTGAATTGTTGATGTCGAGCTAGAGCGCTAGAGCGAATAGCTTCTTCCGCTGTGTGCTCTGTCTATTCATCACGCTTGCAGGACTCAACATCTGCGATGCTTCTTTATCGGGAGCTAGGCAAATTGGAGAGCCCGCATGTGCGGTCACTCTCCAATGCATGGCAGTAAGCTTCAACCACTTCTGTTAATTGCATTTCCATTGGCAGGGCTTCTTGTCGTCGTTTCATAGCTGACTGAAAAATCACTGTGTGTTGGCTGAAGTTGTAATAAATAGCGGCTGCGGGCACCTGTCATCCCCCTGCATTTCCAGAATGGATGCAACTGCAGTTAGCTACTGGTAGGAACGCATCTAAAGTTAAAATGTCTGTTACAAGCGAGATTGTTTACCAAAGTTCAGTCCCTTATAACCAACTACCTTCTACATTCCGATGTCTGTTATAAAAGAGGTCAATTTTAATGTGAAAGATAGGGCAGCCAACCATGTGGATGAATACTGTCTCATACAACCATGCCTCTTACAGTGAATCTCAACTGTAGCTGTGTTGTGAACGTTTGCAGCCACGCAGGTTAACCGGATGTTGAAGGATTGGGCTTCAGTCAAGACCCAGACTGGCGGCCCCAGTGTCGCAACGGTTGCCGTTCAGGCAAAGCCAAGCCGGGCGTGACCTTGTCAACCATTTCTCGCCTGCTGGGCCAGCCGGGCCACGAGATGCAAGGCAGACAGACTCCTGAAGAAATTGCAGAGGTGCGTGTTCAGTCAATGAGAGTGAGCGCTGCAACGTCATTTAGGCGTACTTACCGTGGGCTGAAAGTGTGCCCTTAAGTTTCAGTATGCCCGGGCCTGCTTTGTTTAGGCTATTACCTTCTGTCTACTTTTACGTAATCCGTGCTTGTAGAAATAGATAGCAGATTTTTAATGCGGCAGTGAAAGCTCGTAAATCAAAGGGGCGCGCGCCATGGCTCGTCCATTGTAACCTCCGTAGCGGACATTTACCACAAATATGCGTTAGAAGTGTTGTACTGGCCGAAGTGTACTCGCCAAAGTGGACAAAATGACATCTTGCCCTGAGGCGGTCCGTAATAAGACTACCCCATTTCTCACTGCATGTAAAAAAAAAGAAAAAACTTGGAAAAGCTAGCTGCCTATCTTAGGTGAAGGCAAAAAGCGAAAAAACACGTGTGTTTGAGATTTCGACGCATGTAAGAGATCCTCAGATGGTCAAAATTAATCCGGAGCCCTCCACTACGGCGCGCATCATCGCCTGTGCAGCGTCAGCGTGTTAGACCTCATAATGAATGAATTAATCAATTAATAAAATCAATCAGATGCCTACCTTATTGCCTTATTGCACTCGCGAACCACCAACTCGTCTTTGAGACAAGCTTTGCTGCAGGGAAGTCCACAATTGCTTATCGTTGCACCTTTCTGAGGTGGACGATGGCTTTCTTGGCCACCATGGTTCAGTTAAGACCATCTCCATTGTCTAATAGTTGTTTTGATATGCATATTTAGTGGACTCATGCCTCTTCCCCTCACCCGCCATGCTGTACAAAAATTTATAAGCTAATACCATCAAAGCACTATTATTACTAATTTGTTGACATCTTGTTGTCATCTTCTGACTTAAACTTGTATTGAAAACCTCATCGCCATTAGTTGTTCTGCTATGTTTTGTAACTCGTGAATTTATTCTGTACGATCTGTAACACCTCAGTTTATTACCCCCCTTACCCAATGCCCTGAAAAGGTATTTTAAATAAAATAAAATAAATATTTTTGTATTGCAAGCCATTCGTGAAGCTTACGCTGCCTCACCGTCCACTTCCTCCGCAACGCCAGTGCTGATTGACAAAAACGTTGTGACTATCATTACCAAGTGACAATGGCTTTACAGATGTGCTGGTCATCGAAGTTTTCTGAGTAAAATGACCTTGATTTTTTTTTTTTTTGCATGTTACATCCGCTATTTGAACTCGACTGCTGCACTGCACAGACTTGCAAGTTTTCTTCCTAGGATATGCAGTCAAACAGTTGTCTATGTTTCGCATCTGGACAGCTTTAGGATCAACTTTTTTATTCGGTATATACTTTTTTATGCACTATGTCTTAACACAATGTCCACTAAATGCAAAGCAAAGCGACAAGGAGAGCTGCGAATATTTCGCATAACTCCGCTTGTACTGTTTCCTGTTTTTTTTTAAACTGCTGCAGCAGCTATGTGGATAATAGGAGATATGCCACGGGGGTTGGCATTCTCTAATTGGGTTTTCTAGCATTGCCTGGAACTGCAGAAAAGGGCCGTAGGTGTGTTGTCCGGTGCAAATTAAGTTCGAGCCTTGATTGATTGAAGCAACCACAGTGCATACTTGTGCTCATCATTTAAATTGCATTCAGTTTTCTTTCATTTGGGTTTGTTTGACTTCTATACGGTGCAGGTGTCGACAACCGCTGGCAATTGTCAGCTCATTAAATGTGCAGTAATGTTCAGGGACATGAAGCTGTTGTGAATCCTGGCATTTGTAAAGAAATGAAATGCATGTGAAAAAAAAAACTAAGCAAAAAATGTTACGTTTATCTTTTTTTTTTTTTTTCGTGTGCTGCTAAAACACTGCCCAGAACTTTTAAAAAACTCCGAAAACACCTAAGCACCCAAGAGGGGCCTTGAAGAGAAAATATAACTTTGTGTAATTTTGAACGAGCCTTTGTGGACTGACTCAGTGGCATTCCAGCCATGAAAGTAGGTTTTTAGTCGAAAAAAAAAAACACGACGTTTTGCACTACATTGATGTAATATGGGCAGGAGTGCAGTAACGTTGGTCAGCACTAAAACATGCTTGTCAGCATGTCAACTGCACATTAGCATTCAAGTATCGGGGCAAAGCAGTCTTTTTAGAGAACAAGACTCGCACACTGTCTTCATGACCCCTTTCATAAAGCTGAAGGGTTAGGTAGTTGTTTCATTCAGTGCAGTATCTGCATAAAAATAAGAGTGCACGCATGACTCGGGAAAACACGTTGTGAACTAACTTCCACTCTTCTCATTTTCATTCTTGTATTGTAATACTGTATCGATGAGGCGTAGAAATGGCGTGTCCAAATACAAAAAAAGGGGGGGGGGGGGGGATGCAGTTCAGAAAATTTCTGAGGGTGCCCCCGACAGGCAAAACCCCTGGTGTTCGAGCACCGATGCTGCACCTGCTTTTTCTGCACTTATATTTGCTGTGGGTAATGCGGGAGGAATCGTGGGTGATGCTTATTCTTACCAGTACGATGTGGTCCAGTTTTAAAGCACGCGTGCCATTTGGATAAAGGTATTGGGCAGGAGTTTGTTTCCCATTGGTGCAACTAGAAATTTGCCCTTCACAGTAATTTTGACCTCTTTTCAATTTTTTCTATTCGATCTTGACTCTAAGGAACAGTGTATGTGTGCAGTTCTTTTCTGTAGTATTGCAGAACAGCTCCAAGCAGCTCCTAATGGGTCTGTTGATGTGCTTGCTAAATTTGTGACAGTCGCCTGCACTCCTTTGCAGAATATGTCGATTAGGTGATCCCGAATGGAGTGGAACGCCACGAGGTGCGTTTGTGCCAAGAGGGGCCACCACATCTGAGCAGGGAGCAGCTGACTGTGATGGACCCTCGCAAGGATCAGGCCAGAGTGCGAAAGCAATCTCACTGTCTTGGTTTCTCACCTCGTGCCAGTGTTATAGAACTCCCCCGTCTGTGTGCAGTCCAGCAAGAGGCAAATAGCATGCATTCAATGAATCCCTAGGGGCCCACTCTTCACTTTCAAGATGTACTGTAGGTGGAAGGGTTCACCAAGTTTCTCACCGACACAAGTGCTGCAAACGACAGACCGCTCTGCTACGTGCCAGCCTCTGAGACTTGTTGTTGCACTTGGAACCTATCCCAACTGAAGGACATGTTGACTGCCCTCAAGTGAAGACAAGCCAATGGACATCTTGATGCCTGAAGTTCTTGCAAGACCAGTGTTCACAGCCTTTCATACAGACATTGGTGTGACACAAAAACCACTGCCACTTTTATGGCATCCGAAGGGACATTCATTATGGCATCAAAGTTGTTGTAAAAACAGTACTAGTGCATTAACTGTTCTTTTGCCATTGGGGCATAGTGCTTTTCAATGAATAAAGGCTTGGGTGAATGCACCTGCACTTACTGTGTGTAAAGAATCTTCAAGCTTTTGATCAGTGCCACGTGTGCGATTTTTGCACTTTGCAGATAACATTCCTACACCCACCAGAAAACCAGTTGCCTTTCTTATGCTTCCATTTGTCATGTGTGTGTCGGTGTTGCTGAGTGTGGAATGCCGTGCAGCAGGTTGCTTCGTTCTGCACAATAAGATCTCTAGGAGAAAAAGTCTCTGCAAGTTTCTGTATAGAGGGTTACTGTGCTGCTAACAAGGCAAGTAAGTTAGAACCCCCCGCCCCAACATTTTGGCCACGAAAATTTTACACATTTTAAAATCCACACATCACAAGTTTAAGAAGTTTAGCCCAAGTTTGCGATCCACTGCTTAAAACAAGTGTGGTATCTATGGCCATGCCATTGCAGAGGTGAAGAACCACATTCGGTTTCACCATTCTAAATCCTGATAGCCTGATCTCCAGTTCGTGTTCCTGGCCAGAGGAACATATGGGTGCTGATATTTTCAAGTTGAAAAGCATGTGCAGCACACTTTGAGCATGCAGCATTAAGGGCCCCTTGCCACCCCCCCCTCCTCGACCGAAGATCGCGTGAGCAGGAACGAAGTTTTCACCACTTGTGGTTGTCGCTAGGGGCTAAGTGCTATGTTGTACTGCTCCTCCGTAGTACGAGTGATAAATGCACTGCCATACATTTAAGAAGACTATAGTGCGCGAGGCACTAGAGTCTTCCTCATTGCTGTGTACAGTAACACACAGCATTCCACACTTGAAGGCAAAGCATAAGCGTCCTAAATCTTTGTGTTGCCGTCCTAGGATGTAAAGGAAGAGAACAACACACAACTTCCAGGCGTTATTACCCGTCAGTAGCCCCCCAGATTGTGAGGAGGGCTGGTTCTGTTGGCGTCCATTTCGAGCCACGCACTGTTTTTTCTGGTATCCATTTTAGCAGGATACCCCTAGATGGGCACCACAAAGTGACAGTGCTCTATTTTGGGTTACACAGCAAACGACACTGAGAAGAAGAAGAAGAAGGCGCGATCAGTGTTTATTATTAAAAAGCAAGGCTTGGGCAGGAAGAAGAGCACTGTACAGTGGTGACGTGGGGGGAGCCAACATCCTCCCAGCATCCTCCTCTCACTGGCGAAGGAGGAGCATGGTCACCAGCCCTGCAGCGGGGGGAAGGAAGGAAGCCACACTGGTCGTCACTGGGACGTTCTCAAAGGGTCCACGGAGATGAAATGCAAGTGTGGTTCATTCAAAGGATTGCCTCGTTTGAATAACACCGACACCACTTCACTCAAATAAGCTGCATGATGAGAAAAACAGAGACCGGCCATGCGAATCTCCAGCTACTTTTAGCACTTACTTTGTGACGTATTAATGGACCGCTTATTGCGATTGGCTGAGGCCCACAAAATCCAACGCAAATTAAACAGGCATTATAAGCTTGCTGCTTGATCTGTTCGTGCTTAAATTTAGTACACAACTAACACATAGAAGCAACAGTGCGTACAGCGCACACTATGCCAGCTGACGCTGCACAGCCAACAAGTGTGTTGCTCTCGTCTACCACGACACTCGCCAAATGGCATAAGCAACACTGTCTTACGTGACCCTGTTGGTCACGCATATCCAATCTTTCACAAATGATTGCCATAAACCATAACAAAAAAAAAAAAAAAAAAAGTCATTTATAAATCCAGTCAAAAACAAAGCAACTGTGGACAGCGGTTCAGAGCAGTATCATATCGCTGTCTAGGAGGGCCGATGGTAAGCATACTAACTTTCGTTTCCGGCACCCTCCCTGAGCACATCCCCCTTGACGTCGTGAAACACACGAAGCTGCAGGAGAATTGAAGTTTCGGCTTAAAATGTTTAACGTCTCGGTGAACAACGCATCATTTTCTGCCGGACAAGTGCTCGAGGCACTGAAAACACAATTTCTCGGTTAAAACAGACTTGTATTCCATTTTGTTTTCTGGTGTGTTTATGCAGAGGATGCACGAGTTACAAGTTGTGGTTTGGCAGCGAGAAAAAGCTGGAAAATTTCTCCGGGTGTAATTCTGGCTTGTGCAGTCTTATCCGAGAAAGTGTCGATTTTTCAGAAGTGCAAGAAGAAAAGAAGAAGAAGAAAAAAAAAAAAACTGGTGCAGCTTGCACTATTGGTGAGAGGCTGGAAAAACAGCAGAGCTGGTGGCCCCTCGCCCTTCGTCAAAGACCCAGCTGTTGCACCTCTCATGGATTTCTGAACTTGCCGCTGAAAGTTGTCCTTGACTGCGGGCCCAGATCATTTTGTCCGCAGCCTTTCACATCTATCCCAAAGTGGGCCACAAAAGCACGTGCTAGAACCCAAGGCAGCTGGGTCCGTAGTGTGAGGTATCCTGTGCTCCCCATTTAAAGGGGCCATGAAGACAAAATGCAAGTTTGGTTCATTTGAAAGGCTGCCTTGTTAGAATCATACTGACACCACTTTTAATGCACACTTCGCTCGAATAAGCTATATATTTAGCAAAAACGTGAATGGCCATGGGTAAAACCCACTAGCTCATTTCCCACAACAGAACCTATGAAGTCGTACCAGCCAGCTCTGCAATTGGCGGAGGCCGGGAAGAGCAAACACAAATTAGGCAGAACTTATATAAGCTTGCCGAATGAGCTATTTGCACCTAACTTTAGGGCACATCCTTTTTAAAGCAGTAATAATGGTGGGGCAAACAGTGGAAGTTACGAAAGCACACGTAAACATAAAAGTACGGATGCATACTGCTGTTGGTACTGCACGCAATATGCTTGGTTTAGCTCCACAGGACTCCGGGGCTTTGGGGTTGTTTCAGACGACACTGGTCAATTGACGCAAGCGACGGTGTCTTACGAGACCATATTTGTTGAGCGAGCACCAGGTTTCACAAAACGATTATTTTCTCCATGAACAAAAACAAGCCAGGTTTAAATACAGTCACAAACAAACCAAAGGCAGAAAACAGCTTGCCGCAGTGTGGTGGCGCCATCTAGGTTGACTAACAGTAAGCAAGTCTCCGCTCCACACAAAGTTTAGCTGAAACACCTGCTCTTACACGATGTCATTGCAAACATCATTGATACACGTTTTGGCATGAGAATCAAAATTTCAACTAGAATTGATTAATTGCGCAGTGAACAAAGCATCGTTTTCTTCCGGGCAACTGCTGGGGGCACTATAGAACCTGAAATCTTTCAAATAAAGCAAACTTGTATTTTGTCTTCATAACCCTTTACGGCACAAACGCATGTGAACTTTTTTTTTTTTGCGAGCTCCTCATGTGGCACAACCCCACACGCGCCATACCAACGGACCAAGCTCAAGTTAATTAAACATCACTGCTGTTAAGAGTGGCTCAGAGCAGCTCAGTTGCAGCAGTGAGGCCTATGCGAGCGAGTGACAGAATGAACGAGCAAATGAATGCTTGCGTGAAGTCCAAAGTCAACACTACGAACAACCCAAAGAAATAATGCCATGCCCCCAGAATGTGATGGTAGCCCAATCGGATGGGTGCCAGTTTCATTACGCAAGGGACCCAGGTTCAATTCCCAAAGAGAAACACATTCTTTTCTTTCTTTTTTAACTAGAGGTTTTCTGTTTGCGTTAGACAACTTGTGGCCGGGTTGCACAACTCTGCTGCTTAAAAAAACAAAAAAGAAAAAAGAAGCTTTTCTTGGCACAGGCATGTTTAACCAAAACAAAAAGCTAAGTATTTTTTTCTTTTTTCTTTCTGGTATCTCATATTCCCACTACCGTAAAAACCCACGTATAATACGAGGTTTTTTTTCCAAATTTTACTATGTAAAATTTCTGCCTCGTATTATATGTGGATCCCAAAGTTTTCAGCCAAAAATTTGCACTTTCGGTTTCAGCGGAGGGTGCGCCATCTTGCGGTGGCGTTAGTTGGATGCTGGTTCTCTCAGCCGGTGCCATTTTGATTGTTTTGACCACGCGAAGGATCTCGGCACGTTCACCGCAAGTCTATCACGATGTCAGGTGCACGAAGGCAGCATTCGGCTGCAATTAAAAGAAAAGTTATTTTATGTGCCGAGACCATCAGGAATTGCGCCGCAGGACGGCAGTTCGGCGTCACCGAAGGCAGCATTCGTGGGTTCTGGAGAAAGCAACTGGTGCTTGACTGTATAAAGTCTGTGTGGTGTCGGCGGCCTGGAGCACTGTTGGGGATTCCGGTCAGTGCTCGTGTTGGACGCCTTTCGCTGCCAGCTGGCCGATTCCGTGAAGAAGTTGTTGCGCGAACCCCGCACCGAACTCATTGTCATGCCAGGAGGGACGACATCCCAGCTGCAACCGCTAGACTTTGCATCAACAAGCCTTTCAAAGACTGCATCAGGTTCTGCTACCAAGAGTGGATGAGGTCAGAAGACCCGTAAGTGACAGCTACCGAATGGCTGACGCGAGTTTCTCCAGCGGTGCTTTGCGGCTGGATCGCGGATGCGTAGGACAGCATCCCAGAGGAGCTCGTCAGTCGCTCTTTTAAGAAATGCGGCATCTCGAACGCCCTTGATGGCACTGAGGATCACTTTCTGCCGGAAGACATTTCTGACAAGGCGGCTTCAGGAGACAGCTGCAGCGAACCTGATGATGACTGAATGGACGTCGGGAGACAGTGCCAGCGAAAACGGACAATGACTGAACGGTAACTGCGGTGCAAATAAATGTTTTCTGTGCTCTTTACCTCGCATTATATGCGGATGAAAACTTTTTTTATGATTTTAGTGTCCCCGAGTTACACCTCGTATTATACGCGGGTCCGTATTATTCGTGGGTTTTTACGGTAATTCCAGCAGCCACGCATTGTTGTGCAGCAGAGCATTACAGGGGTTACGAAGACAAAACGCAGCCTTGTTTAATCTGAAACAACTCTTAACTTTCCGACAACCCACCCAGTCCCATTCCAACCATGAAAGACATTTTTTTTTACCCACAACAAAATCGGAAACATTGAAAAGCTTCCAAATTTCACAACGTACAACATCACAAGTACACTGAAACACAACTCCAGGCACGAGAACGATTGTGTCATGTTTCTTGGCAGTGACTTTTGTGGGCAACCACCGATTGCACAAATTAGATCCCTGTGACATCATAAAGACCTGGCAGGAAAGTGGTTGGGAAGTCAGTGCTGCTTATTTGTTTAAATTTTGTGGCAAAATTGCGATATTGAGAGAAAGCAGCCTTTCATCTTCGTAGCCCATTTGAGAAGCGACTGAAGACTACTGCGCAGTTCCAGTCTAATGATGGGACCCCTCCAAGGAAATGGCCCATCCTATGGCACACAGGAGCCAATAGCAGTTTTGCAGCTCACTACATATGCAAGAAGAAAAAGAATTGGCCATGCATCTGCTCACTTTACTGCAAATGTCTCTTCTCAAGACGATAAACACCGTGGAGGTTTTCTCAAGCCAATGCGATTCTCCTGTGTTCCACTGCTCGCACACAATCTAGTGGCACCTCTCGTTGTTGGAACTTCTTGGAATGCCGCCACGAGGCGTAAACGCATGCGTGAGCGCTTTTTCTATTATTGGGTGAAAACATTTTCCCAACGCTTATTTTTTTTATTGGCTATCACAAATATCCAGCGAATGTCTAGTTCCAATTAAAGGAACACTGCAAATACCACCTATGTATCGGTGCTTTGCCTCAAGTACGCCAACCATTTTTCTTTTCGCTCAATAATATTGACAAGTATGAACATTGCTACTTCATTTAGAAGTTCGGAAATGTTTTGTTTCTGAGGACCACGTGACACCTAAAGAGGGCATGCTGCTTTGCCGTGGCAGAACCACTGTCGGTTGAGACGTCCTGTCGCAGGATAATACACCGGCGTTTGATAGACCACCTAATACACCATAATAGGCCACCTAATAGGCCGCCATTTGCCATGGCGAACATTATCCAGCAAGCGGAATGCTGGCACGTTGACAGCTGTGGAGCCTTTTATTGGCGAGTACAAGGGCATAAAGCTGCTCAAGCACAGGCATGTATTTAATACTTTTGAGCAACTTGGCGACGACGCACAGGATAGCAAGCTGTCAAGCAAACGAATCCCCATAAACGAGTATTTCGCCGTTACAGTTCAGGTTTTAATCACCTTCATTCAACTTTAGCGCTGTATACTTGTAAACGTTAGTGAAACTGCTTGAAGCAAGAGCCCCTCTGACATAAAAACTTGGTACAAACGAAGCATTAACGCACGCTGGTTTCTTCTTGCTTCTTCCTTACTTGGGAACCAACATGTGCTTCTTATATTTTCATGAGGCTGGTTTAACAAACTGACAGTTGACATCAACAAGGCTCTCAGCGAGAAAGGTATTTACCGCACGTGGAAATTGCCTCGAAAGAGGTGGCTACTGTGTCTTTCGTGGTACTCCATCTGCTGCGTGCACAGTGCTCTAAAAATGAAATTGGCAATTTGCCGCCCTTCCTGTTTTTGTTCAGGTGTGTGCACAAGAGCAAACGTATGCTTGCTGTTACGCTTAGTGAATTGCCCATAGGCAAAACAATATGCAATCAACAGATGTCAGGGCAGGTTAAGTGCTGTGATCGACTGCTTTTTTCCCTCTCTTGCATGATTGTTTCCAGCCGTGTATTCCTTGGAATGAGCTGCCAATATTGTTAACCCACAAGTTGTTCTCATCCAATTATTACAGTAGAACCCCGTTCATACGCTTTTCTTCAGACTGGGAAAACAACAACGTAAGAACCAGGCAAACGCAGTGGTAAGGAAACCTTCAAAAATGAACACAACAGTGTAGCGTTGACTCGCAACGAAGTATTTCTGCAACTTTGGCTTTTAAACCTTCAAGAACCTGAGAATGTAGGATTGCCGCCTTTTCTGATCGCTAGAAAACGCCACGCATGGCAATCACGGCTCCTAGCGATGCCCACTCTCTTCCGCGCTGGCTGCTTGTCGACTGCGTTTAATACGTTAAGCACAGTGATGATGGTGATAGCATAGAGTAACATAATGCCATCTAGCGGTAACGAATCGCACCAACGTGTGGCTTCAAGCAATCAGTTCTGTAGCCAAGCCTGGCCAAGGCTCGTCAAATGTCAAAATGGCGGTCCGCGCATGTTGCCCGGGCGGTTTCGGAGTGTCATGTCAGATTGCGACAAATGATCTGGGAACACACTCTGAGCCACGACGTAACAGTGAGGAGTTTAATACATGGGACTCTGTGTGAGCAGCGCCGGGGCTAGACAACAACAACGCAGCAGCCGGAAAAGAGCAGTGGGGTCTACTGCAATCAGTTCAGCAGCCACAGTGCTGACTGAGCAGTTATAATAAGGATTGTCTTACAAGAAAAATTACCTGATAAACAGCAAATACAGCAAACCGACTAAGTTTATAACTGGAGTTCCTGTCTTGGGCTATCCCCTTGAGCTATTGTGGTAGGCTGGTAAGAAAATTTGCAGGCGTGTGTGATGAAGATCTTAGATCCGTCGACATTAGTAAGCACTGCATAGTCGTATCCTGTTCGCAAATTAGCATTTGGTTCCATCAGCACAATGTTAAAAAAACAATTCACACTCGTCTCCTGCACATGGACACGTAACAAAACGTGAACAACCATGTCCTGCTGTTTTGTTTTACTTTATGTTTGATATTTGTTGTCCCACTCCTCTCTGTAATGCCCAGTGCCTTGAGAGTAAATAAATGAAATGACATGAAATGTCCTTGACACGACGCACATGGCATATCTCTTAAGTTCGCTGGTCATGAATGGATGGACATTCTAAAAATCTAAAGGACTTCGTTTCTAGAGGACAGTTACAGCAAGTATTTGCACAGTTCACAACGTAACAATTCGTGTGCACACCGCAAAGTTGCCATCTTTGCGCAACTTTCCCACAGTTATCTGCTCGACTGCCCGCTGCGTAGTTTGGGAAGTACCCACGAGATGGCGCAACCGTCCTGTTGCACGGTCCCTACTAAACTTCTCGCTCAAGCATACATTTTAACTTTTGCCTGGGTGGCTGAATGGAGGGGTGGGCAGACAGACAGACCAAAATTTTCAGGGTTAAGGGGGGACACTGCTCTTAAAACAGCTCCCTTTAATTGTTAAGTAAACTCTGAAACTTGTCAGCCTTGCTGGTTTTTCTCCACTGATTTCAGTAGGACATTATTTTTTGAGTAAGTCAGTTAGTTACCAAGATAAGTAGAGATAATTGGTCATTTGTGGAGAAACAATAGGAGGAACAACACTGTTAGTCACAAAACTGTAATTTTTACATATTCCATTACAATAAAACCTGGGTTAGTGCAATAAGAGAACCGCTATTTCGATGCACCGCTTGGAACTAATTTTACAGCTCATTAACCTTTGGTGTTTGAAATGGCCATTTGAAAGGCTTCCTTGCCACTGGTGCCGCCAAAGTTTAATGAGATGTAAAATTAGTTCCAAGCAGTGCACCAAAAAAACCAATTCTCTTATTGCACTCACCAGGGTTCATAGTATTGGAAAATATAAAGATTACAGTTTTCTGTCTTCTGCACTGTTCCTCCAAAAATGGTTAATTATCTCCAATTATCTTGGTAACCAACTGACTTACTCAAAAAATAATGGCCTATTTGAAATCAGTGAGAAAAAAAACGGCAAGACTGACAAGTTTCACACAGTTTGCGTAACAATTAAAGGAAGCTGTTTTAAGAGCAGTGTTCCCCTTTAAGTAGCTCAAGAAAGATCATTGTTTTTAAAATACGGAACTCGGGCTATGGAACGCGCAGATGTCCACCCCTGCTCACCGAGCACGTAGGCAGCGACGAGCTTCTGCTGGTGGCTGAGCCGCAGCAGGAGCTGGCTGCTGCCACTGCTGCTGTCGGAGTTGTCGTCCAGTGGAAGCACCAGGGCCACCAGGCACGCCAGGGCTGCTACCAGCGCCACCTGGTAGCCACCACCCCCGCCACCCCTGATGGTGGCACGACTGCACCGACGCCCACCGACTTGCTGGGAGGCACCAGCGCCAGCAGCGGGGGCCTCCGCCGCATTGTCTCCTGGGCGGGGGGGAGCTGCAGGGACACGAAGGGCGTTAGTGCACATTTTCTAGGCTCTGTCTACAGTACTGCCTGACGGCACTACAGCGGAATCTCGGTGATACGAATTTTCAAAATTCTCCGGCCAAAATGCACTGTATGCAACGTAAAAAAATTCGGATGATCCGTACGCATTTATCACCCCGGTGCAAGTGACACGAACACGCGAGCCGCGAGCAGACGACTGCGGCGTGGACGGGAGGCAGGAGTTTGTGCGGCCGTGCGGCCCTGGCTGCGCGCGGGCACAAAAGCATTAGTCCTCCCCGCTCATGGTAGTCCTCCTTGTGGGGTGCTTACAATAGCGACAGGAGAGGTGCTGCTCCGAACGCCCTCTCGGCGCCTGTTCTTTCTCCCTCCCTTCCTTTATCTCCCGCTACGATCTCCTCTCTGTACCTTTCGTTTCCGCTGGATGCAGCTCGGGTGCCTCTAGCTTCCTTTTTTGTATTACACTTTTTGAATAAGCCACGGCAATCATGCGTTCCCTCATTTCTGACGGTGAATACCTCGCTTGCCCTCGCTATTTTGCCTTCTCCGCATTCCTCACTTCTCTAAGTTGTCGCCTTGCCGTGTTGCCTGCGCCACTTGGGCGTCGATTATGTTGAAGCGTGAACCACGTGGAGCGTTTTCTGCTCACGAAAACGCGCCGCGCTCGCCCCAGGCGCGCTGACGCCGCCGCGAATACCACCCGCATGCTGCGTGCGGTGCGGCAAGCGGCGGCGTTGGCGGCGTCACCGGCCGCGAAGTGGTACGGGTAGCTAGACCGACCGCTTCTGATAGCTCTTTAAGATGCCACTTAAGGAACAAATGAAGTTGCTTGTACAGTAAAGGAGCTGATAATGTGGCCGAAAACGAGCATCGTCCGCGCGGTTAGGGAAAGCGTCAATCAAATATCCGCCACCGTGGTAAGCCTAAACACCTCCGGCGGGGCCAGCGGGCTGGCCGGAGATCTTTCAAACTGCCGCCATGAAGAGCGCGCCTCCCCATTGGCGCAAGTCGGCAGGCTCCTCCCACTGCCACGCAAGTCGCGCGTAATTTTCCGCGCGAGGTAGAATCTGACCCGAGCTTTAAAAAAAAAAAAAAAAAAAAAAAAACGCGCGTGCAACGCCGACGCACACGAATCGTATGCGGTTCACGCTCGAGTTGATTGAGTTCGTGTGCGCGCGTCGCATCGGCGATGAGCGCGTTCTTTCGACGCCCGCGTTGACGATTCCGCCCGGCGCCAGCTTCTGCCTCGGTTGTCGCGAACGGCTGTGGGAGGAGCCTCACGCCTTCGCCAATCGGGAGACGTGTGCCTCATGGCGGCAATTTCGAAGCGCTCGCACGAGCTGGCTGGGCCACCTCCGCGGCAGATATTTTGCGCGTAAGACATTTTATAGTGCAGTTTTCTCCCATACTGTCAGCTCCTTCCCCGCATGAGCAATTTTGTTAACACCTTGAGCTGCGTTTTAACAAAAGGTTAGAAGCGGTCGCTCATCCTATCTGCACCTCTTCACGGCAAGAGCCGACGCCATGTTGCCGCCGCCTGTCGCGTGCGCGGCACGTTTCCATTTTTTGTAGTTTTCTGATGATACGGATTTCCTGGTGATATGCATATTTTTGTCACCCCTGGAGATTCATTCGTATGACCGAGATTCTACTGTATAAGCACTCCACTAAAGCGACACCCACCAGCGATTTGCACAAAAAAAAAAAAAAAAAGAAGAAGAAAGAAGAAAAAGCTTCGCGCTGAAGCCTGACGAATCGAAGTCGTCTGACGTGTCTTTGCTGCTAGCATCATCCAGAGACTACAGCTCAGATTCATTGGAATCCGTCGACATTCGCCGTTCCCGTAGAGCATCGGCAAGCGGCATTGACGCCGCAACTGAAACCACGTGTGCCCGACTGCGAACAGCCTTTAAAAAGAAACTCGAAAGCAGAACTGATGAAATACTTCCTATTTTACCCTTTGGATAGCATTAGTTGTCCAGAAGCGCTTGGCGAGCGCTAAAATTTGAATTTGTATTCACCGGTAACATACTATCGATGGGAATAGGCATGGTCACGAAAAGGTTAATATCCGATTGGCAACTGGGATGCGCTGTTCTTAACATTCTTGGAGGTCTCTTTCTGCTCAAGACGTTTCACTTCACAGTTGGCTTCAGTCTTAGGTCGTTGAACGACTGCAATCTGTCTCCTGTGTCACTGCTCTTTCCCTCCCCCCATGCATTCAGAAAGTCGACAAAGTTCAATTCAGCTGCAGTCTATTAGGTCGTTCAGCTGCATTCTTTCGCTCCCCTACCTCACCCGCGGTCTGCAATGCTATGCAATGCCTCACACCATGAAACGTTTCAAAGACAAGCGGTCGAGGAGGAGGCATTTCGCTGTCCCAGATGGCAGCGCCAGGTTTTTCACTTAATGCGCTATTTAATGCTTTCACATTCTAAGCGAGTGCTTACTATCACCTATGACGACCAGGGACAGACATTTTCAGCAGAAAGGTGAGCCTAAAAGCAAAACTAATGCAAAATGCAATACAGTCAAAACCCGCCCCAACGAACTCTGTTTCAACGAAACATTTCAACTTCCCCATCCCCCATCAGCTGGCCATGAAAGTCAATGCAACTACGTCCTCGCCACGACGAACCATTAGCCTGGCTTGCTTTCCTTCAACGAAATTTTCACTCAGTGCGGCTGGGTTTGAACATTCATTTTACAATAAAATAAGCATAACGCTAGCTATCTGTAACTTTTTATACATTCAGGGCATTAGTTTTACTGAAAACGTGTGCCGTGCGCCCACACCACCTCCAATAAACAAGAGCACTCTCACAGATGGACACCATTGTTCGCTTATGATAACAATGTGGCTGGTCGTCTTTACGCGAGGCACAGGCCCTATTCGCGAAGCCGGTGCTACGGCCAATCAGTATCCAGTTGAAATCGTGCGAATGTACCCTGCTGCTGGCACGCCGCTGTCACGTATGCGTTGTGAGCAGCTGCCATTGCAGTATTTCTTCTACAATTCTTCGAAGTTAAAAGCAAAACTAATGTTGTCGTGTTTAGTCTTGAATCTTATCTTGATCACAAGCGCGATCAATGCAAGCGCACGAGGCATACCTGCCAAGGTCAAGTGGCGTTGTGCCCAGTCAAAGGATAAGATAACGGCACCACTCCTGACACAAATGAGATGGGGGCTTCTGATGGCCCAGCACCTATCTGCAAGAATTCAGTATTCGATAGCCCTGCTTTCAATCTCACCCGAGTCACGTTTATCGGCAGCGGCCTTGTTCTTGACGGTAGAGCGGACCGTCTGCTTAGACAGGCCTGTACTTCTGGCGATGTCGGCCTGTTTTTCCCCATGTTCGACAACGTTAATTACACTTCATTAATCCGACAGTGAAATCAGCTACCCTGCCGCTCATGCCACTAATCGCAAAAAAAAAAAAAAAAAAGCCACTGGCACTGGCTTGGCGGCGCCAACGACACGGCTGCCAACAATGTTGCCAGACATAACAGTTTTCTTGCCAAAATAAACAAACAAAAAAGCGTATTGGGTGCCAGCCCCGCGGAAGTCCGCTATAAACATTCAGTTGCAACAATTATCGCCAAAAATTTAGTCTATTGTAGCCGATAGTCTGCTCTAGCCGGGTCCGTTATGAGTGGAGTGGACTCCATGTGAAATGCATGGGGACCAGACAAACCAACAGAAATGGTCTGTTGTAACCGAAAGTCCGTTGTTGCCAGATCCGCTGTAACGAGCATAGACTTTATTCCAGTATACTCATAATTTGAAGTTTAAACTATGCACATCTGAAGCTTATCTAGTAGCTCTGCACATCCCAGAGAGCTTTCCGGGACCGTAACAAGCGGTAGCTTACAGATTCGCTCCTCAAAGCACGGAAAATATGAAGCACAGAACCATGAACACGGCACTATAATTAGCGAGAAGGAAGTCTACGAGCTGCGCCTGCTTTTTTTTCTGCGTAATGAAGTTCAGCCAACTGTCTCCGAGCTTATTGGTACCATCTGAATGGCGAAGTCCGGCGCCGTTCATCACACCACAACTGCAGCAAGCCATGCTGGATGCTGACGCAAGTTCAGATGAGGTAGGCAATTGGCAATGTCCGCCACAATCCCCGCACCGTTGCTATCCGCCGCAGCTTGAACGTCGTCCTCAAGTGCTGTTGCACTGTCTGGAATGGCGCATGGGAATGCTGACAGCTCTTTAAACTCACTCCAAAGGCTCTCACCACCATCGTCTTCAGTGTCAGAACACCTGTCCCCTGGAGCCACAGTGGAGCCGCTTTGCGGAATCAATAGCAGGAACATGCACACGACGCACTCCAGGATGACTAGGGTCTGCTGCCTTCGCCGTTACATCAGCTTTACTGTGCAGCATTGCACCCGAAAATAGTGTAAAGAATTTCGAATGCCTCTGCAACTGACAACTTCTTTTCACCAGCCTCCACCCATCAACGATGTCCGTCTTTGTCGCAAAGTCTAAAGTTTCCTCTTTCGTGACCATGGTGCCGAAACACGCGACACTGCGCTGCAATCAAATTGCACATCACGCCACACTGGTCTCTCCGCATTGACAGAGACACCACTGGGTGGTCACCGCTCAAGCATGCAGAAACGGAGAGCCTCCGTTTGGCTACCCCTCCTCCTTTGGAACCAATCACCCCCCGTTTTCGCGTTACCACGCGGCTAGCCTCCATGCTGCCTAATGCTGTGAGCAGGTGTTGAAGGCCACCCAAGTTATGCGCTGCCACCTTTCTTTCAACAGGCGCAGCAGCACGCACAAGAAGTCACCAACAGAACCTCACCGAGAGAAGCACACTTGCAGGGGCACTATCCGCACGGTGTTAGAAATATCGAGTGTGCCAGTGAACATGTGTCAGTGTACAACAGCGCCATACTTCTGAATGAGATTTCTTGGACGATGTTAAAAGTCTTCAATACATGCAATAATTTGATTTATGCGGGTTCAGTATAGTTGGGTTCGACTGCAGTGCACCAACACCATTCTGCACTTTCACTCGAGCCTCCAGTGCTAAACAACGCAGCAAGTACAGACTGCGCAAGTACAAACTATGCAACTGTGTTCTCTGAACTCCCCAGTTCAGAGAACCAAGTCGACGCCAGGGTTGCACTTGTGGTGATCTTCCACTCCAAGGTAGGTAAGGTGCGCAACACCCTTGTCTATAACACTGAGTTCTACTTCAACCGGTTATCCCTCAAAACTGCGGACTCAAACTTGCCCCAAAAGACATTGAGGTCAAAACATATTGTCAAGACTTCAGAATGACACAATAGTTTTCTTCAAATGTTTTTCGGCCGAGGCAAGATAACGCTATAAGTACGAAACCTGTGTTATAGACAAGGGTGTTGCCCTCTATACAAACCAGGCACTTCCAGTGTGAAGCAGTTGGTTAATTGTGTTCATATGTTCACTCCCCCCTTTTAAGGGGAGACGCGGGTCTTAGAATTACCAAAAATCGCGAAAAAACGTGTTTTGAGAAAAATACATTTTTGAAGCTTTTGTAACTTCAAGAACCTACTCTAAAAGTTTCACCGCTGAATTCGATCGAAAAGGGTCCAAAAATCAACTTTGTAAACATGACGGCGACCCCAAATTGTCGAAAATCGGGAAAGAAATGCTTAAACTTTGCGCGCGTGCCATGCGCGAAGGAGACGACTGGCGGCAGCCATCTTGGACGCGTTTTGAAGGTGGTTTCTTTGTGCGTATTTTGCGATATCTCAAAATGGCGTAGCATGGCGAGGGCCCTCGCTCTCGCCGTTTTTCGGAAGGTCACTTACAAGCCCCTGATTGGCCAGACCGCGCGCGCGCGAGACGAGCCCCTCGTATCGCGTCTCTGATTGGGCGGCGCGGCGAACCCGGCGCCTTTTATGTTTGTATTTTTGTTTTTCTTTCCTCGCGTTCGCCTCCACGGTAGTTTCTCTCATCGTGTCTTTTTCTCTCTGCTGCTGTAATTTGGTGCAACGAGTTCTTTTTCGTGCTACAATACCGGGAGATGTTCGCACCAAAAAAATTACGCGTCAAGCGTGCGGGAAGCGGCAGATCGCGCGTGGGACATGGGGACGATATCGCCTGTTGCGTCTGAGACAGATTTTCGGAATCTCCGGCCATGGCAAGTTGCAGTGCTTCAGGCGTCAACGAACCGTCATCCGGCTCCTCGAGGGCCAATCAGGACCGCATCGACACCGTGTATTAAACCGCTGGTGAATCTGCCGGGCGTGCTAAACATGCGGAGGATGTGAAGAAGCGTTTGGCGTCGCAGTCGGCGATAGAATGCAAGTTCAAACTTTTGGACAGAGAACCAGCGAGCGAAAGCTCGGAAAGTGGCATGGAATTTGTCATCATGGACTTGGACGTGATAAATTCGTGATAATCATTGCATTCGTATTGAATTGCTCTAGCAGGTGATGGTATTTCCAGGGGTGAGACAGCTTAATCAGATTTGGGAGCAGTTTTTGGAGCAGCAAAATCTCGATTTTGGAGCAGAAGAACCTTGATTTGGAGCAGAAGAACGACATTTATCATGTCACCTTATAGGGGCCTAAAAAATCACATTTTTGGCAACTCCGGGGAGAAAAGTGCACTTTCTAATCGGTTTTGAACGTACATAACACTGAAACAGCATTTCAATAAAGTTTTTTTCTATTCCACTACCCTTTCAAAAACCATTTTTAAATTCTGAGGCTCTATGCATAGATAGCGTGGAGTGCCGTTGGAAATGTCGAATTGAAAAACTAAGCAATTGCAAAGCATTTTTATTAGCATGTGAATGCAGAAATTATTATTTTTCTAATCCCACACTGGCCTTTCCGCACAGAACCACGGCAAAAGTTGCGAAAAGCGAGGTGACAGTCGTCGCACCCCACCAGCCCTCCCATTTCAATCCCCAATGTGCACGTTCACTACGATCGTAATTTGAGTAATGTTGGTACATTTAGCCCCCTCCCTCTTGGCATTAAATTTCACTTCAGATAGATGAACTATTATTACTAGCGTGTAATAATAGCCTGTCCCGCTATCGGACACTGCTTGAACATTTTGCGGCGATGTAGCCTGCGCCGCCACTTCAGCAGTGTCGATCGTCCCATTCTCGCCGCTTGCAAGCTTGCTGTCAAAGGCAGCAATAACTCAGCGTTTTATAACACCGCAATAAGTCCGAAATTTCCCCTCAAGCACGCACCGCGCCTCACACTCAAGGCCGAAACTCGACGATATCGCGTGTACCCCGTTGTTTTTGATGAACCCCCGGCTTTCGAGTCGCGCAACTTCCCGCAACAGACCAAACGACTAAGTGTAAACCAAGCCACCTTCATAACCAAAACCATGGTAGAAATCGGCGAAGAGCACTCTGCCTGAACCACGAGCAACTTCTTCGCTCGGCAGCCATGTTTCCTAACCTTCTCCACACCAAGATGGCGGCGCCCCGTGATGTCGTTCCGGAGATACGGTGCTCCGAAAATTGCCGTATTGCTGTTTTTTCATCAACTTGGACAAGTAGTTTGTCGCCTCAGTACACATAAGTATTTTTTCTTTAGGACCTTGCAATGGTTTTGGATGGGAAGACTTTAAAATCTCACAGAATATAACATGTGCAACCCGACATTGTGACTTTCAAAAAGACTATCTCGGGGAAAATTTATGCGGGTTTTTTATTAAATGATCAATCAATTAAACCTTTACAAACAGCATCACCATTGGGGTGCTGGAAAATTATGCCGTCAGTAAGTATTTTTCCCCACTGAAACTGACGGGAGCGTTAAAATCCTTGGCTCAGACTGTTTTGGAGCAGTTTGGCGCAATTTTTGCGTATTTCAAGCTTTTGGAGCAGCCCGGCGCAGGAAAACACATTTGTATCAGAACTGCGCAATATGCGCAGCTGTCTCATCCCTGTATTTCTACAACCCTAGCATTGATCACAAAATTGCAATATCCAGCTACAGCCATGCAGTTTTTTTGTTTTGAGATATCCCTCTCTCCCTTACGGGCTCTATTTTATCTTGCAGTTGAGCTATGATGATAAGACTGGTATCATTGCATTCGTATTGAGTTGCTCTAGCAAGTGATGCTATTTGTACAACCCTAGTGTTGATCACAAAATTGCAATATCCAGCTACAGCCGTGCAGTTTTTTTGTTTTGAGATATCCCTCTCCCCCTTACGGGGTCTTTTTTATCTTGCAGTTGAGCTATGATGATAAGACTAGTATCATTGCATTCGTATTGAATTGCTCTAGCAGGTGATGCTATTTGTACAACCCTAGTGTTGATCACAAAATTGCAATATCTAGCTACAGCCCTGCAGTTTTTAGTTTTGAGGGATCCCTCTCCCCCTTACGGGGTGTTTTTTTATCTTGCAGTTGAGCTATGATGATAAGACTGGTATCATTGCATTCGTATTGAATTTCTCTAGCAGGTGATGCTATTTGTACAGCCCTAGCGTTGATTAGAAAATTGCAATTCACCTACGCCTTTGCTTTAGTTTTGAAAAGCATAACGGAATAATGTCACTTTTTCATTGGCTGCTGTGCTTTAGCATTACAGGTAGCAGAAGAGACTGCAGTATGTGATGTGTGGGCTTGTATGTAGTTTTCAGAGGCACTGGAATAAGCTGGGAAATAGTAAATCTGGTTTCTGAAGTTTATTAGTAGAAAATCTACTTTTTCTAACCGTTTTCAGAGATTATTCTTGGCTTTACGCTGAATATTTTATGCTTATTTTTGTGGTACAGGCACATACTTAGTGTGCTTTTCTTCATAAAGAACTGAGCTACACAGTGATGCCATTTTTGTTATTGTAGCTGTGCTGTAACAAAAGTTACCATGATCGGAAACTTCAAATGCATTTTTCTCAGTTTCTTTTTTTGCGAGACCGTGCTCCACCTTACGGGGGGTTTTGTTATGTTGCTCTTGAGCTAGGATGACAAGACTGGTATCATTGTATTCGTATTGAATTGATCTAGCAGGCTATGCTATTTTTATCACTTTGACGCTGTTCACCTATAAGCAAACTTGAGTAAAGATGAAATAATTTTATAGATTGTTGGTATGAAATGTTCACTTTTTTCATACTTTGCAAAAGCTTTTGAAATGAATAAAAATAGCATAGCCTGGCAGAGTGGACCTTTGGCATTATGTCCATATAATTCATCTTTGAGCTTGATAAAGCGAAATAGCTCTAAACCCCCGTAAGAAATGCCTCAATAAATTCATTTCAAATCACTGTATTTCTTCAACAAATTCTGCTATGTTAAAACCAATTACATATTTGAAATCAGCATAAAAAACTGCTCAAGCCTGCCAATTTTCATCAAGCTGGCACTAAAAATAAAAAAAATTGTCCAAAGACCCACCTCCCCCCTTAAGGGGGGACACTGCTCTTAAAAAAGTTTTTAAATTTTTAAGTAAAGTCTGTGAAACTTGCCAGACTTGCTGCTTTTCCCCCATTGATTTTAAATATGCCATTATTTTTTTGTGTCAGTCAATTAGTTTCCAGAATAAGTATAAATAATTAGCCCTTTTTGGGGGAACAGTAGACAAAATAGTGTTGGCCGCAGGACTGTAATCTTTACATTTTCCAATGTTATGAACTCTGGTGAGTACAATAACAGGATCGGTTTTGTGATGCACTGCTTGGAACTAATTCTAAACGTCATTAAACCTTGGTGGCACCAGTGGCAAGGAACCATTTTGAGTGCCCGTTTCAAACACCAAAGTTTAATGAGCTGTAAAACTAGTTCCAAGTTGTGCTTAACAAAAAAACCGACTCTCTTATTGCACTCACCAGTGTTCATAGTGTTGGAAAATGTAAAGATTGCAGTCCTGCGGCCAACACTATTTTGCCTATTGTTCCCCCCAAAATGGCTAATTCTCTCTAATTATCTCGAGAACTAATTGACCAATTGAAAAAATAATGCCACATTTGAAATCAGTGGGGAAAAAGCAGCAGGACTGACACGTTTCACACGGTTTACTTCAAAATTAAAGAAGTTTTTTTAAGAGCAGTGGCCCTCCCCGCTTAGACAGATCTAAAATATACCAAACCACCCTTGTTAACGAATGCATAGCATTGAGCCATAAGAATATTTTACAGCAAAAAAAAAATCGCATATCTCACAAAGAAGTTTGGCCCTGCTAGGGCTTGAACCCGGGTCTTTTGCGCAAAACCTGTGGTTCCACCCATTGGGCTACTGAGGATGAGGAGTTCGTAGTCAGTTGCTCAAAACAATAGCAGGAGTGTTCAAAGTGAAGCAGTTGGTGGTGGGCTTGTAGCCACAGGGGAATGGTGACCTGCGTACCTGCGGCGGGGGGCGGCGGGCGGGTGGCCCTGAGGAAGACCGGCACGTCCCGGATTCCCCTCAGCGTGCCTCCCTCCTCGCGGATCACGACGCGCAGGAGGTCCTTGCGGTCAACGTTGGCCTCGGACACTTCGCGGTGCCGCACCACCCTGGGCCACCCACCAAGAGAGGTCACCCGACAGTGCGCACAGAGCAAGACAGGGGGCGTAGAAATCAGCCAGTGGACGCTATGCTCGGGGACAACTTTTAAGAAGGACAACGGAAGTTGCATCTGCGCCTCATCACCGCAGCCGGCCGTTACTCCGCACGGTGCAAAAAGTGCCTTACTGCAAGTATTTTGAACGTGACACGAGCCGTTTTCGCGATTTCTTACACTTAATCTGCCTTTAAATTTCAGCAGCGATTGCAAAAAGACTGGGTGTGAGAAAAAAGACAATGGCACACGCTAAGCGCAATCTCGTTTCAAAACACGCGCGTGTGTTGACATCCGGGTTCGTCGCTTTGGAGGAGCAATACACGACATGAAGCTCTATTGCCGTTCCTAACTTGCACCCGAGTATAGTAGTCCGCTAGCCAATTTTCAGATGATGATGATGATGGCAAGACGGCAAAACAAAACAAAAACGAGATGAAAGTGGCGTAAAACAACTGCAATCCGGGAGTTAAATGAACATTTCAAGGATTCGATGACTGGTGCGTAGGGCCACGATGTGATTATGCACGACATGACAGAAGCTGTAAAAATTTGATCTCGGCTAAAAACCTATTAAAAAGAGTTAATAAAAAAACACTGGATTGTCTGTTGAAAAGTATAATGGGTGCAGTGGAACGTGTTGCCAGTAAAGTACGGAAATGTGTTGTGTCGAGAACCTTACACGCAATTACGATGTCAACTACGAAGCAGCCCTCTCTCTTTCTCTCCACACTAGCTACACAGGGGTCTTGAAGATCCAGTGAGCAAATATGAGTGTCACGTTAGCTGATTTCAGTCTCGTCTATTGTGACTCAAAACACACCGATGTGCACAGCTACTTGCCGGCCCAGTGTGAAACTTGTTGCACTGCTTTTTTTTTTAACCCTTTAATGCCGGTTGTCGCGAATTCGCGACATACTGAATGAAGCTGGCCAACCAACTCGCGAAACCTTGCTGGCTTCAGCGGCGGCTGTGATGTGTTTGCGGCAAAGAGGTGGTGGTTGCGCTCCAGACTTGTAGCGCCATCTCGTATAAGGTATTGGAAATTAAACTCAGTATGTCCATCGGTTGGCGGACTGCGCGCGCCACGTGCGACAGCTCTCACTTCGTCGTCGTTTTCTGTCTAACCATAAAGAGTACAAGGTCCCCCAATTTTTTTTTTCTATTTGCACGCATTCAGGAGACTGCCCAAGAGGTGTTACATTGTTGAAAAATACTTTTGTTGTTGCATGCTTCTTGCTTTCGTGGTATGTCGCGAATTCGCGACATTCGGCCATTTAGGCAGTTTGCGGTGACTGCAGGTATGATGGTTTTTTTTTTATTTTATGGCCGAGTATGGATGTGAGATCGCTGTATGGAAGAAAAGGGCTTCGCACACGCCTGCCACCTGAGGATAACAGTGACGATAGCTGACTTAGTGACAGTGATTACGACGATGTTGACTACGATCCTCATGCAGAAGCACGAGCTGCGCCCTTGGGAGAGCTTCCGTCAAAGCAGTGAAGATGAAAACGGTGACGTGGTGCCTTTGCCAACTGCCTCTGCCAAACAGAAAGGGAAGTGAAAAAAAAAAGACTGTCAAGAACAGCGGGAAATACCATCCTGGAATATCACTCTTCCTGAAAGAGACACTGTGCGAGCACCTACTGAATATTTCAGAGTTTTTTGATGACAGCTTACTGCATCACATCGTACAGCAGACCAATCTTTTTGCAATGCAAAAAAACCCAAACAAAGGGATGGCCCAAGTAGGCGATAAGGACCAAGTAGGCGATAAAGTTGCATTCCAGATATTGGCCTAAGTGCCTGTTGTCGCGAATTCGCGACAAACCTAAAAGTCGGCGGTTAAGTTGCATCCCAGATAATACAACTGTGGAATGCAATCACGGTGTCTGTCTAAAGCCAAAACACAAAAAAAGAAATTTTTTTGCGGCCTATTTCATAATTCCGGCATTAAAGGGTTAATACTCACTACCTAATGTTCTCAAAATCCCGCCAAACCCTTGAACCAACTTTTACATTATGATTATGAGTTTTGACCCGCCGACGCTACACAGGCGATGAGGCGCACCGTAGTGGAAGGCTTCGGATCAATTTTGACCACCTGAGGATCTTTAACATGTGCCGAAGTCTTGAACACACAGGCGTTTCCGCTATTCACTTCAATCACAAAAGCGTCTGCCGCGGTCGGAAATCGAACCCACTTCAGTCCTCAGTTACATGCTCAGGCATTTCACGGGATGTAGGGAGGCAGCAAAAGAGGTGAAAAATGGCGTGTTGCTTTTGCTTTCCCGTAACATTGGAAATGAATAAAATTTTTGATACAGTTTGCTACTTCATAAAATTTCCGCTCTTTTTTTTAAACGTTGACCGCTAAAAGGTAATTACGGGCATCGCCTTTTTAAAACCAGAGAGTTCTTTGGCTCCTAATGAATCCTTCAGATGAAGGTGGTGGCATACTTCTTGGAAGACCCGGCAGCCCTACCTCTCATTAAATAAGCACACTAATCGATTGATTTGATTATGGGGTTTAACACAACGATGCTACCTACACCTGGACTATACGAGGCATGCTGCATTGTAGCGCTCCGGATTCCCTATGACCACCTGGGGATCTTAACGTGCACCGAAATATTGACACAGAGGCATTTTCGCCTGCATCTGAAAAGCAGCGACCACAGCCAGGATCGAACCCACGTTGTCCCTGGGCTCAGCAGCATGTCTTGGTTACTGAGTCACTGTGGAGGGTTAGATAGGCAGACTGAATATGCTTGCGTGAACATTTTTGTGTTCATACCGACTCTCTTGAAAGAGGAAATACAGTAAAACCTCCTTACAAGAGACACTCAAGGGAGCCAAAAAACGTGTCTCTTGTAACCAAGGTCTCTTGTATGCAATGCTGCTAACATGGCAAACATAGGAAAATCAACCAAACCACTTTCATTCAAATGTCTCTTGTAACAGTGTCTCTTGTAGCGAGGTTTTACTGCAACAATGAATTTTCAAAAGGCTTATCATATCATTCAAATTGGCGCACCGGCAGAACATTCAGAGGAGACTTACTCGGTAAAATTGCCAGTTATTTCTCATCTTCGTTGCTATAATTTCACTTTTTTACCCATAAGAATTCTTCGGGACACTTTTAAGTCTGCTTACATGCTTTGAAGGTGAGAGCCTGGTGATGCTTATTAAGAACTTATTTACTGGCACGTTGTATTCGATTCTCTTCGCTTTTGTTTCTCCGTCTTACTGTGTGAATTACGTCAGCAAGCAGACTGGCACACACCACAGCCTCCATAGAATCGGGGGTTCAGCGTGGCTTGTGAGCACAAATCCTACTCGCGTGCCATCACATTCAGATGTGAGGCACTATCCTACAACTTTTACTTTTAAAATTCACAATTCTGTGAACTTTGCGGAGTGGGCCCATCATCCCCTCAAAGCTCCCAATGCCGGGCCAATCCCCCAAGGGCCAATCCCCCAAGTGGGCATGTGCTATGAAGAAAGGAAGAACAACAACGATGACGATTTATGTCCTAGCACTCACAATGTGCTGGGATAGCACAGTTGGTAGAGCACTGGGCTGCTTCGGTGTCGACCAGGGTTTAAATCCCATCGGATCACATTTTTTATCACTCTTTACATTTGCTTGACTGGACAACAACGGCACTTTTTCACAGAATGGGGCACTTAAAGGAGCCATGCAGAGAAAACACAAGTCTGGTTCTTCAAAAGACTGCCTCGTTAGAATCATACTGAAGCCACTTTTAACGTAAACTTCAATCAAATAAGCTACACATGTAGGAAAAAAGGGAATGGCCATGTGACCCACTAGCTCATTTCCCCCAACAGAACCTAAGATGCTATACCAGCCAGCTCTGCGATTGGCGGAGGCCGGCAAAAGCAAACGTAAATTAGGCAGAGCTTATAAGCTTGCCAAACGAGCCATTCGCGCTTAAATTTAGGGCACATTTTTTTAAAGCAGTAAGAATGGTGGGATAAACAGTGGACGTTACGAAAGCACACGTAAACATACAAGTACCTATGCGTACTGCTGTTTGTACTGCGCGCACTATGCTTGGTTTAGCTGCACAGGACTGCAGGGCTTTGGGGTCGTGTTAGACGACACTTGCCAATAGACGCATGCAACGGTCTATTACGTGACTATATTTGTCGAGCGAGCACTATGTTTCACAAAACGATTATTTTCTCCCTGAACAAAGACATCATCATCATCATCACCAGCCTATCTACGCCCACTGCAGGGCAAAGGCCTCTCCCATTATTCTCCAATTACCTCGGTCCTGTGCCAACTGTGACCAATTTATCACCGCAAACTTCTTGATCTCATCTGCCCATCTAACTTTCTGCCGCCCCCTGTAACGCTTGCCTTCTCTAGGGATCCACTCTGTTACCCTTAATGACCAGCGGTTATCTTGACTTCGCATTACATGCCCTGCCCACGTCCATTTCTTCTTCTTAATTTCTACTAATATGTCTTTAACACCAGTTTGCTCCCTGACCCACTCCGCTCTCTTCTAGTCCCTTAATGTTACACCTATCATTTTCCGCTCCATTGCCAACTGAGTCGTTCTCAGTTTAAATTGAACCCTCTTAGTGAGCCTCCAAGTTTCTGCCCCGTAGGTGAGTACCGGTAAGATGCAGCTGTCATACACTTTCTTCTTCAGCGACAATGGTAGGCTGCTATTCATTATCTGAGAATGTCTGCCATATGCACCCCACCCCATTCTGATCCTTCTAATTATCTCTGCCTCATGGTTGGGATCTGGGGTCACAACTTGGCCTAAGTAGATATATTCGCTTACTACTTCCACTGCCTCGCCACCTATCTCAAACTGCTGTGCTGTCCCGAGGTTATTGATCATTACTTTAGTTTTCTGCATATTAATTTTCAGGCCCACGGTTCTACTCTGTTCGCCAAGTGCGGAAAGCATGCTTTGCAATTCGTCCCCCGAGTTACTTAGCAAGGCAACGTCATCAGCAAATCTGAGGTTACTGAGGTATTCTCCATTAACCCTTACTCCCACCTGTTCCCAATCCAACGTTCTGAATACTTCTTGTAAGCATGCTGTGAATAATATTGGAAAGATTGTGTCTCCTTGTCTGACACCCTTTCTTATAGGTATTTTACTGCTCTCCCTACGGAGGATGATGGTAGCTGTAGACCCATTGTAGATATCCTCTAGTATTCTTACATAATGCTCATCTACCCCCTGGTTCCGTAATGCCTGAATGACTGCTAGGGTTTCGACTGAGTCAAATGCTTTCTCATAATCTATGAAGGCTATATATAGGGGTTCAGTATACTCAGCGCACTTCTCTATCACCTGATTGATCGTGTGAATATGGTCCATTGTTGAATAACCTTTACGGAACCCTGCTTGTTCTTTAGGTTGACTGAAATCTAAGGTTGCAGAAATTCTGTTAGCGATTACCTTGGTAAATACCTTGTAGACAACTGACAGTAAGCTGATCGGCCTGTAATTTTTCAAGTCCTTCATGTCGCCTTTCTTATGGATTAGAATGATGTTCGCGTTCTTCCAAGATTCCGGTACCATTGCGGTCATTAGGCATTGCGTATACACGTTTGCGAGTTTTTCAATTACAATTTCTCCGCCATCCTTCAAGAGGTCTGCTGTTATCTGATCCTCACCAGGTGCTTTGCCCCCTTTCATTTCTTTCAAAGCCTTCCTTACTTCTTCGGTCGTTACTGGTGGGATGTCTATCACCGCTGAACTACTGCCTCGTTCGGCATTATCCTGTATGTCCCGGCTACTATACAGATCCCTGTAGAACTCCTCGGCCACTGTCACTATTTTATCTCTATTTGTGATGACATTGCCTTGCTTATCCTTAAGTGCATACATCTGATTTTTCCCCACGCCAAGACGTCTCTTCACTGCTTTCAGGCTACCTCCGTTCTTTACAGCGTATTCGATCCTCTCCATATTATACTTCCGTATGTCTGCTGTCTTACGCTTATTGATTAAATAGGCAGCGATGGCGTAGAGGTAGAACACCCGCCTCGCGTGCAGAAGGACCGTGGTTCGAATCCCGGTGCCGGACAATTCCCACCGGATTAAAAAAAAAAAAAAATCCGCGTATTGATGGAATTGCACAAAGGGGCTTGGGGTGCGGCCTGACCCCGGCAACCATCACCGGTAATGCACTCCCTCACCAGAGCAGGATTGGCCACACTGGTGTAGTAACGGCCAAAACCTCCTATGAATACGCCAATTAACAAAGACAAGTCAGGTTCAAATAGGGTCAAAAACAAACCAAAGGCCGAAAACGGCTTGCTGCGGTATGGTGGTGCCATCTAGGTTTACTAACGGTAAACAAGGCTTCGCAATCGGCGGCAGAGTGGCTGGCTCCTGTGATGTCATTACAGACTACGAAAACACACGATTTAGCGGGAAAATCAAAATTTTAACTTACATTGATTAACAAAACATTGTTTGCATCCGGACAAGCGCTGGGGGCACATGAAATCTTTCGAATAAAACAAATTTGTACTTTGTCAGCATGGCCTCTTTAAGGCACACCCTCTTTTAAGCAAGTACAGAGCAGGAGGGTGTCGACAGCATGGATGCTACTCACACGTCAACGAAGCAGTGTGCGTAGATGACCCCCTCGGGCTCCGGGACAGCGTAGCGTCGAGGCGCATTGGACTGCACTGCACCAGGGAAGGGAAGACAGCAGCAGCAGCAGTGAGCACAGGGTCATGCAAACATTCACCGTACTCTGCCTATGCTATCGTGCACGGCGAGACGGGGGATGCTGAGGACTTTGTAAGAACGCGACGGCAAAAGGATAGTTGGACCCCTCTGTTCATGTGCTGTGGAACTTTCTGTTGAAATTTGTGGCCGCGCAGGTGAGCACTTGGCTAACACGTGCGGCAGTGGCATATTTACCCCTTTGGTGCCCAGCATTGCTCAGTTGCTAAAACCCAAACATTTGTTTTTCTCCGGGTCTTTGTGGGGGTTTGAACATTTAGCGACATATGTTGACAGACGAAGGTAACAAGGCCCTCAAAAAGTGGAAAAGAGAGGGCAGCACAAACTTTTCCCCGAAAAAAAAAAAAAAAAAAAACCATCCGGTTTGTTTATGTGTGTTGACTCGCATCAGGCCAGGTGGCTCGATGGGCTCATGACAGTTAAGCGAAATTGTGCAATTTCGTTGCTATTACAAATGATCGCTCTTATTACATTGACTTTATGTTTACGGTCTCCACTTGAACCATAAACCATGCTGATCAAGATAGCAGTCTTGTTCAACTAATATATGGAGCAGCAAGTGCCCGGTGCTGATCAGCAGTAACACCTCATTGTGTCCATCCCAATTAACTTAACTTTTTTCTGACTTCATATGTGTGACGTCTGAAGTCCTTTTAGATCATAGAAACGTTTTTGCAGTCGTCAGTGAAAAATTCTTTTGGGCATTAAAGTGTTTAAAATATTTTGTATACAACAGAACACGGATATATCGAACTCAAAGGTGACGTCAAAATAGTTCGATATATCCACAATTCGAAATATAAAATATGGCTGTCTGAAGATTATCTGATAACTCTGCACAGCACTGAGATCTTTCCGAGATTGTGACAAGCTGCAGCTAAGCAATTTGTTTCTCACAGCACGGAAAATTCGAACCACAGCACAACGACCACCGTACTTTATTTAAAGGGACCCTGCAACACTCTTCGTGCAGTGCAAGTAAACCTGCGCGACGTTTAGATTAGACCTCCAGGAACACCCGAGCCAAATATTACACGTGCACGTGAAGCGGTAAGTGCACAAATCGCTGTGAAAGACGCGGAAAAACCAACCGCTCTCTCTTCAATTCTCCTCATTATGCACCCCTGGCATAGCCTCTGCGACGTCAATCGGGCCATGGCTCTCCTGGCTGTCCTATTGGCTGTCGCTGGTCAACTTTGCGGCAAAATTCTGGCATTTCCTGTGACGATCAGCCGTCGTCGGCGCTGTGTATGAACCTCTTCTATGTCTGAACCTGTCCACATGCTTTTGGTGTTTCTTTTGTTTTGAGTGCGCGCGGAGTTTGAGTGATGAACTAAATATTCCACTTTCAACGAGCCCACCCGACAACAAACGTTTATTGCTCCAAAAACGCCCTACCAGCCTGAGCGCTTGCTTGCAAGCAGGCCACCATGCCTGCTTTTTTGTAGACCCGTCCATGTTGCGGGGAAAAGGACGAAACTCCCCGGCCTGTGACATATCGAAGGCCGCCGAACAAAACGCCGCATGCCACCCCCCTCTCCGGGAGAGAGCGCGCAGCTTTCATCGCGTTGTCCGCGGTTGAGTTGAGAGGGAACGTTTATGTGCGATTTTTCATCGCGCGTAGTTTCGGTGATAGTGAACGGATTTTCATAATTCTTGCGGGAGGAGATTGCTGGGACAATAGACTTTACCCCAAAATACATTCCGAGTAGTCGACGGTAAGTGTTGCAGGGTCCCTTTAACATGAATAAAGTGGAGATTCGCTTGCTCTGCCTTTTGTGTCATAAAGTTCACTCCACTGTCTTCACGCTTACGAACGCGGTCCGAATGAGCAAATCAGGCGTTGTGCACTGTTCCAGAACAGTGGCGAATCTGAACAATGACGCAAGCTCGGCTGTAGTGGGTGGTTGGGAACTTTGTCACGGCCACTAGTAGGACGGGTCCGCTGCCTCGGCATCGGTGATATGTCCGCCGCAGCCTGCACATCGTCATCCGCACTTATAAAGTCGTATGCCGTTGTGTCTCATTCATAATGGAATGCTGACAGCTCTCTAAATTGACTGTTAAGGCACTCAGTTCCGCTGTCTTCAGTACCTGAACGCTCTGGATCGGGAGGGCCGTGGTGCCTTCATCTTTACGTCAGGTTTTATGCGCAGCATCGCTCTCAAAAATGCTGCGCTCTCGGACTGCTTCCCATCCTCTTTTATTGCCTTTCGCACCCAATCACTCCCCGCATTCTCCCTGCCATGTGGCTGCCCTTTCTTCATGCTAGTTTGCGAGCAGCAGGTGCTGAAGGCTATCCAAGCCATAGAGTTTCATACCAATATATACTAGAGGGAAATCTGTCGCTGCAGTCGCGGGCCGCCGTGGGCGGTGGGCATTGCTGCTAGCGACGTTCCTCGCCTGCTTGGCTTAGCTAGCCATACGGCTTCTTTTTTGTCTCGAAGCCAAAATTAACAAAAAAAAGTAACATTTTTTTTTTGTTCATTGTACATTAAGCTTCTAAAAAACTACTGACATTTGGAGGTTCAATTTTATAATAACAAAACGAGTTTTATGAACCATGTACGGTAATATTGTTGCTTTTTTGCAGCCATAGCCAACGTTTCAGCCTGTTCATGAGCCATGGCGAGGACGAGTGGAACGTACCTGCCGGGTACATGACGGCACGGTCGCTGAAGCGCGGCTCCCCTAGACAGTGGCACCAGTTTTCCCTCTAGTATATATTAGTATGAAACTCTATGATTCAAGCGATGCAACGCTGCCTCCTCTTCACCGAGTGTGGCAGCGCCCACGAGAAATCATCACCGTCGCACCCACCCATCAGCAGATGCGCACTTGCAGGGGCACTGGCTGCTCAGCGTTCGATATATCGAATTCGCCATGATCGGGAGTTTGATACACGCGTACAGCGCGCTATACTCTTGCATGGGATTTCCAGGGGGATGTTCGATATAGACAATTATTCGATGCATCCGTGTTCAACTGTATAATTAAATTACATAATTAAAAATAAAAAAAACATAGCTACAGAATTTTTTAAAAATACCCCTGTACTTGTACCTATGTAGTGCAAAGAAGGGGGGGGCGAGCATGTGTGCGGACAAAAGAAAAGCCCCTAGACGTAAACCGAATAAATGTGAGGCATAAAGCTTTGAATAAGAGCCAGTTCACGTAAACCACAGAGTAAAAAACATGGCAGGAGGGGAAACAACACCTTCGGGGGCAGTCAGATGACGTCACCAGCACTTTGCCCAGGTTGAGCCAGCAGCACCTTTTGCAGGAGAAGAAACTAAAATGGCTGCTGCGAGTGACATTTTCACTGTGCTGCCCCCGAATTATTTGCACCCACTATCATTTCGGCCATCAGGTGCTGCTGCCCCCTCCCAAGGCGCCGCAGCAACAAAGATCTGCAGTCCACGTTGATTTTCATGGACATTATCTGGTTGCTTGCCTACGCCTGCTGCAATAGACCATTTTGCCTTTTATTTATGCCTCTTGGTCCGTGATGTAAACATAGCGAAGCCTAGATAACATGCACGGTTCTCCACAGAAGTTTTTGAGGGGTGGATGTTTTGGGAATAAAGGGGAGGAAAAGGGGGTGCAAGATCACAAAAATTGAACAACTGTGGTCAAATACTGGGTATTGTGGTGCTGCGGCATGGTGACGAGTGGAAGCTCTCGAACAAAATAAGAAAGCATCGACTCTGACATGAGCACGCAGCTGACAATCTTTGAGATTTCATAGTCGCTTCTTCAGACTCCCATTCACACAACCAGATGGCAGGAGGTGCAGCCCGCTGCTGCCACTGGCGCTGCTCTCACACAGTGGCCGTTTTTAGTTCCTCGGGAGCGCACTAATTGAAAGCAGTGGGTGGCACCCTGCAAACACGCCTTGCATCTTCTTGCCAGAAAAGCACGATGAGATGAGAAGAACATTCTCTCTGTCAAACAGCACATGAGAAGCAGAGAGGGGGGACTCACGGACGAAGTGCAGGGTGAAGTCGTTGATGTTGTATATGGTGAGCACCTGCTTGTGGCTCTCCTGCTGGTCGAGGTAGAACTCGAGCTCCGAGGGGCACACGATGACGGGCAGCCGGTCTCGCTGCTTGTCCTGCTGCTTTTGCTGCCGCCCCCCGCGCAGCTCCATCAGGGGGCCCAGCAGGGAAGCCTCCTCACCCCCGGCCCTCGCCCTCTGGAACTCACCTGCGGGGGGAGAGACACGCCAGTTGAGGAACTCCACTACAGAATTTGGGCGGCACAGGTACCCCTACTTCACTAAGGCTGAGCGGAAAGCGTGTTGCTGCGGTACCCGGGGGACAAGAACTGGACTTTGATAAACATTTACCTCATCATCATCACCCCCGTCTATGCCCACTGCAGGGCAAAGGTCTCTCCCATAGATAGCCACTTATCCCGGTCCTGTGCTAACTGCGACCAATTTACCCCTGCAAACTTCTTGATCTCATCTGCCAATCTAACTTTCTGCTGCCCCCTGCCACACGTGCCTTCTCTAGGGATCCACTCTGTTACCCTTAATGACCAACGGTTATCTTGCCTTCGCATTACATGCCCTGCCAATTTCTTCTCCTTAATTTCTACTAATATGTCCTCAACACACATTTGTTCCCTGACCCACTCCGCTCTCTTGTTTTCCCTTAATGTTGCACCTATCATTTTCTGTTCCATCACTCGCCGAGTCATCCTAATTTACCTAATTAAACATTTACCTAATAGCTCCAAATTGTGCTCGGCGAAGTAGAGAGGGAAAAATGCTAGAAGTGCGAGGAAAAGTGGCGAGGAGGCAAGGAGCGGGTTTCGGAGAGTGTGCCTCAAGGAAAAACACCTCCCGTGGTCAGAATCAAACCTCGGGTCCTCGCGTTATGAAACTGCCGTCTATCTAATTGCGTTATCATCGCATTCAGGAAGCACATTATTTCCTTCGGGTTCGTAGCACGGGCGTTGACTTCAGACTTGCAGACTTTGATTTCACTCAGTTTGCATGGAGATAACACCACTTTTCACCCTTCTTTCTCTTAATAAAGGGGCAGACCTAACAAAAGCCAAGTTAAAGCCAGTGACGACCACCAGCTCCGCTGTTTCCCTAGTCTTCCCATCTCAATTGCGAAAGTGGCGAAACGCTTTGTTGTTGAGCGATTTTTGTGTAAAAATGTTCTAAATCAATCTTCGTACCCATTTTTATATAAATAACAGTAGTGTGGTGTGTTTTAGATTGCTTTAGGTGCACTCTGCAGCCTGTCACCAGGTTTAATGGATGCCCTGTGCCGTGCAGGAAGTGTCGCTTCTTTACATTTGATGAAATAAAATCGCTCCGGGGACGCTCGATTCAAACATCACCCTTGGAAGAGGCAAGAATGCGACACCTTTCGAAGCACAGGCCTCCACCCTGGCAGACCCACCTGACCACCACTGACTTGACCTCCAGCGGACCTTCTCGCGTTTCTCCATGAAGCAAGAGTTAACATATATTTGTAATGTAGGCATTATGACATAAGGCATCTATCAGGGGAAAAGAAAAAAAAAATAGCCAAGGGTTTTTTGCTTGTTTGATAGTGTGTGCATCAGTGCAACCCCACAAGAGCTGCCTCTATCCCCACAACTCTCCTCAGAGAACACCTCTGCACACTATTGGTCTGTCACATTTGCATGCTGTTTTTTTTTTTCTTTTTTCAAGTTGTTGCACAAACAATCATTCATCCTCATGATGTAGTAACCAAAGCTGACTCAATCTTTCCATTCTGTATAAGTGTCCTTTCTTGTGTCCCCATTTGTCGCACGTTTTCCCATGTCGAACTCATTTCACCAACTAGCCCAAATTTTTACGTTGAATTTTCCTTCGGGCTTTCACGCCAATGTCAATGCGTTTACAATCGTTTGGATGCACTCGTTCCAAAGCCAATCTCTCTGACATAATTCTGTATCTGTTCTTTGGCTTGTCAGTTGCACATGACATGGAAGGCTTTGTTGCTGTCATGTGGCCTAGCCCTTGCAGCTTGAGTTTGCTGCTAAAATTCCCTTAATTTCTGACGTTCTGCTCAAGTTATGGCTAATGACCTCTTTCGCTAAGCCTCCCCTTTGCACCGACTGGCAGTCATTTGTAATGTGGGTTGTTTAAACTGCAGGCTTTGATTCTGTGCTCTCTCTTGACACTCAACAGAGGATGTTTTTCACCTGCGCACTGTAAGCACTAGCCATCCTTTTGTCATTACCACTACGTTAAAAAGGAGAGGAAACAGCACTGAACCTTGAGGGATACCAACCGTCACCTCAGAGCTAGCTGCTTTGCCGCTGAGTCATCTGCAAAGCTCTGTCATCAGTTGACTGCATGTTTTTCAATTCAGTCAAACATACTTGTAGAATACTCCTCCAAATCTCCCCCTAAGATTTCTCAAGATCAATTAAGGATACATATAATTGCACTTGAAAAGAGCACACCACTGATCTAGTTGGTGCAGAGCACAATTATAGCACAATGAAGAAGCTGTTTCTTGTTAACAAAAAAATGACTCTGAAAAGTCAGGCAGCAAAACAATGCTGCTAAAACCGGGAAAAAAAAAAAAAAAAAAAATCTGGCATGACCAAGTTTACTGACTGCAGGTCAAATTTAGTTTACCAGTTCCTGTTTTTATCTTTCATGGAGTTGTAAACAGTACAGAAAGGCCAACTTTCCAATGAAAAGCCGTGTAAGCTGAATAGGAACGGCTGATGGCGTAGCACCACCACCAACTAAATAGGTACAGACAGCTAAGAAGGCATTTGTCGGACCATTACATGGCTTGCGAGTGCGAATGCAAGCTTGAATAAACACCGTTTCTTAAGGCTGTGAGACAAAAATGCGAAACACTGGAAGGATTTTCATCCTTAAAAGTCAGATGAAGTAGGACCAGCACACACCTGCCTTTGCTTAGCGACAAGGAGAGAGAAAGAATATGATTTTCCTTTCTTGCTGAGGCAACATCATTCCAAGGGGGCCAGTGGATTTCCTCATTGGCAAGTCTTCCAGGAGTAATGCAGGCCTGGCGTGGTGCCAACGGTCTGCCGGACAAATTCTAGCAGTGTTAGCTCCTGCGACAAGGAGCTGGGAGTTTGGAATGGTTATCTATAAACAGCACCGCTTTGGCCTCGTGCATGCATTGTGCCCTTGTAGATAAGTGGACCTCTTCTTTGTGTGTATGACTGATGGTGGTTGCATCTGTGATAAACTTCTTGAAATAGGCTGGGGCTCTGCTCAAAATAAACAGTCCATCGCAATCAATTCAGGTCTCCGGTTCTTGTTGCGTCACTTGCACAGAGACTGCCGAGTTAAAAGGGTGATTGTGTTTTAAGAACATCACCAACCAGTAGTGGACCTTTTCAGCATGAATCCAAGCTGGCCAGCCAGTGCTTACTTCTGGTTTGAAATCTGTCCCAGAATCTCATATATATCTTCCTACTGTATGATACGCGATATAAAAGGAAGTCACGATTACCTAACCACTTTGTCACGAATGAACGATGCCAGCAAATTTGCAGCTGAGAATAAGCTTTGAAAAGACTTTTCTAATGCCAGAGTCCGTTAACGTCTACAACGATTGAACCATACAAAAATGGCCTGTGTGATATTGCACTGGACTTGCCAACACCTGCTAAAGGGTAGTGCTCTGCAGAATACCTTCTCTCGCTAGCTCTCTAGATAGAGACACTCTACCTCTACCTTCTTTCATATCCACGTTTTTCAAAACCTCCGTTCATGTGAATGACAGTGATGTTTTCCTCCTCCAAACAAAAATAAAACTGCGATGAAAACGGCGAAAAGCGACGCAATTATAACCGCACCCTAAATCAAGCAGTAAGTGCGCTTTACAAACACAGAAGCGCCCCGAAACACCTGCAACGACCTCGGTGTTCCTTTGTTGTGTGCGTACAATGACCACCGACCCTTGAATCATCGGAGATTTCCTCAGCTATTGCGAAAGTGTGCGCGAGCACCGAATCGACGGCGACTTGAGTGCTAAGGACGCATTAGCTCGAATCGGCAATATCGGTAAGCTAACGTTCCTTTCTTGAATCCCGAAGCAGGGTAGGTAAAGCGTGGCACACTTTCGCTCAACAAGAAAAGCGCTTAAACAGCAAAAAAAAAAAAAAAAAGACACTGCGCGAAACAGGCATTGCAGGCTTGTTTTTTTTTTTTTTTTTTTCATATCGCATCGATGAAACTCGCACCATTTGAAGCGTGCGGCGTAATGAGGTTTTCAAGTGTCATCGAAACACCCGAGTACGAACAAAGAAAACACGTATCCGACCGAGACAAAGGGTTCCTAGTGACAGACTCCCCAAGACAGGGGTCAGCCCCAAGGCGTTTTGCACGCTTCGCGACGCGATCTAGTCGCCGAAAGGGACCAGCTGGTGTTATTTTGTGGCAACAGCTGCGCCTCACCGGACTCCTTCACCACGGTGTCCCAGATGGTAACGCGTTGGGCCATGTTGATCGCCGAGGCCGCGGCGGCGGCCGCCAGCTGACCACCCAGGGACGAACACTGCGCGAGCTCCGACCATAGATCCGACGCGCGTGCGACTCTCGCTCGGGCTCCAGAGGGAGTTCGCCTCACTCACCATGGATGGCGGCGCGCAATGCGGAAGGCCGTACAACGTCCGCGCCGTCGTCGAGGCAGGTCTAGGCAGCGCGAAAATTTCGCGCGTCACGCCAGCACGCCACGGGCGAAACAGCTGACATGAAATCCCTGACATGCACACGGGGGAAAAAAGTGTACACAAAAAACACAACGCCCGGAGGTCACGTGATACCGTGACGACGGCTAGAGCGATGGTAAAACAAAGGACCGAAGCGACAAAAGAGCAAGACAAAGTGCGGGCACTTGCGCATGCGCGCTTTCTTTTTCATTCTCTTCTAGCGCTGTCCGAAATGAACTATTATAATTATAATAAACAGCTACTTTAATTAACAGTTTTCATAAAATTTACCTACCTGTGAGAACTCTAAGCCTGTGAGAGCGAGAAAAGATGCCTAGCAGGGAGGAAAAAAATCGCATCTTCCCAACAAAGTGTGCCGTAAACTAGTTCTTTTAACTAGTAAGTGGTGACATGTTATTTTTGGACAACTACGTGTGGACCACCTACTGTTGGTAGTTAGTAGTAGCTCTATGATTGGTACCAAAAAGTGCATTTCCCAGTATTTTTAAAGAAATAAATTACAGTTTAGGCAACTTTTTATTGCCTGATTTAAAAAAATATCTAACTTGAATAAGTTCTAATAGATATTTAAGAGAAAAAAAAACAGGCGTCGTCTGCTTGCACTTTAAGCGCAGCCGATACTAGCCGTAAGCGTAGCCAAGCCAGTGGCAACAGTCGTGAATTTTTGTCGCATGTTGCTACGACTGCTACTAATTTAGCCCCAAAAGAGTAATTCCTCCCTAATATCGGGAATGACTCGTTACGTACGTACCTCGGCGTTACATTTCTAAGGCTGTTCCGTCGTGTAGTGTCCACTCTTTTCGCCATGAACAACGAGGCGCCTTCAAAGGCCACGGCGTTGGCATCGCTGACCGAGACGTACACCGACTCGGAAGGTGAGCAAGACTCGGACTCAGAGAACATCGACATGGCTCCACTGTCCGTGGAAGCGGTCGCAGAGCGCAAGGAGCCGAGTATCGAGAGCACGCCGAACTCCCAGAGCGGAGTGCCCCTGGTCTCGTATCGCGGCGAAGACGAGGACGAGGACATGGTGATCGGCGCGACCGACGAGGAGGAAACCGACCTGCTGATGGGGGGTCCTGCGGGCGGTGAGTCGGGGCGCGTGCTCTACGTTCGACCGGAGTCCCCGGTCTCCTTCCACCGCTGCCTGCAGAGCCTCGGGCCGAACGGCGTCTTCCTGCCGCCCGAGCCTCCGGGCCGCTGCGCGCCGGCGCTGCAGGAGAAGATCGCGCGGCTGTACGAGCGCAAGCTTCGCGACGGCCGCGACATGAACGCGTCCATCCAGATGCGCAAGGACTTCCGCAACCCGAGCATCTACGAGAAGCTGATCGCGTACTGCGGAATCGACGAGCTCGGCACCAACTACCCGCCCGAGACGTACGACCCGCACAGCTGGGGGCCCGACTCGTACTACGAGGAGCTGTCGCGGCGCCAGAAGGAAGAGATGGACAAGCGCGAACGCGAGAAGAAGACCAAGGTCGAGTTCATCACGGGCACGGCCAAGAAGCCCGAGACGCGAAAGAGCAAGTGGGATGTGGGCGGCTCGCAGCCCGTGCTGGGCGTCGCCAGGCCCGTCGTCGCCACCACCGCCGCCGCTGCGGCAGTCCTGGCCCCCGCGGTCGCGTCCAGGCCTACAGTCATATCGGCCTTCGGAACGCTGCCCAAGAAACCCACCACCACCGTCGCCAAGCCCTGAAAGGCGACGTTCGGCCTGTTTTTTTTTTTTTTTTTTAAATCAGCTCTTTGAATCACCTGTTATGTGACTGCTAAGAGCTTGAACTTACACGTTACCAGTGGCTTTGTCGAGTTAAGTTTTTGACGCCCGTGTTGTGGGCTCACGACGACGGAAGAAAGGTCTCGGTCAGACGGGACGACGCAGTTCACCACCTGGCGACATCACCATTTTGTTCACCAAGCAACCCCTACTTGTATTGTGTGCATACTTGCTTGGCTGCCTTGTTCAGCTTCAGTTCTTGTGTAAAGCGGGTGGTGAACAGCTCTTGTCGAATGGTCCCGTGGCTGATTTTAACGTGATTGTGCGGGTGCTTTAGTGCCTCTCGGCTGGATGAGCGCACAATGCGTGATGTGCTGCTGAAAAGAAGTGGAAAGCCAAGCATGGGAGTGGAACGGCTGGCCAGCTCTTGGATCGCGCCTCTCCTGTGCCATGACTCATCTTCACATCATCGTAAAAAGAGCGACCAAGTATCCTTCCTTGTTTCGTTGTAAACCATTTCGCGTACAGGGTAGGAAAGTGTTAAATGTTCCCTTGCCAAAAGGTCGGAGTTGTTGATTACTTAGGCACATGGGACTACTGCTCATATTTGTGTAATTTTGTTTTTCCCATAGGCTTACTGACCTATGAGTAGGCCTACTTTGTAAAATATGTAACTGAACTTGCACCGAAGACAAACAAAGGAAATGAACAAGTTGTTTTCAGAGAGCTTGTTCATGCTCTGTGCAGTGGTGCATTGCGAGATCGTAAAGGAAAGCATTTATTTGACCATGTGTGTCATCACAAGGCAATGCTATAAGTTAAATACGATCCGGTGTAAGGCTGCTCAACTTACACACGATCAGCTCAATTATCAAGGCCGTGACCTATGTGTGTATGCTTCAGTTTTTGGTTTTAGTTCGCCATACTTGGCTTGCGTGAAACGACCAATGTTTCAGCAGTGTGTGACAAGCGCATAAATGGGAAATACCTAATTGGCCGACTGCGAATGGCTTGTTGGATGTCAAGGCAGTTGGTGCCGGCCGAAAGATTGATGGCCGACACGTAAGGTGCAAGATGTGACTCAGACGTTGCAGCATTGAAAGCGTGAACGAAATTTCTGACTGCGTAGTATTCACGCTTTAGACAGAAGAGTGAGGTGGAGCCCTCTTCTCGCACCGACTTTTGTCTTAACCCACTCTGTTCCGAGCCACAAACTTTAAACCCATTTTTTTTATTTTTCTGATTGTTCTTTTGTGTATTGATGAAATGAACAAAAGTTGCAACCATGTGCTGTGTAAATAGTCTCTGTATAGCGTGCAACCAGTCGCCATTCTTGTGTGTGGTGTGATGTGGATCAATCTGCAGATGCTACTCAGGTTTGCGTCTGTCAAACACCCTGCTATCTTTACTAGTGGGGTTCACAGCCATACCATCTTGGATGGGCCACAGGCATTAATGTCATCCCTTCTTCAAGCTACAGGACTCTGTACGGACTTTGTGGTGGCAATACGAGATTTGCACCACGTGGCCTACAGCTCGACTGTGTCAGGAGACATCCACATCATAACATTGCTCTCTCTGGCCGTCGTGGATTTGGCGAGATATTCTCCTTACTGACATTGCGCGGATAGTGCCTGCCACCCTGCAGTTATTCCACTGCTGCTGCCGTTGCGTATAACAGCCCTTTGTCCAATCGCTTCTCTCCTGCTCTGAGCTATTGGGTACACCACGCTACCATGCCCGGTCACATGACGCCTGCCCAGCTCCTGCCAAAGCAGCTGACGCTAATCACCTTGATGTGCTTTTCATCGGAAGAAGCGAGGTCCTCATACCTTCAGTGCACAGTTCGTATTGGAAAGATGTTCCTGGATGTCTCGGTCCAGGAATAAGGCCTAGAAGAGAAATGGCGGGGCAGTGACTGATCGGGTGCTGACACCTCGAAGTATGCACTGCCACGAGACAAGACAAGCATGGTTGCTTCTCAAAGAAAAGAAAATTGAAAAGGGAAAAAAAGTAACGTGCCCTCGGAAGTTGATGTTTGGCATGAACATATGCGAACGTGCTGAAATAGGTGTCCTGCATTAAAAGGCGGCACTAGAAAAAGATTAGTGTACCTGGTGCCGTTTCAAGTCTGACACATTCACTGGACCAGCAACTTTACCTGTGTTGCAGTTGCACAGAACGTATATTGGAGACGAGGGCTTTTCAGTTATAGTAATTGGGCCTCTCTTTTAGGGACTAGCGACGTGACAAACCTTGGGGCATTGCTCAGTGGGTGGGTGCAATGGAAGACCACGTTGCCAGCCGGGAACGGGAGGGACATCACAGCGGCCCTGATTGTACTGATTGAGACAAGCAACAGCTTGATGCTCCTGAGCAATACCCTCAGCGTCTCACCATGAAGCAACATATTTGAAACCGCTTCCAGTCCTGTCAAGAAAAACTGACATCTCTCGATTCTAATTCAGAGCAGCCAGCATGAACCCGGTTGATTTTTCAACACTGGCTTCAGCGGCGAGTGTGATCCCGAGCAACTCTGCTTCCCACTCATTGTGCTGCTTTGTGTAAACTGTTAGCATTGAGTCAAAGTTGCGATCCACATGCTGTTGTGTTTTCCTTAGTGCTAAGGGTGGTGGTATGCTTGTGCTGCATTCCTACAAGACTTGTCCTCAAACAACATGCTCGTGAAAAAAGTGGTGTTATCAGTGATGCGCTGCGCAGGGAAGCCGCACTGACAGTGTGTAGCGGGAACAATTCAACCCTCTCCGTGAAGTTATTGGTCACGACAGTTGCCATGCAAGCTGCCGGTGTAGGAACCCATAATGTTGGAAGTAACCACTTGCAACATTACGGGGTTTTTGCTCTCAACAGACTGCATTAGCCAAGACGCGGTTGCATGAACTGACACACGGAACAGCTCTCGGCATACCTCGGCACATCCGGTCTCGTTCCTGGCTAAGTAAGCTGGACATAACTTACCGTAAGTCTTGCTGCCTGAGCTGTGTCCAACCAGTGCAAGTTACAGTCTTCGTTCGTGTGGTGCGGTGTGCAGAATGGTAAACCAACTTCATGACCTGCCCATGGAAAGTGCTGCAGCAAGAAAGTGCCCTCTTGAGGCACATGCGAGTCAAACTCACCACTGTTTCCGAAGTGAGCAACACGTTATGGTATGAGGTGCCCAATCATTTTATGCGGAAACTTGTTGGAAAGTTGTGATTGGAAGTCCTGAATACTTGAAATTTATTGATGCTCTAGGTAAATAGCAGCCAGATAAGGAATTTCCCCACTAATCACTTCAGTGAAGGTTTGATCTGCGGTCCCGGGCACTATTCTTCCAAATGTGGTAAGAAGTTAAAATGTCCCCATCCGAAATTTGGTCTTTAACGTCGAAACTGTCTGGTTTGTCTGAATTCGCCTTTGTTACAGCAGTACTTGTTGTGTTGCTTCAGCCAGTGGAACCAAATTTGAATCGCAGCGCTGGTAATGCTTGCAAAAAATTTTGGCGCAGCTTCGCGAAAAGTTGTACATTTGCTTCTACTGTTTGTACTCTTTCCAGCACTCCCCTTGTAATTTTCGTTTTGAGTGGAATAAAATTCACTTCAGCAGCATGGTTGTCTGTGTTCTCTTCATGAATGGAACCAGCAGAAGACATGGAGACGTAGAGAAGAAGCATGTAGGACAGCCGCTGGTGTAACGTTGAATTTTATTAGGCAGAAAGGAAATATGTAGGCATAAGGAAACCACAACACAAACAAACGATAAAGCAAAAAATGCAAAAAACACTGTGCGGAGATGTACCTTCCCTCCTGCCATCCCAGTTATTCCACTGGAGCTGCAAAAAAGCACCAAATGAACAATTTCTCCAGCAAAAGTCACCCTGCCAGTTCTCAACCGACCGAGCAGAACTGACTTCACCAGTAGGCTCACTTGCTGCAAAAAAAAAAAAAAAAGGAAGATGCAAAAATTATGGAGTACACCTGGTAGACTTCCCCGTTCTACCTACAATGTGAACTGACTGCAGCGTGCACTGTTTTCAGTGTGAACCGCGTTGTCTACAGTGTGAACTGTACATTTAAGTGTGAGCTGTGCATTTTAGTGCCACTGACTGACTTTTATGTGTTCATTTTGTGATTAGGACGCCAAGACTGCAACTGTGTTCATTGTGAGAGTTGTTACGTTCCCCTTTTCCCCTCATCCTTACCCCCCCAGGGCCCCATGGCCTTTCGTCTAATAAAGTTTTTCACTCACTCTACCACAACCAACTGGACAGGTGGAGAAAACGAGATAGAGCAGAGAGAGAAAAAAAAAAGGATATCCCCCGTGAAAATGGAAAGAACATTTCTAGCAAGAAATCATAATTCCCAACTTCATTTCTGACTAGATTTATGGACTCCAGCTAGAATCGAGAACTTCTAACTAGAAAAATTCCTAGATAGCTAGAGACGATTATTTCCAGCTTGTAGGATTTTTTTTCTTACAGCTGGACTGACAAATGCTAGCTGGAATAATAGCTGCCACCCAGGAACAAAATCTAAATCCAGCTAGAAATTAGCTAGCTGGACTATTGAACCAGAAATTTCTTCTAGCCAGAAATAGGGAGAACTTCTGGCTAGAAATTCAGTTTATATATAATTTCTTGCTGGATTTAGATTTTGTTCCTGGGTGGCAGCTCGTCTACATAAAGTTTATCCACTCCACTTCCGTCAAAACTTCACTTGCTCCATCCCGCTCAGTACTTCCCGCTGTGCAAATTTTGCGCTTCCCCGGGCACCCTGCACCATATGGTATGGGAGTGTTCGGCAAACCCCGAAATTCCAAGAATCGCGCACCCTTCCCGTGAGCAGTGGGAGAAGGAGCTGTCCAGCTCCGGTCTCGATTCCCAGCTTAGGCTGGTGGAAAGGGCCGTAGCGGCAGGGGTCTCCAATGGAGTCCTGGAATGAGGGCCCCACACCACATTACGATGCTCCCAATAAAGTTTATCCTCCTCCTCCTCCTGGGAGGGTTGCCACTGTGGTTGAAGCCACTGTGCACAAATACTTCACATGCTCAGATAAGTCTTGCCGGATGCAGGGAAGCGACAAAAGCAGCTTGGTGTGCACTGTGCAGAGCTGATCGGTATTCTATGGCGGATCCGACCTCTTAATTTTGGCTGCACAGAGACTCGAGTAAAATAAGCAGGAGCGGGTAATAACATGCACACAGGACTCAGGAGCTTAACGATAGACACCTCAACACAGCACAGTGCCTGCTACGAGAAGTCGAAGCCCAGGTCAACGGCCGTGTGGCCAGTAGACTGCGGATTAGAAATCCGAGTGGATCAATGCAAAGGTCCAGAGGCACCTAGACACTTCTGATAGGTTGTAAGTGCAAATGAATTTATGTCCACTCGATACCGCTGAGGGCTCCTTCCAGTTTTGCACTGCCAGTAATGATGGCTGGTGCACTGCTGTGCAGGGTTAGCTTGGTGCATGCTTGTTATGCCGCCAAACTCCACACTCACAGCTACAGCTGAAACACTGCTGCATCCCGCTTGGATGTGCATGAAGTTGTGTTTTTATTCTATCGTGAACCTCGCGATTCGAATCTAGTAGCACTACTCGAAAAATTTCGGGTAATTTGTTAAGCATTTCGAAGTTCTAAAAGATGCACCGGCGTTCCCAGCTAGCGGAGACGAGCTTTCCCGCACTGCTCCGGTGACGTGCGGCCGAACGGCAAGAGGAAGGCACTTTTGGGGTGCGCCTCTTATGGTTGATTGATTGATTGTTGGGTTTAACGCGCCGACGCAACGCAGGCGATGAGGCGCGCCGTAGTGGAGGGCTCCGGATTAATTTTGACCACCTGGGGATCTTTAACGTGCGCCGAAATCTCGTACACACGGGCGTTTTTGCTTTTCGCCGCCTCCATCAGAAAAGCGGCCGCCGCGGCCGGGAATCGAACCCGCGACCTCGTGCTCAGCAGCGCAACGCCTTAGCCACTGAGCCACAGCGGCGGGTACGCCTCTTATAGCTTTGGGCAAACCCCACCCTGGAGCTTTTCTTTTCACGTCCCGGTAGCATAGTCCCGTTAGCCATTTCACGTCCCGATAGCCTTTCCCTCCAATCTCTCACACCATCGATCCCTCCGATCCCTCGTCGGCTTGAAGGTCAAATTACCGGCCTTCCGTACGAATTAAGCCTAATATGAAAAGTGCGACTTGGTCCGGTCGCACAAGTCCCGGATTCAAGATTCGGATCGAGACAACCCACTCGGTAGACGGTGCTGGAGGAAAGGGCCCGGTGCATAGAGTCGAGGGTAGCATTTTTGGACACTTACAGGGCGTATCACAATGTCGATATTGTCACGGACCCAAAGGTGACGCCATGTTGTAGGAGGACTAAAGTTTATTGGAGCAATCTTGTGCCCCTCAATACGTTAAAAAAATCACCATTATTTTCAAAAGAAAGCTGCGGGAAGGGCGAAAGCTTTATGACATCAAAACTGCGTCAAAATATTCGCTGAAGGTGCGTCTAATCGACCGTCAAACCTTCGAAGATGCAAACCGCAAACGAAGAAGGAACCCATATGCGACGATTGTTCCCGCATTACGTTGACGCATCTACGAATAATCTACATGTATACCAATACGTGGTTTATGACAAAGGTAGACTATTCTACTCCTTCTTGATTGATTATGAGGTTTAACGCACCGACGCAACGCAGGCGATGAGGCACGCCGTAGTGGAGGGCTCCGGATTGATTTCGACCACCTGGGGATCTTTAACTTGCGCCGTGATCTCGAACACACGGGCGTTTTCGCTTTTCGCCTCCATCAGAAAAGCGGCCGCCGCGGCCGGGAATCGAACCCGCGTGCTTGGACTCAGCAGCACAACTCCTTAGCCACTGAGCCACCGCGGCGGGTTCCAGGACCCACATCTTCGAAAGCGGTGCTCCGGTTAAAAAACACACGCGCACACCCCATCAGGCCCAGAAGTGAAGCAAAGAACCCTAGACCGTTCGGAATTGCGCGCTGACGCAACAAAACGAACAAAGCAGTGCAGTGAAATGCCCAAATAGATAGATTTATTATTACCCCGCGATGTCCGGGTGTACTATAACAATCCGTACATTTGTTGAGCAACCTATAAAATGCGCGATTTGACCGCAAACCCAGCATCGCCCCCTTGGGCATTGCCCGAGACAAACCCTAAATTACTTTGTAGCCATTGCGATACATATGTGAGCGAAAACAAGGCGTCCGTATAAACAAAGTAGAATAGTGTGTTTTGCGATGGATCCGAAATTTTTTGCGAGTGTTCTGTAGCTGTCCATCTAATGTACGACGTTGAAGATTCTGTGTCACTTAAGCTTCGTTGGTAATCCGCCTACGCAGGGTAGAATCGACACAATGGCTCGTGTTTTTTGTGTCTGGCTTCTTTGCAAACCTGCCGTGTGGTGCAAACAGCCGACTTTAAAACCCCAACCACATGGAGCGATTTTGCAAGCGACTTGGGGAGCGAAGCGACTAGCGACGAACTACTTTTCGCCGCGGACCAAGTCGCTCATCGAATCGCTCGGTTCTGGGCCGCCAGAAACAGTCGCTCGCCTCCCGGAAGTGGCCTCAGTGACTAGCCAATAGGAGAGCCCTTACGTAAGCACGCAACCTCCGGTTATGGAAGAGAACGGGGGGTGGGGGGGGGGGGGGAGATTTTGCAAATCCACGCAGTCGACGTTTGCGGTGCAGCGGCAATGAAAGCTTTGCGTGGCAAAGCTTGTGTACACGCTGAAGCAGAAGCAAGAAGGCTCCCGCACACACTGGGTGAGACCCGTGTGGGAAAAACGACGTCAAGAAAACGAATTCTTCACGGCGTTCATGTTGGAGCCGAGAGCCGAGGCGCAGAAGGAAAAGCGTGCGCTATCGCTAACCCAAACCAGTTTTAGAGATCCAATGAAGTGCAAAAATCAAGGTAGAAAGGTGTAATACTTTTTAGCCATGCTTTTTATGACAAATGAACAGCAAAAAAATGTTTGCAAACAACCAGCGTACCAAGCGCGTTACTATGCGCAGTGCGGCGACATTCGCCATCCTCAGTCGCTCGAGCCGTCGCTGTCATGTGGTTGCCTCGGCGAGCGACTTCGGTTCAGCGACTGCGGATCCTAGTCGCGTCGCTCGTCGCGTCGCTGGAAAAATCGCTACATGTGGTTAGCGCTTAAAAGACGCGTTGCTCGCAGCAGTGTGGCAAATGTACGTCGTGCAGTTCCGCGTATGCTCGTGCGTCAATTAAATTGGTGAGGCTGTGTATGAATTAAGCTACTCTCGAGCACAGCGCGTGGGGAGAACCTGAGGCAGGCTAAGACACGTGAAGAGAACACCGGCATGGGAGCGAGATGTGGAGAATGGTGTCGCTTTCGGCTTCCGGTACTTTTGTTCATAACTCGCTTGCACAAGGTTCTCAAGGTTCTAGCGTAACAAAAAGGGGATGGAGGAGGTAGAGGCGACGCGGGTCTGTGTCATCACCTGTGAAATGTCACGTCGTCAACCGCAACCTGCACCTAGATGTACAATGGTATGATTTTGCTTGGAATGTCCTAAGGCTCAACGAGAAGGTTACCTAACTTCAGGCCTCAACATTCGACGTTAAGCCTAACGACACGCTATGATGTCTAACACCGTCAACAGGTACCAATAACAAAAGTTCTGATTTTATTCAAGGTGCGAGTACTGATTGACTCGTAAGACACCAAAACGAAGCGTTAGGCCTAGTCTTTGGCGTTCCGGTCATATCTGACAGTTTATGCTGTTATTCTAGCGAAGCGGTGAATACCCACAGTGTTACTCATACCAGCTGGGGCGGAGGCTTCGAAATGTGTTTTGAAGTTGGGGGTTCAAGACATTTGACGATGACGACGATGGTGACTCTTCAGTGTAAGGAGGACACCTTCTGGCCGATTCTATTTTTCAGCAACTCGGAGTTTGTGCGCCAGCCTTTGGCATTTCATTTTTCAGTTTGTGTTTCTGAAACCCCGGGGGGTTTTCTTTCGGCGTCTCACAGGCTTTTCAAAGGGTTCGCCTGCTGTTTCCAGCTGAATCTTTGTTCAAACTCCATAGAAGAGGCTTTCGGCCGCTTAATGTAATAATGAAGGCTATTATCTGTTTGGATCGGGTAGAGCAATCGTACCCTCTGCATGGCATTCGAACTGCCGTTGCATGCGTCTTCACGTGTGATGCAATCGACATTGTTAATAAAATTGTGGGACTAAAATAAAGTCTCTCCCTCGCAACCATCCAAAATGTTCAAGAAACAGTACTTCAAGTCACCCATCTCATTCGCCGCTCAGACTACCCACTGTCATGACAGACTCCAAAACCGCCGGTCGCAATGGCCGACTAGGTCGTGTATCTTGTCAAGCCATTCGCATCCTGAACGCACTACAAAGCCCCTCCGAACTCCACATAGTCTGGACCCCAGGCCACGCATCCCTCGAGGGGAATGAAGCGGCCCACGCCGCTGCCCGCGACCATACCTTCCGGGCCTTCCCCTCGTCGGCAGACCGAGCGATGACACTCCAAGAAGATACACGGATGTCCTCGCCCATCACCGACTGCAGCGCCGCCCCACCACACCTCAAGATGACCAGAGAGGACGCCATTACGCTCAGACAGCTTCAAACTAACACCTACCCCCCCCGGAACACTACTCCACGCCACCTACCCGACAACTACACACTGACTTGTCAACACTGCCCCACACCCAACACTCTCTACCATATGGTCTGGGAGTGCCGACAATCACCATCATTAGCCTCCCCTACCAAACCCAACACTGGAGCAGTGGGAGGACCAGCTGACCAGCTCATGCCCTCAAGACCAGCAACGACTGGTGGACAGGGCCCGCCGGGCAGCCAAGGACCAAGGCTTCCTGGACTAAGGAGGCCTCCCATAACGGAACTCACACAGTTGAATAAATGTTTATTCCTCCTACTCCTCCCTCACAGGAACAGCAAAACACTAATGGTTGTTATGTGACGCTAACACTTACTATAGGAGACGAGGCGAATGGTAAATGCAATAACAATTTGCCTTGGCAGATTGGACATGTGTCCTTGCAAAATGACCCAGTCGTGTTGAGCCTCGTGCTTTGGGCCAGTATACAGCTAGTTTGGGTGACGGTTGACAAGGGTTCGGTACTATAGCGGGGAGGCGTCACCGAACCAGGCTCCGTCGCCTCCGTGATGCGTGATAGCGTGGTGAAGGGCGGGCCATTAAAAGTTGCTGCCTTGGAGGTGACGACAAGAAGCCGAAGGCAAACATAACTGGTTCACCGCATGGCGAGAGATGAGCCGAAGCAATGCACGAACAATAACCTTCCGGGCAAGGTTACGCGAACATAGGGACAGCACGGATTCGCTGCTCCAAAACGAATGCGAACTATTCACCGAGAGGGCGGTTTTTTACACAATATCCGTAACGGCTCCGCGGCTTTCCCACTGATTTTGTGCACACGGCCCGCAAATAGTACAGACCCTCAAATCACTGTGGCCAGAGTCCGTGACCCACTGAACACAAAACGTCTTATAGATGTCTACCATGGTCTTGCAAGGTCTTAGACGTCTTGCGCTATGCGAGTTAGCTATAAGACGTCTATTTTTTATGTCTCAAAGATGTCTTAAGAGAGATATCTACAGGACACCTGCGCAAGATCTCCGACGTCTTGAGCTCCGTGAGATCTTGATAAGTCATCTTTACTAAGCTGACTAGAAGACATACGAACCACAGTAAGACAGCTACGCCGCAGTGCCAGCCGCAGGATGGCACGAAGGCGACAGCTGGCTTTCAACCATACCCACAGTAAGACAGCTACGCCGCAGTGCCAGCCGCAGGATGGCACGAAGGCGACAGCTGTCTTTCAACCATACCCACAGTAAGACAGCTACGCCGCAGTGCCAGCCGCAGGATGGCACGAAGGCGACAGCTGTCTTTCAACCATACGTTGTTGTTATTGTTTCGATGTGGGCAGGATCACTTTCGACGTTGGCAGGATCTGAGCAGTTATCGTACACGGAATGCCGGCGTCCCCCGTCGTTCAACAGCTGCGTTGGCAACGAGGTCCTTCCGGAGCATCACCCGGGGACGGCTCACCAGCTCGACGACATGAATGTGAGGAGCACTGTTCACCGTTCTTCGCTCTCCCGGTCGCAATCCAGAGGTCTGGCGGACCAGCAGCCACATGTGGTGCCGCTCGCACCTACCCCGCCCAGAAAACGAAGTGAGGACGGGTCCTACCACTTTCCAGACATCACGACGCCCGCATCCTTGAACCAAGATGACGTGAGCCTTGGAATTCTGATGGAGCCCTGCAACAACTCCATGGTGCCGGTGAAAGACCACATTCCGCTTACCGCGACGGGTAACGTGAACTACCCCAGGAAGAGAATCTTGTGCCGACCAGAAGGCAAAAAGACGACCGAGAACAACATCTTGGGAAACTCATCCGCAAACGTTTATGAAGAATCCATTGAGGATCAGGACATCATTTCGGCTATAAATGATGAGGCCGAAGCCAGCGGCGAGGTAGCATCAAACGCCCGAACGAAAGATGAAAAGCATGACGAACTTAAAGGGGCCCTGAAAGGCATTTTGAGCACACTAAATGAACTAGCGCAACCGTTAGATTGGGTCGTCAACGTCCTCTGTGCCAAGTATTACTCTTTTACGCGCAGCGGAAAGCTCACACTTTTGTTGCAAAGTTTGTCGTTTTTTTCTCACCCTTTCCTTCGTGTTTTTGGACGCCGCCATCTTCACATGTCTACATCATCGATTCCCAGATGTTCGTCATGAGCTAGACATCCTGCTATTGGGCGGCTTTTTTAACCAACTTCCGGCAAAGAGATCAGTCGTCTGCTCAGCGTCGGCTCGCCGGCTGATCTGCCAGCGGAGTGCCGGAGTGCTTGGGCATTTTACGACAAACGAAACATTTGTAAAACATACGCTTAACCGTTTGTATTGAATGCAACACGGCCATAACACAACATGGATATTCTGTTACCTGAGTACGGTCCATAAAGCGTTGAAGCCCCGTAGCACTTCTTTCGTGCAATCGCAGAGAACGCCCTGAGCCGAAGGCCCGGGTTTGACGCATACATTTTATTCACCTTCAAAACAATCCAAAGATGCGTTTCTAACGAACACAACGTCACAACATGCGTTGAAAGTCTGAACCACGATTGACAGAGGATGGGTTGCCTCCTGCCCGTCGTAAATTCGGTACTCACCTCGCGCGCGCTTTGCGGGGACGAACAGCAAGTCACTTAACCCTGGCGCCCAAGCCGAGACGGCTTTTAGCCACGCACACTGCACATACCCCATGCGAGGTTGAGTCGTACGTCGCTCGAGAAAGATAATCCAGACTTATATACACACACATATATATATATACACACATATATGCACATATATGTATACACACACACACACACACACACACACACACACACACACACACACACACACACACACACACATATATATATATATATATATATATATATATATATATATATATATATATATATAGCTGGATTCTACATTTCACACACTAGTTATTTCCCACCCCGCAGCCATCCGCGCTCAGCAAACAGGCCTTGCGAGCGCCGGTTGCGGACGGGTCCGTTGTTTGCGGAGAGAGACAAAGGCAGGAGGCGGCGAGGGCAAAACATCAATGGCAGTATTTAATGCAAAGTGCGAATCAAATACACTGCATTCAGACTGATCGTAGACCATAACGGTAACACTGGGAGCGAGGCATTAAACAACGCTAGAGATCGAGATGGTTCGACTCACCGATGGCATACCGGAGCCGCGCAGCGCTGCGCGTGCGAGCACGGTTGCAGTCTCCCAGCTCGCCCGCCGCCCGGACGCGTCCCATTGTGGGGCGTTCCCCAGGTCCGGACCGGCGCGCCGAAACGTCCGCTCGCTACCGCATCCCCAAGACAAGAGATCGTCCTCTTGTCATGCGACAACCCACCAGACCTCGCCGAACCGCGGCGCTAGTGCATATGAAGAACTGGTTCTCGGGTAAGGCAGAGGGGAAAAGGGTCAACGCCTCCACCCTGGCGACAACGAACCCTCCGGTCCCTGGCGCCCTCCCGTATGGCTCCCGTCAAGCGAGCGAGACGCAATTGTGCAACGCCGGCCATGATGGGAAGCTAGCCAGAAAGGGGTTCGCGTGCAAGTCGCGATCCCCACATCCCTCCGTCCTAAATTTCTTGCGTACGCCGGGAGCTGATTACAGGACTAGAGGCGACGGAAAGTTCGTTCGTCGATTAAGTCTTTAGTCACTGCATCGCGTTGCCTACGCCGGCTTCCGCTTGTCCAATGCCACCGCTGGTAGTGTACCAGCAGGCCCGGTCGTCACCCGCTGATGTCTGCAGGCAGGTAGATCCGGGAAGAATCGCACCAGCCAGCACAAGCAAGCGTTGCTCAGGTGGCGGTGCATCCGTGATGGCCCCTGGCCGCAAAGTGGCCAGATTCTGCCGATTTCTCGGCCAGGCTGGCGGGGGCATGCTGCACCGCGCCGCTTCAGCAGGCTCGCCAGCTGCAGAAGACCCGTCATCCGGAGCAATAGTCAGCAGCATAAACACGCTCCATCATGTGGTCCAAGCCTGGGTGGCTCAGCTGCACAAAGAAACTCCCCCGGGGAGCACCTTCAGTGTAGGGCAGAAAAATAGCTCTCCGATCGCACCGCCTTTGTGGCGCGATCCCAATGACAATTGCCAGGTTTTCAGCATTGCCATTGCTCTGTTAATGTCAACAAAGCCCAATCAATTGTCCAAACCCCACAATGTATAGGGCCGGAAAAACAGGCTGCAGTAGACGTTTCATCCAATTGACCATGTGGTTCGATACTGAATATCACAATTACCATGGCTTCGGCATAACTACCACCTTGTTAACATCAACAAAGAACGCCAAATTTTCCTAACACTGCAGCGTGTATACGGTAGGGAGAATGCAACCTGGATTGCGTCGATAACGTGCTACAATCCGATGTTTCAGCTGCTAAGTATCTCAGCAATGCAACCGCTCTGGAAATGTCCACAGAGCTAGAACCTGTTCTAACCCTGTAGGGTACAGGGCACAAAGAACACACACGATCGCATCGACCGCCCGGCGCGATGCTTAAACACACATATGCGAAAGCAGTATTTGCTCGCATCTGTAATACTACATTCATACATATGAACGCGGAAACAGTATTTGCTCCCAACGACAGCCCTATGTTCACACACATGAACACCGCTTGCGTAAAAATGCTGAAATATGTTTCAACACACTGGCGCTTAGTACACGTGAACAGAGCTTGGTCTCTCGAGCCGAACAAGAGGGCTCTTGCGACGCTACAATTAGCGGGCGCAAAGTTTGTCTCGCGTAATTCTCCCCCTTAGTGAAGGGATGAGGCACCTCAAATGCGGATTATACAGACAGCACTATGACGTATGCAGGACATGCGGGAAAATTTGCCACCGCGCTGATGTATGCCCCACACCAGAAGCCAAAATCTGCTTTTCGTGCGGCACACCCAACCCAGCAGCGGACCACGCAATGCAGTGCAGGCCCCACTGCAGGCTATGCAATGGACCACACCCTACAGGCGAAATGGACTGCACAAACAAGTACAAGGTGCCCTTTGTAGTCAAGAAACGCAGATGGGAGCGCAGAAATGCCGCACAACAAGGGTCAACGTTCTCTTCTCAAGACTTCCCACAGCTGCGCATACAATCGCAGCAGCAGCAACAACAACAGAATGAGACACGCCAACAACCACCTATATCAGAGAGACGCAGTCGCTCACGACAGCGAGATAAGAGCAGAGGTCGCTCAGCAAGCCGTAACAGAAACACGGACGACAATCGCAACCCACACATGGAAACCAACCGCAGCAAGCCACGCCAAGGCGAAAGAATCAGCTGGGCCCAGGTGATTAACCCTCAAACGTCGCACCATAATCCTCGCAACGCCGAAGTTCTACAATGGGACTATACCATCCAAGCACTGCGAGCGGAGAACGACCAGCTCAAGCGACGCATCACCGAACAAGATGCCCATATACAAGCCATAAACGCCAAGTTGGACCAGCTCCTCAACGCCAAGCAACAACAAATAACTCCGGTACCGACAATGCCACCCCACCAAAGACTTACAGCACAGAGCGAGAATAACGGCACCTCAGCCATGGATACACAAGTCCCCATCGCCACAGACACTAGCAGCAAAGAATCCGAAATGCTGAACACAGTTAAGACAAGTGAACCAGCACCCAAGAAGAGGGCACTCGAAAATGCACGAGAAAGAAGAATCAACGCAAGGCTAGACAGCCTCGAAGAACGCCAGGACAGACTCGAACAGGCCGTTAAAGCAAACAGCGAACGCCTCGACGGGGTGGAGCAACGCCTCGACGCTCTCGGACAAACATGCCAACAAATGATGGCAATGATCCAGAACATACAGGCAACGCTGGAATCGCTCATAAAAGCGCAAACAACGTCAGGAACTCACCCGCAACAAGCCTCAATCCATCCTCAACAATGGACGGAATAGCATCAGCAGCCACACCTAACCCAGGACACAACGCCACAACACCACATTACCTCCTCATCTGGCAATGGAATCCCAATGGCATTCAGGGGAAGAAGGCGTCATTACAGCAATACATACAGCAAAGCCCCAAGAGACCAGACGTAATAATACTCCAAAAAACACACAGCGAAACCCCACCAACCCTGCCAGGATACCGATCCTTTGCGAAGCCATCCAGCGCTCGAACTGTTGGAAAAGGGGCAGGGCAAGGGGTCTGTACCTTGGTCAAGAAGAATCTCACCTCAATCGATCACGACCTCCTCCCTAACGGCGCCATCGAGCACACCACAATCGAAATAGTAACCGGGAAACGAAGACATCGAGAAAGCACGTTCATAATCAACATATACAGCAACCCCAAGCACTACCAACAGAAGTTTCGCACCCTCGTCCACAAAACACAACAACTTGCCGGCCCCAACGTCACCCTATTATGCGGAGACTTCAATGCACAACATACAGCCTGGGGATACACCCATACCACAGCCAAAGGCCACAGCCTCTATGATGAAACCATGGATGCAGGCTACCAATTGTTAAACGACTCAAACGCACCTACTCGAAATGGAACTTCGGCACAACGAGACACCAACCCAGATCTCGCCTTCATAAGAACACCCACTGCACCACGAAGTATCACTTGGAGGAACACTGGAGAAACGCTAGGTAGCGACCATTGTATACTCGAAATTACTCTACCCATCGCCACGGCTACCCAGAAACCATGGAGCCAGCACCTCACTGATTGGAAAGAATACAGGAAAAAGCTAGACGAGAGAACACCGGATACCATCGAAGACATAGAAGCATGGACCAACTTGTTAAACGCTACAACCAAGGACGCAACTCAGACATTAGAAGCGGAGCAAGAGGTTCCAATGATAGACAGTAGATTAGCGCACCTCCTAGAAGCACGCAACTCCCTGAAGAAGCGGTGGAAACGCCAACGCCACAACCGAAAACTCCGAAAACGCATAGCACAACTCAACCGGGACATAGAACAACACAGCACAACCCTCTGCAGACAACAATGTCACGCAGTATGTCAAGAGGCCGATGGCCAACTTCACAAAAGCAGAACGTGGCATCTCCTGCGCCACCTACTAAACGACCAGACCACCAAGGGCGCTCAACATTACACGCTGAACAGAACCATCCACAAAGCCGTCCGAGAATTGGGAGAAGCCGAAGTACAAAGACGCCTGGACGCCAAGTACCTCCCTGCAACACCACCAGACCCTCTCCCAAACTATGAAGGCGCACCCAATGACCTTTTAGACGCCGATATAGAAGAATGGGAAGTGCGTGCAGTGCTTCAAACCATTAACTGTAAATCGGCGGCCGGCCCAGATCAAGTTACCAACAAGGCGCTCCGAAATTTGAACGACACAGCAATAGAAGCCCTAACCAAATACTTCAACAAGTGCTGGCGCACGGGCAAGCTCCCGCAACAATGGATGACTGCGAAAACGGTACTCATCCCCAAACCGGGCAAGCCACCCCACATTGACAACCTGAGGCCTATATCTCTAACATCCTGTGTGGGAAAGGTGCTCGAACACGTACTCCTCAATCGCTGGCAACGGTTCCTGGAAGAATCCGACATCTACCCAGACACGATGCTGGGATTTCGAGCCAAATTATGCACCCAAGACGCCATGTTGCTTCTCAAGCACGAAATCATTGATCGAAAATTCCCCACCCTGGACAACAGAGCAGTACTCGGACTAGATCTTCAAGGAGCCTTTGACAACGTACACCACTCGGCAATACTTCAGCAAGTGTCCAACCTCAATATGGGACAGCGAACTTTCGCGTATATCAAGGACTTCCTGACCAACCAAATCACAAGGCTCGTGGCAGGGGAACTGCAACTCCCACCTAAGCAGCTGGGAAGCACGGGCACCCCACAAGGCTCCGTAATCTCCCCTCTGCTGTTTAACATAGTCATGATCGGCGTAGCTAGAAGACTCGAACAAGTTAGTAACATCCGGTACACGATCTATGCAGATGACATCACGTTGTGGTCAACAGGGGGTAGTGACAGCCAGATAGAAGCGGCCCTCCAAGAAGCCGTCACTGCAGTCGAAGAACATCTACGCCCCACTGGACTCAAATGTTCGCCAACAAAATCCGAACTTCTAGTGATCCCACCACCAGGAACGAGAAGGCCAACCAAACAACACACCCCCATCAATGTGGTCACCCAGGACGGAATGCCGATAACACAAGTCCCAACGATCAGAGTGCTCGGGTTGCACATACAAGACTCGCACCACAACAACGTCACAGTGCAGAAACTCCACGCCAAGCTCACGATGGCCACTCGACTCCTCCGGAAAGTGGCCACGCGATACCAAGGCATGAGAGAAGATAGTCTACTTAGACTCACTCAATCCTTTGCACTAAGTCACATCGCTTACGTGGCATCCTTCCACAACTGGAAGGCGGCCGAAAAGCTAAAGATAGATGCAATGATCAGACGAACCTACAAGACAGCACTGGGACTATACGCCCACACCAATACGGACCGCATGCTCGCACTAGGAGTACATAATACGACAGACGAAATCGCAGAAGCCCAAAGCACAGCTCAGTATGACAGACTGTCCCAGACCAGGACAGGGCGAGCAATACTACAAAGAATCGGACTCAATACACGTATACAACGGCTCCAAAGAAAGCAACTCCGCTACCCCGGACTCTCGCCCAACGCCTACGGATTCCCCCCTTACCTAAGCACATGCACCCACAGGCTCATCAAGAGAGACGGTCGGCGAGAGCCACGGCCCTTACGAAGTGGCACGTCAAAGACCCACACGCCTACTACGTGGACATAGCACAATACCCCCAACAACCAGATACGTATGTAGCAGCCGTCCTCGCATCCGACACTGGGATACTCCAAACATCTGGAAGCATACAGTGCAAGACACCCACACAAGCCGAAGAGCTGGCCATTGCACTGGCACTTACGCTTCCGAAATGCCGCACGGTCCTCAGCGACTCGAAAACGGCCATACTCAACTTCGCTACAAACAACGTCAATAATACAACTGACAGAATATGCTCCACAATATCATCAGGCCCCAACATTACCATCAAGTGGTTCCCCGCACACGCTGGGCAGTTAGACACAGGACCGAACCGGAATGAAGAGGCAGACATGGAGGCACACGCGCTAACCAGCCGCGGGTCCCCACCCCGCCCCTCGATTCACCCGCAACCTCGGTCCAATGACGATGAATACTCCATCACCTCCTACGGAGACATTCTCCAGTGGTACAGAACAAATAGATGCCTCTTCCCACCCCCCCATCGAGACCTCACCCGCAAGGAAGCTACTACACTACGACAAATACAAGCACAGGCTATATGGACACCCGTACTGGCACGACACATATGCCCCGCCGTATATACAACAGACATCTGTCAACAGTGTCAACAAGCAAGAGCCACCCAGAGACACTTGCTCTGGAACTGCACCCCCCCCAGACCGCCTAGACGAAGCAATGCCTCCTGCCATGCGCAGCAAGATCACAAGCCAAGACCCTGGAGACCAAAGAGACGTGGTCCAGCACGTGCTGGACATCCTGGCGAGACAGCAGCCGAAAACGTCACCCTCACGGGTTGGCATGAGTAGGCTGCCGCCCCAGGCTGTCTAGCACGCCCGTCTCACCCCACCCCCCATCCCATGCCGGACTGTCAATAAAGTTGTTTCTCTCTCTCTCTCTGACCCGCCGCCCGCGCGGCGCGACCATAGAGTTAATACTACTGACTCTAGAGCAAAAGCTGCCCGGCCAGCCCGTGCATTGAAACCGTGCTACACCCGGACGCTGACATGATGCCACCCTCACAGCGTTGCCCGCTGCCTTTTTGCCTACTAGAGTTGGCGGCAGTAGTCGGTATTCACCTAGTAACCAACGCATTCCATCATGGCAGCCACCGTTGCTGTGAGTGCGCCGTGAAAACTTTGCTGTGCAGAAACGTTGTGTGAAGCTTTTCCTGTGGTAGGTAGCGAACTTTTGTGCCATGCTGCCGCGTTAGATGCAGTTTTGCATTCTCCGCAACTAAGAAGGGTAGCGCCTAGATTAGCGAGTACTTCGTACGCTCGGAGAGGTAGCTTTTGCGGGTGCATCAGGGGAATTCGGTCGTCGCTTCGGAGTTGAGCGGACGTGTTTTTTCGTGCTCCTGTGCTTCGGAGGGGCTTCATTTCGGCGGCCCGCGCTCGCGGGCCGTTGGACGTCGCCTGGCTTTCGCGCTCTGCTGGTGTGGGTGGTCGAGTGCCAGCTCCCCCCCCCCCCCCCCCCCCCCCCCCTTCCCAGTACCCGTCTCCAAAGCGCTCGGGACCGCCGCAGACTTCGCTCGTCGTCGCACCATGCTCGCCTCCGCGCTTCACTGTTCCCTTCGAGGTTTCTCGTCTCCCGGACGCAGCATTACGCCAGCCAACAGTGTTCGTGGTGTGTTGTGTGCGACGGAATCGACCACAGTGGAACTACTCTTCTCTACTCTGTCCTCACCTTTCTAATCTTTACTTTTCTTTCTCCTATCCTATTTCCCCAACTATTCCCGCTTGCGGACTGTGTTAAATGTAGGTGAGCTCCCATGAGAGCTTAATAATATCCCCAGTCCATTTATTTTCCTGCTTCCTTTAACGAGAAATCCCTTCCCTTTGATTGCTTTTTTCCCCTGATTTTTTTCCTGGTGGCTTCCCCTGTATTCGCGCATGCGCTGTTTCTGTATATGTCATTTTGTGTGTGCTAAAAGAGTTCAGTTGATATGCAGCGCTAGTCCTGTGTAGTATTTTCTTTGTTGTCCCGTCTGTACAGCGCTATTTTAACATGTTTCATACGCCTCCCCCCCCCCCCCCCTGTATGCGTCAGCTGATTGTTTTTGCAATCTATTGAGGTGCTCTTTACAACTACTTGCTTTTCTAGCGAATTGAAGTTCGAACTGGACAATGCTTCCAAGAAATGCATGTAAATGGAAATCGTATTTGTGACTGCACTTTATGCTAAACAAACATGCTTTCTGTGCCTGTTCCTGTGCCTGTCTATGAGGCCCCTGCAGCACGTGTGTCAACTTTTTTCTCCAGTTGAAATGCTTTTAGGTAGTGGCCCTTGCATTAGCTTAGATTCAATAACCGTGAAATACCCAAGCCTAATATTACTAAGTTATGTGCATCAAGAAACTCTCAAGAGATTTTCCGTTTTTCTAGGTATACGCTTAGAGGATTTGTCATTGATTATATGCTTGGGGACGTCACACAAGGTACATGATTAATGTTGTCAGGTTACATTAGGTCGCAATAATTCTATTTAATAGCACCTTAAACAAAATCTCGACAAAAGCAAACCAGAGACTGGAAGATATCATGTAGAACGCGCTTTCAGTACTTCCAACTACAAAGAAAGTAGTTCAAGTGTTCATTAGTCGCTGCAGGGCTCTTTACCTTTTAAAATTTCATGCCCCCTCTCCCAGAATAAAGAAAGAGGAAAATTGTGTGAGGAACTAACTATTTCCAGCAAAGCTATGGCAGGTTTAAAGCCAATAAACAGACAGGGTTAAAAGCCAAAAAACCTTTTTGAAGAAAAAACAATTTCATGATAAAAAACCTAAGCACTGGAGAAGAGGAGAACGAAATAAATACAAGCAGAGGCAGCATAAAAGAGCAAAAAATCAACAAAGCAAAGGCAGTTAGTCACGAAAGCTTCCACGATGGAGCAGACACTTCAGGAAAAATTTTTAAAAATTAGAAATTATGTACCCTATTTACATTATGTACACAGAAAATCAGACATATTTCAGTGGTTTTAGACAAGATGGAGCTGAAGTAGCCAAATCAGTTCTTGCCTTGAAGAAGCAGATTGCAGTGATTAAGAGAGAAAAACAGTCACAGGTGCTGTAGGGGTGTTACCAGCATGCAGCATCCTTCGTTTGCCCATTTTGTCATTTTGCCTGCTTCTTTTATGCCTATCTTTTTTTCGCCCATGGTGCTGTCTTTGTACTGGCCATTTCCTCGCCATGTTTTTTTTTCTCCCGAATTTTTTATCCTTTATTTTATGCCAGTCCTTTCCTTTCCTTTCAAGTTTGCTGTTCTCATTTCCACATGTAGCACAGCCGGCTGGACAGTTCTTCTTCTTCTTTCCTTGGTTAACCTCCCTAGCTTTCTTCTACAGTTTCTTCCTTTCTTTGAAGTCGCACATTAGGTCATCTTAGCCTTGCTCTTACCATCACAAACTTCCCTAGAAGTCTGGTGGTATTACTGGTGGTGAAATAAAATTTGTTGGATAAGAATTGCTTGTACATATGACCCTCTTGCTTTTTCTGTGTTTATTTTTGCTTCTGATACACGGACTGATGGCATTGCGATGGCCCACTATTTTTGATGAAAATAAGAATGCTGATGACCACAATCTGAATGAGCATTAGCCAGAACTTTCATAATCAGCTACAGCATTACTGGAACCCAGCTTCGGTAATGCAACTTCGTCATCATCCTTGTTGCTGTGAGCACGCTGGAATGGAAGCGTGGAAATTCTACAAGGTCTGGTGTGTTACCTTTGTGGCCACCGGTTTGATGTTGGCATAAATGAGAAGGCTGTGCTAACATATCGAATTCCTTCGTTCTATCGCATTAGCATATTGCATTCCTTCCTTTTATCTAGTGTATACAGCTGAAGAACGTCTCCAGATGACCCTGGCTGAACCGATACGTGCAGATGTAACTGTCGCAAATAATAAAATTGAGAGTTCAATTTATTGTCGGCTATCTTAATGACTGCCACATGCAATGCACATTGTCTGAATACTCTATATTAGCGATTGATAGTCTCATGCTAGGCAGTCTGATTCACCTGCCATAGTTATGTTTGGCAGCTGTTTCAAAATTAACCACTATGATGGAACTAATGAGCGGCAATAACAATTTATAGGTGCACTCAAATTAATTTACTTTTCAAGGGAGACGTATATCCTTCGTCGACTTCGCCTTGCACAAAATACATGACGGTCCCATCGCGACCCAAGAAAGCGCATATGTGTGTTACCCATAGCCTCCTCAACATGCTTCCTAGGCGGTCTCTGTTGACAGACAGATTTCCGGCCGAACCCGCAGGCATTTCAGGCAAAACCGCCTGCAGGCGGGGTGGTCCTGATAATTGGGCGTGAACAGAAGTGGCCGTTTCCGTTCATTGGCGAAGGCACCCAGGGAAGGACAGAATAATTTTTCTTAACGCCCCACCACACGGGTGCCCATCTCACATGAACGAAGTTTACTCCTCCCCCACCTCCTCTGTGCAGGTATATACATGGGCCATATGAGAGCAGAGGTGCAAGTATACGTAATTAAACAACGTCGCTGATCCGCCGAATTTAAGAAATGTGTCATGCAAAGCATCAAATATATTCTCGAAAATTTCAGATTGCGTGTTTCAGCGATCGAAGGAGCATGCACCAATCGCACACACCCATACAGGAGATTTCTGCACCTACATTCGGGATGACCTTTCGGCTTCGCCTTGTCCTCCTCTAGAAAACCACCTTATCGTGCAAATAAAGTTACCATTATTATTATTAGTTGGCGGTTGTTTTATCTCTGACTCGAGTAATAAACCGTTCAGTGAAAGTATAACAGCACCCGTAAACAAGAGCCTAGTTATACGCTAGGCATGGTAAAATGGTTCGTACATTTGTTTGTTTTTAATTTGTGAATCATATACGATTAAAAGGAGCCGATCTGCCCAGACATGTTTCGCGTAACATGATATGACCGGCTGACGGCGAGTTCAAATCGGCAGCAGCCACTACAGACATGTAGAGAAGGTGTCCTTGAAGATAGGCGGCGGTGGCTTTATTCCGTATCATCGGCAGTCTTCGCAAGCGTGTCTTCGCAAGCAATGAAGTGACACAGCAGACACTAAGGCGTGTTAGAGTGAACCTTTGTAAATTAGCCCCACACGACTGACGCTCCTCACAATATACCGAAACTGAATTTGGCGCCTCAGACCGGCGTCTTCTTTTTGCTTATAATTTCATTTATTTTTGTTCGTCAAGCATAAATACTTCAAGAAAACTAATAAAAAGCATACAAACTCGTAAAAAAACTCAGTTATTGCCATAAAAGTTGCCTAATTTTAGCTTAGGGCCCTAAATTTGTGCCTCATTTTCAAGAAAAATTGTTAGCCATATCTTCAACTACTGATCTGGCAACTACAGCGTGGCATCATGGCGGCATTCGTGTTTAGACACATTTTTGAGCCAGCTTTACCCGCCTGGGCGCGACAACAAAAACAGCTACGCTGCGGAAAGGAGTTTTTCAAACAGCGAGGGGTCAAAGCAACAGTCAAAGCAACGTCAAATTCATGAACTTCAAAACAAAAGAAGAAATACTGTCCCAAAAAACACAAATTTTGCAATAAGGGAGGATTTTGCTGCCACCACTCGCCTTGCTCGTTCTAAACTTCTAAAGTTTATCCGCCCGGCCAAATGCGCATTCAAACTTCGGCTTGACAGGTTGTATGTTGGGAAAAACTGCTACTATTACGACGCCATCTCCGACTCCGTACTAGAATGCACCAGATCCCTTTCTAACGTCACCGAAACCACCGAATCATTGACTGATGTGTGATGTCCCTAACTGACGCCATTCTCGACGCCCCAAACCACGCTCACCTTCTCGGTATTTGTCGTACTTGAACTTCAACATTGCATTTACAAACATACGAAGCCTAATACCTAAGCGTGACCATCTTCTCAGTTTCATAGATGACATCAATGCTGACATCGTTCTTCTAACCGAAACGTGGTTACATGCTGACATTCTCGACCACGAAATCTTTCCGTCAAATCACGACTTCACCCTGTTTCGCCGTGACCGAATCGGCCGCAGGGGAGGAGGCATTCTCATTGCTATCAAAAACACAATTGCTTCGTCACTCATATGCCACGACGACTCACTTGAACTAACATGGGTACTAATTCATTCCCAGGCAGTAAAAACCATTATCGGCGATTGTTACAGACCACCCGACAGCGACCAGTCTTTTTGCGATCTACTCAGCCAATCGCTAACTCGAATTACACTTTTCCCGACGCTTCTATCTTCCTATCTGGTCACTTCAATTTGCCGCATATAAATTGGCCTAAACTTCATTGGATGGAGATCTGTTGAGAACTGAGAGCTAACCAATTCGTCCATTTATCACTCGACTTCAACCTTCATCAAGTCATAACCTGTCCGACTAGAGGTTTCAACATACTCGACCTGCTCTTAACAACGCACCCCAATGACGTTTTAAGCGTGACATCGTTGTCGGGCTTAAGTGATGATAGCCTTTTACATATTTCCGTATCTCTGCCTCTAAGAAACTACCAATAAAAAACATAACTGATTACAAAAGAGGGAACTATGAAGCTATAAATGATTAACTATGCGGTTTCTACGAACAATTCAGACTCACATCTAACCCGCACCGTGAACGCGAACTGGAAACTGTATAAAAATGAGCTGCTTAGATTACAAAACAAATACATTCCAATACTAACCGTGAGATCTGATTCAAACAACCAGTGGTTTAATCGATACCTCAAATCAATTCTTAAAGGGACACTGAAGTGAATTTGTCAAGCTCCAGTTTTTGCTTGCACTGCGTAGACTGGCTCAAATTAGCACACTTTTCATCGTTTATCCGGTTAACAAATCGGTAATTATTTTACAAAGCGCGAAAGAAGAAAAACTACCATGCGCGGTTTGCGGCGGCCGCACCAACTAAGGCTGTGACGTTGGGAGGAGGGGGCACCGTGATTGGACGATGCCCAAGGTTAGCAATCAAACAAGTTTCGGTTTCGGTTCTGTAAAACATAACCAATGACGTTGTTGGATGGGCATTCTCAATATCTCAGTAATCATCGTACCGCGCTTCTGCCATGTTGTCGGCTGTAAAATGCACAAGATAAGCCTCCCAGGACAGCTTGGAATCGTAGCATTCACTAGCCGAGGCCTACGCAGTGCATGAACGCCCTCCGCGTCCCCGCAGACGCTCAAATGCCATGCGCTTTCCCCCTATATTTGGAGTTTGCCTCACTCATGGCTGTATCGTAAAAAGCGTGTTCGCACCAGGCCAAGGGTCTGTTGATTCTGGCCTGTGCCCACTGCCCGCAAGCAGTCGGTGCTTGTGGCAACAGCACGCCAACAAGAACTGGCTAGTGCGCCAGTGCCAGCCTGCACGCGTTCTGTGAACTAGTTCGCGGAGCAATGAACGTTGCGGCGGGCCCAAAAAAAGGTGAACGCAGTATAGAAAACATCGGCGGAAAACGAAAAAGTTAACTTATATAAAAAAAGCATGTAGCCGCAGGGATTCGAACTTGTGACTTGCAAAACCCTTCCGCTCAACGCTACTCCGCTGACATACCTCGCGCTCTAAACCACTCGGCCACGGGCGAGTTTTTTTTTTTCTTTAATACATGGACATTTTAGAGAGAAGTCAGCCAAGACAATTTACACACAATATAAACACTAACAGACAGCAAAGGGTAAGCACGTCAGTCTAACAAAGGTCGGCACCAATTCAAAACTCAGGCAAGCAAACGCACGCATCCAAAAGATGCAGCCACTCTGGTGGATCACTCTGCGCAACATAAACGCTCCGTACCAACGCCGCCTGTTCCCGAAAAATGACCTTGGTCGGCCTAGGGGGTTCAGCATGCCGATCAGTCATGCGGCACTTCCACAAGCTAAACAAACCTAGGAGCACAAAAACGTCATATGGCACCCGATTAACGTCCTCAAATGGCAAGAAGCGAATGGTGTATGGGGTGATGTCAATGTCCTTTTTTAGTGTCCGTTGCAAAACGTCCCAGAAAAACACCGCGTCACGGCACAACACAAAACAGTGGTCAATAGTTTCTGGTTGGTTGCACAAGCGGCAATTGTCTGACCAAGGGATCGACATTCCTTTGTCTCGCAGCCATGTTTTAACTGGAAGCGTTTGCGAATGAAGCTTAAAGAAAAACGTTTTGGCATTTGGCGGCACGCACATACGCTTGACACGGTCTAAAACATTATTCGTATGGTCCCACAAGTATGGCTGGCGATAAAGAGGCATGGGGAATAGATTATGAATTAAAGTGTTCGTCATAGCCGTCCTTGAAAGACTAAACAGGTACTCCAGAGAAAACCGCGCTGTAAGGAAATGAAAAAAAAAAAGTATCTACAACTTCTTTTAGAAAACCCCATGGCGGCTTTTGGTTCACCTCACCCGTAGAAACAAGGAGAAACGGTAAATGGTAACTTATGCGCTCTTGAATTACAGTACGTAAAAATGGATGCTCCGCCGCCTTGTAGAAGAAAAACCGAGACACAAGTTGGTGCACAAACAAATGCATTAACCCAACACCACCAGACCGTAAAGGAAGAAACAAATTATCTCTGCGCATTGGCTCCCATTCAGATCCCCACACGAAGGTAGCAAACACTCTGTGTAGAGCCTGGACTTTCGCCCGCGCACAGTGCAGTACCTGAAGCACATAAACAAGCTTTGCTACCAAGAAGACATTGCAGACTTGCGCACGGGCAAATACAGAAAGTTCTCGCCCCATCCATGCCTGCGAGGCGCGCTTGACATGCGTGAGTGCTGAAGACCAGTGTGGTCCTGAGTTTCTTATTTGGTGCAAAGGCACGCCAAGGTACTCAAGCGGTGTGCTGTCCCAATTAATACCTGCAAATTTGGAAAGTTTGGTTCCCCACAGGCCAAACCAAAACCCCTTAGTTTTCTCCATATTCATGACCGCTCCAGACACGTCACAAAACTCCTTAGTCAATGCAAGGGCTTCGTGAACACTACGCTTGTCTACACAAAAATAGGCAATGTCATCAGCATACGCAAGAACTTTAACTTCACATGACGCTAACGAAAAACCACGTACTCTTTGGCTCTTTTGTATGCTAACACAAAGAGGCTCTATGTACAGTGCAAACAGTAGCGGCGATAGAGGACAGCCCTGTCTAACAGACGACCTGATCTGAACTGGCTTCGAGAGAATGCGATTGACGACAAGTTGTGTAGTACAATTCTTGTAGCAAAGCTGAATGCCTCTATATAGCACATCACCTACATTAGCCGCTTCCAAAAGTGCAAATAAAAAGTCGTGAGACACCCGATCAAATGCTTTCGCAAGGTCAATTTGGATAAGGGCCACCTGTTCAACCGAATCAGACACGCATTCCAATATAGAACGAGCAATATGTATATTCGTTTGAATACTTCTGTTTCGAATACCTTACGTTTGGTGAGAACCAACTAAACTAGAAATTACCTGTTGAAGACGGTTAGATAAAACTTTGGCGAATATTTTATAGTCAACATTGCAGAGAGAGATTGGCCGATAGCCCTCTACAGATCTCAGCTTGTGTTCATCCGCAGTTTTTGGTATTAACACTGTGTGCCCTAAGTAAAAGGTAGGTGGCAAAACACCGTGATCGTATGCGGCTATGAATATGTCCAAGAGGACTGGAGCAAGGATATCAGAAAACTTCTGATAAAATTCGCCGCTCAGTCCATCCGGTTCAGGGGTCTTGTTTGTCTTAAGCGAAGAGATGGCAATCTTAACCTCTTCCAGTGTAATAGGACCGGAAACCCCGGTACACTCATCATCCGCAAGCCTTGGAAGTGCCCCAATGAGAGAATGAAAGCCACGCTCTTGACCCACGACATTGGACCCACCAAATAACCTGCTGTAATGATCATGGAATGCACCGGCAATATCAGCTGAGTCGGTATACCTAGTACCATTATAATTAATCTCAATTATCTCCTTTGCAAGAGCCGATTGGCGCTCATCACACAGCGAACGGCGAGTGGGATAACTGTCAAAAAACCTTCGTGTTCTGGACCGAATTAATGCACCGTGGTATTGTTCAGTAACATATTGCTGCAATTGTCCCTTAGACAAGCCTGCGGAGTGGCTAACACGAACACTGTACTGCTCTAAGAAGGGCTCTAATGCTGCCGATATATCCTCATCTCCACAGAGCTTTGTTTCCTGAATGGCCGCAATGCTCACGTCCATCCGTTTAAGGAGGCGCAAAAGCTGGTACTGTCGTCTCCTGTTCCTCAGGCCTCGCACATTAAGTGTGGCAGCGTGCAGTGCTGTGACACTTGCCATACTGTGGGAGCATCTTACGTGTCCTTGTCACCTCTAGATAAACCACCCTTGCGGAAGGCCTTGGATAACAGTACCTTTCCTGGCTTCTTGGAACCAGCCAGAACAGCAGCGTCGGAGGAGTCCAGTACGGTGGACGCCTGCTTTTTGCCCGCGATGGATGCCTACTCGCCATCCACAGGAGCAGGCCTTTTCATTGGCCCGCTGCTACCACCCGGAACGTCGTCAGGCAAACCCACAGCATCCGCTCAAGATGATGAAGCAATCTCCATGGGGCAAGCAACGGAAGCATCGCCCCCAACGTCACCGGGAGACAAGTCGCTCCTCTCATCATCGCTGGCAGGCAGTGGTACTGAAGCATGGTCTTCCTCCAAGGCTTCAATGGGAGTCGCGGAATCCATGCCAATCGGCTACCCCTGCTCATCACTTGTCGATCCACTTATCACTTGACCAGGTGGTACCGAATGGGGCTCCACTTGCTCACTCTTCCCCGCTGCAGGATTTGTAGGCACAGCCTCGGGAGGTCCCGCCAACACTGGCTGGCTAACTTCCCCCGATGCGTCCACTACCTCCGTGACATCCTTGACATGAGCGGACACATCTTCATCAGTTGGTAATTCGTGACCTTGTCGGAGCTTGTCCGCATATGTCATGACACACCTTTCTGCGGTGTGGCCATACCGACGACACTCGGTGCACCGTGGTGTACGACACTGTCTCCGTACATGCCCAATCCTGTTGCAACGCAGACAAAGAGGTGGTCTGCCAGGGACCAGTACAAGGCACTGGCTCCCATAAATGTCCATCATGTGCGGTATGTCAGCGGCCGAGACGCCATCCTTCAATATGAGGGACACCTCCCGAGCTCCGATCTCCATGTGGTCCATTCCTGGACACCTCCACATCTCTCTACCAACAGACTGGGTAGTGCCGAATGGTTCCAGCGCTTCAGTAATCCTCCGGTTGTCCAAATGGCGTGGCACCCAAAGTAGCTTCATTTTGATGTTTCTCGTTTCCGGGTCGAACACCATACACTTTAGTCCCTTGACGGTGATGTGCTCGAGCTGGACTAGCTTTTGCTTGACACTGTTGGAGACGCAGGTAAGCATCCAAACGTGACTCATTTGATATTGTCCGATGCACAACACATCACGGAGGTTGATAACGCGAGCCAACGCATCCCTAAAGTCAGGAGCCCGGTAAGGACGGCCTTTCAAGTCCGCATGCAGGAAAACGGTATTCAAGACAACGTTACCGGTTGGGAGACAAGGAAGAATGATCTTGTAGTTATCCATATTAGTTTCAGACGAAGTTGTTGTTTTGAGCTCGTGCAGTGCGCATCCCCCAAGTTTCCACATTATCTCACGTCTAGCAATTGCATTTCTTAGACGGGAAAGCGTTCGCAGATGCGTAGTCGTGTTGCTGGCCGCTGTGCTTGTTCGCCCAGCGCGAGAAAGTGCTTCCCGCACCCTAGTTTAACGATCTACGGTAAAAATATCAGTTGATTTTGTTTCCTTAGTACTTATATTGACTTCGCTGACTCTTCTCCCGCCTTCATGAGGCCTTATATTTTCCTACTGGCGTACCAGTCAGCGAAGGGTCGCATGTGCGCTTGTGCAGCGCTTTTGTGAACGACCTTGACTTGGAGCTAGATAGAGTGTACAAACTAACCAAGTAAAGAAAGGCACATTCTTCCATTCACAAACGTGTCCTGGCTTCGTTTCAACTGAGCGAACGAATTGCGACGACCCGTCGGCGGCCGGCGGACGAAACGCTGGGCCGACTGACTCTGTCTGAAGGCCGGGGAGCCGTGCAGTAGCGCAGCCAATTGCGAGCTCGGCTTCTCCCGACGTCACACGAAAACGCCACAGAAAATGGGCGAGCGTAAAGAGAGGAGGGCAGCATTTTCGAATTAATTTTTCTACTAAATAAAATCGCGTAAACGCTCCCAGAGTGGTCGAAACATGGCCTGGGGACTTCGGACTACAATTTGCGCTAGTAATCCCGCGATGTTTACATATCACTTCAGTGTCCCTTTAACCGAAAAAAGCGTCTTTACAGATCAGCTAATCACAGTAACAAGCCAGCCACTTGGGAAAAGTACCACGCGTGCGCTAAGCAGTACGTTAAGGCAATAACGGAAGCAAAGAACAATTTTTTTTTCCTGCGATTTACTTTCAATCCTTAAAACAAATCCTAGCAAATTTAGGCGAATACTTTCTCCAAAATCCCGGATTGAACAACTTGAACTCACTAGCTATAATGGGGAGCCGATAGAAAGCAGTCAATGCGCAACAGTTCTTAACAACTATTTTGCCTCCGTTTTTACATGTAATTCCGACACCATCAGATTACCACGCTTCTTTTCTTCCACCACGTTTCCCGATATCCAGATCAAACCGGATGGAATATCCAACCTGATCCGTAACCTTAAGCTATCATCATCATCAGGCTGCGACCACATTAACAGCAAGATTCTAAAAAACACTGAGTATTATTCCAGCCTGATTCTACATCTAATATTCACCCAGTCATTGCACTCAGGTTGCGTTCCGGACGATTGGAAAGTTGCTCAGATAGTACCATTATTTAAATCCGGTATTCGCTCACTAATTACAAACTACCGCCCAATTTCCCTAACCAGTATACCTTCCAAACTACTCGAACACATAATCACCTCTATCTTAATGACCTACCTAGAATCAATTATTTTTTTTTTATCCACACCAACATGGCTTTCGTAAACGGTTCTCATGTCATACCCAGCTCGCCGAATTCATACATGACATACTACAGGAAATGGACAATAACCATCAAGTAGACGCAATTTTCTTGGATTTTTCTAAAGCATTCGATCATGTCAGCCACAACCACCTACTTGCTAAGCTATCATCACTAAACATCCCTTCTAATCTGATATCATGGATCGAACACTTCCTAAAAGGACGCACGCAATTCACTTCGGCTAATGAGCACAAGTCTTGTCTAACCAGCGTATCGTCCGGTGTCCCGCAAGGTGCAAGCCTATCGCCTCTGCTCTTTTTAATATACATAAATGACCTGCCTACTAACATTACAGCAAACCTAAGGCTCTTTGCAGGTGACTGTGTATTGTCCCAAACCATTCACGCCTCCGATAATCATTCTAACCTGCAATCAAACTTAGACAGAATTTAATTATGGTGTACAAAATGGCACATGCCATTAACCTAACAAAATTGAATTCACTCTCATTTTCTCGGAAACATGCCATATCTCAATACACTTATAACGTCAACAATATAGCGATCAGCTCAGTTCTATCATGTAAATACCTAGGGGTTCACATGACGTCATCGCTTTCTTGGTCAACGCATATCGACACCATTTGCTCGGAAGCCTCACGTACTCTTGGATATCTCCACCGTAATCTTAACTTGCTTCTCAAGAAATAAAAAGGCTAGCCTATCTAACATTCGTTAATAACCGGCAGAACGTCAGCATTTGTTTCGTCATTTTTTCTTAACGCTATTATTCTATGGAACGCTTTACCCGCTGACATCGCCACAGGCACCAATAACAAACAATTTAGAGATAAGCTTGAAAAGACGTTCACTTGATGCATTAACAATGTAATTCTACTGTTCTGGCTTGATAGTTTTATTGATGTTTCAACTGCTTTTCGTATTTTGAATTCTGTTCGCTGACTTCACTGTTACCTTTGTATATTTTGGTGTAATTTTTATTTAAGGTATTCTTTGTTTTGTATTTTCCGGCTTTCATGTTCACCTTGTTGTTTTCCTTTTTTCGTTCGTTCAATAGTACTCCTGCAAACCCTGTTACCCCCCCCCCCCCTTATGTAATGCCTCCTGGCCCTTAAGGGTATATTAAATGAAACGAAATAAATGAGGCCGAAGCCAGCGGCGAGGTAGCGTCAAACGCCCTACGAAAGATGAAAAGCATGACGAACTTAAGGATACACGTGCTACAGACAAGGATGCTCTTGCGACAATTACCGATACCGACAACAAAAATCTTGAAGGCAAGCACGTGGAAAAAAGACGGACTTACGCATAAATGAAAACGAGAACCAAATGACCATGAGAGGGAGGAATACCTTCAAACAAACGGACTGCATTGACAGCAGAACGCGCCGCTTAGAAACTCCGGAGAGGATCTTTCTGGAATACGCAGTGAAGCGACGCGAATACCTGCATGAACTACGCTCCGCGCACATTAGTCCAAGGACAGTTCCGGTTTCTATACATCTCGGAGACGTTGTTCTGATAGGAGGGAGGAACGCGCCTCGCCAAATGTGGAAGTTGGGTCGAGTGACTCATCTTTTCCAAGGTAGAGACGGAAAGGTTCGTTCATGTGAAGTGCGTACATCGGCCGGAGCCACTTTGCGTCGGCCGATTCAACTACGTTATCGCCTTGAAGCTTCAGATTCATACACCCCAAGCATCGAGGATTAGAGAAGCTAACCAACCTGATTCATTTTATTTGGCCGGCCCGGAGCCTGTACGGAAAGCTATGTTTGAAACGATAACAAGACGACCCGACGGAAGAAGGGACAAGCAACTGCCTCACGAGGAACGAGGCTCGTGACATCTTCCTTTACCGAATCTCCCGCTCAAAGGTCATAATAAACCGGTGCTCCTTTAACCGCGTCTGCTTCCTGGTCTTCAACAATATACATACATATATATATATATATATATATATATATATATATATATATATATATATATATATATATATATATATATATATATATATATATATATATATAGCGAATCAGAATAAGAAATCTGGCGGGCATTTTTTCTTCACTTTCTTTCTTTCTTTCCAAATTCTTAATCTGTTTCAATGATCTACCACATCCTCCCCTTTGCTTTCCGAGGTTTTCTCGACTGCCAACCCTTATTTCTGTGTTATTTTCAACGAGCCCCTCATTTCCTATTCTGATTCGCTACATGCATAGCGAGGGCCTCTGTTCTGGCAGTCTTGTTGCCAAAGGGAGCTTAAGAGGGTTCAAAGCTGGTCGACCACTCTGGACATGTCGTAGACACTCGAGTCACGACCCGGGGGTTAAAAAGAAGGTCCCCTTCACCCCGATTAGTCCGAATGGCGCTGGCTACCACCCCCAAGCACAGGAAACAAACATACGTAACATAAATACCCCAGAAAGTGAATGGGAAAATCGCCCCGCCGGTAGCGTAGTGGTTATCGCACCAGACCGGTATTCTGGAGGTCGTGGGTTCGGATCCCACCTGGCGGGCATTTTTTCTTCACTTTCTTTCTTTCTTTCCAAATTCTTAATCTGTTTCAATGATCTACCACATCCTCCCCTTTGCTTTCCGAGGTTTTCTCGACTGCCAACCCTTATTTCTATATATATATATATATATATATATATATATATATATATATATATATATATATATATATATATATATATATATATATATACATACATATATATATATATATATACACACATACATATATATAGAGCAGCGATGGCGTAGAGGTGCAACACCCGCCTCGCGTGCAGAAGGACCGTGGCTAGAATCCCGGTGCAGGACAATTCCAACCGGATTAAAAAAAAAAACATCCGCGTATTGATGGAATTGCACAAAGGGGCTTGGGGTGCGGCCTGACGTCGGCGACCATTGACGGTAATGCATTCCCTCACCAGAGCAGGATTGGCCACCCTGGTGTAGTAACGGCCACAACCTCCCATGAATACGCCAATTAACCCTCGGCCCTCAGTCCCCAGCGGCTGCGAAGCAACTGACCACGGCGGCGGTCAGACCTGTGACGCAGCAGAGGGTGCTAAGAATCCCTGGATCCGGACAGGCCGCCAATGGAATCTGAACCTGGCAACGTTTAACGCGCGAACCTTATCTAGCGAAGCAAGTCTCGAGGTGTTGTTCGAGGAATTAGAGGGCATTAAATGGGGTGTAATAGGGCTTAGCGAGGTTAGGAGGGCAGGCGAAGCCTTTACGGTGCTGAAAAATGGACACGTCCTATGTTACCGTGGTCTAGAGGACAGAAGAGAACTGGGAGTGGGATTTCTAGTCAATAAAAGCATAGCTGGCAACATAGACGAATACTATAGCATTAACGAAAGGGCAGCAGGTCTTGCAATTAGGCTCAATAAGAGGTACAAGCTCAAGGTGGTGCAGGGCTACGCGCCCACATCCAGCCACGCCGACCAAGTAGTGTAACGCTTCTATGAAGATGTGGAATCGGCAATGGCTAAAGTAAAAACACAGTATACCGTAGTTAAGCAAGAATCAGGCTGGAGACAAGGCAGTTGGGAACTATGGTCTGGGCTGTAGAAATAGCAGGGGGGACCTACTAGTTGAGTTTGCAGAACGGAATAACCTACGCATAATGAATACCTTCTTCTGTAAACGGGAGAGTCTGAAGTGGACCTGGCGGAGCCCGAATGGGGAGCACAAAAATGAAATAGACTTCATATTATGCGATAACCCTGGCGTCGTGCAGGATGTGGAAGTGCTCGGAAGGGTAAGGTGTAGTGACCACCGTATGGTAAGATCTCGAATTAGGCTAGATTTGAGGAGGGACCGCAACAAGCTAGTACGAAAGAAGCCGATAAATGAGCTAACAGTAAGACGTAAAGTAGAAGAATTCAGGATCGCGCTGCAGAACCGATATTCCGCCCTTAACGAGGAAGCCGAGCCTACGACACAGGAAGCCAGCGACAACCTTACACGCATTATCACGGAGTGTGCAGTAGAAGTCGGGGGCACTATGACTAGACAGGATACTGGTAAACTCTCACAGGAGACGAAATATCTAATCAGGAAACGGCAAACCACGAGAACCTCCACCGCAGCTGATAGAATAGAACTAGCCGAGCTCTCGAAGTTAATCAATAAGCGTAAGACAGCTGACATACGGAAGTATAATATAAAGAGGATCGAATACGTTGTAAAGAACGGAGGTAGCCTGAAAGCAGCGAAGAGACGTCTTGGCGTGGGGAAAAATCAGATGTATGCACTTAAGGATAAGCAAGGCAATGTCATCACAAATAGGGATAAAATAGTCACAGTGGCCGAGGAGTTCTATAGGGATCTGTACAGTAGCCGGGACATACAGGATAATGCCGAACGAGACAGTAGTTCAGAGGAGATAGACATCCCACCAGTAACGACCGAAGAAGTAAGGAAGGCTTTGAAAGAAATGAAAGGGGGCAAAGCACCTGGTGAGGATCAGATAACAGCAGACCTCTTGAAGGATGTCGGAGAAATTGTACTTGAAAAACTGGCAAACCTGTATACGCAATGCCTAATGACCGCAATGGTACCGGAATCTTGGACGAACGCGAACATCATCCTAATCCATAAGAAAGGCGACATGAAGGACTTGAAAAATTACAGGCTGATCAGCTTATTGTCAGTCGTCTACAAGGTATATACCAAGGTAATCGCTAACCTAATCTCTGCAACCTTAGATTTCAGTCAACCTAAAGAACAAGCAGGGTTCCGTAAAGGTTATTCAACAATGGACCATATTCACACGATCAATCAGGTGATAGAGAAGGGCGCTGAGTATACTGAACCCCTATATATAGCCTTCATAGATTATGAGAAAGCATTTGACTCGGTCGAAACCCTAGCAGTCATTCAGGCATTACGGAACCAGGGGGTAGATGAGCATTGTGTAAGAATACTAGAGTATATCTACAATGGGTCTACAGCTACCATCATCCTCCATAGGGAGAGCAGTAAAATACCTATAAGGAAGAGTGTCAGACAAGGAGACACAATCTCTCCAATGTTATTCACAGCATGCTTACAAGAAGTATTCAGAACGTTGGATTGGGAACAGGTGGGAATAAGGGTAATGAAGAATACCTCAGTAACCTCATATTTGCGGATGACGTTGCCTTGCTAAGTAACTCGGGGGGCGAATTGCAAAGCATGCTTTCCGCACTGGGCGAACAGAGTAGAACCGTGGGCCTGAAAATTAGTATGCAGAAAACTAAAGTAATGATCAATAACCTCGGGACAGCACAGCAGTTTGATATAGGTGGCGAGGCAGTGGAAGTGGTAAGCGAATATATCTACTTAGGCCAAGTTGTGACCCAAGATCCCAACCATGAGGCAGAGATAATTAGAAGGATCAGAATGGGGTGGGGTGCATATGGCAGACATTCTCAGATAATGAATAGCAGCCTACCATTGTCGCTGAAGAAGAAAGTGTATGACAGCTGCATCTTACCGGTATTCACCTACGGGGCAGAAACTTGGAGGCTCACTAAGAGGGTTCAACTTAAATTGAGAACGACTCAGCGGGCAATGGAGCGGAAAATGATAGGTGTAACATTAAGGGATAAGAAGAGAGCGGAGTGGGTCAGGGAGCAAACTGGTGTTAAAGACATATTAGTAGAAATTAAGAAGAAGAAATGGACGTGGGCAGGGCATGTAATGCGAAGGCAAGATAACCGCTGGTCATTTAAGGTAACAGAGTGGATCCCTAGAGAAGGCAAGCGTTGCAGGGGGCGGCAGAAAGTTAGATGGGCAGATGAGATCAAGAAGTTTGCGGGGATAAATTGGTCACAGTTGGCGCAAGACCGAGGTAATTGGAGAACAATGGGAGAGGCCTTTGCCCTGCAGTGGGCGTAGATAGGCTGGTGATGATGATGATGATATATATATATATATATATATATATATATATATATATATATATATATATATATATATATATATATATATATATATATATATATATATATTGCAGTACAAAGACGTACGGGACGAGGGATTCCGTAAGGACACATATCAAAGTTGCAGTCCTTATTGCCAGTGCTGTTTGGCGTTTTAACAGTGTTTTATAGTGCCGAATGAGGTATGACTGCCTTTTTTTTATGCAGGAATAAATAATTGAAAATTCAAGTCGAGAAAAAATGCGCCGTTTTTTCCGGAAGCGGGAATCGAACCCACAACCTCCGCATAACGCGTGCGGTGCTCTACCATTGAGCTAGTTCCGCGGCGACTCCTCTCTCGACTATACCGCGGGGTTTCGTATTTACCACTGCTCAGAGCCCGGTCAACTAGCGCCGCCCCTCGACCACCGCGGGAAGACGTAGAACGTCTTTTCCCAGCGGCCGCACGTAAGACGTGGTCGGAAGTCGGGGATAGCTAAAGGCATTTCAGACTGCTGAAGCCAGAACCCTCGTAATGCATTTTGTAGAACAGAGACGTACGGGACGAGGTTATGCGGAGGTTGTGGGTTCGATTCCCGCTTCCGGAAAAAAACGTCGCATTTTTTCTCGACTTGAATTTTCAATTATTTATTCCTGCATAAAAAAAGGCAGTCATACCTCATTCGGCACTATAAAACACTGTTAAAACGCCAAACAGCACTGGCAATAAGGACTGCAACTTTGATATGTGTCCTTACGGAATCCCTCGTCCCGTACGTCTCTGTTCTACAAAATGCATTACGAGGGTTCTGGCTTCAGCAGTCTGAAATGCCTTTAGCTATCCCCGACTTCCGACCACGTCTTACGTGCGGCCGCTGGGAAAAGACGTTCTACGTCTTCCCGCGGTGGTCGAGGGGCGGCGCTAGTTGACCGGGCTCTGAGCAGTGGTAAATACAAAAACCCCGCGGTATAGTCGAGAGAGGAGTCGCCGCGGAACTAGCTCAATGGTAGAGCACCGTACGCGTTATGCGGAGGTTGTGGGTTCGATTCCCGCTTCCGGAAAAAACGGCGCATTTTTTCTCGACTTGAATTTTCAATTATTTATTCCTGCATAAAAAAAGGCAGTCATACCTCATTCGGCACTATAAAACACTGTTAAAACGCCAAACAGCACTGGCACTACGGACTGCAACTTTGATATATATATATATATATATATATATATATATATATATATATATATATATATATATATATATATATATATATATATATATATATATATATATATATATATATATATAGATATAGATATATAGCTCCCTTAGGGAAACATGTACAGCAAATCTCGGTGCACTCGCTGCGTAGAGCGCGTACGTACCCAGGCACCGTAGGTTTGCGTAGCTCTGCCACGCACTACTAATCCCGCAAGCTTCGCGACCGACCGCAGATTGGGCCAATGCGACCTAATTTAGCGACTGCGGCAAGTATACAGGGACACCTTCCTTTGGTGGTGGATAGCGCTTGCATAACGATAGGCCATTACTGCTAGGCTTGCCAGCTCCGAGTGCGTAAACCTGCATTGGAAACTCGTACTTTGATTCCAGCAACTTCGCCATCAATTCAAGCATCGGCTTCGTCCTGTCCGACACAAGCTCCGACTGCGCAGTACTATCCGAGTAAACTACCGGCGCATTTGGCGGTGAACACGCCTTGTCCTTGCCGGGCAGCGTATTCCCAAACGATATCCCATGAGGAACCCCGCCGATACGCTGCCGGGCATGGGACACTTGGGAACGCATTGCCATGTCGAACGATACATTTATCACTGTTTATAAAGTAGCGCAGAATGCAGCTTTCGGGAGAGTGCGCAAAGCGTAAAAAGCGATCCTAACTGCGGCGCAAATAGAGGCAGTTTGCAATATACGCCGAGCGCAACGTTGGTAAATTACTCACACGGTTACGTGCGATACTCCCCATCGGTTGTACACATGCCTTGTCGTCCGCTGTCGGCATCATGCGAATGATGGCTGGCTCCCTCTGGGGAGGGAGTGATGCTCACGCAGTTGGCAAGGTCGTTTTTTTGCGGACCTCCCCCTAGGACAGCAGCTGTGACTAAGGCTTCTGCATGACTTAAGTTAGAAGTCTGAACATAATGCAAGCAGTTCTGAGATGTCCATCTTCCAGGAAGTACGCGAACGTAACAATGAGGGCGAATGAGAGCCGCTTTATGCAAAACTAGGTAGCAGTGCGTACAGGGAACATAAATATTCTGTTCACTGTAGCTGTGCGCATGTTAAGGGATTCATCTGCAATACACATACGTGTCCGGTGCCCGCTAACTGCACTGACATCACCGTGCACGCACGGGACACAGAATACGCAGGCGCTGGGTCCCTACAATTGCGGACGCACAACGCACTGATTGATTGATTATGAGGTTTAACGCGCCGACGCTTCACAGGCGATGAGGTGCGCCGTAGTGGAGGGCTCCGGATTCATTTTGACCACCTGAGGATCTTTATCGTGCGCCGAAGTCTCGAACACACGGGCGTTTTCGCTTTTCGCAGGCATAAGAAAAGCGCCGCTGCGGCCGGGAATCGAACCCGGATCCCTGGGCTCAGCAGCAAAACGTATTAGCCACGACAGTGCACTTCTAAAGACGCTTCACTTTAAGGGGAGACGCGGGTCGAAAAGTCGCGTTTTTTTTCTTCAAATTTCTCTTTTTCTGTTTTTTGTTGCTTTATCATCTTTATACATTATATTTCGACATCTGAAAATATCACATCGAAATTACAATCAGAAGTCGGTGGAAAACGCGTCTGAGTGAGCGGCAGTGACGCGCGGCATCACGAAATTTATGCAAAACTTAGTGCTGTTCGCGCGCTCGTGGGGCCGCGAAGAGAGCTGTCCGCCATATTGCGGCCGCTGGCTCGTGTAGAGTTGTCGTTACTCTCCACAATCTCTGCTTCTGAAGTCTCGTATGTTCACGAAAAATCTAAAAAAAAAAGCAACAAGAACAGTCTTTTCCCGCAGTTTCAAACCACGCGCCACTGACGCGGGGCCGCCATTGGCTGACAGCGCCCGTGTTTTGTTCCCGTAGTTCGCTTCACTGTTTTCCGGAGTTATTTTTCCCTGTTTTCGTGCGATGACAAGCCGAAAAAGGCCATTGCCGACCACCGGAAATACACAAGTAAGAACAAGTTCAGAGGGAAGCGGCGGAGGACGTACAAGAAAGTCACCGCCGACAAATATGTCCCCGACGGGGCAGCCATAGAGTTTCTCAATATATCCTAGAGCGGAAAGTGTCGCTGCAATCGCACGCCGACATGGGAATTGTGGGTAGTCTGGGAATCGGATTGTCGATGATGATGATGGTAAGTGTTTAATGGCGCAAGGCCAACGAGGGCAAAGAGCGCCAGAGACAAGGTTATTTAATGAAGTGAAGTGGTTAGCACAAAAAGGTAGGTAAAAAAAAACGTGTCAACCGAACATAGTAAAATCAATTAAAGATAATGGTGATGGCTGGTGTATAGGGCCAGTTTGATTATGCGTGATAGGAAATGAGGTTTAAAAACTTGACTTCTGACAAATACTCAAACACACGTTTCACGGAAACAATGGCATCGTCACCTAGAAAAAACGATGGATGTAGGGGAATATGTTGTCTGTAGAGTTCTCTGAAGTGTTTGTCTCGTGTTGTGTGAAGGGCCTTGCATGTGATTAGTATGTGCACTACGGATAGGGCCTCTCCGCATCTGCCGCACTGGGGTCTAGAAGATCCCGTCAGCAGATACGAGTGCGTTGCATGGGTGTGCCCTATCCGCAGCCTACCCAAGGCGACTTCCGTGTGCCTGTTGTGTGAGTCAGTTGTGTATCGTCCCAAGTGTGGCTTTATTACGTGTAGTTTGTTATCTGTCGGTTCATTCCACTGTGCTTGCCATTTCCTACGAAGGTGTTGTCGAATTTGTGGCTTAAGGTCACTCTGTGATAGTATGGTTATATCTACTGTGTTCCTGAGTGCAGCAACTGCGGCCTTCTGATCCGCAACCTCATTGCCAGCAATTCCAGCATGGCCTGGAACCCAGCACAACACCAGAACAAGTGTTTGGGCATATATAGACATGATAGTGTTGAAAACCATATGGACAATTCTGTTTTTGCATGGCTTGTATGATGCCAATGCGCGCACAACGCTCAAGGAATCTGTATATATGATGGACTTCGAGATTTTGTGTTCAAGAATGTGTTGTGCAATGAGTAAGATGCCATATGCTTCAGCTGAGTAAATTGTGGTGTATGTGCTCATGGTTCTGCATGCATCAAAGTTTGGTCCATGAGCAGCGCAAGACACTATGGTTGCAGTTTTTGATGCGTCACTATAAAACTCTGCACATTGTTACTTGTACTGCAGGGAGAAGAAGTGCTGCAAAATTGCAGTTTGTGGTACCCTGGTTTTATCAATATTCATGAAAGACAAGTCACAACACACAGGTTGAAGCTGCCAGGGTGGTAAAACGTCAGTAAAAGAAGATGTGTAAATGTCTGAAAAGGAGATGTTGAAATCCGAAGCTTCCTGTCTCACTCTAAGTGAGAATGGCAAAGGAACGGACGGGCGATTTACAAACACTGGTGATGTGGATGCATCGTTAAAAACAGGTTTAAAAGGATGGTTATTCATCGATGAAATTTTGAAAGCGTAGAGCAAGTCCATGTACGTTCGTTGGTCCTCAAGGCACCATTTGTTACATTCAACGTATAGACTCTTTGCCGGGCTAGTGCGGAACGCACCCGACGCAAGGCGGAGGCCCAAGTGGAGTACTGGGTCAAGCATTTTTAGTGCGGTTTTTGATGCCGACCCATACACGACGCTGCCGTAGTCCAACCGGGACCCGACTAAGGCGGTGAAGACCCGGAGAAGTAGTTCTTTGCCTGCACCATAGGATTGGTGGGAGAGGACCTTGAGAATGTTTAGTGTTTTGAGGCATTTATATTTAAGTGCTTTGACGTGAGGTATGAACGTGAGCTTGTTATCAAATATGACACCTTAAAACTTGTGCTCCCTTTTAACAGGAATAGATGCACGGCCAAGAGCAATCTCAGGGTCCGCACTAAGCCCGCACTTGTGGGAGAAGAGAACACAAGTACTTTTGCCCGGGTTCAGTTTAAAACCGTTGAGGTCCGCCCATCCAGCAAGCTTCTTAACACCGAGCTGTACTTGACGTTCGCAAATTGACTGGTTACAGGATTTAAAAGATATTTGAACATCGTCTACATAGATGGAACAGGAAAGGGTTGGTGGCAATGCCTTTCGGAGGGAGTTCATCTTAACTATAAACAATGTGCAGCTTAAAACTCCACCTTGCGGCACACCATTTTCCTGCACATGTATCCCGGACAGGGATGACCCAACCTTAACACAAAATGTCCTCGTGGACATGTAGCTAGAAATGGTATTTAACATGTTACCTGACACACCAAAGGACTTCAGGTCGCTAAGGATGCCATATCGCCAGGCTGTGTCGTAAGCCTTTTCAAGATCAAAGAATACCGTAAGGCAGAACTGCTTATGAGCAAATGCATCTTTTATGAAGGATTCCAACGCAACAAGTTGATCGTTGGTGGATCGCCCCACCTTAAAGCCTGCCTGGCAGCTCTCGAGAAGACCGTTGTACTCAAGGAAGTACACGAGCCTGCGATTTATCATCTTCTCGAGCAGCTTGCAAAGGCAGTTTGTCAGGGCGATGGGACGATAACTGGCGGGAGAGGAAGGGTCCTTCCCTTCCTTCAGGAACGCCACTACTATGGCCTCCCTCCAAGAGTGTGGAATCTGCCCCGAAAGCCATATTTTATTGTATAGGTGTAGGAGTGCTTCAAGAGTGCCTGGGTGTAGGTGTTGTATCATGGTGTATGTAATCTTATCTGCCCCTGGAGCTGAAGGTTTACATGTGCTCAGGGCAACCCTCAACTCATAGAGTGTAAATTCAGAATTGTAACCAGATTTTGACCTGTTATTGTCATGTACGGACTTCTTTTCACAGGTATTTTTATGTTTTAGGAAAGTGTTTGTGTAGTGTGCAGAGCTGGAAACGTGTTGGAAGTGTTGTGCAAGTGTGTTAGCCTGGTCTTCTAGTGTGTCCCCTGTTGTACTGACCAGGGGCAGGCTGTGTTTCTATTGTCCTTTAAGGTTACGTATTCGTGTCCAGACTTTGTGAGTGTCGGTGTATGAGTTGATGGAAGTGAGGAAGGCGCGCCAACTCTCCCTTTTCGCCTCACGACGCACACGCTTCCAAAGAGCCTTTGACCGTTTAAAGGAAATGAGATTATCTGGCGTGGGGTACCGGCGAAGGACACCCCACGCCTTGTTCTGGGCCTCTCGCGCCCGCCTACAGTCCTCGTTCCACCAGGGCCTCCTTGGGTTGCGGGACGCACTGGAGGCCTGGGGCATAGACTTTTCGGCGGCGTCGAGTATGTGTGCCGTGACAAGTTGGGCTGCTTCCTCCACGTGTAGGTGTTTTATGGTTGTGTGGTGTAGTTTAGATGTTTCTGTGAATGTACTCCAGTTTGCTTTTGATTACTTAAACCTGTTATGGGAAGATGGACTGCATGGGCCTTTACCTATGTACGTTAGGGAAGTGGGGAAATGGTCACTACCATATGGGTCTGTGCCCACACCCCACTCAAGACATGGAAAGAGAACTGCGGAACCAATAGCCAAGTCAAGATGCGAGTATGTGTTGTGTCCTAAGTTATGGTATGTAGGCTGTTTTTTGTTGAAAAGGCATGCTCCGGAGGATGTAAGAAACTTCTCTATCAGGCGACCTCGGGCATCCGTTCTGGAGGAGCCCCAAAGGGAGTTGTGTGCATTAAGGTCGCCTGTTAGAATGTACGGTTCGGGCAGCTGGTCGACCAGCGCCTCGAAATCAGAGCTCAGAAGTGCAAAATCAGGAGAGATGTAAATGGAGCATACCGTTATCAACCTATTAAATATTATCGTACGGATTGCTACAGCCTCAAGGACAGTGTTCAGAGTGACAGGGTGGCAGGCTAAGGATTTCCGGGCTACAATTTCCACACCTCCTGAAGAGTGTGTGCAGCCAACCCTGTCATTTCTGAATACCATGTACCTATTCAAGACATTTGTTTGTTTAGAATTGAGGTGGGTTTCCTGGAGGCACATGATACTTGGGTGACTGGCATGCAGAATCTCATACACATCGTCAAGATTTTTAAGGAGGCCTCTGCAGTTCCATTGGATGATGTTTTCTGTTCCCATTATTTAAATTTAAGAATAACTGGAGTGTGCGTGTGTGTTTGTTTATGTGTCGTCTTTCGGGGCTGTTATTTTAGGATTTTTAGGCTTTTCTGTCGGCTTGGACATCGGAGGCCGCTCCTTGCGCTGCGTTGCAGGCCGAAACGGCGTGACATCCATCTCCTCGTCGGATGCCAGAAGGGTGCCCGGCGGACCAGGCCCCCCGGACTTGGCCCCCTTTCGGGAGCCCTTCGTTTGAGCCACCACCGCCGAGGGCGTCCGGGGCACCAGAGGTGGCACGGGAGGTGCGGTGGCGGTGGGAGCCGATGCGGGGGCCCCCGGTGTCCATCCGGTCGGCACCCTCCAACGCACTGGAGGACGGGGAGGCAGAGGCGGGAGCGGCACCGGTCCCTACAGAAGAGGTTGTCACCACAACCGCTGCTGCCTCAGCAAGCGGCGTGGCAACGGATTGGGATGCCTAAGGCACCCCAGGGGGGGGGGGGGAGGGACCAGGTCAGACTCGCTGAACTTAGTCCCTGTGGACACCAGACGCCGCTCCGCCCCCCGGCGAGCCGCGTCGGCGTACCTCCCCAGGGGGAAAGAGGCGAACCTCTTTCGCGCCTCTGGGAAGGTGATGTTCTCAGTTACCTTTATGTTGATTATCTTTTTTTCCAGTTGGAATTTTTCACACTTGCGGGAGTACGCTGCATGCGGCCCGCCGCAGTTCACACAACAGAGGGTGTCGGATGGACAGTGTTCAGTCGGATGATCGCGCGCCGCGCATTTTGCACACGTCGTTCGGCCACGTCAAGAGTTGTACCATGCCCGAACCGCTGGCACTTAAAACAGCGCCGCGGATTCGGTATGTACGGACGGATGGAGCAACGGATAAAACGTGCATGTATGTGTTGTGGAAGAACTGCGCGGTCAAAAGTCAAGATAATGTGCTTGGTGGGAATCTCCCTGTCGTCTCTGTGGATAGTGATGCGTCTCACGGCAGTGACGCCCTGATCCTTCAAGCCGGCAAGGAGATCCGCATCCGTCTTGTTCAGGAGATCTGTTTCGGATATCACACCCTGCGAGCTGTTGAGGCTCCGATGGGGTGTGACCCTGATGTCGAGATCAGCCAGTCTAGTCTGAGCTAGAAGCTTTGCAGACTGCTGCTTGTCATTTATTTCGATTAGGAGCTCACCAGACCTTTGTTTTTTGCACTTATACGATTTTTCTATTATTGCTTCAAGATACTTGGCGATCAAGAAGACTGACTGAGATGCTAGAGGGTGGGTTGGATTGAGGGACTCCATGACAAGAAATCGAGAGTAATTATCTGGTTCAGGAAATGTCAAAGGGTATACCGACAGAACAGCACGCGACGAAAGGGCACGCGACAGAACAGCACCGCCATAACAGCAAGGCGTCAAAAGAGCACGCGACAAAACAGCACGCGACAGAACAGCACGGCGTCAGAAGGGCACAGCGTCAAAAGCGCACACGACAAAAGCGCACGGCGACAAAACAGCACAGCGACAAAAGCGCACGCGACAAATAAGCACGGCGACAAAACAGCCCACGACAAAACAGCACACCGCAAGGTCACAGCCGTGAAACAGTTGGGCGCGGTGGCGTAGCTAGGTAGTCTGGCGTAGTGCACTGGCGGGGCGGGCTCGGGCCGGGTAGCACGCATTTTCTCAGGCCCGGGCCGGGCTCGGGCTTGAACCAAAATTTTCGGGCTGTGCCAGCCCGAGTCGCCCTGGCCATACCTGAGGCCGGGAAATGCCGTGCCGTAAATTATCAATTGTTGACAACAAAAAGATTTTTGTTGACCTTTCAGGTTAAGTGAGAACAAAAAGAAGCGAAGTGTAAATTCATTACGGCGCTGTTAAAAGACTTGGTAAAAGGCCATTGCGCTTAGAAAGCCTTTACATCTATAATAATATCTGGGACCCATCAGCATAGTGGGAGAGAGTGGGCCAGAAAACAGCGGAACTCTAGCCGCACAGTACAACATGATTGTGTTTTCCCTTTTCTTTTCAAACAAACACAAACAGAACAAACGTGACCTGGACTTTGGACTATGTGCAGAGTTTGAAGGACCAATTTTTGAAGCAGAGCCCATGATTTCTTCCGGGAAGATTTTTTTTTAAACCATGAAAAGAGGCAACAAGAGCAAAAGCGCCGATAGAATATTGCTGCCAACGTAACTAGAGGAAAATACTAAAATGAAGTGGTGAAACCGAAGGCATCGCCAGCTCAAATTTCAGCGAATAATAAAACAGCGGAAGCTAAAGTACCTGCTGAAGAATTTCAGTATTGCGAAAAATTGTCCACTTGCTCTGAATCATTTAAACTATCCTCGGTGTTTCTTTAGCTCGAAGACAGCGAAACGAAGTGGCAAATGGAGTACATGACTACTGAAAGAACAGTTTCTAAGTGAGGATATTGAAGTTGTACAAAGTTCGGTCCAAGTTTATTGGAAATTTAAATTCAAATTAGTCGTATTCGCTTTGTGCTTGCGCTTTTTAAGCTAGCAGCAAAATTCTTCGATTTCATGTTTATAGCCTGTCTGACTAGGGAGGGCATTTAACAGGTCTGGTGGGCTCGGGCTTAATTTATCAAATTCTGCTGGGCTCGGGTCTGGCTCGGGCCCACGTTTTTGAAGTTTGCCGGGCCCGGGCCGTGTCTCTATCGGGCATGTTTGGGCCGGGCCTAGAAATTGCGGCCCGGGTAGTGCTCTAGTAAGGGGACAGCTCGGGCCCGGGACGGTCCAAAAGGACGAGCCCTACCCGGCCCGCGTGCCGTGCTCGGGCCGGGCAGCACGCATTTTCTAGGGCCCGGGCGGGGCTTGGGTTTGAACGAAAACACTTTTTGGGCCGAGCCGGTACGGGCAAACCCTGAATCCCGGCAGTCATGTGCCGATAAATTTAAAATGTTTACAACAAAAAATTTGGCTCATTGATCGTTTTGGTGAAATGAAAACAAAAAAAGCGAGGTGCTGTCAGTCTGTCACCGTGGCGATGCTAAAAAAATAACCAAATGACGTATTGCACTTAGAAAGCCTTCAAGCCAACAAACGAAAACGTATGGGCTTCATCAGCATAGTGGGAGAGAATGGGTCAGAAAACGAGAGCACTCTTGTAGTAGAGTACATGACTGTCTCTTTCCTCTGTTTTTCAAACTAAAAAAAAAGAACAAGTGTAACCTGGACATTGTGAATTTGTGCGAACCATAACACCAAAGATTAGCTAACGTACCCTTCGGTCTTTCTTAAAGCTTTTTGTACACATACATGTTTGCCCATAAAGTGACTTTTTGAGTAGAAAACTTTGTGAGCATGGGAAGAACTTAGGTCTACTTGGATATACACCTGGTGCAAACCGACAACGAACCTTGGCAAATTAAATTGAGAGAAGTGCAAGTTAAACTAGCTCTCGGCAGAGTGTGCTATCGTCAAAAACAAGTAGGAAAAGAGTTCTTTGGGAAACGAACTGAATGAAATAACGAAACGTGGAGTGTCTGTCCAAGAAATGCATAAATAAAAATATCCACTTTTCTCAGCATTATTTAAGCGATCCTCATTGTGCTTTAAGTTCGGAGACTGTCGCAAATGCAGCGCCTATTTTACCGAAATTTTCCGTAAAGATACATTTTTTAGGTCAGGATATATATGTTGTACAGATATAGGTCTAAGTATTGAACAAGTGTAAATTCGATATACTCCCTCTATGCTTATTTTAAGCTAAAAACACCAAACTTTGAGGGCTCATGTTTGGAGTCTGGCGGACTCGGGCTGAGCTTAAAAAACAGTGCGCGGGCTCGGGTTTCTTTTATTAAATGCTGTCGGGCTCGGGCGGGGCTCGGGCTTTTATCTTAATGTTTTGTCGGGCTCGGGCCTGGCCCTAGCCGTGTCTCTACCAGGCGGGGTCGGGCCGGGCCTAGAAATTCCGGTCCCAGCACTGCTCTAGTCTCTGTGATCCAACGATTACTGCTCTCTCCCACTCGACCTGCGAATTACGCGGTCGTGTGAGGCACGCGTTCCCTCAATTGGTTTTTTTGTTGTTTTTTTTTTTTTTCAACACTTGAATTCACGGGTATGACAGGGGCACGCAAGGCGGCTCAAACAGCGGCCGTGTTGATTTTCTCGCACCATACGTTCACCGGTACTACACCACGCCCGGTAGCGGAACAAATGGTCCCGGAACAAATGGCCCCGAAACAAATGACCCCGAAACAAATGGCCCCGGAACTAATGGCGCCGGAACTAATGGTCACGGAACAAATAGTCCAGGAAAAAATGGTCTCAACTTCAAAATAGGAAAAAATGGTCCCACCACTACTGCACCTATGCATGAGCGCCTCTATGAGAGAAGGAGGGAGGGGGTCAGTGTATTTATATTTGTATGTCTGTATTTGTGCGCAATGTATTTTGCATCTGTCTATATACAGGGTGATCAAAGTTAAGTCGACATTTATTTTTAAAATTAGACGCTTAGATATACGTGAAGACCACCGCTACAGTGAGGTTATGCACCAAGGGGGACACACAGGGAGGTGGTGGCTTGTCCGTGGCTTGTTTAATTAACTTGTTTAATTAACTTTTTGGCGGCTGCAGTAAGCAGGCATGTTTGTATTGAAAATTTAGAGGCAATCGTGTTTTCACGTTGTTCCATTTGACAGAATTCTTTTAGCGCATTCGTACTCTGAGATGTCGAACCGTGAAGTTTAATTGCCGTTCGCATGATTACACATGCAAGACAGTGAAGACCAGAGCAAAGCTCCTCCCTTTTGTGACGCGCCTGCTGTGTACGGTGTTTAGTTTGACAACGAGGAGTTGGCGTAAGAAAAAGTGATAACTGGCACCCTTTCAGTCTTAGCTGGCGTTATCGTAATCTGCAGTACTCAGAATCGCAATCGAAACAGAACAAAAAGGGGGAGGGGGGGGGGGGCTTTGCGCCGGTCGTCACTGTCTGGCATGCGTAATCATGCGAACGGTAATTAAATTTCGCAGTTCAATATCTCGGAGTACGGATGCGTTAGAAGAATTCTACCAAATCAAACTACATGGAACTTCTCAATACACACATGCCTGCTTACTGCAGCCGCAAAATAGTTAATCATTCAATTTTAGTTAATTAAGCCACCGACATCAAAATTTAGCACCTCATTCTGTGTCCCCCTGCACGCATAACCTCACTGTATAGGTGGTCTTCACGTAAAATTAAACGCCAAATTGAAAAAAAAAAAACAAAATTGAAAAAAGCCAACGATTGATGCAACTTGATGCACCACGCCGCTAGACCTGCCTTTTTGGGACGCCCCTTAAAAAGCGAGATCAAACAGGAAGGAGTGGGCGGGGGGGAGTGTAGGTGGTTCGCTTCGGTAGAATATTTCTTTTGCTTGAGCTGGCCCTCGTTGCCCTCTTTAGAAGAAATTTGTAATGGTGCTGAATGTCATAATAGCCATGTTGGACCAGCGGCCCAGCCGATGGTGCGCGAGGTAGTCGTAATCAGGCGTGCCCATGTCTCCGAACTATGCCTGTCACCAGCCTCTCTTACTCGCCGCGGTTACTCTAGAGTTCGCATCTAGAGATCGCCTCTATATAGCTCCCTGCGGGAGCTATATAGAGGCGATCATGACATTCAGCACCATGACAAATTTCTTCTAAAGAGGGCAACGAGGGCCAGCTCAAGCAAAAGAAATATTCTACCGAAGCAAACCACCTACACTCCCCCCCACGGGAACCGGCCCACTCGTCGCAGCCAACTCGTCCTAGGAAAACTGGTCATAGGGAAACTGGTCAAAGAGGGCATCTCGTTCTAGGTGATCCCGTACTAGGAAAAGTGGTAGCACTGACCTTCTCGTGCTAGGAAAAGTCGTCTCGTGGTTTCATTTTTGGCCAATGTCGAGGAAATGGGGAGAGGAAGTTAGTGGCTACCAATCTTATAATTACTCCCAGGTTGACCTCTTCAGAGTTCGGGGGAGGGGTCCTCTACTTTCGTTAGTTGGCAGGTGGTGGTTGAAATGGTTTTTCTATTTTAACACACGTTCCTCTGTCCCCTTCTTATTTCCCTTCTTGTATCCAAAAAGATTCACACCTTTTTTACTGGGTAAGGGCTTTCTTTTCAGGTTTTTTTTCTCCTTCCAAAAAATATTCGTCACACTTTTTCTGTGGAGGGGGGGGGGTTGGATTTTTCTTTCTTTAGCGTTTTCTTTTCTTTCTTTTCTTTTTTGCGTTATCTTTTGAAGCTTTTTGCCTGCTTGTGTATATATCTATAAATAGGGTACAATGTTGGCCTCTTGTGTGTTTGCAGGTGGTGCTTGAAATTGGCTTTTCGGTTTCTGCACAACTTCTGGTTTCTGCTTGTGCTTTTCTTCTCCTTCTAAAAAATATTCGTCACACTCTTTTGTGTTAGTGTGTGTGTGTTTGCGGGGGGGGGGGGGGGAGCGCAACTTTTAAGTCGGGTCTTGACTTTCACTCCCATATATAGTTGATATGAAGACTAACAAAACGAAAGTTACCCAGCTTGACAGTCATCGTTTGTCAACAGGAACGAAAACAAAAGATCAAAATACTAAAAAGCGAAAACACAGAACGAAATCGCAAATCCCAATACAGCGCCGTCACTTAATTACCAAAAATAAAAAAAAAACGTATTAGAAAAACAGAATGGGCAAACTAAATCTAATATAAAAGACTCACGTAATTAGCTGCACAACGAAAAAAAATAAGATACGCTGTCTGGCTGGCGCGTTCCTCGAAGGCGACAAAGGAAACATTACGGGTGGTGAACAGAAGGAGGAGTGTAAGAATGTTTACGCCTAAGATGAGAATTATACAAGCTTCTGTACTCTTTCATTTGAACATGATAGACGAAAAACGTAAATTGTGACGAGTTGGCCGAGTGTCCAGTTGCCCTAGGTTACGAGTTTCCCTAGTGCGAGATGGCCTATGACGACTTGCCCTATGTGACGAGTTCACCTATGACGAGTTGGCTGCGACGAGTTCACTTTTAACGAGTTCTCCTAGACCCCCCCCCCCCCCCCCCCCCACCCGCTCCTTCCTGTTTGATCGCGCTTTTTAAGGGGCGTCCCAAAAAGGCAAGTCTAGCGGCGTGGTGCATCAACTTGCAACAATCGTTGGCTTTTCGGCCGATGGTGCGGGAGGTAGTCGTAATCAGGCGTGCCCATGTCTCCGAACTCTGCCTGTCACTAGCCTCTCTTACTCGCCGCGGTTACTCTAAAGTTCCTGGATATAGCTCCCTGCAGGAGCTATATAGAGGAACTCTAGGTTACTCGCGACAGGTGCGGCTTCCTGGAACACGGCCGGACTCAAAAACTGTCTTCCTAGCCGTTCCTGGACTTAGTTGCTGTTAGTGTAGTTGCTGTGATAAGAAAAACCTCGAAGAGGGGCGGGTAGAACTAGAGAAAATATATAATTAGCGGATGTAACGGTTTAATAGTTATAATAGCGGAAATGGAAATAAATTGTAGTGCGGAATTTTTATATATACAGAATAAATAAATAAATAAATAAATAAATAAATAAATAAATAACACGAAAGAAATACAAAAGTAAAAAAATACAAACTAAAGAAATAAAAAATTATTTTTAAACATCTACATCACAGAATGAAATGAGAAGCCGGAAAATAACGGTGGAAACACAAATAAAAAATGACAAGAAACAGGCCAACTGTGTTATGCCATGCATTTGCATTTGCGCAAAAATGCATACTAAAATGAAGCGATGGTATAGTGACAGTTTTTGTTAGAGAAGGCGGTACACCACTTCAGCAAGATGCAACAAATTTAAGCAAAGAGCCAACGTAAGAATTTGTAGAATCATTTTGCCCGATGAGGTGCCCGGGACTTATTTCTTCCGGGAACATAAGTTTCATATAAGGACCATAAGTTTTTAGGGCAAGCAAATCAGCTAAGGCATTTGGGCGGTGTTCACTACGGTACAATGCATTCTTAATAATATGTGCTGAAAATAAAAGGCACTCTCCCTTTACAAAGAAAGCCGCTTCACAAACATTCACTTGCCCCCAAAAATGCAGAAAATCTTATGAAAAGTTTTAAGTAAACTGCGTTGTCAAGGTAAACTGAATTTTCAAACACTGTTGTCCCTAGTTTTTTCTCCAGACAAGCCTGCGATATTGTCGTGGAGGAAGAACGAACCTTTCTGAAAGCATGTGCGCGCACGCCCTGTAATACGCGTTTATCGCTGTTGTGTCCGGGGGGGGAGAGCGGAGGCTATTGTATAGTCCTGCACAGGGATGGCACTGCCCCTTTGTTCCTCTTGGGTGCAACAAAAGCCGACCCCCCTCTCGTTTTCACAGAGGAGAGGACGCAGTCGAGGTTACACGGACGGGGGCAAATGCTGACGTGTGTATTTGAGAGGAGGGATTGTGAACACGAGTGGTTGTTTTGAGAAGGGGATTTTTAGACTGGCAAAGGGCGTTCGGGTTGCTTCGTGGTCTACCCACCGCAATGTCCGTGCACCGAAATGTCCGCATCGAAACGTCCTGCACCGACATGTCCTCCTACACCGAAATGTCCCGATACCGGCGGGAGGGCCCCCTTCTTGCTTGTTTTTCCAGTCATTTTCATCACTTTAATTTAATCACTTTCATCACGACATACCCATGTTCGCCAGCTCAAGCAGCGGCTGTGGTGATTTACTCGCGTCATATCATTCGCTTTTTTTTTTGTGCGGATTCCATGACCCGCGAACAGAATTCTGGGACGCGAACAGAATTCTGGGACTTACTGGGACTCGTTGCGGCTGCACCGACGATGCAAATGAGATTGAACTCTCCGGATCATTATATAATGATTGCTTGTGCCATCACTAGATTATTACAACTTTGTTTGCGTGGGGACACTGAGACTCGTTGCGGGTGCACCGACGATGTAGGCAAGATTGGACTCTCCGGCTCATTATATCATTATTGCTTGTGCCATCACTCGTTTATTACAACTTTGGCGATAACTACTCTCTGGCAACCCGCCAGCTATCGGCTCGAGCCGGCTGGCCTATCTGGTCAACGTCTTCGTCTACACCTCATCAGGTTTTTCCCCTCCAAAAGATGACGACCCACGCAATACAATGACGACCGTCAGTGGCCCGCGGGGCGCCCTGAACTCCTTCCTTGGAATTTGGGTTCGTCGACCTTTCCCCCGCGAGCCGAGGCACGCACGTGATGTTGGCGAGTCCACGGGGCGAGTCTAAAGTTTCCTGTACAATAGCGTCTCAATTATTTCCCTGGGGCTCTTCGGCCACCACCTACACTCCCTCCGCCCCCCCCCCCCCTCCTCTCATCTGCGGCATTCCTGGCAGAAAAAACCTACAGAAGAGACTTTCGCAGGTACTACGAAAGCATACGAGCGACTAAAGCAAAACAAGCTGACGCGTTTCAGCTTTAGAACAGCGTGACTGGAGGCAGATGGTCCAATGAAGTTTTTAACGCCCAAGAATAGCAAGAACAAACTTACAAAAAGTGTGCATCCTATAGATATTCTAAAATTAACAATGACTGAAATAGGAAATCCCGGAACATAACAATGAAAACATGATTGAAATCGCGAAATTATAATTGCGCGTGTTTCTTGAAACCTTGTCATCTGCGATTACTTAATGGGAATCACTCGTCGATCCTTTTTCATTGGTTGAACATTGTTTTAAACGATATTTCAACACGCACTCACTGCAATTACGCAGGCCGTGGCGCTATATTACTCAGCTGTTGTCGCAGGTTGCTCAAAGCTTTGCTCAAAAAAAAAAAAAAAAATACGGCAATAACTCGTTGCAAGAAACCAGTGAAAAAAACATACACGATGAGATTGTCACTGATTTGCTCTATAAATAAGTCCCTATAAAAAGAGAAATAAAGAACAAAATTGACTGAATGCTTCAAATATGTCGGCTCATATTCCACAAATAAATGTACATTTTTGGAAAGGCCGCTTAACCATCTGCTGGCCTAAAATAACGCAGAATTGCGAGCAAGAACATATCTAATAAATAGTTCAGAATGGCGTGCTTTCTCCATCGAATTATACTCCAAGGCGCTCTAACATCTCAATAAATCGAATTCAAAGAAACGAATCCTAAGCGCCCACTTTCTTCATTTAAACGAGAGAAAGCTTGGTGTTTCAGCCGTCTTCCTCATTAAATGACTGATTTTTTTTTTGTCCTCGAGCCGTGTTTGCATGTAGCATTTGAAAGGCAGCAAAAGAAACAAGGCATACATTTTGGCCATGTTAAGAAAAATGCATGCAACTATCCCTCAGAAGCCCAAAGAGCTAAGCCCTTCATAGTTATAAATTTGTTTTGAAAGAAATAAACGAGCGGCATGGATAACTACAGTGTACAACAAATGAAGAACACAAGATTTCTGTCGAAATGCCTACTTTAAATGTAGTAAGCGTGAATATAATACAACAGCCTCGCTTATCTTTTGTCCATCCGCGCAAAAGATGCTTCTCTAGATGTGTACGATCTAATTCAACGGAACGTCTTGACAGAATCCTCCTTCTACGAAACGTCGTTCGCTAACAAAGGCATTATTTGGTGGCGGTTTATTTCAGTGCGTTAACTGATTGTAGGCTTACTTGTTTAAAGTCACCGCTATGGTTTTATGCACACGGTGGAAGGGTTTTGCCTTGAATATCAGCTGACGGAGAATAATTTGCGTTGAATTTAATAACTACATTGCTTCCCGCAGTGTCTGCGTACTTACTGTTTAGTTTGCAACCAGCTACAATGAATGTCATTTATGGTAGGTTGGAGCCAATTCTGATTCTGTTTTATTATCAATCGCTGTCGTGTACCTAAAGCCAATCATCGGTCTGTATTTTTCACCGTGCTGGGTTACGTGTATTTGCTCGATGTTTTTTTATGGGCTCGGGCTTTTTACGTCTCTTGTCATTGTCGTCATTGTAGTCACGGTGCTAAAACACCGGAGCACTCGTTTTCCAACGACTTGCGCTAGAAAGTGACATCACCATGGGAAAAAACGCGTACTAAAAGAACCCACCGGGACACTTGTTTTCCAACTCCTCACTCTAGAACGCTTCCTGCTTCAAAGAAACGAGGCTTTTTCAGCAAAGCTGTATACCTCTAGGCTCTACCTCCTACAGGATTAATCTCCGTGGGCAAAAACGCCAAGGCGCCAAGAATACTGTTATACACTGCATGCTTTGCCCCTCCACAGGTTTCACGTGAGTGGAGATGGTACGGGATTTTTTCTTCTTTCGCAAACAATGTTCGCTACTATATTCAAACTTTTTGTGGTGGTTGCTAAAACTTCTTATCCTCGTACTAGCGAATTTTAATTTTCCAATTTTTTACAAGGTACACATTCGAGGGAACATCACATTGTTTATACTGTAAATATTTCGACACTGCAGGTTTACGTAGTGTAAGCCATGCCATGTATTGAATCCTTGGTCCCAGTCAAGCTATGTTTAAGCTTTTTTGCCTGCGAACCCATCTAGGTCTTTTAGAAAATAGGTAGGTAGCTGGGTTAACTGGTTTATTCAGAGGAAGGGTTGGAAGCCAGTAAACCCCGGCTAGTCCATTTCGCTGAACGAAGGGCCATAGACCCGATTAAAGAAATCACAAGTACACGACAACGTCCACAAGGTTCCCGAGGTTTAGTTGGTCCTTCTGGGTTCGTATTCAGGAATTCGCGGTTAAAGGCTTTAACTATCCGTTATTAGTTTGAAGGGATACCTGTTGAGTTAAAGAATGCACTGAAGGGACGGACAACCTTATTTTGGCGTCCAGCGTCAGGCCATATACATAATAGTTTTTGGACCCACCATAATATGGTTAGCTACTGCTATTGTTTGTGGTACAGTTCACGTTTTAGCCTGGAGTATATTGGGCAGTCTAAAATAACACGCTGGAAATATCTTCCTTGTGCTCTCCGCATGCGCGGGAAGGGGAATTTTCACAGTCATTTTAACAGCAGAACTGGTTAGGCCGAGCTTTGTCCGTTAGTCTCACCAAAAATCCTCGAAGCCTGAGAAATAACTGTGGTTCGGGAGGGCAAGAAACCACAAACCAGAAACGCCATGAAACCGTAAACCTAACACTGTGCCACCCCAAAGGCCCGAGGGTGGCACGGTTGTAGCGGCGGCAGTGAACAACACAATAACAATAATTTGAAAGAAAAAAATCCTGGGCTATCTCCACTAACGTGAAACCTGATGTGGGGCGATGCATGCAGTGTATAAGTGCTTTTTGGCGCCTTGGCGTTTTTGCCAACGGAGATGAAACCACTGGGGGTAGAGGTATACAGCTTTGCTGTAAAAGTCTCTCGTCTTTGAAGCACGAAGCTCACTTGCGTGGGGCGTAAACTGGTGTCCCGGTGTTTTTTTAGTAATCGTTACGAAGAGCTCCAGCGCGAGGGGTAAACGAGTGTCCCGGTTTTTCATTACGCGTTACGTTCTAGCGCGAGGCGTAAACGACTTTTCCTGTGTTTTAGCACCATGACTACGTAAAACGACGATTACGACGACGAAGACGACGATGAAGACGATGACAGGAGACGCCAACATCTCCAGCCCCTAAGGGGCTCTGCCCCCGCGGTCGGCATCGAACCTGGGATCCTCGCGTTATGGATACTGATTGAGCATCGCATTCCGGGAGCACTGCATTTCCTTTGGGTTCGTAGCGCGGGCGTTGACTTTAGACTCGGCCGCCAGTTCTAGCGTGGGCGGCCCACTTTGGGAAAGATGTGGAAGCCTGCAGACGAAACAATCCGGGCCTGCCAGTCTTGGAGACCTTTCAGCGGCAAGTTCGGAAATAAATGTGAGATGCAATAGCCTGGTCTCCGACGAAGGGAGCGGACCGCCAGCTCTGCTTTTTTCTTTGCAGTGCAAGCTGCGCCATTTTTAAAACAAGAAATAATTTGTAGGCAACGCCGCGTCGCATCAGGTGGAAGAGAGCTTCCACATATTGTGACACCTTTTGATTCAATCGGAACTGCAAGGCTGGAAAATATTTGAATAGAATCGAAATAACTGTGATACGCAGAGACTATCAAAACGTTTTGTAAGGGGGTCTCAAGGCAATACCTTGTTATTATTATTATTATTATTTCTATACTCTGTTATTACCCCCAAAAATTGACGGGCTACTTAAAAAACGATTAGTGTAAGGGATCGTTTCTATAAACCTTGATGTTGCAAAGGAAACAAAAGCCATTTTCAGTTTCATATAGCCCAACCTTTCGTCTTTCCTTTTTGAATTGTTTGGTCTGAATAGTTATACCAAATGACGGCCCTGGTTTTTGCCGCTAAATTAAATCCGGAACATATTATTCGAGAAAGAGTAGCGGAACGTGCAGAGAAAGTCCTACAGAGCATCTTACACCCTCTATAATGTTTGTATACGCTTTAAAATCTAACCAATTGCCCAGTTAGGCATTCCATAAAATCGTGCCCTTCTGTCGCTGTGCTGTTTTGACGCTGTGCTGTTTTGTCAATGTGCTCTTCCGTCGCGTGCGCTTTTGACGCCGTGCTGTTTTGTCGCGTGCTGTTTTGTCGCGTGCCCTTTTGACGCCGTGCTGTTATGTCGGTGCTCTTCTGTCGCGTGCCCTTTCGTCGTGTGCTGTTTTGACGGCGCCCCATGTCAAAGATGGCAATGGAGGAAACGATACTTCGGTGCGGCCCCTTTTAGGGGGCTGATCACGGTTGGGGGGGAGGGGTTTTAGATAATACCACACGGCATAGTACAAAAGCAGGGAGACGGGGGTACTTTCTCCTTTGACCTTACCCTGGTAGTCAAAGAGGTTCCGGAGCTCCCTGCCTGGTAGACAGGCAGGGAGCCCATCGGCCGCAGCTTGACCAAGGCTCCGACGGCCGCCGTTTACGGCTTCTACCCTTCACCTTTAAACACCTCGCCACGGTTGGACACGGCTTATGTTGGGAGCTCGGGGTCCGCGGTGTCGCTGCTCACCGTCACCATGAATACTCAAGATTCCCCGTGCGGGGGAAATTGAAGAACAATCAGAGAATTTTGGGCATGTATTTATTTGGGGGGCAAATTTGTTTGGGTGGAATATGAAGCGATACATAATCTTTCGGAGTAACGACGTTGTGATTTGTCTTGTGGGTTCGCCAGTTGCTGTAATATTAGTGGTCTTTTCCCACTACTGCAACTACAAATTCATTAGGCCTTTTCACAGAGTGCCGAACTTAATCCCACTGAGCACGATTGTTTTAGCACGATATTTAAACTAACATACAACCAAGACCTGATCAAATATGATTTAATGCACAGCACGAAGCCGTCTCAATGGTTTTCAGACTCGGTGCAGCCCGAAATGAATAGAAAAAAAGGTTCCCAAGGATACGACTAGAGACATTGCGCTCAGGAAAAATACGCGACAAGTGGCTAAGTGGCAAACATGCAGAAAACATCTGGTAGTCATCATCACAATCACAGTGAAGGCTTGGATCGCCAACCGGAAGTAACAGAACTTAAGCTTGCTGATAGAAATAGCTTTCGCGTGATCACGGGCCCCCGACCGCGGCTCTGGTAAACATGCTGTCTTCCCTGCAGGTGACATAGACGATATTGAAGGTAGCCATAATTAGATGATCACATCACAGTGAAGTCTAAGATCGCAATCTAAACCATACAAAAGACTGATGCCTGCTGATGGAAATAGCTTTCGCACGACCAGAACAACTTAGCGCGTAGGCAGTAGACATGATGTCCCCGTACGTGTGACATACACGATTTTCAAGGTGACCACAGCAACTGAAAAATGATACTGAGCAAAAGGCCAAACGAGCCCGAGAAGAAGCGAATGTTTGCTTGAAGCTTGAAAAACGTCCTTCAAAAACAAAATTCGTACTTCCTGGTGATGCCTGGCAGCCTTAAACGGTACACTCAAAGCTACACGAACCGAGGCAAGGGGAAAAACGTGTATAGCACATGCGATAGCAAGGAATAAAATATTGGGATTGTGACAACTGAATATTTTCTACTGCTCCTTTACCAAGAAAGTAGCATGACCACTCAAAGGCACATCATGTGTGTGTCAAAGGCACATCATGTGTGTGGAGTGATATGGAATCCCTCCACAGAAGTGTTGCTGCCATACTCGGGAGCAAAAACCAAAAACCATAGACCACACCCTTACGATGAAGGAAAACAGAGGTACCATATGCAGAAGAACGAATAATATCCGGCCCTGGCTCAGATGTCATTTTTCTATGGCAACGACCAGTGTCGCGTGGCATCCGGCGGAATACAAGTTATGCCTACAACCAGGTACTCTCCCTCACATCATATTAGTGTTTGCAAAACCTCAACCTCCTCCCTCTTCCATCCCCCTTCCTACCCAATAGCTGTGGGAGAACGTGGGGATCAGCAGTGATCCGGACATCCAGACATTTGTGGCCCCCAGGGTGAAGGCTGCCCACTCATCATAAGGCTTCCTGGAATAGGGAACCGCTACTACTTCCCCGGCTCAATAAATCGTTTTTTACTCACTCAGTCACTCCCCTGCAACATCGCGGGAAATGCGCGCAAACTGGACGTGCTCAACCTGGCACGACAAATTTCCAAACACTAACACTCGTTCTCGGAATAGACTCCTATCGCGGAGCTTCAGGGTCTGCCTCTTGCCCGCAGCGCACTCCTGCCATTATCCTTAATACAGCCATTATGACCAAAATGCTGCAAAACCAGTACGGCAAGTCTAACGTGTCCCAAACATGGCACATAAATGTGTACTGCGAACATGGCCAAACGCCAACCAACCCGCCGTGGTGGCTCAGTGGCTAAGGCGTTGTGCTGCTGAGCCCAAGGACGCGGGTTCGGTTTTCTCCCGCAACGGCCGCTTTTATAATAGAAGCGAAAGCAAAAAACCCCATGTGCACGACATTTCGGCGCACGTTAAAGATCCCCAGGTGGTCAAATTTAATCCGGAGCCCTCCATTACGTCATGCCTCATCGCCTGCGTTTTGTGGGCGCGTTAAACCCTACCATCAATCAAACGCCAACCAAAACAATACGGGGAAGACGACCGTGATTTCTAGGCCAACTCAATAGCTTCTTTTAGAAAATTTGACACCACTGTTTCTCGCCTAATGTGCCGGGAAACATATTGTCGCTGTGGTATCAGTCAAACCGCGGTTCCCTGCTCGCGGTGTGCGCAATCGCCGCGCTCTGTACAATACCCAGTGAAGGACACGTGCCCTGTATCTTGGCCAGCCAAGTTCTTCGAAGATGACTGCGTGTGTGCACTGCACTCACGGGCCAGACGGAGTGACCCGCCCTCCGTATACCCTTGCTGCCTGAACGCTTCAGTGAAGCGCGACACCTAATAAATAGGTGCATCCCAATCCTCCTGTCTACACCTGCATCTAATAAGGCGCAAAACTGGTGGATGAGCCGGGCTTTCTTATGCCTGAATCCCTGTCCGAGGGCAGCCCAGACAGACGGTGTCTCATCGACACCCCGGTCGGCGCCGGTCGGCAGTCGGCGCCGGCTTGGTCTCCCTCCGAGTTCCAGAGCTTTCTTTCCAACTCCAGATGACGATTCACCAGCCTCGCAACCCTAATACATTCCATGGTGATGTCTTCAAAGATTTTGTAGACTGGGTTGCCCTATTCGAGCGCGTTCCCTCTTTTAATCAGTGGAACCATTCGCTCAAACAGCGAAATGTGTACTGTTCGTGGAAAGACTGCTCTCGTACTTGGTAGGAGCACCAAGAGGCAAATTTGATGACCTGGACCGACTTCCACCAGCAGTTTCTGGATACGTTTTCCAGTCCGAAGTGTCCTGACCAAGCGCGACATTTGCTGGAGTCGAAAATCCAATAACCCAACGAGAGTGTCAGCGTGTTTGCCGACGACATCGCGCGGGTTTTTTTGCTGGGCTGATTCTACCATTTCCACAGCAAAGAAACTTCGCTACCTGATGTACGGCGTCACGGAGCAGCTTTTTGCCGTCCTGGTTTGAAACCGAGCACGCATAGTGCAAGAGCCCGTCAGGTAGGCCACGGGTAGAGAGAGAGAGCGAGAGAAAGACTTTATTTATGGCCAGCAGGGAGTGGGAGGTCGGGATGCGCAGAGCCTCCACATCCCACCCACGTTCACGACGTCTTCAGGACTAGGTCCCGCCGGCGTCGGCGTGAGCGGTGAGAATACTGGCAACTTCACTCCTGCACGGCCCGATCGATACCCGTCATCACGACCAGCCTATCTACGCCCACTGCAGGGCAAAGGCCTCTCCCATTAATCTCAAACTACCCCGCTCCTGTGCTAACTGCGGCCAATTTATCCCCGCAAACTACTTGATCTCATCTGCCCATCTAACGTTCTGCCGCCCTTTGCAACGCTTGCCTTCTCTAGGGATTCAATCTATTACCCTTAGTGACCAACGGTTTCTTGCCTTCGCATTACATGCCCTGCCCACGTCCATTTCTTCTTCTTAATTTCTACTAGGATGTCCAAAACAGGCGTTTGTTCCCTGACCCACCCTGCTCTCTTCTTGTCTCTTGATGTTACTCCTATAATCTTCCCCTGCATTCAATATATTTATTTATTATGTGTAATGATTGATACACCACAGAGCTGTTGGTGAGCAGTCACAATAAATAACAAAAAAATGGCAGCATATCCACGCCGTGAATTATGGCGAGGGTGCGCAGTACGAGGACTCAAAATTACATCCCAGTTGCGCAGTGAGGAACATCCGTTGCGCGCCCCGACCGTCATTCGATTTGAGGCGTGAGTTGCATTTTGATTATTCCCTAACGAAAAGTGCAAATCACTGTTCAAATCGAATATCGCTTGATTTTCACTTGGTGGTGGTGTGCGCAAGGATGGACGCGGACGGACATTTGGAGGTGCTAATAAACTCCGCACCATAACAGACGAGGGATTAAGCCGTTTGACTCTCGTGTACTAACTCAGAGTCGTAGCCCAATGGGTAAGACGACTGACACTAACTCTACCTGGTCTACCAGACCCAGTCTGGAATCGTGACGATGCCTGTGTGATTTTTTTGCGATTGTAAATGCTATGCGCACGGACGCGTAGGGACATTGTGCGGTCCTAAAGTAATCCGCACCTAATTAACTGACAAAGTGCGAAGACCTGGAAACGCCGTCACAGCAAGGAACAAATTTAGCTCTGCGCTATTGTCCTAAAATGATTATATGAGCATCCTCTCTGCGAACTGTCCTGAAACAATCCTTAGTGGTTTATCGAAAATGCCCACGCAACCGTTTCCCTGCTTTCGCTTCACCGATAAGAACGTAGCTTACGCGCGAGATTTCTTTTTTTGTGTGGAGGGTTCTAATTATGCTGCCAGCATGAAATAATGTTTTGGCAGAAATGCGTCACTGCTGGAGTAATTTTTCCATACGAAAACCGTGCGCGGTTTTTTGTGCTCCCTGACCGCAACCGTATTTCCTGTGGAAACATTTTGCGCCGATAATAAGCTCTTTGAATAAATGGCGCGATATTGTGTTCAGGGCTCTTACAGAATATTAAAAACTCATTTTTCGCCGCACTAATAACTGCTGACTTTGAGTTTGCCTGGAATGAGAACAGCTACTCTCCGGTCTTACCTCAGCTTGCACGGTTGTTTTTCCCGCGGTGTGGACATCTTGTTGCAGCGAACTGCCGGCTCTGCAAAACTTGACAGGTTACTCTATCATTGTAATCTGGGCTCCGTGTTGTATCCAAAGATCTGAATAGTTTTATAAGTGTTGGCTGTGGCGTCATTGATATCACTATAGATCAGATAATCCTTGGAACGTAGCGAAAGTGGCATAATTGTGTTTTTATTGAAGAGATTTAATCAAATTGGCAAGCTAAAACCTTCAAACCGTGAATCAATGTGCAGTAATTGCGCTAATCAGTTATCTGCAAAAGAGCAAAAGTTCAAACTTAATTGCAAAAACTGCGATAGCTTGCAGTTTAATATCTAACTCTCATTGAGTTTATTTCCACTCGTTAAAACCCAACTTCTTTCTTCCAATCACCATATCTCTTTTTTCACTCATTTGGTTTTCTCTCTTTTGGTTGAACTGTTGTGACTCAGGTGATATCAGCGTTAATACAAGCAAGACGTGTGAGCCTAAATACAAACTATTCGGTCGCAATTCCTTGAATTTTACGGTTGTGCTCTTGGTTCTTTGTACAACACTTGTGGGGCAGTTAGTGCGGTCATCACGCTCTTCAACCCACTCGCATCCTATAACTTCTTATTATTGGTGCATACCAGCAACGACAATTTGCTTAGGGGTATTGCATGTTTAATAATAGTAACTTTCCACTTACAATGATACAAAACGTAAACGGCGATAAGAATGTAACAGGGAAACAACAATTAGAACAAGGAACCTACCGAGACTAACGAAGCTTTACAAGTGCCACGAGGGATTTCCAACATGCAGCAAAATGCTTTCTTCATTTCGCTAATGTTGATATTAAACCATGATAATTTCTTTTAAAGGAAGTTTCATTGAAAAGAACTGCGTCTTCCTTCTGTCAAGAAGCGCACAGCCTTTGTGTTTGTGCGCAGTGCTCTGAAAGCCATCACGTAAGGGTATGGATAAAACAACCGTAAAATCAAAATAACGAGCATGTTGTCCGTGTGGGCACATGATGTTTTTGGCACACGACTCGCTGAGAACAGTCTATTTACCTTTGTATAAAAAGAACGCACTCCCTTTTCGTTATTTCGGTAGGGGTCGGCGGCAGTGGATGTCATAGTAATATGCTAGTGGTGTTCTGACGCCTTTTTCTACATTATTGTAGCTTGTTGTTTTATGTATCTACATACATTTCGCAAACTTTATACCAGGTTTATTTATTTTAAAATGCGCTGGTGGTGGTGCATACGGCATTGATGAAGTTTACCTTTGTGTTTTCTATTCCTTCTGCCACGTACGGTGTTTGTGGGTATGTTTGGGGTACCTGTATTTTGTAGCTGTGAAGCTTGTACACGCAAAATGCACTTGTACAAGCAGAACCTATGGTTGTACGCCTTTTATGAGCCACGAATTAGGAGGCCACTGGAAAATTATAAAAACACTAATTTCTAACCGGTCTTCGGCGGAGAAGCGATTATGAATTTTTTTACTAGTTCAAGGTGGCCGCACGCGTTTTGCTCCCATTCACACCAGTGCACATTTGCTGATCTACAAGGAGAATAATGCTCTGCATTAGGTAGGTTCCTTTTTTACTCGTCATGCGCACCACGCGTACTTGGCTTTCTGAGCCCAACCTTGACATCCAGGTATGGAGTGCTGCCGTTTCCGGAAGTAGCCATCATCTCTGATGCCTAAGGGAAGGTTCAACCATGCTATAGGGAGGCTGTTGGGGGCACAAACAGCACTCCTTCACCACAAAAGTATCTGGCCTCCCTTGTGTAGTTGTTGGCCACCACATGCCATGAAAAACCAACACAACTCTCGGCTCGCAGTCCACAGCAGCTGTTGAGCACCTTGCCCACGGCGGTGGTCAGAACAACATTACAGCAGATGGTGCTAAGAATCTCGTCTTCCGGACGGGCGACCATTGGAAGTTTACCCCGGCAACGTTAAACGCACCCATCCTGTCTAACGAGGGAAGCTTAGCTGCACTACTAGACGAGCTCTCGGAGATGAAGTGAGACATTGGAGGCATATTCTGTGCTACAGTGGACCCCAAGAAAAGAGAGAGCACGAGGTGGTATTTTTAATCCACAGAGAAGCAGCAGGAAACGTGAATGAATTTTTCAGCAATAGCGAGAGAGTCACAGCAGTTGTTACCTAGCTAAATAAGTGACTCAGGTTAAAGATACTGCAAGCCTATTCACCAAGAATCACCTAAATTGCTTCGTAGATTGCTTCTAGGAGGACGTCGAATCAACAATAAAAAAGCCAATAACATAGCTCATGATTGAAATTGGAGACTTGATTGCAAAGGTCGGAGGAAGCAAATGGGAGAAAGGTCAGTGAGGTCGCAACATTCAAGGAGATGCCCTGGTTAGATTTCCAGACCCAAATAACATGATGTCGTTGAACAACTTATTTTACGAACGAAAGAATAGGAAATGGACATTGACAAGGCCCAATGGTGCAACGAAAAACGAAATTCGCTTGATTTTAATTGACATTCCTCTACTGTGCAAGATGTAGAGGTGCTAAGTAAGATTCCGAGTAGCGATAATAGGATGGTTATATGCAAGCTAATTATATCTCTAACGAGAAAGGAGGAAACTGGTGAAAACTAAGAAACCTCGCATTGAGTCAGTCAGGGCCAGTTCGAAGGAGTTTAAAAAAACTCTTTCAAACAAATTCTCCCTTCTAGATGAGAAGAACGAGGTCAGTGTAGACAGGATAAAGGACAACCTAAGATCGGTAATCAGTGAATCAGCAGCCGCTGTGGGAGATGCAACATGTACGGAACAAACTGAAAAACTAAAATCACGAACGAACGGATTGCCAAACGTAAGAACACGGAAGGGTCAAGTATGGCCGATCGTATTGAATTAGCTGAGCTGTCGAAACCGTACAGAAGTAAAGCAAACGCCATTCATGCATATAACAAGGGAGTGATAGAGGAAACGCTGCAAATCTAGAGAAGCTTGAAAGCAACTACGAGAAAGTTATCTATCGGCAAACAAAGGTAGCAGAACATTTATCCAAGCTGTATGGCAGCGACGTTAAACCAAGAAAAACTACTGAGAGTACAAGCTCAACTTGCAGTGGGCGACTAGTAACTAAACAGGAGGAAGGAAAGGCTCTCAAAGGCAAGAAAAGAAGAAATGGTGCAGGTGGCGACGGCATAACCGTGGATCTTTTGAAAGAGGGAGAAGGTCTTATACTGGAAAAGCTTCATCTACTGTTTTTGATAAAATTCTTGAAGACGCAAAACGTGCCCATAGCCTGAAAAACGTAAAAATGATCACATTCCTGAGAAGGGCGATCTCAAGAACCTCAAGTATTACAGACCAACCAGTCTGCTTTCACTTGTTTTCAAGCTGTTTACCGAAGTTATACTTAGCCACATCGGTGTGATCGTGGATTTGAGAAAACCCACAGAGGAGGCTGGGTTTAGGAAGGGCTACTCAACCACGGAACACGTAATGTTTTAAATCAAACGATAGAAAAAAAACGCAGAATACACTAAACCCCTTTACATGGAATTTATAGACTATGATAAAGCGTTTCATTCTGTACTCACCGCAGCCCGCGTAGAAGTAATAAAACACCAGGGAAAATAACAGCCCTACATGAGACGTTTATAAGACATATATTCATTTTTGTTTCTTTTGTCATGAGGAATTGGTGCAACCACTGGTCAACCCCCCCGTATGACTGGTTTTCGAAACAGGCTGGTATGGCTCACGAAGCCAGCAGCGGCCGCGACACAGAAGAAGCAGAAAACTAGTCTGTCGGACATAGCTCGGTCTACCCGTTTAACTGACAGCACTTCGCTACCCATACACCCTTTCACTTGATTGGTACACTCAGGGTAATACATTACAGAGGGGAGTGAGTTTAAGGGTAAAATACATGAAAACAGGAGATATTCAAAAAAATTTATGAAACATCCCCCTCGCGAGGGGCACGGTCAAATGCAGAGCATTTTCGGGGGGCGCACGACGTTAAGTAGGTTGGGTTACGTTAATGTTGTTGCAGTTGTTGCTGTTGGTTGTTATTGTTGTTGTTGTTGTTGTTGTAATTATTATTGTAATTAATGAGGAGTCGTAATTAAGTGGTCACGTGACATCATTTATTATCTGGTTCGAAACAAATTGACAGCGAGAGCGAACGCCGAGAACCGCCCCATCACGGCACGACCGCGCCAAAACCACGTCACGACTACGTCACGATCACGCCACAACTGTTGTTGCTCCCGCGCCAAACTACGACGCATGCGGCCCCACCTGTTGCTGAATGCGATCCGAGCACGCAGAGAACACGCGAGGAGCAGCGGAGAGCAGGCGAGGAGGAGTGGGGGAGAGGGCGCACCTGGAACGGCTGTTGCGGACGAGGCCGCGCGCTCCTGTTTGACTTCGGCGCCGCGGAGCGCTGCCGCGGCGGAGAGGAAGCAGACGACGCAGGCGACGCGCCTCTGTTGTCATAGCAACGCGGCGCATGCAGCAGTGGGGGTGAGATCAAGTGCGAAACGCGAGGAGCAGCGGAGAGCAGGCGAGGAGGAGTGGAGGAGAGGGCGCTCCTGGAACGGCTGTTGCGGACAAGGAGGCACGCCAACGCCGGGTGACATCGTCAGTTAAAGAAATGCTCTGCATTTAAAAAACTATCAAGCTGGCTCGAGCCATGTAAAAGAAAATGCTTAACACATTTCTATAGATACAGAAATTTGTACGCGTATGTACATATCGGGAGCAATACACTAATTTATATACATATCACGCGTACGAAATTGTGTGCGCACAAAACAAGGCTTATTCAAATAACACTACACAATGCAGAGTGAAACAAATTGACATCGTTAATTTTAAGAATGTTTCGCGGAAGCTTGTTCCAGTCTGTGGACGTACGCGTGTTGAAGCAATTTTAAAAAAAGACTTAGTAGTACAACTGATGACGAAGACTTTGCGTGTATGATCCAGATTCGATGATTGATATTGCCGCCAACCATGCATTGGGTTTATTTATTTATGGCTTGTTTTTACTGCCCGGCTGCACCTGGCTGTGTTATTTGCGTCCCAAGCGAAGCGCATGTACCATTCTCTCTTTTTACGCCGCACGGGTTACCTTATCCGGATAAGGAGTGCCTTTCGCCCCAACGTCACTGCCCTGGAATAGTCTTATTTGATCTACACTGTCCTGGATGTAAATCGACGGTTCGAGAAATACTCGCGCCGTAAGATAAAAGCCTGCATGGCGTCCGTTGGGCTCTCAGTAGTTGTGTCTCTAACATATAGTGTAAGGGTACCGACGCATACTTTGAAACTGCGGCTTCTACCAAATGCAGTTTCTTAGTTGCTTTAAGAATATCCAAGTACAGCTACAAATAGTTTTTTGTTTTTTTCTTTTAGAATTCCGTATGGATATGTCAAAGCTCCCAGCAACTCATGCTTTCTTTTTTCTTCAGCCTTGAAGACGTTCTTATCCAAAATACACTAAACCAAAATACCATTCACTGATTACCTTATCAAGGCGCGACGCGCATGGCTGGTTCTTCTGCGGACAATATCTCTGGCCGATCCTTATTTGCTCACTAACTCAAATTTACTAAGAATCGCCCGACACAATGTAAGATCTTAAAAGCTACGACGAGCAAACAACTGCGACTTTTCTAAATAGACGCAGAATATTTTCCGTAGCACCGTAAGAGAATTTAACGTGCCGCAGGAGCAGACTTACTATGAAAACACGCGCATGCCGGTTTCTTCCTTTCTTTTCCTTCTTTTTCTTCTTTTTTTCTGTTTTCTTGTGTTTTCTTTCCCCTTCATGCCAAAATATCCCAGGTGTGGGGTGCTGCCTGGTACGGAAGTAAAACACCATTCCGGATATCTTGCAGGCTACACCAGAAAGGTTCAACCATGCTAGGAAGGCTCTTGGGGACACAAACAGCACTCCCTCACCAGAGGTGGATCTGGCCACCCTGGTGTAGTAGTTGGCCCAACACCTTATGAGTGGCCAACCCAAATCTCGGCCCTCAGTCCCCAGCAGCTGCAGAACACCTGATCACGGCAGTGGTCAGGCAAGTGACACAGCGGAGGGTGCTAAGAATCCCTGGATCCGGACAGGCCGCATATGGAACTTGAACATGCAACGTTAAAACGGACGAACCCTCCCTAGCGAGGGTAGCTTAGCTGAACTACTTGAGGAACTCAAAGACGTTAAGTTGGATAATATGGGGCTAAGTGAGGCTAGAAGAACAGGAGAAGACTGCATAGAACTGACTCGCGGGCATATTCTGTGCTATCGGGGGCCTCACGAAAAGAAAGAGCACGGTATGGGTTTTTCGATCAACAGGGAAATGGCAGGAAACGTGGATGGAAGAACTCTTAATTGTTAACGAAAGGGTCGGAGTAGTTGTGATCAAACTTACCAAGCGGTGCAGGTTAAACATAATACAAGGATATGGGCCAACAGCCAGCTGCGAGGAGGAGGCCGTAGACAGTTTCTACAAAGAGGTCGAGTCAGCAATGCATAAGGGAACCGCGCAGTTCACAATTGTAATGGGAGAACTTAACGCCAAAGTAGGTGCAAAGAGAGTAGGAGAAAAATCAATGTGGGGAATTTTGGATTGGGCACTCGCAACTGTCGAGGTGACACACTTGTAGGATTTGCAGAGAGAAATAACCTCAAACTACTGAACACATTCTTCCAGAAACGCAAGAGTAGGACATGTATTCGGAAAAGTCCTCACGGGATTACAAAAAACAAAATTGACTTCATTCTGAGGCACAATCCGGGTATTGTGAAAGACTTGCAGCTACTAAACAAGATTCGGTGCACTAATCATAGGATAGTTGGGTGCAAAGTAGGACTAAGTATCAAAAAAGAAAGAAGGAAGCCTGCAAAAAGTAAGAAGCCCAACGTCAGGTCAGTAAGAGACAGGACGCATGAGTTTAATATAACCCTTCAGAACAGGTTCACACTTCTAGACGGTCAGAACGAGGAGAGTGTTTACACAATAAATCATAACGTAAAAACAGCAGTCACGTAGTCAGCAGCACCTACTGGAGCAGCAGCATGGAGGAAGCAAACTGGAAAACTAACTAGGCAAACAAAGGAACTTATTTCGCAGCGCCAGAATATGAGATTGTCGAGTACGGTAACCTGAATAACAAAGCTGTCAAAATTATAAATAAAAGTAAAACAAATGAAATTCGTGCGTACAACATGGCGGTCATCGAGGAAAATTTAGAAAGAAGAGAAAGCTTGAAGGAAACAAGGAGGAAGCTGGCTATTTGCAGAAACAGAATGTACGCACTTAGATATGATACAGAGGTCGGCGTACTCACTCGTGAGTACACTCATTTGTACTCATTTGTACTCAAACTCACGAGTGAGTACGATGATGAGTGATCACACACCCAGAAAAAACAGTGAGTACGATGACGAGTGAGTACAGGGGTAAGTCCACTACTCGTGAGTACAGTACTCATGAGTACACTCCTCATGAGTATGAGTACTCATGAGTACAGTATTCATGAGTATGAATACTCATGAGTTTGAGTACCAATGAGTATGAGTACTCATGAGTACACAGTACTCATGAGTACACAGTACTCATGAATACACAGTACTCATGAGTACACAGTACTCATGAGTATACTGTACTCATGAATACACAGCACTCATGAGTACAATACTCATAAATACTGTGTACTCATGAGTACTCTGTATTCGTGAGTATATGCACTCCTGAGTACAGTAGTGCAAACAAATTTTATCACGAGCTTGAGTCCGGACGCGCGTGTACGAGTCGCAAACATTTAGCGGTGCCGCTGTGCAGCTTAACTGTCAAGGATGGTAAAATTAGACAACGAAAACTGCACCTCCCTCCTTTCCCGGTCCCTGTTTCGCGCTGTAAGCGTTTTTCGGCGGTCGCTCGCAAAGGGGTCACGGTGAAGAGGGTAAAAGGAGGGGGTGAGGGCCCGGCGGGAAACGCGGCCGCAGTTGCTCTTCTCTGATGGGACTTGTTGACTTCCGCAGTTATTTTTGTTGACGCGGCCTGTGAACGCGTGGCAGCTTCATTGCGCTTGCTCCCTTCCAATTGTTTTAGGGGAGAGGCGGTGGAGGCTGCTAACAACGCACGAACTATAGGCGTACTGAAGTCCCTCTTTTTCAGTCTTCAGAAGTTTCCGTAGACGCATGTCACGCTGTGTAGTCGTTTCGCGAGCCGAACCGCTCATTTCAACAGTCGCAGTTAATTTACGTAACTCACGTCAAACCGACTGCGTGGTTTGTAACGTTCGCTGTGCGTATTCAAGCGACAGTTTGGCTGATGTACAGTCTCAACGGAAAAAGATTGACACACGTGATTCATGACTAGAGCGGAATGATCGCGGCAGGCGGCGCTATTGTCATTTAGCGCTCCTACAGCGACAGTGCCAGGCACATTCCATTTTCTTAAGAAGGGGTGGTCGGCGCTAAGCACTCCTACAAACAGCTTGCATTTGAAATGATAGCTAGCACGCCGCGTATCCGCAGAATCATGCGGCAACTTTGCTGCGAACGTTCCTTCGTTTCTTCTTTTTTTTTTTTGTAGCTGGCGTTGGGAGCAGCGGTGTTTTCTTTATCGCAGTTTTCACCCAAGCTCCCAGTTTGCTGGACGACAGTGTAAAAAGCTGTCGGCACGAGTAAAAATACAAGCCACAAGAACGAGCGCTTTGAACAGGCGAGTTTATTTGCCCGCAAAAAATTAACGCAGCACAGCGCTACATCATTATTCCCTCTGACATAATTGCGAAATTCATTACCGAACTTCCAGAAAAAAAAGTTGCAGAACGATAGACAACTTTCAGTTTAAAATAAAATAATTGATTGACTTTTGATTATTTAAAATCAGCTCGTCTACGCAAGGGTATTAATGAAGCGCGAACGCTCCGCCAGCTTCCACAACGTTGCGCGTGCGCGCAGGCAGCGAGGCGTAGAGGGTGCTTGCATAATCCGGGAGGATTTGAAGTCGCGTCCATTCATTGTTCACCGCCTCCCAAAGCAGATCTGTTGACGCTCCATGTAGGTGCAGCCTTGCCAGTCTCTGCTTCATCAGGCCCCACACGTTTTCAATGATATTCAGGTCCGCTCCTTTTGGAGGCCATGGGAGCTCCTGAATGCAGAGTTGCTCCATCTTCCTAGCCTTTTAAAAAAATTAGACATATTTTCAGTCCATCAAGTTTAAAAAGCTATTCAAGTATCCGAAGGATAAGAACAAAACACAATTTATCAGCTTACATTAAATGGAATTCAGCGCTATTATGTTGAGGCCTTAAGTCAAGGGTATGACGGAAGCCCGTCTGGTCGGGATGCATTTTGAGGAAGATGAAAGACCAGGACGCCGACCAGGAGTTCTGTCGAGTTTAAAAGGAATTAACGTTTCGGCTTCCACACGGAAGCCTTGGTCACAATAAAATCTTGAAGGGAAATAATCTCAAGGGAAATCTTGGAGGCCTCGCGATTAGTTTTTTTCAAATATTGTAAAGATAGTTTGGGAAAACAGAATCTCTTTGGAACGTTCAGTTTTATAAGCAAACAAAAAGCAAATAATAACAGCTACTTTGAATAATTAGCCAGAAATGTACTTTATAATAGATCCTATGTACAAAATACAGCTATCAATAATTCGTAAACACAAAAATGCACCGGGAATCTCCACTTTGAGTATTACAAACAAATAAGATTTTTAGTAGTGCATTTAAATACATTCACACCATATCATTACATTTATTAACCAATTTTCAGCAAATATTTGTCTAATCCTTCTGTGCGCGGGGCATATAGGTTGCCAGTAATTATACCTGCTGGTGTGAATGGGGCTCCGGTCATGTTGAAAAATAAAGCAGCCGTCTGGAAATGGGCCACCCAGAATGAAGGGAATGAGAACTTGTTCGAGGATGTCCGCATACTCTGCTGCAGTGAGTGCTCCATTTATCCGGATGAGCGGTCCAAGCCCTTGGTATGTTATGACACCCCACACATTAACGGACCGGCGACCGCTAGCGGCGACGTGTTGCGTGTACTCTGGTTCGTACCTGTAACAAAAAATAATAGACATTTTGTATTTTGTTTGTTACCCAGCAGCCTAAATCTTTCCGGAAATTCTCAGAGTAGCGTTCAAATGAAACGTTAACTAGTTAATTAGAGCTCTCAGATGCTACTCGGAATACAAAAACTAGAAAAAATAAAATTACCGCTGTCACAGCTGCCGTAAACATTGCGTAATTTCTTCTTAACACATTGACTAAAACAAATACAAGTATAAAGTCAAAATGTCTCTTCTATGCACGTAAACACAGGAAACTGAATGACTTACCGGGCACAATACGGGCGCCACACGCGCCGCTGTTGGTCCCACTTGCTGCTGAAGGTGGATTCATCCGTGAACACAACGTTCATCCATTCCTGAGTTGTCCACAAAAGATGCCTAGTGGCAAATTCCAACCTATTCGCCTTGTTTTGTCGTGTTAAAAGTGGCCTCTGGCAGGATATTCTACTGCGGAGCCCGAACGAGCGAAGACGCCCTCTGATGGTAGTAAGATATAGCTGTAGGCCAAGTTTCTGTTGAATCTCCCGGGCTGTAGTAAAAGGGTTGTCATAGGCTGCGGACGCAATCAGCCTGTCCTCTTCTTCAGTCGTCTGCCTTGGGCGTCCACCTCGAGCCGCGTCTTCAATTCTACCCTCTTCCAAAAAGGCCCGAACAATGCGTGTAACGCTTCCAAGTGAGCACCCGACCTCCGCAGCAATGCTTCTCCTCGTCCGACCTGCTTGAAGAAGGGTCAAGATTTCGACCCCTCGTCGATTCGCGGCATCCTATGTCGTGTGTCTTTCTAACAAAAATTATTCGAACCACACCTGGTTTTAAACCCTTGCTGTCCTGTGACGTAAGCACTGCCACCCACTGCTTTTGACAGTGCGTCGTCCAGAAAATATTTGCCGGGCAACTGCCTTAAGATAAGGTAGCTTGCAGCTCTGAAAAAAAAAAAAGAAATCATGTGCATAGGCATGTCTGCCGATAAGGAATGCATAAGCGCTGATGGAAGATGTGGGCTTTCGAATGGCCCGACAGCAGGATGGGCTGCTTTCTGCCAGCCACCCCTTCTTGGAAAATGGAATGTGCTTGCCACTCTCGCTATCGGCGCGCTGGGCAACGATTGCGCCGCGTGTCGAGATTTTTCGTCTCCAGTCATGAATCACTTGTGCCAATCTTTTTCCGTTGAGACTGTACGTGCGCCCATATAATTTTATTAGGTTCCCATTTTGAAACATTTTGCTCAGGTTCGCTAGTAATATGGTCTCGTGTAGTGCCATTTACAAGTGAGCATATAGCCCCACCGTGCTCTACGGCATGCAGGCGCGGCGGTGGAATTCGCCCCAGCAATGGAAATAAAATATCCGAGTACACCTAAGCACGTTTGTGAGTTGTGAATCGGACAGCATAATATCCAGTTCAACGCGTGTGGCGCCTTGTTTAGCCTCGCATATTTTGTCGAAGAGCTCTGTCATCTTGCCGCTGGAGGAGTGTTTTGCTTTCGAATGGCTTTACTTTCGAGTGGCAACCCGATTCGCCGCTTCTCGTTTATGCCACCGTGTAATGAGGGCGCTGACGACGATGGTGAATTTCGGTGGTTTTTATTCCCCTACCTTCACTACTGTTTACAGGCGGGGCAACAGCCCCTCGCTAGCAACTATACCGCCGAGTTTAAGCTCGCACTGTGAAAGGCCTCATGAAGGAATTGTCTTGAATTGATGAACGCCAACGCCAGACGCCGGGATTGTCGCTTAAGCTCGCATCTTGCAACGTCTCGTAAAACATGTGGATTGCACATAACGACGTCACCGCACTTTTTGATCGATCGCTGTCAGCTTCATCCGCGTTGCTCGAGATAAGAGCTGCAGATTTCCACTGTACAACCAACCCACCAACATGGCAATACAGTGACGTCAGTGCAAGCTATCACGCCTCCGAAAAACGCGTCTACAAACTTTGTTCTCGAGTACACAAAGCACGGCAGAGCAGTTCTACGCTGCTGTAACGGCTGCCAAGTACCGGCCGCAACTGGGTGCCCTGCGGCCCTCGACTGCGACCGATACCCTCTCCACGCCCCCCCCCCCCCCCCCCCCCGAACACACACACACACACACACACTGTTGAGACTGGGCCATTCTAGCTCAGTCACCACTGTTCGATTCACTTCACTTTATTTCCTTAAACACCCCACAGGGGGGTGTTACATAAGGGGCGCGTTGTACAACATAGATACAAAAGCCACAGGTGCCGATGCATAGATGCATACATACAGATGCATAGATGCATAGATACAGATGCATAGATGTTGCGACGTTGCCCTGCTCAGTCCGCCATCGACGCGGCGCAGAGGAGAGCGATGAAGTTGTCGAGCCGACGGTGATTTTAAGCTGCATTCATATACAATACATACAAAGGTAGCAAGAGCGTTACATGGCTCGCACAAAGGCACTTCTCAACTCAGTGCCTCCGATGAAATGCCGCCGCACAGCCGCTGCTTCAGGGCTGGTTTTATACCCACGGGGTTCCGCCGCAGCCGCGTGCAGTTCGAGAATCTTTCCAATCAGGACTATCACTGGCCGCAGTTTGAATCCGGCGAATGCAGGCGAAGTGATTGCGTCAGCCGAGCCACGAATGGGAAAGGGGAGGCGACTCAGCGGCGCCGTCTCCAGAGTCTACTCGTCGCTGCGTGTCTTTTGCGGGCCGGTCGTCCCAAGCATGATTTGGTACGGCCGTCTCGATGGGAAAAGGAGAGTAGACTCGGCGGCGCCGTGTGCCGCCAGTTGCGGCACGTCTGGCGCGGGCTGGCTGACCGAGGCGCGAATCGGGCCCACCGTCGGCGCGTCGCCAGGTGCAGCAAATTTGTGTCGGGCGCTCTCGTTAACCGCACACACACGCATAGAAAAATTAGTAAGATCAGACCCGTGTGGGTTTTGGCCTAGCTGTTAACGGAAATAGACAAAACGACGCGTAGTGCCCGTCCTGTCCCTTTTTCGCGGCGGGACCTCCCTCTTTGGCTTTTCGCGCGCTTGCCGGTTTTCGTCTTTCTGTTTATCTCTTACTTTGCGGGCTGGCGGCGGTTGCGAGGGGTACGGTTGCGCAATGTTCGCAGAATTCGGAACAGCGGCGGCAGCGTCCCTTTCCAAATGGTTTTAAAGACGATAGTCTTTCTTTGGCCACTTGAGCGCGACAATGTTGGCCTGTCAGTCTGTCTGTCTGTGTCCGTCATAAAGATAATTCATTATTGCAACTTAATATCACGCCCCGCTGTACACATGGGAGCTACTGGGGTCGCCGTTAAGTAGCTTCATGTACATAATGCGTCCTCTCTACAACTGGCCAACTTCCCCGCGATTCACCCCGCGATTCAGCCCGCGATTCAAAACGCGAGTGCGTACGTCCCGTTTCGCTCTCTCTCGTGTACGTGCCTTCGCGCAGTGGGAAGCCCTACGACAATGCACCGTGTAAGACGTTTTCTTCTCGGGCTCCTCTGTCCTGATGTATATGTAATGTCAGTATTTCTAATTAGTTAAACATTTTATTTTTTCTGTTTAGCCTTTCATTCGAGCCACGACCTAGCTAAGATGTTGCAGTCGACAGGATCATGATTTAAGGCCACGGGAGGTCGAACGGACGAACAACCTGGACGGACCGCACCACGACTACGAGAGTGCAGCACGCAGACATGGGTCACCGACGCACTCCACGCCAGCGGGCTACCCTGCTCTGGCCGTAAGGACGACATCATCTTGCGTCTTCTAGAGGACAACGAAGAACGTCGCCATCTCTCCAAACGAACGAATGTGCCAACGCTACTTCAGGCTGCCTGCGACAACAAACGGCAGAGGACCCTGCAAGCGGCGCTGTTTGAGAGCAGAAGGCTGCGTGATGAACGAGAAAGTTTTCTGAGACAACTGGCGGGAATCGGCCGCACGTTTTCCACGGTGCCTGGACTGCGCGAGATCCGAGCACAGGCAGAATGCACGACGGCACGCACATGATCGAGATGACGCATGCAAAATTGTGATTGCGTGCTCACCGGACCTTTCCCAGGTAATCGCCACGATTACTGAGACGCATCGAAGGTCAGTGCATTTCTGGCGAGATCACGAACACACGTTGCTCTGCTACATCGCCCACGAGCTACATCGCCCACGCGCAGGTCATTCCAGCAACGAGCAACGAGACGCGCAACGTACGCAGCGCGCACGAGCCAGAAGGCACCACGTTCCAGGCACCCGCTCTTCCGCTACAGACGTACACGAACGGAACGCTGAGAGCACGGAACGCAATGGAGCCGGTACGTACATTTTCCGCACGTGCTGTCCCGGCGCGGGTCCACGCAATCAACGACATCGCATCCGGATTGGTGGATATGGCCACGACAAG